>NC_044030.1:14940850-15686635 GCF_900496995.4 Aquila chrysaetos chrysaetos | reverse complement strand
ATATTTTAAAAATAAGTTAATCTTGTAATTAAAGAAGTGGAAATGGAAGTTCTTAAGGAACCAAACCTAAGGTCATACTGACTTTGGGTAACTCTCGGGAGTGGATTTGTTTTGATGTTTAGACTTAGGACTTTTGTCAAAAACACACAAAAAAGCCATCTGAACATCTATGTAATAACTGTCAGCATAGTAATGTTTCTTTTAAACCTGGAAGAGAATTTTCAAATGGCTTGATACAACTCTCATATAATTTCCAGATATTTTAATAAAAATATGTTTACATATTAAATACTTCTCATTTTCATAAAGTGATGAGACAAAAGATTAAATGATAAAAAAGTTATTTATTGTTTTCTAGTTCAAACCTTTGGCGCAATTTTAAAATAGCGTGAATGAACACCATACATATATTTAGTGAATTTGTTTCGGAACCCAAACTTTTCTCTGTGTCTTTTTTTGAGCCACTGAATATGATCTTTTTTTTCTTCTTTTTACTGTGTTGGAGGGAACTATAGCAGTAATATGGTGATCAGTTTGAGGTAATGACAGTGGAATTAGAGATGACCTCTGTGAATCTAATTTCTTTTGAAGACGCTACATTTGAGAAGCTGCTTTCTTCTGCCTTTAGTAACCTTCAGAATCAATTATTTAGTATTTGAGATTGCTACAGCTTAAGCTCACCAAATGCAGAAAAACCTTTCAGCTTTAGTAAAAAATGTTTTCACAGTTTACCATTTCATTTCAGATGTCTGCTTCTGGTCTGAGAAAGGAAGAAATTAGCAGTCAGGGAAAGAAACAAAGCAGTACCTGCAATAATTTTTGTGCTTTGAGTATAGTGGAAAAGGTAGAGGCCAAAAGAAAAAGAAAAGCAGAATTGTGCTGTGAAATGATGATTTTAAAGAGAAGAGAAGAGAATCTGCATTTCTGCTCACAGCAACACATGATCATGCACCAAGATGGCATTTAGCTGATGTGCAGGCAAGGTACTGGTGTTTTGATAAGGCTGTTCAGTTCAGCCTTAGCCAACAGCACCTGGAACTGACATAAGGGAAAGGAAAATAGGAAGAAACTCTCAGAAGAGGCAGGCAGGAGAAACAGCATCTGCATAAGCAAGCAAACAATACACAGGAACAAAATAGCTTTCCAGTCCAGCTGACGGAAATCATCCTCAGATTATTCCTCATTTAATTTATCAAGCACCAGCGTGCCATAGGGAGGGATGCCAATGATCTATTCCTTGAAGGCAGGGACTTGAAATTGACTCAGATGGTTGTACATTTCTTTTTTCTCAATGCGAGCTATGATGTTAGTTTCAGACTTTTAATCCCATTGTCTTCCACACACCATGAACGTGCTGCACAATACAAGCCATCTTTTAAACTCATATTATCCTCTACATTCCTGATCTAAGCAAAATACCTAAGTTTGTGTTCTAAGCTAATAAGTCATCATTCAACTTAGTATACTGAAATCCATGGCACTGCACTTCTTTTTAATGAGGGAGATTCATCTTCCTAGGTTTTTGATCTTTCCATATTTCATGCAATTGTTATTTCCTTCATTTATCAAAAGTCAGTCAGTCAGGCCTTGGTTCTGCCAGTCCTTTAGGCAGTATAGGAGTGACACGTGCTGCATACATATGCTCACCATGAACAACCTTTGTTTTTCTGCAGATGGCCTGCCTTGAACCCACTCAAGCCAATGGCATAAGCAGAAACAGTATGTGTCATTCAGTGTAACTAGTTGGCATCTTTATCTCCACCATCCTTCTCTAGAAACTAGGTTTAAGGGATTCATGGAAGCTAACCTGAGAAGCAACCCAGGAGTTGTCTCTATGAGTGTCTGTCTGCCACTGCCATGGAGCTGTAGCATGGCTACAAGCATTTCTCTAGTGGGGAGGTTCTAATCATACCGTCCCCATATCATTATAAGAAAAATAAAAACAGTTGTCTTCCTTAAGTTTTTCTCACCTCTGAGGAGACCAGTCTAGGTCTATCAATTTTTGCAGTACTTCCCAGGACCTTATTCATTTTACAGCACCCTTTTTGATGTGTTGGGGGCTGGGTCAGCCCACCATATTCTGGTATCTGTCTTACTATTCCAGTATTAAGAAATAAAGTCGGCACCCTACTGTTTTCATTCCCCCTTTCTCATCTAACTTCTCAGCTAAGCTTCAAACTGACCTTTATCAGAGAAGTGAGGGTGAAGGAGTCTTAAGCCTTCTGGGAAGATGTGTAGAGCAAACCAGGTCAACTGTGCAAAGAAGCATTTCACTCTCACCTAAAAAAATATTTTTTTATTTCTGCTGGCTAATTATTCTGCTTGACCCTGACAACATGTAAAGGCTCCAGTCTTTCACCAATGAAGAGAAAGGGAATTATACCACCCATATCAGTAGGCAAAGAACCAAGGGCTACCACTTACCTGACTCTTCATCATGGGAGAATGTGAAGACAGAAAGGCAAGATGGAAAAAAAAAAAAAGAGTTGGGTGACCAGGATGCCTTCTGCCACTAGAAATGCCTGTTTGATTTGTCCATTCCTCTGTAGATGTAACCTTTCATTAATTTAAAGTATTTTGACATTCTTGCAGACATTTACCAATAAAATTAAACAATATTTGAACCTATGTCTTTCCAGTGATTCTTTTTCTTGTCAAAGATTGCAGTAAGCTCAAAATTAGACACTACTGTGAATTTCTTGTAATTAGATTCCTTTTATAATTTTTTAAAATGAGACTCAGAAATGGTAACATTCCTATAAACCCTTTTGAATTAACAGATTTTAAAATTTTAATATTGTGATAGTCCTTGATTGCCAGAACAAAATTATAAAAGGCATTTTATTTTAGCATGAAATTAAAACATCTTATAATAATTCTAGACAAACTGAGCCATTTTGGCACTGAAGACAGAAAAATAAATGAAATTGTTGGGGGCAGAGTTCCCCTCTAAATTAAAAGAATGTATTATTTGTACTCTGTGACAACATAGAAACCAGAAGAGGGACAAATGCATGTTTTTAAGTCCATTAAACTCTGTTGGGAACTTACAGCGCTCATATATGCATATATACAGAACATATTTCTATACTAGTAATGAAATTCCATAGTGTCCCAACTGCATATTCAATACATTCTATGAGGCTAGCCTCTGGTCTTGCAACATATCCAGAAGATCAATGGAAAAGGATCCAGTTAAATGGGACATAAATAAGACTGGCTCTTAAGCATACATACAGAAGGTGGCTGGTAACAGGTGGGTATTGGAGTTTTCTGCTTCCACACTCATACTGCTTACCTGATAATTACCTAGGAAAAATTGA
Organism: Aquila chrysaetos chrysaetos; assembly: GCF_900496995.4. Classification (NCBI taxonomy): domain Eukaryota; kingdom Metazoa; phylum Chordata; class Aves; order Accipitriformes; family Accipitridae; genus Aquila; species Aquila chrysaetos. Next base: position 15,683,312 of record NC_044030.1, on the reverse strand, counting down.
ACCAACCTGATGTTGAGAAAATGACAATACAGACAATGAATAACTAGCAAAATAGCTTCCCCAAAATTAGAACTTTGATCCAATAACAAGGAAAACCAGAAACTGCTAGGCCTGCAAACAAATTTATGCAAGAAGAGGACAAGAAAATTTCCTGTGACAAAGAAAGAATTAATTTAAAGTCCTAGTCCTGATGAGATAAGTACTAAAGCACTTTGAAAATTAATGGTTTCCCATGGATAATTCAGCTGTAGCTGCTGAGCTAAGGGATAGAGTGTGATGCTTGAGTTATTATGCAGAGCAGAAGATCACAAATACTATCTAAATGTCCCAGTGATGGTACTCAGGAAAGAAAGGACTGGACAGGGCATACGGTGTGTTGCAGTTCAGTAGTCTTCAGTTTCTTTCAGATATTCCACACATAAAGTGTTTAATGCATCATACAAAATTTACTTGTTTGAATTTATTTGAAACTAGATGGCATATTAATTTAGCAGGGTGATACAGCAATGCACTTAAATCATAGTACAAGTACAAATCACACTTACAAATGTGTAGCAATTGTGATATATAGTTGACTCACATGAAATGAATTTCACTACTGGTCTGTATAATATGCTCACAAGAAGATATTTACACCCTTTTGACTAACTCAGGGACAAACAGCTACACATTGGGTTGATACACTTAGCTGATAATAACCAGTTGATTCATTCAGCTGATACAAATAGCTGAATGGTTGATCTGCTCAGCTAATACAGATCCATTAAAAAACCCCTAATTATTTCATCCCACAATACTGAAGGAACTAGCATATGTTATGGCAGGACCCCTCTTGATCACCCACCAAAGGTCTTAGGAGTCTAGGGAGGTCCCTGATGACTGGAAGCTACCCAGCATTATTGCAGTCTACAAAAAGGGCATGAGGGAAGACCCAGGAAACTACAGACCTGTTAGTTGAACCTCAGTTCCTGGAAAAACTATGGAGAACATTATACTAAGTACTACTGAAAGTGATTTAAAGAATAATGTAATCATCAGGCACAGTCAACATGGGTTCACAAAGGGAAAGTCCTGCCTCATTAGTTTGATATCCAAGGTCACCCGCCTCATGGTTGAAGGGAAGGTGGTAGATGTAGGTTTTTCTGTAAGGCTCTTGATGCTGCCCCTCACAGCATCTTTCTGGACAAGTTGTCCAACTGTGGGATGAGTGGGTTCCTGTTACGCTGGGTGAAGAACTGGTAGAAAGGCAGAGCTCAAAGTGTTGTAGTGAATGGGGTTACATCTGGCTGGTGACTGGTCACCAGCGGTGTTCCTCAGGGTTCAATTCTAGGGCCAGTCCTGTTCACTATATTTATCAACAATCTGGATGCAGGAGCTGAATGCACCTTTAGCAAGTTTGCTCATGATACCAAACTGGGAGGTACTATTGACTCTCTTGAGGGACAAAGAGGTCTTGCAGTGGGATCTAGATAGATTGGAGCATTGGTCTATGATTAAAGGGATGAAATTTAACAAGTCAAAATGCTGGAGTCTCCACCTAGGACAGAGTAATGCTGGGCACAAGTATAAATTAGGAGAGGAGCAGCGGGCCACCAGCTCTGCAAAAAGGGATCTGAGGGTGCTGGTTGACAGCAGTCTCAGTATGACTTAGCAGTGTGCCCCGGCAGCCAAGAGGGCATCCTGGTGTGCATCAAACATAATATAACCAGCTCGTCAAGAAAGGTGATTATCTCACTGTATTCAGCATTGGCGCAGCCTCACCTTGAGTATTGTGTGCAGTTCTGGGCCCCACAATTTAAGAAGGATGTGAAGGCCCTTGAATGCATCCAGAGGAAGGGCTGGTGAAAGGGCTGGAAGGAAGGTCCTATGAGGAGTGGCTAAGGACTTTCCTAGTTTGGAGAACAGGAGGCTGAGGGGTGACCTCAGTCCTCTCTGCAGCTTCCTGAGCTGCAGAAGTGGAGAGGGAGGTGCCAATCTTTTCTCCCTGGTATCAAGTGGTAGGTTGCATGGGAATGGTTCAAAGCTGCATCAGGAGAGGTTTAGACTGGCCATTAGGAAGCATTTCTTTACTGAGAGGGTGGTCAAACACTGCAACAAGCTTTCTAGAGAGGTGGCCGATGCTTCATGCCTGTCAGTGTTTAAGAGGCATTTGGACAATGCCTTTAATAACATGCTTTAACTTTTGGTCAGCCCTGAATCAGTCAGGCAGTTGGTCTAGATGATTGTTGCGCGTCCCTTCCAATGGAAAGAGTCTATTTAATTCTATTCCATTCTAGAAGATTATCCAGAGCAAAGGCCATCCAGAACAAAGGCCATCCTCTGGTACCCTCTGATTCTTTGTACTAGCCATGGTCAGTCACTCCCTGTAGTCTTCCACAAGTTTTTGGAGAACCTCTCCCTTGTCTCTGGAGTCTTCTTCCATTGGTAGGTGAGACAGGGCACTGAGGACTTGTCTAAAGATACATTTTTACCCAGAAACTCTAGTTTCCCCACTTATTTGTGCAGTGCTTCACTCTTATGTGACATCACTGCTTATGCAATGCCTCAAGTTCATGGGGGCAATCTGGCATTCTGCCGTTCAAATTGTTATTGTGAGGATGATCAGGAGAAATAACGATGGTGCTCTGCATGGAAGAGCTTGCTCTTGTCAGTGAACCTGCCTCCCACCTTACTGCTGTCAACCCCAGCACCCAGTGACCTTTACCTTTTAGCCTTTTGTTTTCAGCTTTTGTTGGCCAGGCACATTACACAGCAGCCATTGATAAACAGAAGTGGCCCAATGTACTGTTGCTCTACTAAGAAAGGAAGGGAAAGACCAACAGTATAATGCCACAATCTCATATCAACTTTATTCCTCCCCATTTCCTCAATTTCTGTCACTGACAACCCAGTCTGACTTTTGGAACACCTCTCTCACTACTGTACTCACTAATTTCCTGTTCTAATCCTTCTTTTCATTCTTTCTCTAGATCTCCTTGGAGACCATCTTGCTTGTATTTTCCTGCTTCAGTCTGTCTCTCTACAACCTTACACTTTTCCCTTCTCTCCTAAAATCAGGGGAAAAATCTGTATGTTCACTGCTTCTTGATATAGTTAAATACATTTCATGATACAAGTTGGATTTCTTAGTTTTGACTCTAGTTGGTTTTGAAGAAGACAGGACAAAACTCAATCAGATATAAGAACAGCTCTCATTAAAACATCAGACGGTCATTTTCAACTTCTTTCAGCTTTTTAAGCAACAGTTACTCTTGTTGGCTACAAAAAGAAGAAAAACTGTGTGTTATTTCAGAAAAGCAAATTTTCCTGTTTCTCTAAATAAAATTCAGAAATAAAATTCATATAGTTGTATCCCTGTCAGTTGACTGTGAAGTGATAGTATATTTTGCTTGTGATTCACCTTTTGTAAGAGATTGTAATTGCAACTTTGCTCATCAGTAAAACATATGACTGCACTCAGCAATGATGGAAGTAGTAATTTACTGTCTATTTTTGTGATGGGGGGGTTTCAATAGCAAGAACGCTTAAACTGCACATCACAGCTGCATCAGTGAAGGTTACCCAGGGGAGTAAGTAAATCATCATAACTGCTTGTCTGAACGTTGTTGGGCATTACTTGCCATAGACCTCTACTATGATTGCACTGATATGATGAGCTCCAGGCAGAGTAGGGATCTTGAAGTATGTTGCTTTGCTACAGACTTTATTTATTCCTTCCCTGGGTGATATTTTACAACAACTGGATGTGCCCTGTATCGAAGATTTTACAGCTTAACACCCAAACCAGAATTCAGAAAGCCATCTCTCTGCTAATTTAAAGATCAATACTTTTTTGACAGGTGGCAGATTTATACACCAACAGTGACCTTAGCCTTAGCCTAGTGTTCATGGCCTTTTCAGGAAGAGACTGCTTAAATATTAGTCTGTAAGTAGTTTTTCTGTAAGCATCTGTACTCTCTGTTAACTTGATGCACAGCCACAAGAGCTAAGCAAGTATGATTTTATTCAGACATAAGAAAGAGTCTGACAGCCTAAATTGATATCCCACTTAGATAACTGCTTCAGCTACTTAAAAATAGATTAAGTGAAAGCATGAAAACTGGTTAATTAATGAAATTAGTATATATAGCAGATGCTAATAATTCAAATGTTTCTGAAAACATAACGTTGTTCACAAACACATATGCATCCTGCTGACCATAATATGTTGAGAATCCAGGCAACTATGACTCATCTTTAACATTGAAACAGTGCATTTCAGGCTGCAAAGTAAAATCAACAGAAACAAAAAGGAAGAGGAATGTAAGAATTTTCTCTAAATCTTGTAAGGCATTATTAGACAAGAATGTTTCTGGTGTGAGTAAGTGGGTCTTGGTGGTCTCCTTCACAGTGATAGCTCAAAGAGCAATAATAGTTTGAAGCAATGAGATTCTCTTAGGATGTTGAAAATTTCCATACTGTTCTTCTGACTCCTGGCAAACAGGATACCATCTAGGCCAAGGTGTCATTTTAGCATGGTTTCTTTTCTGGCTCACAGGCAGCCACAGTCTCTGAATGAAATACTGATTCCATGTGAAACAAAATAACAGGGCTAACACTGCCTTCTACAACATTGGGATTTCGACCCTCTTTCTCAATTTTCTGTTAAATACAATGGTTAGTGATACCACCACTATCACACCTGCAGGAGGATCTGATCTTGACAAGAACCACTTAGGATCACTCTTGCAACAATATCTAAACTCTGTATCTTAAGACCTACAATACCCCTGAAAGGGCTGTGTGGCTTTCCCAGCCACTTCTCCTGTGGTCAGTGAAACTCAGAGAATAGTTAAATCACATCCAGGTTATGTAGGCACTTTTTGCTTGATATCTAAATTCAGTGTTCCTGTAATCAATGTGTACCTTAAAAGAGGGAGTATAGTGTTTGTGTAACAAGATAAGGCTGAATAAAACAAGATGACTAAACATTAAATCACAACAAATCACACTGCAATTGAAACAGCCCAAGTCCTGTGTGTACTCAGTAATTTCCACAAGAAAAAAGAGAAAATGTCCTTTTTCAAGCTCCTTTAAAATGGAGCTAATGAGCAGAGTGGGGAAATGGACTCTGTATGTAGGTGAAAATTATATATGCATGAATGTCTATTTTTATTTGTTCAGGTTTAAAAAAATGTATCTTTTTCAAGTAGTATTATGTGAGCTCTTCAAATGATGTTTCACATTTCTGTTGTAGCTGGAAGGGTAGCAGCTTGTAGATTCATGGAAATAGTGAAAGAAGGAAAAAAGCGCACCATCAGCAAGAATTAAAAATGAGGCTCTTAGAAATTGTTGAAAAATAATACAAGTTTTTACTAAAAATATTCACATGAAATGAATACCATCACATCCATAAAACATTTCAAAAGACTAGTAGATATTTCACTGTTTGACTAGAATCTGCAAATTACTTTCTGATCGCTATTAATTCTGGTTTAAAATAAACAATCATCAGTGAAGTTCAACTTTATTTTGATGATCTACATCTGTGTGGGTTCCTTTTACTTTCTGTCCTAATTTTTAGGCATCTTTTTTCTGCCAGAAAATATTTTTCTGTCTTACTTCTTTCAGCCACGAGAAAATAAGAAATCATTATCAACAAACCATACGTGCAATTGAATGCAGATTATGAAAGTTCAGCAGTTTGTTACTTCTCGGATGTCTTGTGACTAACTTTGTGTTTCTGATACAAACACATCCTGTATAAAAGCATAAACAAGAGAATCCAATATAAATGCTCCACAGCCCTAAGTGGGATTGAACAAATATTGGGAAATATTCATATGGCATTTTCAGTCTGGGAAAAAAAGTCTATCAGAAAGTGATATATAAAAGGGACAATATTTAGGTTATTCTGCAGTTGAAGTAAAAGAGGAAGAGGGTATTACCTTTGCAGTTCCTACACAGCCACCTAATTACTTTCACAGCTGAGATTTACATGTAATTTTGTGGTGAAGGTTTAACAATATTTACTTTATATTTCTAATTTAAGCATTTACCATACTTGTCTTTAGTGATCTCACAATATCTGGGTTGTTCCAGCTTTGACAAGCCTGGAAAAAACAGACTTCTCTCTTCTGTTAAGAAGTCTTGCAGTCAAATTATCTAATACCTGCTCATCTGGCTCACTACAGTTTGATAGCATGCTTTCTGTTTTTTTCTTCTTTTTTCTTCTTTCCCATCAAGTTGGGTAAGGCATGTTTCAAATAAAATTTTGCTACAGAATTCTCTGCTGTAAAATGTGAGTAAACCAGTGATTCATGCCACCTAGCTCTTGCAAAACTTTCTCTTCAGTTTTCAAATGCTTTAAGCTAATATCAGCACCTTAGTCTTAAAAAGGTGTGTGAAAGAACTTGCAAAAGTCTAAGTCACATTGATGAAGAGTCCTCAGATTTTCTGTGTCTGAATCAAATGCTCTGGTGAATACCACACAAAGAGTTACTACTTACTAAAGAATTAGCCTTAATGTCTCTCTGCTGTTATTATAATAAAGCTGTTGCACAGCAAGCCCAGAAGACATTTGTTTGACTCTAAAGTACTCTTGAGGAACAAGCCTGAATAAAAAAAGTTAATCAGGATAACAAATTAAGAAAATAAGCAAAGTTAGCATGTTTTTAAAAAGCTAAAAACTTTAGTGGAAAAGGTATGTTTATGATTCACGGTACCTTACTGCTTGTCTCTCTGCAGACTTTTTTGTGTTTGAAACTCCTCCTGAACTTGCTCTCCTGAATGATGAGGCTGTGCAGCAGTTGCTGCCCTCGGGGGACCTCTCCAGGGGGATATGAAGCTCATGAAAGTATGGAGCTGTTAGTTACATGTTTGGCGGACACTGAAGAAGGCTGCTGAGAACATGACACTGGTGACGTGCACCAGCTCATGTTTAACAGGTACCAGTGTGGGAGGGGCAAAGAAGACTCAAGTGTTAGCATGCTGCTTCAGTTTGCAGAACTCACAGGACGCTATCCTTCGGAGGTTAGGCAATGAGGACAGAGAGAAAAGACCCATGGGCTTGATAAGGCACTAGACCTTAGGGACTGTAGATATCTTGACTCATACCTACATGAAGTGTTCATTTGCTATCACACAGGCTGCGCTGGACAGCTTGTGAAATGGGAATAAGACAGCAGTGAAGAGTTTCCAGGTCAGTAGTGCAGAGTTGCTAGGAGACAGACGACTTACAAGGAGAAAGGGAAGGGGATTTAGGGTTGGGAGCAGCTCACTGTTGCAGACCCTAGGCACCTGGTACCACCTCTGGGAGAGCTGTTCACTGGTCCCTGGGTTCAGTGTGACATACAGGGGAGACATAGGGGGGTCTAAATCGAGCATCCCTGGATACACTGCTGAAAAGCAGAAATGCAGTGAGCCTGGAAGCAGGTATAGCACATGGTTAAACAGGTAGGGAGAAGACGTGCCATGAACTAAAAAGTTTGCAATAGTGATTTTTTGCTCTTCTTAACCTACAGTATGGTTATTCTTCAATCCGCTTGCTTTTTTTAATCAAACTGATTTGTGGCGCAGCCAAGACAGACATTCACCCCCTTCCAGTTCAAGAAAGCAGTGAATAGGTGTGATCTCACTTTCCAGCCTGGGTCTCCATCCTAACCAGGAGAAATGAGGCAGTAGAAGAGGGAAATAATTTGATGCTGGTCAATGTATCATAATTCTCTCCTCTGCTCCCATGCAATGAAGTGTGCTGCCCTTTCCTCAGCTTTAAATTACATTTGGGTCTTGGGTGTGCTAATTGCTTGATGTAAACAGGTGATGTGCTCTGCTGACACTCATTGGGACTGACCTGCTTCACTCTCTATCAGCCTTCTTGCTCAAAAGATGCTTTTTCTAAGTTCACTAAATTCACTAAAACTCTCATAAGCCACATAAACACTAGCTATGCCAAGGCCTTCCCTCTGTACAACACTCTAGGAGATGGAGTATGGTGGTTAAGCATATTCACATATATATGCATAATCATATTATTAATGTGCATGCAACTGTTCTGCTTCTGAGTGGCAGAATTTAGTGCAGATTATGCTTAATATAAGTTTCCCACTGTGTGATGGTGAATGAAGAAAAGTAATGAAGCTCATAATTCCGTGCAAATATAGGTATCCTTGGATACTGCTGACACAAATGGCTGTTGGGATAATAAGAAAAAGAAGATACTGAACTCAACATTGTGACTTAAATACCAGCAGTGTATCTAATGAATTGTTCTGTCATTTCTTTATTGCCAGGGCTGGAACTATAGTCATAGTCATATGGCGAAGTCCAATTAAATCTTCATGATTAATTTACTGCTTGTAGAAGGTGAGAAACTGTCAGCCTAAAAAATGGATATGTTCTACCTTGCCACATGGCACACATCCCAGAGGCACGGCCCTGGCAAGATTACCTCTCAAACAGAGGGGAAAGGGGGTCTCACTAAAATGCCTGATAGGAGCTGGGAAACAAAGTTAACATCTCCCCTCCCTGCAATTCTGCACACGCAGGCATGATTTCAAAATAGTAATAGCTTATTACACAGTTTCTTAAAGTCTTCCTTTACGGTCCAACCGATTGGTTGCAGCTCTCTTTCAAGTACTGTTGGTTCTGGCTGGCCTATTCCCACTTCAGTCTGGTCTAATATCTGGACCACTTTTAAATTTATTTATTGATTTTTCTACAGTAGCAACATAGCTTCTGTTCTAGTGCCAAGAGGGATTTTAGTAAACTAGACAAATAGAAGAGAGTAGAAGTACTGACTGTGAGTTAGTCTAAAAGAAGCTGCTTTTGGTTAGTCAAGGAAGAAGCTGTATCATTTAACACTTATCAGGCCACTTACACCATAAATTCATCTTCTTTGGCATATCCAGGGTACAATAAACCAGTGGATCCATGGGTTAATAGAGCTGGGCTAGTGCGAGAGACAAAATAAATTACTAGAGACATCCTAAGGGTTCTTTTTTTTTTTCTTTTCCTTATTCCCTTTTTTTTTTTTTTTTGGTAGGTCTTACAGGATCTGAACTACATGCAAAATGATTTTCCACAATTTGTGTTCTTTTTTTCTCACTCTTGCTCTATTTCCTTCATGTTGGAGAGCAGGTAACAGCTTTTCTGATGTGTTCCTTGCCTTTAGGGGGCCACAGATGATGTTATTCTACTTAAGAATAAAACCCAGGTTTAGTTAAGATAGTTCTTCAACTCACTGATCTCAGATATCTCAGCACATCTTACAATCTTTCTGCAATGGCTCACCATCCATGGAGATAACAGGTGTCAAAGGCTTTTTGTTAACTACATCTTAGTTTCTTCTGCAGCCTGCTCAGGTCCAAGGTTTTCATGCTGAAACCATGACAATACAAAGACTAGCCAACTTTAACACTTACAGGATCAAAGACTCCCAACAATTAATTTCCTTGTGCTCACCAAAGAAAACTTTTGAGCTGAGCCCAAGTCTTGCCATAGCACTGAATCCTGTCTTCTCTCAAAACAGATGTTAAATATTTTCCTCAATCACTTTCTTAATGCAAGTCAGACAACCTCCTCCTCCACGTGAGTCATACTGCTTGGGAGTACTTGAAGATGATAGAAAACAACCTTTCCTGAGCAGGGCTGAAGGCTTGACTTTTATGTGTCAGTGGCATTATTTTGAATCATACCAGCTGAGGAACTGACACAGGATATGTTTAAGCTTCTTCCATTCCTCTGCCTTGTTGCTGTATACAGAGCATGTAACATAACCTTCTGTTAGGGAACTGGCAGGGTGCCTAGCAGCAGCGATTACAACCAGCAAGTCTCAGCTTTTCTGCTGACTTTTTCAACTCTTGCCTGCATAAGAAGGGATCTTGCACTTCCTAACCATCTTGAATGCTTGTTGTGGTGATGTTAAGTTGTTCTTTAGGATTAATAGCAGTGAATTTGGACAAGATGAAGGATTAAGGAGGAAAATGGAAGTGTCTTGGAGTATGAAATCATTTGAGGTGATATAAATATGAGAGAGAGAGTATTTTTATTTACCTTGTGCTAGAGCTCTAAGCCACTTAATACTGCCTGGAATCAAGCACTGAGAAGTCTTTTCTAGGCTCTTTGCATGTTACAGCCCCATCCATGAGCCTATATATTCATCCAGTACAGAGCTTGTATAAAATAGAAGCTCGTGATCCCTGCACTGTAACCTGGGAGGTGATTCATATAGCCCTTTTCTGACACAAATGGTTGGGAGTGTCTCCTTTTCCTCTAGAAAAAACATGTCTGTGGAAGTATAAATGCTCTGGAAAAACTTGAGAAGGCTTTCTGATTCTGCATTTTGTTGCCATATAAGGCTAGTGTTTTGCTGCTGATTAGATTCACCTGTGTCTTCTCTCTGCTCCTCATGCCAGTTTACAGTGCTGTCAGATGAAGACATGATCAGACTGCAGGCTTCAGTGATGGACTGGTGTTTTGAGCTTCTCTTCATTGATGTGGTGATAGGATTTGCATCTGTACTGGTAGGCATTGGTGGATATCTGTCTCTAGGTCTATGTATGCTGTTAAGGCTGCAAGGAAATGAATAGGTGCTGGCCTGAGGTCTACATAACTGAACAGAGCATGAGAATCTACTGGACATGACATGCAAAATTGCTGGCTGTGTTGATAACAGTACGAAGCTGGCAAAAGTTATCAAGAGCACTGTGAGGTGGCTAAATTTTGCAGATGGTTAAGAGGAAGTGTGTGACTGATTGCCAAACTTCAGAGAGGTAACTGAGCTGACCTTCTGGGTAGTGGAGACTTGTAGGGCAGCAGTGCCTAATCCTGTCAATAATACCATGTAAGGCCAAGATGAACTAGGTAACGGTATCAGAAATACAAAATTTGGGTATGGAGATAGCAGAACTGACCAAAAGGGAAAAAGTAATTAAGGACAGGCTGTTTATTTGGAAGGGAGGTGGAAGACAGGTACAACAAGGCAAAAAGGAAGATCAAGAAACAGGGAGAGGAATAACAGTGTATAGAAATGCTGTAGTTGGTGCTGTCTGAAGATCTCTTTCAGGTAGTCCTGTGCTTCATCTCTGCAGACTACATGAGAACAGCAAACCAAAGCCATTGTGTTGACACCAGCACAGAGGTCCCACCTCACTGGCTTCCAGAGTAGTAAGGATGGGATTGGCTGCTTCCCTAAGGAACAGCTGGAGGGACCAACCAAGCATCCTGGTGTGCCTGTGCAGGGGCCGCCTCCAGCACTGACTGCACTGGCAGCTACCCACCTCTTTTGAATACATGCAACATCCCTTGTAAGTGAGGGAATAATAGAAGTGGCACGACCAAGAAAAAGGAAGAGTCTGTGGGGGTGACTAGGGAAGAGAGGTTAATGGTTGGGTGGAAAAAGATGAGGATATTGAAGGGGCTAAACAATCAAAAAGTTAAAAAAAATATTACAGTGACTCTGCAAATACATACACACAGTTTAAATATCAATTGGCCACTGATCAAATCCCAGAGAAGGGAGTATGGTTTCTCCTGCCTTCTGGAAGGTGCACCTCTTGAAGCGTCTTCATTTCAGTGGCTGCAGAATTTGATTCCCTTGCTGACATTGTCTCCTAGCTGCTTGCATTTAATACTGGTTGCTACAGATCATTCATAGTTGCTATCAACTGTTGCAGGCATAAATAAAGTGTGACAGATGAATTAGCTGAACAGTTGTAAACAGTATACTGTCCTGTAGGAAGTTTTAAATGTTGGCTGACTTTGGTTTGGTCAGGCATATTTGATGCAACTTTTTTTTTTTTTGACTGAAAATGTTGGTATTTTCACATACTTTTTTTTAAATTATTTTTTTATGAAGTAAGGGTCATCAGTGTGTGTAAGAAGAAACCTTTCTTTTTTATTTTTTGTGAATAAAATATTTGCTTATGTTTCCTGTTGTTTCTGCTCACTTTCCAGTTAGATGTATTTAACAATTGGTTAAACTTTCTACTCTATACCTTTTACTTACTGAGCCTTAGATATTTATAATTGGAATATTCATATACAGCCTTTTTATCTTTCTTTCCTATTTCTAAGATTCCCAGAACCTGACCACACCTACTTGTGTGGCTTTATAGCATCAGAAGATGACAGATGACTTTCAGACTGGTCTAGCTGATAAAACAAAGGCCCTTTGAACTGGAAATAGCAGACTGTGCTCTGAATACAGCCAAATGGAAGAAGTGAGTGAATTCCCTGGCACTTTTTCTGGAAGCCCTCCCTTCCGTTAATTGAAGCATTGTGTTTACATTTCCATCTGTCCTCACATGAGAGCCTAATTCATTGTTAATTGCATACAGAAAGAGGCCCAAGGGAAGAATAACTGGGTATAATAACAACTTTCAGCTTTTGAAGGGGCAAGAGTAAGTTTGGGAGACAATCTTTAGCAAGGAGCAGCAAGAATCAATGATAGTACTTTTTATCATCTGGTTCATGACATCCAGGAAAACAAAGGCTTTTAAAAAAATCATTCTATCAGTTTTACTAATAAGATACCTCTTCACTGGGGAAGAAACCCATTTCTACAGTAGGCAGAGATTTTACAAAACCTCATTTCCCCTGACACCATCTCTTACGGGTTCTAGCTAGGTAATATAGCTGAACACACGATACAGACATCAACTTTCTGTTGAAGATATTCACCTGAATCTTCTCCTCCATTTGTCAGAAATTTGCAGCATCCCAGTTTCACTGAGGGCTACCCCTTTCCATCAAATGTGACTGAAATTCACCAGTAAGCTTGAAAATTTTGGAAGAAGGTGGTAGAAGGGGTGGAAACCAGAATGAACTACTCAATCAAATAAGTCTCCTTTACTTTGGAAAGAAGGTTTTATGACGTTTTTCCTAATTGCTATGATAATTGGTAGTAAGGTGCTTGAACATGGCTGCATGTTTACTGCTGTACAGCATTTCAGGGCACTGCTGTAAAATATTCTAGTGCAGCACATAATGCCAGTTAACGTGCCTTTGGTGTCCTAGTTCATCTATCTAAATAACAGCCACTGACTGCTCTGCTTTCATTTCTATGACTCTCTTCGGGGTTATGGGGAAAGTCAGTGAAGCCAGAGCTTTGTCACTTCCAGGCTCTGAAACTAAGTTAACTGTGCAGAAGAGAAATTATATGAACATTTCATCTCATTTCGTTGTGGCATGAGCAGCTTTCTCTCATTTCACAGCCTGCTTCTTAGGCTGTGGATACTGTGAATTACACTATACTGAGTATCGGTGTGGATAAAGTATATCTCTACATGTCCATGCCTGGCATCTGAGACTATAGCATAAAGAAAAAAGAGGATAAAGTTACGAAGGATTTCTGGTCTTGAAAATTTTGTTCAGGCCTCAAAAATTAAAGCTGTTTGAGCATCTCTTAATAAGAAGCTGTTTATTTGACTGTAAAGTTATATTCCATAGAGAAAAAGTTTTATTTTAGAAACAGCCTGTCCTTTACATAACATTAAGCAGTAAGCAGTCGCATTAAGTGACTTTTTCTTTTAGACAAAATGCTAGCAAAAAGTCATGCAAGATCCTGCTTCAGAAGGTCAGTATATATTCATTACATGCTCTCCCTTCCTCCTCGGAGCTGGTGAGCTCCTGGCGGCATGAGCTCTGAGGCTGCATGATAAAGATTCCTCCCCTCTTCATCTGTAAATTGGTTGTTCAGCACAACCCTCAGAGGACCTTCAATGAAATCAATCTTTTATTTTAAGCCTACAGTTCCCATCAGAAACATCAGGTTTTTTTACAGTAAGAATGTAGAGGTGGAAACAAAAGCTCCTCTTCATAATTTTGCCGGCTTCATCCAGTCTTCCCAGAGTCTTCCTTTTTCCTCTGAGCATACTGCTGATCTCTCAAATAGGGACATAAGCGGGGTCAGCTCACTCCACAGGGGATTGAACAGCCTACCGTGTGCACAAGGGGCTTCACTATCCATCACTATTTAACCCATGTAGTCAAAACAGCTTGGCAAAATGACTGTCAGACACTAATACCAGCTGTGAACACAGACAGAGAAAGAAAGCAGAACAAGATATTTCTAAACAAACAATGTTTTACATGATAATGTTTAGGGACACCCAGCAAACAGCATTTAACTCTGGGCTGCTTCACTCATTCTGTCAGTGGCTGGAATAACTTCTACAAATTCTTGCTGGGGACACGGTGTGGGAAGATTTGAAGTTCACAAGTGTGCTCATTTGCTCATAGGATAGGTCAAGCAGCCCAGCTTATCTACAGTAGCTTTATTTTACTGATTTTAATGTTTTTACACCAAAGAAGAAAGAAAGAAATTATACTCTCAAAGAACGTGAAGTTAGGTCTGGAAGGAGCACATCCCAAAGTATGGATGCATAGGACATGTTTTAGCAAACCCTGAAATTCAGATTTGACTGGCTGCTACTACTGTATCACAGTAACACAACTGTGATTGTTTCTCAGAAGTTGAAATAATTAGCAGAATTGTTTAAAATTTGTTTGACAAAAAATGTAAAGAAATCTTCAGTTTTCATATGTTTGGTCTGATATTGAAAATAAGGGGGGAGATTAAGGAACAGCAGAGATTGTTAAAGATAATAAGCATGGAAAGTGTGTCCTGCCATCTCTTAGTTCACACAAGTTTTTTGGATCCCTTTTACTCACTGGACGTACATGTACACAATACAAATCAGTCGCACAGTGAGACTTATTTTAAAGCACACTATGTGAAATTGAACTTGAACAGAAAAATAATGTAGTTCATTAAAGAACTCAACTGTGTACCAGTCTTGTTATTAAGTGAACAATTCAGTTTAATTTTTTTAATTTACAATGCCATTTTGGGATAATCAGAAAATTGAGTATTACATACCATGCTGCCATGCATACGCTCTATTAGATGTTCAATATCTGAGACTCCCACAAAGAAAAGCAGCTGTGAGTCTTAGTCTGTTTTGAAACTTGAAAAAACCTGTTTGCATTTTCACTACTTTTTCTAACCACTTGACTTTTCCCCTTTCCTCTCCTGGCCTTTCTCCACCCCAGTTCAGTTTTAGAGGTGTGTTGCAATTTATGCTTGTTGTTGTTTGAATGCAGGGTGTATGACAAAGGTGGAAGGACACTGGCAATATCTGACAGACCTGTTTGTGCTATTTCAGAGAGCAGGAAACTGAGTGGTGGTGACTTTCTGTATTCTGCTTGATGACATCATCTTGGTGTAAATGTTTGTCTAAGGATTTTAAATGTACAGAAAAGTTCTCTAAACCAAAACACTGGCTTTACAACAGGAAAAGTGGCATGACAAAGAAATAAAATAAAAAAATGAAACAAGGTTATTCTACCACAAACATCTGGTTTAGGATGTTTTACATCACAGTAAACTATATTTACAAAATACTGTAGTTCTGCTGAAGTCAGTGTAGTCACTGATCTGCATCAGATGGAGAGATGAACTGTATATTTAACACTTTGCTGTCTAATACTATAGGAAACAGTTTTGATTTACCTTTTGTACAGTGTTTTTAGATTTCACCCTGCTCTCCAAACTGCCCTGGGACATGAATTCAGCAAGCGACACTTTTATTCCCCTAGATCTACCACTCATCCACTGATTTAAAAATTACTACCCAGAGCTGTATGGAAGAGTAACTGAAGAAAACTGTGATTTTTTCGTGAATGCACACACCTTCTCACTGCTTGTTTCCCTTGCCATAGCTGCCTCTGCAAGTCTCTGCCATGGTGGGGCCTCTGTGTGGGTTCCTGTTTGTTCAGTCAGACTGTTTTTGCCTGAAGCAGGTAAATCAAGCCATGACACAAAAGGAGATGCAAAACATAAAATAGGTCGGACTAAAAATATAAAAAGAAAACTGTGCTTTGCCAAGCTTTTTAAATGGGGAACATCCCCTCCAGAAGACAAAATCTACCTCTTCAGTGTTGCTACCAGCAAAAGTGCATCAGTCAAACTGGGAAGCCGATTTTGCCTAGATTGAATATGTCTGGCAGTGTCTGGTATCTAAACGAAGATGGGGCATGTTTACCTGTCCTCCCCCTCTGCTCCCAATTCAGAGGGCATGCAGGAGTCAGGTGGAGGGTTTGAAGTGCTGGTTAGTAGCTTTCATGACACCCCCATCCAACTGGACTGCCAGGAGGTTTGAGCTCTGAGGGCATCACAGAATATTTTGTAGACTTAGTGCGATCCTGACTTGCAAATAAGGAATCTGGAGTGCCATGTTTACCAAAAGGCATATCTCCTCTGTCACCACAAGCATGATGTTTTGCTTTATGCTGCTTGTTTTTCTGTCCTGGCCTTTAGTTTCTTTACATCATAACCAAATTTTTCTATTGTGCTATCCAGAAAGTTTTATTTTATCAGGAAGATAATAGTTTTACAACAGGAAAACCTTAAGGAAGCATTTAACTACTTAATTGTGAGCTGCTTGAAAATTATTGCAAATCCTGCTTACCCAAAATATTCCATTCTGTATCAGTTCAGCACTAAGCTGTATTTTACTGCCATGCTGTACTGTCTTCATGAAAGCTGTGGTCAAGTATTCTGGCGTGCTGATGTTTTGCAATTCCCGAATCTCTTGTCTGAACTGTGTGCCTTCTGAGGGCTGCAAACTCTCCTCTGTCCAAGCCACATGATGTGAGATGGGAAGCAGGAGAGTTTGGCTCATAGTGAATAACATAATCAAATAAAAATGCAGGTCTCATCAGACACTGTGACACAATAACCACAGGGATCTTAGTATTGAGCTGACCTGACACAAAAGATTTAGTATCAGTTTAAAAATCAAAGTGTTCTGCGCTTTTGGAGTCTGTTTTTGCTTACTTGTTTCCTTAAAAGCGTTTGAAATAAACATTCAATTTTTTCATCAACAAGTGATGAAATATTGGTAAAAACATAAGAGAGCTGAATAACCTTAATCCTTTCTTTTTCATAACCTCTGACTTCTTCAGTTGTTTGTATAAAGCTATGAGCAGTCTGAGATCATCTGGTTCATTGTTATTTGGTTAAGGACCAAAATGTGGTAAAAGTGTAAAAGAAATAACAAATTACATGCAAAGTGACAAACATACAGACACACAAGTGTTAGCATCCTCTGTACATGGGAGGGGGTGTGTGTGTGTGTGAGACAACACTCAGCCTTGCTGCTGGCTGGACCCGTGAACAGGAGCAGCCACAACCGCATCCCTCAGGCTGGGATGGAGGGACCCCTGGCTCAGAGGGCACCTGCAAGGAAAAGGGCACAGATCCTGGAGGCTGTGGGGTCTGGCAGCTCCTGTAGCATCCGGAGCAGTTTAGATTTAAACTCCTGCAGAAATTTCTCTGGAGAGATCCCGTCTGGTTCTCTAACACGGTATTAATAACAGCCCAAAGTGAAAAATTCCTTAAGATATTAGGATTAAAAAAGCAGAGGATGGCTATTAAAGCAAAAGGGTGTCACCTTGATGACAAATACAAAACAACATTTACAGCCTGGGAGGAAAACAAAAAATTACATTTAGTATTGTGTTTTTGTCCCCACAAGAATTCCACTGCTACTTTAACTAGACAATGTAGACTTTCAGTAAAATTCTCTGACTCATAAAATGCCTCATTTAAAGAGAAAAAAAATCAATAACTCCAACTTCCTATGTGCTTTTACTTTATTGAGTGTCTCTATTTAAATGCATATTTTGACTACAGCGCTGCCAAAGAGTACCAATATAACATTTCTTATAGAGGGAATCACAGAAGAAAATTGTAACCTTTTGAATGTGTAGGAGGTGGGGGGACAGGGGAGGTGACTCTTCTACCATTTTTAAAAGAAATGACATTCTCTAGCTGCCTAAATAAATGAACTTTACAGAAATAAAAATGTGCTTTAACTTTGAAAGAAGGCATAAAAACAGATTAAAATTGAACATGCACTGAAAAAATTAGGCTTTGGTATTAAGTAGCAGAGATGTCAGCATTCTCTGTATGTTTACATCTTTTATGTAAAGGTAAATAAGATGCAATTGGGAAAGGGCATCCAAAAAAAGACTATAGAAAGAATGACAAAAATTACACAAAGCACAACTTAGTTTTTTCTTTAGTTTAGAAAGCTAATTCAGAGAGGGCACATCATCAACCCACATGCCTCCTCAATAATATTAGTTATTTGTAATTTACTAGGGACTTGAGGAGTCCAGAAGATGCAAAAACATTAATAGCCCCTGAACCCTCGAAGTTTACAAGCCCAGGTATAAGGCAATAGATGATGGTTTGCAAAAAACCAGACAGGAATACAAAAAAATGGTGTGGCAATGCATGATGAAATGACGAGTGGTGCTTTCTGCTTATTAACAAGTCCACCATTTTCAAGGTTCTTGTAAATAGATTGAAGGTGTCTTCAGGAAAGCAACAAGGTGGTTTTGCATATTCTTATGGGGAATTATAGCTTGGTATGCAAGCACTGTCCTTACAGAAGGACTTTAGAATTTATGTATGATGAAATGATACACAAAAGCACTGTATGGGATCAAACACCCATTTTTATGTATGGCTTTTTTACTAAAGATCCTGTTCTCCAATAGGGATTATTAATACCCTTATTCCTTCATCACCATTCCCTGACCGACTGTCTGCTAGAAGCCCTGTGGAGGATTTTGCCTACCAGAGAGATAAGGAAATTAGCAGAAGACAAGTAATGTTTGCTTGCTGACTGCAAAAAATGACCTCTGTGACTAAAACTTCGGACAAACGTAAGTACTGGTGGGAAGGCAATTATTTACAGCTGAAATGTGACTGAGGTACTTGGAAGACTTCAAAGTTGGTGCTTCCCTGGGCTCTGTACTACAAAAGCCCTTAGTACACAGAAGGAGATTCAGAAACACGCAAGGACAAATCCCAGGCAAAGGAAATGCCCAAAGAGCTTTATCAGTTTCCACAAATTATAAGCGTGCTGTCATATGCTAATGTGATTAAGTGTGCCAATGGTGAAACTCTTCAGATCTTCAGAGGATGTAACCCAGCTGAAACAGGAAGGATGAAATCCATCCCTGTGATTCAGAACATGAGGCTAAATCAGTTTACAGAGGACCCCAATCTGAAATTGAAAGGCCTGAAATTACTTCTCGCATCATGAGTCAGTTACAAGTGAGCTAGCCACGGTGAGGTGAGAGCTGAGGCAAGATGCCAAGTATGCTGGGCCTTTCAGCAGCATCTTTGCAATATGTAGCCCTGGTTTTACCACCTGCCTCTTCACTGTAACAAACTGTCATTTACCGTACCTGTTGCACTGTAGTTGTCCAATACCCAGAGACTTTTCAAGCACCTTAACTCAGGGCCTTGCCTATGCATTCATAAAGCGGACTGCAAAGCCACAGAGGAGGCTTGGATACTCCTGTGGGGTGACTCCTCCCTTGGTCATGCCTCCCAAGAGGTACCTTACAACGTTACAGTCATGCTTCTGACAGTGTCTGCAAATTCCTCCCCAGCCTTCCCTTACACCCGTGTACTGCTGTTCCCCCCAGAGGACATGATGGTACGGGGCAATGTATGAATGAGACACAGCCTAGCCCACGCTGTGGACATTTTTGAGGGTGCTCTTCTGGCGGCTGAACTCTTCCAAGGTGCCTATCTGGCTGCTCATAATCCCCAGCTATTTCAGAAGGTTGTCTAGTGGTTGGTCTTATTATATTTCTTTCTTTGTTACCTTTTCTTTAAAAAAAAAATAAAAATTCTTTTTCTGGATGATGCTTTGTCAGGAGGGTTTTTTCTCTACTTCTGCTTTTTCATCCTGTCTCCCATTTATCAGGCCCTTACCTGCTTTCCTGTCACATATTTCATTTCATTTTCTTAAAAATGGCATCCCAGAGTGTTTATCCAGGCTACAAGTGCCAGTTTTTTAGTTCACCGGTAGCTTTGATCCCTCAGTCAGCTTCACGCACTGCGAACGAAAGGGACTAAAGTGTCTCAGCATAGCTCACATGATTCAATTTCACCTGAATAAAAGCAGCCTCTGTCCAGCTGAGATGCAGGAGATCTCCACTTGATTTATTTATTTATTGGCACATCAGAAAGGTCTATCTTGAAGGAAAGCTACAGAAATAAAGGTTAATTGAGAGAGAGTAGAGAGAATAAAATAAATGCTGCTTCATTCTCAGCCTGTTAGTGTGATTCAGAAGTTCTCTACATAAGGTCTGTGCACAAGGAAGAAAATGCTAAGACTCACAGAGGCAAGGTGACTCCTTATTGGCAGGTTTTACACAGTCTATGTGTGTGTGATGGCATCCACCTGTGCCAGAAACCCAGCTGTGGCAGAGAAGCTCTGTTACCCTTCCGGGTAAAGCTTCCCCAGAATTTTGGAAACTAAATTTATGTAAAACCAGGTCTTATTACTACGACTTTTAGTTAACCCTATAATTAGGTATGCAGCAGAACTGAATTTTAAAGCTGAAACTAAGCAAATGACAGTGATTTAACCAAAACAAAAGATTGAACAACAGTGACAAGAAAAAAAGATTTTTTCTACTGCTACCATTTTTAATAATCTAACTATGAAATAATTAAAAAAATGATTAAAAATTGTATTCATTAATCACATTACATTTAATTAGTTGGCCATTTCAATAAATCAGGAAGTCACTTAGTTTGATCACAAGAATGCTTGTTTTCAGAAATTGAGAATTTACTTATTTTACTAAAAAGAAACCTACCCTAAACTTTAGGTTAGCTTTGCACAAACTAAGGAAGAACGGTGTATGGAAATCCATCCCTGATCATGCTAACTGTGCAGGGTTTTCCTTGGTTTTTTTTAAATTTGTCTTTCTTTTAACATTCATGCAGTTCATGTTTACTGGCCAGATACTCTGAAAGGAACTTATATCCATGTGAATGTTATCATTAATCTATTGCTATGCAATTAATATACAGTTACCTAGACATTCCTTTTCATGCAGGATTTTTTAGTGCTGATGAATGTTGACATGTATGGATTACTATGCCTTTTAAGCCAGAGTGGATCATTGGATCATCTAGCATAGGCTCTTATATAACCAAATACTAGTTGTCATCTACTTATTCCCTCCTTCAATTTATAACTTGATTAATCTTGTGAACTAAAAGAAAAGGTTAAAAGTACTGTAAAGACAAATACTTGCCTGGTTCACATGGCTGCAATGATACAACTTAGTGATTTTTTTTTTAATTTAAATTGTTCATCTTTAATACTTGACCAGTAATTGTTATTGTGCATTTTTCAATGGATCGCAAGACCTTTTCATAGCACTTAGCATTTTGTCCCCTTGAAGATAATTAGAGTTACTATAATCATATCACTGTTTGGTCTTCTAAACAGTTAAAATATTGTGTTCCTTAACTTTATCAGAATTTCCTTTCTTCCAGTCTTCAGTCTAACATTTGGATTTTTAAACAGACTTCTTTTTTTAAAAATTCCCTTATGACCACAGATGTTATTCCAGGATGGATCTCACCAATGCTATAAAGGCATGTAATATCACCTTCTTAACTTGATACCCTGTTTGGATGGAGGGAGTAGGCAGTCAGGAAAACATTAGGAAGGAATTTGTGAAAGGTGAAGGTATTTTGTCTTCACAAATAGCTGTGCAGTAACTCAGCCATCCCATCTCCTGTGCAAGAAGCAGCAAGGAATTCTCTCAGGCTAAAATCCCCTCCAGACTTACTTTGGAGAATGCATAGTTCCTCATGGTTTTCTGGAAGAGTTATTAAAATTCCAACTAATTAAAAAATAAAAGTTAATTGAATCTGAAGTGGGCTAAGTCCCTGGTGACATATCCCAAATGAGAAATAATGAGATTTTCTGAAATTAGCAGATGAAGCTGAGTCCCTTCTGTGGAACTGCAGACTGAATAAGTACATTCACCTCATCTATAAACCACTGCATCATCAGGAGCACTTGCTGTATTTTCCCTAAGTAGGAAGCAGGAATGAAGGGTAGAAGTTAAAAGAAGTTAAAAGAAAAGAAAGGCAATTTTCTTTTCTGCTTTGTAAAATTTCCCTCTAATGTATTGAGAGGGTCTTTTTTCTCTAATGATTCACTACACACCACAGAAAATTCACCAAAGAAAATATTTCTGAAGAACCAGCAGACAAGGCATGGTTTCTGTGATATCAGTGAGAATTTTGCTATTGATTTCAATGACACTAGAATCTCACCTTCAGGAGAGATCACTTGTACTTTCTTTCTTCACTCTTAAAAACATTATTTGATGAAAGACAATTTAGAAAGTATTTGGGCAACGGAGTTTCTATTGCTTTAGAAGGCAATCATTGACAGCATGGAAAGTTCCACTGCCAGAAACATTTCATTTAAATTTCTTCTATTAATTTCATTTTACTATTATCAGTAAGTGCCACATTACCATGTTAAATCAAACAGCAAATGTTACATAGAATTTCCTTGAAGAAAAGCAGTCAATACCTTTCATCCCTAGGGATGTTGTTGCTTTTAGGGAGACTCTGAATTGCATGTACCTAAATAATGTGTCTTTGTTTAAAAAGTTATTGGATAGCATATTTTTTACAATTAGCAATACAATAGCAATTTTACAAAACACTGTCTTAGTACAGCTTTACGGAATTCCTTTTCACTATTGGATTTTCTTTAGGACACAACCAAATGCATTATCCAAAAGATTTTTATATAATATAAAATTATTCCCAAAAGTCTATTAATAACCCTATGGCAAAAAGTCTTCATTGTAAGGATCATGATAAATGTCCTCTCAAATTCTTATATAAGCTTCAACCACTTCACTTTTAAATGTACAAATATGTATTAAAATCTTGTCTGTCCAAAATCGGTGATTAATCCAGGTACTGACATTCAGATGCTTTTAAAAAAGGCAGGTGAATGGGATTTGAATGTGGTGGAGATCTTGATCTCATATCTCTAAATCTGCTACAAAAGGCCTTTGCAAGAGTTTCAAATAGTAACATTATATACTGCAAATGCTGAGTTTCAATTTTGCAGGGTATCCCTTTAACATATAGGTGTGCCTTCAAGACTGTATGTCCCAGCACACTTGTGTAGGCATGCACTGGCGATGTACCTACTAGTATTGCAAGGAGGATTTCCAAAATGGCCTGGCAGCATAACTTAAGGTATCCAGGGTCTATTGGAGCACAGGGTTTCATATACGTCGCAACACCTCAAATGAGATACTCAGATCTGAGCCAGGAAATCCGGAACATAAAAGCATAAAATTCTACTATTCAAGAAAATGAATTGGATTTTTATGTTGGACACAGTCTGAAACCAGAGATGGTGGTGCCACTAGGCAAAGATGAGACTTTGCCTGAATCCCAGGTGGGATTGCTTGCAGACTCCTGTGCAAATGGAGAAATCTGTGCTTTAGTAAAAAAAAGTTCTTGGAGAATGCAGTTTTGCCTTTAATTACCTGAGAAGGAGTAGCCCAGGAGAAGCTGAGGTTTTGGTGAAGCTAGAGCTAAATGCTTGATACTCACATAATGAGAAAGATTTTCTAATGTTTTACCTTCAATTTTGTAATTATGCTATTTTGTATCTCTTCAGTCAAAAGGCTGAAGAATTATTCTGCCAATTACTCAGGATTATTGGAGTTCTCTCTCTGTCTCTTTCTCTCACTAATTTAGGTTAAGTTTTCTGAGTAAGAAATAATGCCTCAGGCTCACTCTTGAGATGGAGGGGATAAGATATTTAAAGTTTATCTTGACCCTCCAGGTATTACCATAATCCACTCTAATGCATCCTTGAGGGCTGTGGTTCCTTCATTCCTTCGGTAACTTAAGATAAGTGATATTATATCACCTAATGAAAGTATTTTTATCTAACTTCGTCTCTTTTACCAAAAGTCAGAGAACTCAAGATGAAGTCAAAAAAGGTAAGAAACAGACAGAAATACTAGACATTTTCCGTGGCACATATTTATGTTCTTTTTGGAGAGCAATTAATCTTCCTGTGATGCTGCTGTATGGCCTTATAATAGTTGACTAATGTACCCAAATAGTCTTCAGCACATGGTGCTTGAACAACAGGGAAAAATCAAAAGGAGAATAGCAGACCAAATGTGTAGCATGGGTAAAGAACTAGCCCAGTTCTTTTAATCCCCTGTGGAGATATTTGTATTTGGAAAGAAGTGGTCTAGAGCAGGCATGTGATAGCTATGAAAAAAAAAAGAAAAAAAAAAAGAAGAAGAACAACAACACACTCCAACACATTCAAGTGATGAAGAAATTGAGGGTGGCAGGATCAGGAATCAAGAGATAGTCAGGGCAGGCTCATTGCCTCTTCATCTTTGAGCCCCTGACTGTATTCTGTAGGCTGAAGAAAGGATTGCCTTTAAAGAAGATAATTGAAACAAAAAAAAGGGAAAAGTTTCAAGACCAATTATATAGACAAATTTATAAGTACCTGCAAGAAACAGCATTTAAGGTGAACCAGATTGGTGATAACAAGGGCTGGGGTATCAGCAGAGCAAAAGAATGGCATCATCTGTGACTTGGAGAGATGAGGCATATGGGAGCACTGGTGACTCAGAGACGTCACATTTGACACCTAAAGTAAGAAGAAAGGGTCCCTTTTCGTTATTGTGCTGAATCAAGAGGAAAATGCAATGACATTGTGAAAAATATGAATAGAAGAGAGTTGTTCAGTCAAAGCTGCGGAGTGTAAGGCTGAGTTAGTAAAGAACGGAAATATATGAGGCTCTAGTATGAATTATGTTGGTGAGGGCAGATATTAATTATGAAAGAAGTACTAGGATTCAGGATGAAGTTGCCTTTCAAACGGACAGTGTTATCAATGATTGCACAAAGATTTCTCTTTGCTCACATTCTACATACTGGAAATGGTAGGAAAGACCAAAGCTTGGATGTGGACCAGCATTTCTAAAGCAAGGAAAAACTTCAGAGTCTCCTGAATCAATGCTGATGCAGAAGCATTAGAAGCCTTACCTCCAGAGACACTTGGGGTGCAGATGCAAGTCACTGCAAGCAGGATTACAGGATGTGAAGGGTGGGAAGCTGGTGTTTAACACTGACCACAGAAAAGTCATTTCACTTATCTGCTCCAGTCTATTTTCCACCTCTTTCCTCACTTGAGCATTTAGACTAAACTTTTCATAGTATGAACTGTCAGATGTTTCCATGCATGTGCATGTGTGCACACACTCTCATGTCAAATAAGACTAGGTTTCAGTTCATTTTTGTTATGTGAACCAAGTATGAAATAACATTTGTACACAATTCTCTTTCTGATAGCATGTGCTCGGAGCAGTTTTCCATGCTTTGCAGACACTGACACCTCACTGACACATAGGAGACTTTTCACAACAGTGTGACAGTGCAGAACTAGCAGGGCTATCACATGTTCAATAAATCTGTGAACTCAAGGAAGGATTTATAGCTGCCATGGACTTAGTGCAAACTAGAATTCATTGTGTCTGGAGTTGTAAGTTAGTGTTGGAATAATGGTAATAAATCAGGTATTTAATGTCATCATATGCTTTTCAGACAAAAAGAAGAGAAAACACAAGGCATAGTAATTCCCAGAGGAAGGACAACAATGCTGCAGAGAGCTGAAGCCATGAACATCTGAATGCAGCTAGGTGGTTTGTGCCCAGCCTGTTGGTTTTCTCTGTATCAGTGCCAGCGCACATGTGAATGCAGCGCACAAGCTGGCATCTTTCTGGCAGCCTCTCCCCTGAATGAATGTGCTGCAGGAAAGCACTGCGTCTGCATGACAGCTGAATAACAGCCTGTGGTTCACGGTGTTGTCACTGTCAGGAAAAAAACACGCACACTGTTTCAGCAAAGCACTGAAATGGTCCTGCCAGTAAGGTCAGTAAAAGAAACATTTAAAGAGTGGTTCTAGTAATCCTCTCCCTTTGTGTTGTGTTAGAAGTCAGCAGGTATTTTCCATGAAGGATGGGAAGAGCTTAAATATTCATAATTTTAGTGCCTTGTGGAACTGCCAGCCCACTCAGAAGACTGTTACTTGAAACCAATTGGTTTTGAAGAAAAGGGAAGCTGGGGTTCCCCATATGCCAATTCATGCACGAATGCAGCTTGTTGCAGAGTCTGAGAGATTCAAGTTAGCACTGAGAAATGTGCTTGTTTAGTGTGGCAGGATGATGTCTTGTTATCATACTTCTGCTAGCATTCCTAAAGGGAGGGTATCTCTGATTAGAAGTTGTTCCTTGCGAAGCATAGGTTTAGCAAGTGAAACAGGATAACTTCTCAGTCGTGGAAGACAAAGGTGTACAGGGGGATGGGAAGGAAGCAGCCTGCTTGTAATGAATCATGTCTATATTACTAACATGCAACAGCTGTTGAATTGTACCTTAGCATGGCAGATGTGGATTATTCAAACTGAAGAATTTATGGCCTTTGTCATGGGATGAAGAGTATCCAAAAGTCACACTTACATAAGTGAGACCTTGGCTGTATCTACCCATCTCTTGGGGAGGATCAACACACAGAAGTGTGCAGAATTGTGAGTCCACAGAGAAATCATCGCGTACCACCCCAAGATGTTGGGTAGTCAGAGGAAGCGCCTGGTCACCCGAGGCCATGGCACCAATGGAAGCTGGAGAGGAAAGTAAAGCACTGGGCTGGACTGGGATGAGCATGAAGTCAGTGAATGTCACAGAAGTAAAAAGCTCTAGATTGTAATTTCTATTGACCCACTGCACCCCTCCCACTTAATAAATAAACTGTAAATTTCAAGTCAGAGGGTGGTGTGGGTCTGTCCTTTCAGTGATCTCACCTCTAATTTCCCCTGTGACATCCTGGCTGAAAATTCATGTTGTGACATCAGTGCTGAAAAGACATATTTTTCTCCTGGAGACTGCAAAATGCTGTGGAAATCTTACAGAGTGGCTGGACACAGATCTCGTTTGAAGAGATGCGAGCTCTGGCAGAAAAGCAAAATCTGTCTTTGAAATAAGGTATTACAATGAATAAAAGTTAATTTTGCCAGTCTAAAATTACCCTACCTCAGACCTGGATTTTCCTAGTAAACTTCAGAAAACACAGAGTAGTGGGTGACAAAAGGGACAATTGGTCAATTAATGGGAGCCATGGATTGGAAGCAAGTATCTAATGTGCCATTTAGTTTTCATGGTTACATATAAGATTACACACAAATTACCTTGATCTTCTTTAAGCAAATACGTTATTAATCATTAAGCTGCACTCTTTTATATTTACATTTAGTTGCAGAACCTTTAATCTTCCTCAATCTTTCACATTTCCACTTTAAAACACTTATGGTTGTAACAAATGCTTGTAGATTCTCTTTAAAACACATAATTTATGAAAGCAATTAAGGCAGATATTTTGCTAAAAGAAATGTAGAGGGATTAAATTCATAATTAGGTGGAGGTAATCTCTGAGAGGAAAAGAGAACACCATATAGAGCTGGAAGGAGAAGATTTACCCATTGTTTTATGAATAATGAGCTGAAGACAAAATCAAATTATGAGATCTTAGTGACTGAAATATGAATTACATTGCAGTTTTGCAAAATCCTTAGTGAAATTTAACAGAAAATGTGCAAGAAATTAACGCTTAGCTACTAAAACACATTTTATGAAGGTTTGAAATGCAGATATAAAATGACTGGCACCTGTTTTCCTACTGTTTAAAATTGCATGGTCTATTTCTAAATACATAGAAAAACCCCCATGATGAATCTAATGATAATTAATACAAGAACTCTTGATTTTCATTGAAAGGCCAAGAAATTTGAAGTTAAAGTTTCCAACTTTAGGTTATGAAGAAGGGATCTTATACAGCAGTGAATTGGACTCTCAAAACATTTCTGTGTGGAAATTGTCTACCCCTAGAGACATTACATAGCTTCAGAAAACATCGAAAGAAACACAAATTGACCTTTATAATCACATATCAAAGCTTGCTTTACAAATCCCTAATTCAGTAACAGGGATAAAGCAGTCATGCCTCATTCCTCTCTAAACATTGATCCTTCAAGATGTTGAGGGACTCCTGCTTAGTCAGGGTTGAAAAGTATGATTCAATACCATAAAACCTTAGCTTCTTGATGGACAGTGGGTTAATTTTCTTCACATACTTATCTGGCTCAGATAATAAATTTATTTTCCTCTTATGGAAAAAGAAACTGATATTGTGGCCCCAAATTGTTATAACCAGTTTCAAAAGACATGCTGAAATATATTGGGCAAACAAGTTTCTCAGATTTTTTTTTTAAGTCCTCAAAAAAATTAACATCCCCTGCTCTCACTTCATTCTGTAGCAGCTTTACCAATAAGTTCAGAGTATGTCACATTGCATGCTTATACACTTGTTATTCAGCAGTTGCTGCCCTTAGTTAATAAATGAGGGGAACTAATGGGATACAGATATTTCTCACTGATTAGTGAGAATCTATATGTCTGCCATAAAGAAGACAGAGAATAGATGTCCTGGTAACCAGCCAATACAGAAAAGCTGATTATAAAAAAAGTGCATTATCAATGTGAAAGCATCTGAGAAGTTAATTGAAAACCATCTGTTTCCTCCATGTTTGTATAGTGTCTAGCACAGCTGAATTTCAGACTATAAGCTAGTCTTAAATGATAACAATTGTCATTTACCATTATTACTTTTTCTAATTTCAAAATTTTACATATTAGAAACCTGCAGCTAAACATGAAATGTCAACAGAAATGTACAAGGGCAAACACTGGGTACAGTACCTTTCACCAGTGTGATTTTTTCTGGTTGAGTGCTAAACACTAGACAACAGGAGTTTTATGTTGGATTCACTGACATATCCTTCACTGCTGTGTCATAAGCTGTTGCTAATATAACTAAACTCAACAGCAAATAGTGTGTAGTGCTCTGAATTAACTAAATCCATATTTATTTATTTATTTATTTATTTGAAACAAAGCCAAATATTGTAACATTTACAACAAATCTCATATTCATATCATGCAACACCTCCCCCCCCAATAAAAAAACCTTTAAAAATACATTAATTCTCCAAATAAACACCACACCCCCCCATTTCGTTGAGGTTTTGCTGGTATATTTAACATAATGCATGTTTTATCTTAAATAAGTGGAGCAAACAATGGCAAAATAGTGGAAGATGTTTGATTGCCAAAAATATGGTGTGCTGGCAGAGAGCAGGAATTTCTGTCTTGGCTTTAAAATTCTGGGGTTTTGTTTGTTTGTTTGTTTTTGTTTTGTTGTTGTTATTGTTGTTTTGGGTTTTTTTTTGTTTTTGTTTTGTTTTGTTTTGTTTTTTTGGGTTTTTTTGTTTTTTTTTTACAACTCTCTGTATGTATTTTAAGTTTGGAATTTAAAGCTGGTGGTGTCAAATAGGTCAGGCAAGTTATATATTACTACCTTCCAAATGGGAGTTAGTTCCTGTTTGCTAATGATATTCTCCTTAATGATAAGGACATGGAAGGAAGGTTTTTCAAAAGCACCTCATTCCCCTCAAAGTCCCTTAGTTGTTGAAAAGCTGACATGCCTTTTGCAGCAGCACGGTGTCTTCTCCGAGGAGCTCTGACCACCACAGACAGAGAGATTTGGAGCATTTTTGCACACAGAGATGAGCATCTTTATCAACAGCAGGAGCTCACAGCTCACAAGGGATGGGGTGAGAAATGTCATAGCTTTGGTAAGAGTTCTGCCCTTGAAGGTCCATGTTCTGAATGTAAAGCAGCTGGCATATTGGCTAGGCTAGCACAGAGCAAGCCTAGACAAAACAAAATAGCATATTTCCCCATAGTAATGCTGGGGTGTGTGCGATGTGTGTTATTCTGCTATGTGCTAGGTTGCTCGTAAATGAGCTCCTATGAAGCACAAGTTCCAGGTTATTGTCAAAAACCCCCGTTAGGAGATGCATCTCTGCATCATGCTCTGTTTAGGCAAGCAATTTGAATAAAAATGTACCAATGTCAATAAAATCTAACCTAGAGAATCAAACTCCTACATTTGACAAAAGATCTTACCTTCTGGGCCATAATTTTCATTCTGTTGTATTTGTCTTGCCATGTGAGGGTGTTTTCCACATGGATTTAGTGCTTTGCAGTGGGTGGCTGTCAGGGCAATGGAATAGGAAAAGAAATGTCTGAGTGGATAGCATTACAGGGGTGAGCTGCAGGCTAGCTGCATTTTGCATGTCACTAGTCTTTTAACAGAACCCTGTGAGTGACAGTCTGACAGTCATTTTTCAATTATTACCCCAGTTAGATTCTTGGGAAACTTTTATTTTTAATAGCATATTATAACCAGGTGTCTTACAGTGGCTTATTATGTTTTAAACACGTTAATCTATACTGTGAGACCTTGTACAAAATTAAGTCTCATAATTAGCACTATCCTCATTTCTCTGGTGTCAAAATAACAGTAGGTGCTGTGGAAATGTTTGGTAAGTTCTGCAGGAAGCCTGGCTGAAATCAGTATAGAGCTATCGTTCTGCTCTTTAGCTGCCATTTATTTAATTATATGCTTAGTCAGACTTCTTGGAAGCAGAAGGGTGTTCCTTCAGGGACAATTTCCGGGAGCACAGTACAGCAAATATACCTGTGACCTGCCACTTATTTGTTTATTAGACATGTTCATAAAGTGCCTATTGAACTCCCCTCCAGGGCACCTTAAGTATGCTGAGATGTAGCACTGGCATCCTTAGAAAAAACTCCCATTGAAGATGAAAGTGGTGGCAAACAGTACATCCTGCCTCTGTGTGCACTGCTGAGGGTACAGAGGACCTTTCAGTTCCAGCATAAGTA
The DNA here is from genome assembly GCF_900496995.4 of Aquila chrysaetos chrysaetos. Lineage (NCBI taxonomy): Eukaryota > Metazoa > Chordata > Aves > Accipitriformes > Accipitridae > Aquila > Aquila chrysaetos. The sequence continues at coordinate 15,652,568 of NC_044030.1, read as the reverse complement.
ACTTCTGATTACAGCTGGAAAACCTTCTGTTTTCCTGGTAGAAAGCACAATATTTCCAGCTGCACCTGGCTGTGACAGTGTGAGTCAAAATCCACTCTTGGCATCCTTCCCTAGCATGTTGTAAACAGAAAATAATAGGGAATGATTCCTACCCTTAACTATCACTTAAGTGGTAGAACATGAATGGAGCATTACACTTCCTACAGATAAAATAATATCTCATATTTCAGACAGTTGCAAGAACTTTTGGGTCACCATCCAGAAATGGAATAATTCACAAATGGAATAATCGATTTTTGTTTGGAGAGTAACAATTTCCCAAGGACAGTTTATAGGGAAAGCCATTTGCATTTCAGAGATTAAAATAAAATAATTGAAATGAAACCCTGGTTATATATACAGGATATAGAAAAAGACCTAGATAATAATTTTATAGGGCTGTATTTCTTGAACTTTTGGGAGTGTTTTTTCTTTTTTTCTTTGTAAATAGCTATAACTATGACATGGTAGACTTGAAGAGGCATGTCTTGTAGTTCAATCACAGGACTTGATCCATAAGGCCTGCTCTTCAGTTCTTGAGGTTGGTGTGCTGAAAGCAAGCTTTATCTCTCTGTTTCAGTTTCTCATCTGTGAAATGGAGATGAAATATTTCCTTCTTATATTCTTTATCCACTTGGTTTTGTGAGCTCTGAAGAATAGCAAATGTCTTTTGCTTTGTGGATAAGCAACATGCTATACAACACAGCCTTGAATTTGAATGAGTTTCTTGCAGCTCAGGAAGTTCTTGTGAAGGGAGGAAATTCACTGGCAACTGCAGTTCACTCTCTACAAAACTGAAATAAAAAGCATAACTATAATACAAGGTATTAATATGGGTTTAGTGCCTTATACAGCAATGGAGTTCAATACACCACAGGATTTTTATTACTGCAGTTCAGCCTGATTTCCATAGGCAGATGATTCTCTCCACATGCAGCTTGATCAGGGTAAGGTAATTTATTTACAGCATTGCTTCTTGACTATTTTCTTCATATTGTGGATCCCACTGACAGATAAGGTCAGGTTCAACACATATGGTGACAACAATGTAAAAAATAAATCAATCTGTTACTTACTACAAATTCGTGGATCATGAGAGAAAAGTAAGCTGAGTTTTCTTTATTCTTTTGTTCTTTCATTATTCATTCTTTATTCCATGTGTACTGTTATCCAAGGAGAAGGGGAAATTCTTTCATTTTTAACTTAGGCTCCCTAGTAAGACTAAGTGCTTTTGGACACTGTTGTGTGAGTTGCCGGACTAATGTTTGCCAGTGGCTAACTGGCATATGAGCCTCAGAAAATGGAATATATATTCCTAATTTTGTCTTCATTCTCTTTGCCAGGGTTCAGGACTTTTTGAAATGTTTCTGCCCAATTCAAATTACAGATTGGATTGTTTGAACAATAAGACATTAGAAGGTATGAGATGAAAGTGATTAAAGAAACAGGATATATTTTACAAGAACATATTTTATTTCATGAAAACACATCACAATACGAATCTTTAATGCAACCAACCTGAAGTCTAGTGTATTAACACAGAATAAACCTGTATTTCAAGATGAATGTAATGGCAGAAGAATGGGGTTAATTCAAAAGTCAGGCATTTAAGTCTCCTATAGTCTAAAAGCAAAGTAATGAAAAAGACATTATGGAACGTAATTGCATATTATCTTAGTATTGTGGGGAAATATAAAAAAAAAAGAATTGGCCTTAATAATAATGAGCCTATAATTGGAGATACAGATTTCAGAATACAAAATCAGTGAGAACATATGGTTGCTTCCCTACAAATGGGACACTGGGAGTAATCACCAAGCAGCAAAACCTATTAGCATTGGGATGTTTTAGATTTTGTATCTGGCATGCTCAGATACATCCTATTGCGTAATAAACACTGTGTTAAAAAACAAGACAAAGGCCTGTCATTTTTTAGAAGACAGCAACACCACTTACGAAAATGAACAGACATATAGAATAGCTATGCTTTGAAAATGTTTTTTAAAAACAGATCTAGGTAGGGGAGTCTTTTACTTTTTAAGACATCAACAGTCTCAGTAAAAAGGGGAGGTTACCATTATGAACAGTCTGTCTGTGCTGGACTCATCTGCTGGTGCAGCTAGTGTCCAGGGATGAATTATTTTACTCACTCTCAGTGCTGTTCTCTGAAAGCATTACAATTAATGCAGAAATTGCAGTCAATGAAACTTCCCAGCCAGGAGACTAGTTGTCAGCACTGTGTTTATAGTTTCTTCATATAAATGTTCAAATTGAATAACTTGGGGACTTATATTTTCAGCATCCCAAATAAGCATATTGTATATAACAATTTTTCATATGTTCTTGAATCAGCAGACTGCCTGTTAATTGCCTGAAGTATTCCCAAATTGGCCATTAGGAAAAAGAACTTCTGCAATGCTTTCATTTTCGCCCTCCCCTGTTCTCCATGTCATCAGCCCTCAGCTGAGAGATAAAATGCCAGAATATTCTCATTTTGTGGTACCTTTCAGTTCTCCAACTGGCAGGTCAGACATCAACACATTCGGTGCCTGGAAAATACTCTCTAAAATATTTGTTCCACAATGAGTCTGTAAAAAAATGTAGTGCCTTGTTAGACACTAATTGTATCTGCCATGTAACTGCACCACTGAAATTTTCCAAAAAACATTACCCATATGTCAAGGTATTCCCTTAGCTCCCAGATTAATAATAAACTCTCTTATTACATCCCTGCTAACTGAGGATACTGTGCATCAATACAAATGTGCTACCTACTGGAGGTAGCTTTCAGGGGCAAGATTCAAGTAGCCCACTGACTGCAAGAATTTCATTCCTTCTTGCTTCATTAGCATTATCTGGGCCATGGAGATCTTATCCCAGCTATAGCTTTTAAGTTAGTTTAGGGACAGTAACTGTCACTGGCCCTTTACCACTCTTAGCTGTACAGGAATTGTTCCAGAAGAATGCATTTTGGCTGAGCTAGCCTGATTTGAGCACATGCCTCCAATACACTCAGGGTTACTATAGTTAAGACCTGTTTAAATAAAAAACAACAAAACACCCATCTTGCTACAGGCAAGATTGTGTAGCTTCAGTATGGAATGAATGTGAACATCAGGAGAGCAACACTGAGAATGCTAATTTCAGCCACCTGGTGGCATTTTATCCTCTGCTTCATCTCACCCTGCACACAAAGTACTTAAAATCAGAAAAAGTTTTGCAGCTGCCACAGTGTCTCCCAATACACCTACATGGCTACCACTCCTGATGCTCCCCCAGCTAAAATAAAAGGGGTGAATCTATGAAAAGGCCTGCTTTTTTTTTTTCCCAAATGTGTCAGTTTCAACCCTTTTTCTGTCAGACTGAAGCATGACCTTATAATTTTACGTGAAGAAAAATGGCATTTAATGCATTCAGGCAATTTTAAGCTCAGCAGCCTGATGTTGCAACATAAGGAGCAGGGACTCTGAACCTCTGAATCTCAAGTCAGCTATATGGAGCCTGTTTGTAATTACATGCCTAATTGATAGTCATGAGTCACATGGTTTGGCCTTCATGTGCATACTCTCTAGCTACAGGGGACTTGTAGTGTGAGGCAGAGATATTCATGCTCTCTAGTAACAAAGTGCTATTTTATCTCTGGTTTTGTCAGGGGAGCCAGCATTGAAGTGCAAATACCTGTATAGTAAATTCTCAAGGAGCTACCTCTAAACCATAATAGATAGAAATTTGGTGGAGTTGTGCATTCAGAGAAACATACCTGCACCTTCCTGAGTGGGTGATGTTTTATCCTTGCAAATTTCCTTGCTAACACTGGATGTCCTCATGACTGAAAAGGAGGCAAATGCAGGTGTTTGCCTCGTGTAGTTGCATATTTGAGTGACAGTACTTGGGACCCAAGCTCTTCCACATATTTGAAGTAACATCCGACAAATAACCATACCCAAATGTTGCAAGAAATCTGTGGCCACCAAGGAACATTATGGTTGTCACTCAGATGCATATTACAGCCTTTGTCACTTTGCAGCAGCAGTTGGATGCAACTGAACTTTCCCCATGTACTTGTCCACCTTCCCGGTCAGCATTGCTGGTAGAACAGATACAACTTTCAGTTAAATATTGCTTAATATTTGCTTTAAAAGATCTAGTTGTCAGTTGCTGTTTTGGTCAGAACATTCACATATTGGGTCACTGCTGACAGCCTTATCCTTCTCTTAGAGATTCAACTCTAACAGCTCAGACATTTCTGTGTATAAAATTACCGTAAAGTAGCTTGTTTTGTTCATGTAAAAAGAAGTATTAAACCTATGTAAGTACTATTCTTTTGTGTGTTTCCTTGCTTTCAAATAAGACTTTGAAGTCCATCTGGGGTTTGAGTGTCTTCACAGCTGAAGAATCCATAAACTTTCTAGGGAACCTGTGCCAGTATTTTATCACTCTCACAGTAAAAAACCTGTTTTTCTTATGTTCATATGGAATTTTCTACGTTTCATTTTTGTGCCCATTGCCTCCTGTCCTTGACTGAGCACCACTAAGAAGAGTCTGGTTCCATCAGCTTTACTCCCCCCATCCAGTATTGGGAGTATGGAGATATATGTAAAATTTTATAAATATATATATATCTTTAATATATATATACTTTATATGTGTCATATATATACAAATATATATCGTCCCTGAGCCTTCGCTTCTCCAGGCTGAACAGTCCCAGCTCTCTCAGCCTCTCCTTGTATGAGAGATGCTCCAGTCCCTTCATCATCTTTGTGGCCCTGCACTAGACTTGCTTCAATATGTCCATGTCTTTCTTGTGCTGGGGAACCCAGAACTGGAACCAGCAATCCAGGTGTGTCTGATGTTGTGGTTTAACCCTAGCCAGCAACTAAGCACCAGGTAGCCACTCATTCACTCCCCACCCCCCCAGTGGGATGGAGGAGAGAATCAGAAAAAAAGTAAAACTTGTGAGTTGAGAGAAGAACTGTTTAACAGAACAGAAAGGAAGAAACTAATAATGATAATAATAACAACAATAAAATGACAATTATAATAACATAAGTATTGGAATATACAAAACAAATGATGCACAATGCAATTGCTCACCACTCACCGACTGACACCCAGTTAGTTCCCGAGTGGTGATCCCTCCCAGCCCCACTCCCCCCAGTTTATACACTGGGTATGACATCACATGGTCTGGAATACCCCTTTGGCCAGTTTGGGTCAGCTGTCCTGGCTGTGTCTCCTCCCAGCTTCTTGCGCCCCTCCAGCCTTCTTGCTGGCTGGGCATGAGAAGCTGAAAAATCCTCAACGTCGCATAAACACTACTTAGCAACAGCTGAAAACACCAGTGTGTTATCAACATTATTCTCATACTGAATCCAAAACACAGCACTATACCAGCTACGAGGAAGAAAGTTAACTCTATCCCAGATGGAACCAGGACTTCCGATCACGGCTGAGCAGAGGGGGAGGATCACCTCCCTTGACCTGCTGGCAACAGCCCTCACAATGCAGCCCAGGAGGGGCTTGCTTTGTTGTGAGGGTCTATTTCCAGCTCACAGTCAGCTTGCTCTCCCAACAGGACCCCCACCTCCTGCTCTGCAGACCTGTTTTCTAGATGGCCAGTCCTCAGACCATACTTGTGCCTGGGGTTATTCCTTCCCAGGTACAGGGCTTTGCATTTCCTTTTGTTGTTCCCTTTGTTTGGTTCCTGCCCAGGTACAGGGCTTTGCATTTCCTTTTGTTGTTCCCTTTGTTTGGTTCCTGTCAGCCCACTGTCCAGCCTGTCCAGGATCTTCTGAACGGTGGCAGAACCACCTGGTGTATCAGTCCCTCCTCCCTCTGCAAGCCTTTTAAGGGTGCACTCTGTTCTATCTTCCAGGTCATTAATGAAGAAGTTAAAGAGTATATGAACCCAGTGTTGATTCCTGGCTTATATCAGTAGTGTCTGGTCTCCAACTAGACTTTGTGACACTAACTACAACCCTTTCAGCCCAGCAGTTCAGCCAGTTTTCAATCTGCCTCAATGTCCTCTTATCTAGTCTGTACTTCATCTGTCTGTCAATGAGGATGTAACAGGAGACAATGTCAAAAGCCTTACTAAAGTCAAGACAGACAACATCAATTGTTCTCCCCTCATCCACCAAGCCAGTCATTTAATTGCAGAAATCTGTCAGGTTGGTTAAGAGCAATATTCCCTTCCTAAATCCATGCTGACTACTCTTGATCACCGTCTTGTTCTTCATGTGTTTGGAAATGGCTTCCAGGATTAGTTGTTCCACCACCTTCCCTGTGACTGAAGTCAGGCTGACAGGCCTGTAGTATCCCAGATCCTACTTGCCCATCTTGAAGATAGGAGTGCCATGTGCTCTTTTCGATTCCTCAGGAACCTCTCCCAGTCACCACTGCCTTTCAAAGATAATTGAGAGTGGCCACCTGATGACATCAGCCATCTGTCTCATGGTCACCCCAAAGTTCTGTACCCCACCAATTCTTCTTTGCTGTCAGTAGGAGATCCAGTAATGTTCGTCTCCACATTAGCTCCTCAGGAAATTCTCAACAATGCACTCCAGAAACCTCCTGGATTGTTTGTATCCTCCTGCACCGTCCCTCCTGAAGATATCAGGGTGGTCATAGTTCCACATGAGGACCAGGGCCTGCGACCATACGGATTCCTCCAGTTGAAGAAGACCTCTTCTACCTCACCTTCCTGGTCAGGAGGTCTACAGCAGATAGCCACAACAATATCACCCATGTTGGTCTGCTCCCTAATCCTGACTCTCATCTGCGTAAATGGTTGAATTATAAATCTCTGAAAAGTTCCATTTGTGTTTTCTGAGTAGGTAAATGTTACAAGCTGCACTGAAAGTCTATTCACAAATATGTTTCTGTTACTTTGGTTTGACTTTTTGGCTTTGCAATTTTAGTGTCTAATTATTGGGCTTAAGAGGAGAGAGGGGGCAGATGTGTCATTTCTGCCAAACTGTAGGAGCAACCTGAGCAAAGAGATGCTTATGAATCCAGACATCTGTTCAAACAGAAATTGAGTGGTTACTGTTTTGCAAAAATTTTCATAAATATTTAGTTATATGACAGGCCTTTTTTTTCCCTAATTTGTTCTAGTAAATATAGAGTCAAACAGCATTGATCAGTAGTTCAGATTGGTGCTCATAAAACGTATGACCTGGCATTTATTACTGAAATTTGTTCTGCTACCCTGGGATAGCTTCTGCAAAGTCTTCTCAAATATTGACTAACTTGTTTCATGGTGCTATTTCTGGCATCTCAGTCTTACCCTTGCTTTCAGGGTTTAATTTATATTTGTATAACTACTCTGTACAAAACAAATCCTAGCAGAGATGCAGGGACTACTGCATTCTGATATTTTTCCCAAGTTGGAAAACAACCATTCATTCCCACTGGGACTTTCTGGCTAAATGCCAATAACTTCACCAAATTCAACAGCAGAACTCCTCTCACTTCAGTAGCATTCAAATTTCACTAGCCATTTCTAGTCCATGGCAACACTTTAAGAATTCCACTGCACAAGGGAGTTCATCAAAGCCTGTTGGAAGTCTGAATAAATTATATCAAGTGTTATTCCTTTGGAAATATGCAGAAAACTTAGTGGGTTCCGCTCCCCCCCCCCCCCCCCAGCATCATGCTTAAATGCTTATTGTCTTATTGTCAAAGAAAATTTAATCTTCCTGTTTCTGAAATAGTTTAAAATGAAAAAAAGTCAATGTTGAAATGTGGGCTCTATGCCCTTTCAGAAGGATGTCTACACCCGAATTCCCTGGAACTTACTTGTGTCACTCCATTTCTCTTGCGTTTCCATTTGTTTCATATTGTCTCCATCGTACAAACTGTTTTGATGCATACACAACAGATGTTGCTTTCAAGCTGGCTCATGGCCCTCTTTCAAGAGGGTTGTGAGGGAACCTGTTCCCCTGCAAACTTTCTGATGGCACCTCTGCTGCACAGGTTGCAGACTTCAGTGCAGACACCCATGTCTGTGCATGTGAAACAGGATGCTGCACTGAACAGCATTTCTGTTGTATGAGAATGGCTTCTTCATTAGAGATAATAAATGTGTGTGGGCCTTGCTCAGCTTCCAGGCACCCACTGTGTTGGGTGCTGAATATGCAGCCAGCAGCCTGAGTGGCTTGTGAATCAAAAAGATGGGACTGAGAAAAGGTAAGAGAAGAAATAGAAGTGAAGTTAAATCACCTGCGCTTAAACAGCAGCTCAGTGGCAGACTGGGATCCCAGAATCTGTTTTTTACACCTGCTCTTACATCCTATCCTCTTTGCTGAACTGTGCCTCTGTTCTTCGAGGCGTTACAGACACGCAAATTTATTTGGACCTTTTCTGTAGGAACCAGATTGCTGCAGAGTACAGATATGCTGCTGGAGAGTGTTCTTATTGTCTAAGACCCTCATGATAGTTTTTCTTTACTGTTTCTTGCTTTGTTTTTTTTCCCATTTCTCTTTCCTCTTCGCTTCCTGTTGACTGCATTTGGGTATTTTACTGATAGGTGTTTCAATTAAGCAAGAATGAGATATATTGGCCCTCCATCTGCCAGTTCAGCTTTGTATAAGAACGAAGCTTTCTACTGTATACTTAATCCTAATGAAACTTCACCAGCTCTGTTTTTATCTCTGAGCTGTGTCACCTTGAATTTATCATGCTTTTACAGGGAAGTTTTATATGTCTGTGATGCAACTAGGTTATTTTTATTGTTTGTACCTTGTTTCAGCATGCCTGTCTAAAAGCATTATTGTGACAATTTTTGCTATTACATGGAAATACTATAAAGTCTCCTCTTTAGATTCCTTCCAGTAGACAGGCCAACCTCAATGTGCTCTTAAGGCTTCATCTACTTGGGTATGCCAAAGAACTGTAGATACTCTCAACAATGGCTACTGCATTCTTTGTCAGAAATATGTGGTATGGAAGAGGCTTTCTTTTTATAAGTGAAGAATCCCCATTCCTAAAAAATAACTTCCTTTCAAGTATCTCCAGTCATCAGTCCAAACCAAAGTGCCGGATGCATTAGAAATGTAGTCCATCATCACTCCAAACCAAAGTGCGTAATGCATTAGAAATGTAGTCCATCATGCTCTGAAATCCACGGTCCAAAGTGTAGAACTCAAACTTGTTGCACAGACTGTAATGGACTGTGTTATTTTTATATTTAAAACTTACTTTATTGAGATTTTGGCACAGTGTAATGCTCATATGAGAAATGAAATCTCCCCCAAAAGATGATCAGTCACTGTATGGACAGCAACAGGAGTCTCTGCTGTAAGGCTCCCAGCGGCACTGTCTTCAGCTGGATCAGGAGATACTTCCCAAACCGCTGCTTGGCTCAGTTCTTATACTCCAGCTGATGGTGGTACTGTATGAGCACCGCAGCACAAGCATGTTCCTTCATTATTGATATCCCTCATTATAGTTAATCTGAACCACATGCAAAATGCTTTTAAGCTGCCTCTATACAAAAGGGTATCATATGTGATCATTTCTGTACCAGCAGCAACAGTTTCAAATGACTATTGACAAATATTTTATGTCTGTACAAACTGAGCAGTTTTGCAGCAGGGACCACTGAGGGTAGTCTCTGGCAGTCATCCTCCAGGCTGGGTGTTAAACAGCCTGGAGGAGTCTCCAGAATCATCTAAAATTACCACCAGGAGGGCTCCTGCACCAACCAGTCAGGTAGCTAATTGTGACGGTGGCCACGAGTCCAGTCAGTCACTCAATTCCAAGCAGGTCCATTGTCTCCAGCCAGAGCATTGTCTCACCTCTGCCAATCACCTTCTGGGGAGCTCCTGGGCCACCCCCAAATTAACAACTCAGGTGTACTGGTTGTGCACACGGGCACAGCCCTGATACGCAGCTGAACCACAGTTATCACTAAGTGGCAGGCTTGATTTTCATACTTAAAGCTCATTTACATTTTAAATTCCACAGGTCTTGCCACAATATTTTTGTTAACATTTTAATCTTTTCTCTTTCTGTGGCTGTGCCACATCCTCACTTCATATGGGGAATCTTTTAGAAGTTGTATTTAGTTGCTATTTTGAAATAGCCTGCTGGGTGTTTATACTTTCCCCATTCCATGTAAACAAGCTTGTTCTCCAGAATTGCTAGGGCTAACATGGTATTCCATCTTTGTCTGGCTCTGATTTAATCTTAGCTCATTTTTCTCATTTCACTTGCAGATTCTCATTTGGCATGTGTGATCCCTCATTCATTTTAGTCAGTATCCAGGTCTCTTCCATCAATACCCATTGAAATTTTTACCTCTTCCAGGATTATACGAGCCCTTAGCAGTAGTGTTGTCTCATAGTTTATTACTATGGGTGGACTGCTTTTGAATGTGGACAGAAAAGTCACACATTTCATTACAAGCTGCATTCCTGTAATGTACAGGGAATCCCTTTCTGATCGACTTCCTGTCATTTCTGTCCTCTTTCAGGTAGCTTTGTTGCAGCACTACTTGGGTTTCAAGGGATTTTGCATTCCAATGTTTTTCTAGCAATACCTTTTTCGTGGGAACACATAGCCTGGAGAGGGCTTTCTTTTCAGTCTGTCATTTCTAGTTGAAGAGGTAAACTAATGAGGCAGGCTATTTTTCATCAAATTGAGGGTGTTAGCCAATATTGCTGGACTTAAGTAGAAAACCAGCTGAATTATTAAACATAACTGTCTCCTTCCAAATCTGTAAGGCAATGGAGCCCAATCTCACTGTGCTTCATGGGGGGGACTTTGGCGCCATGCTATGATATAGGCACCTATTTAATCTTTATTTTGTCCCTCTGTATAATTTTTTTGTTTGTATGCAACTTACTCCTTTTTTTCTACAAACCCCTTTACAAATACAGCAAAAGAAGACTTTACTGGGCAAGTATTTTTCTGTTTTAAGTCTTTGCAATGCTGTGAAACTCGAGCAAGTGTTGTCAGCTGAGTCTGCCTGTTGCTCTGCCCTCACACAGAAAGACACTGTTTTATGCTTTTAAGGAGGGATTTCTCTCTAAATGGCAGGACACACCCTTGCACAAACACCCCACCCATCTGCCTACTATACTTCCTTTGTGTTATCGCTTCTGGAGAAACAATTCATTCCCATTGATAGGAATTCATCCTTATTACAAGCAAAAATGCTAGATTAAATCATGTACACTTCAGTAAAAAAGCTATGCTTTTGAGTCCTTGACTGAAAAACTGAGAAAAATAAAATAAAATAAAAGCAACAAAGGAGGAAAGTAGAGAAATGAGGTATAGTCTTGCAGGATAGCTGACATTTAAGTCTTTTCTTGTGTACCACCATGGGTCTTAGCCATGGGGTCTGATGACTAAGCTGGTGCTGTCTGCCTGGGCACTTTTCCTCAGAGCTTGTGATGGGGATCTTGGCCATACTGTTTTCAGGGCACCTCACTTTTTTCAGTTGTTTCAAGGAAAGTGAAACTTCAAAGTAATGTGACAAGAATATATCCACTCAATTCATATCTAATTTATAGACCTTACTGTACTGAAGTTTTCTTCATCTATTTGGACTCAGAGGATGTAAATGAGGCATGTGAGAATGATTTTCCTTTGATGTACATGAAGACCATTCATTCATGTTTATCCTTTTGCTCAGGGAGTCAATTAAATTTCAGCTGTAGACTTACATCAGAAACTTTTCTGAATTTATACCAGATTACACAGTAAGTTATCCCTGTACAGAAAAATATTCAGACACCAAACATGCACAATAATAAAACAAATGTTGGAGGTATGGACACGGTATTCAAATGAAGAAAATTCTGTTCCCTTCATTTTTATCCGTAACAGGGTCTGCAAAACATCAGGACAAATCATAAGGGCAAGAACAATAGTCCTAGCCACTTAAATAGAATACAGTCTTCTCTGTTCCCACTAGATACTGTTAGCAATAGTGAAGGTGTATCTTAAATGTATCTTTCCATGGTCTTGCATAGGTCACAAGTGATGTAGGTAGTGCGCTATTTGCTCTGCTCACATGCAGAAGGGCTTAGGGCATTCTTATTCTTTTAAAAATTCCTCACTCAAGATACGGGCTAATCAGAGAGTATATTTCCCCCCTCTCACATATTCCTGAAACTGCTATACCTTTTTGTGCTCTCAGTCATATTAAGTACCCTCTCTCATTACTGAGATAATTAAATTTCTGAACCACAGCTTTCCACACAAAGGGTAAAATTTACTCTTGCTCACATCACTGACCCAAACCTTAAGTGTCTGCAAGTGCTATGCTGAACACTGAAGTGAAGGACAGGTCCTGTGTTAGAGTTCTCAGAGCAGCGAATTTCACCCTTCAGTGCTTCACGGATCCCAGAGAAGTCACTTACGTTGGCTGGTAATGGCAAAGGTTCACTAGACTATCCCAGCAACCATAATAAATATAGCTTGAGTTAATTTTCCTATGTGTCAAACTGCTACACTGCACAACAAAAACAATTTCTAGCATATTAATCAAGCAAAATGAGAGTAATGCAGAGTCATCCTCTTATAACCTTCCTGACTATAACATCTGAAAGGTGTCATATGCCATTCTTTCTGCATGCTTAAAAATCCTTTTATGCTGCTGTAGCTCCCGGAAGAAAATAAGCTATATTTGCCTGAAATAAATAAAAAATCAGTATGCAAGTCTTTTTGATGTTACTACTGTGTTGAACTACAAGTGAGTAAGGGAAGGTGCATAATTTTATGTTACTCTTTTAACCAAAGTAGTTAAGATAGCAAAATATTTTAAGTAGCAAACATGCCTGAGATGAAAAGAGAAGAAACACTGTAAAAAAATTTGGGTATGTAGAAAAACAATCTCTCTTATGACATTGTTCTAAACAACCAAATAGCTGTCAAAAGACTGTTTGGGGAAAAATAGTTTATAGAAACAGAAAGCTCCGCAGACCCATAAAAAGTAGTAATATTACAAATAAGGTCTACATGGTATGAAGACTAAAATATCTGAAATTAAAGGCATACTAATCCTAAATTAGTCTATTTTCCAGTATGTCAAATCTCTTATATGGACAAAATCTGATTCAGTAGCAGGCAAATGACTGATTTATAATAGCCTTCCTGGAGGTCTAAAGGATGTTTGCAATTTTTTCTCTCCCTCTTTATGGCAGGCCTGTGATAATTTAGGCCCCTCATTTGCATGAATGAGCTGTTCTGTAGCTTTGCTTCTAATGGTAGTTGGTCCAGACCAATGGTAACCCCTCCCCCAACCTGTGGCTTTCACTCTAAAGCACGGCAGCATGTAAGGGTACACAGAAATGTTCATTATTTTGTCTTAAAATTGTGTGTGTTTAGTGTGTTATTATGTATACTTGTTCTTTTTGAAGAGTGTTTTTGATTTCATAGGCCTAAAGGTATGCTTTTGTAGGAAGAGTCTCATTTGAAGTAGTGCTGAGCACCCACAGATCCATCCACAAGCCAATTCTGCCAATTCTGAGGAGCAATTATGGCAAAGCTTTGAATTCTTTCTGCAAAACCATACTAAATACAGTCGGCAATAATTTTCTTCCTGAAAAAGAATTCCTCCTGTGGAAGTCCATCTTTATTACCTGCCCTGTACAGAATAGAATTCAAGCCTTGAATCATAGCTTTTAAGGTTTCACAAATGTGCTTCCCTATCTTCTCTGCTCTTTCTGGAGCTACTAAATAACAGTAATAATAAAAACAGCCTCTGGCATTCCCTTGAAATTTCTTGTCATTGAGTGTCAAAGCTCAATTTCCCATTGCCCCTCTCATTTACATTCATAAACTTAAATTTGCAAATCCTTCATTCCCTCTCTAGATATATGAAATCTAAATGAGTTCATTTCATTAAAAAAAAAAACCCAACAAAATCTAGCTGAAATATATGCTAAGCTATAAGCCAACAGCTATGCTGGAACAGTTGAAGTTTTGATATATTAGGTTTATTTTCTTTAAAACCTTCCATGCTTTCTTCTCTTTTTCCACTGTTTTTGTATGTGCTTTCTGTTCCTGCGCTCATTTGCCTTCAGTTGAGACTTTTCCCTTTCTCCTCTTTAGCTCTGTGGAAAAGTCCACAAAATTAAAAATATTATCTTTCTTCAACAATTTAGTAGAATTAAAAGGAGATTCATAACTCAACTATATAATTACAGAGGAAGAATTTGGAATATATTTTTAAAAAGAAGTCTATTTGGTATTCAGGTATGTTGTGTTTTGTTGGTTGGGTTTTTTTTATTTAATATATAATTTCATTTAATCTCTGTTGAACGCAGAGGAAACTTTCCATTTAGGTGGTCCATTATCCACATTTACACATAAACAGAAAGTTCTACATTATAGGGTTTACATTTCAGTCACATTTTAAAATGCATACTGGATTTTTTTATGACAGCTTTTCCTTTTGTCACTAAAATTTAGCCTATAAGATCTGATTCATGCTTGTTCTTTCTGACCATCTAAGCCAAGTCTCTCTTTTTTGCTTTTTTTGAGAACTTAGATCTATTGACTATGTGGTGCATTGTCCTTGACATACAATTAGGGAGCAAGAATGATCTCTGAAAACCAGGCTGACTTCTATTCAGTGTTTTACATATTTAGCAGACACAAGCATCTTCTTGTCTACATTGGCCATAACCATTTTTACAGCCTTTCTGGAACTCATTTTCCTGTTTCTCCCATTTTACAGCAGTGTCTGCCTGTGAGAAGACTCTGTGTGAAGATGGGGAAGGGCAATGTTGGATCAGGAAGCGGCACCAGAAGAGACTGGTGACAAAATCTGACTCTCGAGCATCTTAACCTAATGCTACAGGAGAACAAGGCACATACGGAAGAACAAAGTTATATCTCACTAAAGAAATGTCCTCCTAGCCTCCCTTCTTCATATGCTTATATATATATAAATATATATAATTGATGATATATTTTTAATACCTACAGCTGCATTTTATTTCTGCTTCCTAATCAGAGTATTAACATGTTTTCAGTGGCTGCTCTGAGCACTGTTTAAATTAAAAAAAAAAAATTAATATGTTTTTATTAAATCCATGATGGAAGTTAAATTCCATACTTCATATTTCTTTCTCTTTGAAATCACTTGACAAATAACAAACCAGGAATACTGATTCTGAAGGTATGTATTTTTTGCAAGCACATGAAGGTATGTGTAAGAAATCCAAGAAGGTATTTATGAGCAAATTCAGGAACTGATTCTTGAAATTGCTGGGATATAAACACTTCCCAGAGGATTTGCTTGATTGATTTATTAAGAATTCCTGAAAACTTTCTCACATGTACTTCCCACCCTTCCACATCTTGATTTTTGCTATGCCTATATGTTTTATACATGTAACTGTGGGAGTCTGCACTAAATTTAAAAATGCTGTCCAGATTTGTCATTAAATCTAATTTATTTCTATCTTCCTGCTTAAGGAAAAAACATATACTCATTAGAAGGATTCAGCAAGTACAGATAAAATAAGAAATGTTTTGTGGAGCCATGTTAAGTGGTTTATAACATAACTAGTTGTCTGTCAGCTTTCCAGAAACAGATTGACTATTACAGATGACAAAACCATTGAACTTAAAATAATTATTGTACTCTTTGCATGGAGGTTTTGGTGAGTAGACTTGGTAAAACTACGTGGCCTTATTCTCCAGCCAGAGGCTGGCTGTGCCTAACAGTGCTTTGGGAAGGATTAAGATAGATTCTGCATCCAGACTGTTCACCCTTTGATCTGCTAGGCTGTTAGTCCTCCTTTTATCATAACAAGAATACGAAGGTTCTATACATATTAAAATGAAATATAAAATATTAAATTGAGGTATCCTATACTTTTCTGCTTTGCTACATTTTAATTTTTGTAGTTGTCTTTCCCAAGTTGCTACCAGTGGATTACATGTTTCATTGAGCAGGAGGCAATGCTTGAAGGCTGCTTTAGTTGTTAAAGTTAGGCTAAATACAAGTCTGTAAGCTGGCACAGGCAGGATGCAGGAACAACCACACAACCATGGATGAAATGCAAAGAGTAAATTTATTTTTGTTACCTCACCAACTGGGGGATCCCCAAAGCAGCACCAGGGCAGAGGCACACAAGCGGGAATGCAAACACCGCGGAGCTTGGTCCATGCTAGAGAATTGCCGAACCTGCTGATTTTGCCTGTATTTCAGGGGTTCACGCAGGTGTAGTTTACCACTGTGCTTTCATCTTTCCCACAGCAGGGCAGGAATCTCAAGTGTGTTCGACAGGGTGCTTCTAAGTCTATCACAGGCCTATGCTATTGAAACACAGATGTTCTACTTGTCCAACACACAAGGCTAAACAACAATTAGCATGATATATGTGTTTTTCTATACCTCAGGTGCACATCACTTGAGCATGTTTATAGTCCTCCTCACCACTTTTCTGTTATTTTCCCACAACAAGCAAATAAACAGACAAGCAAACATGGAGATTTAGACTGTGGAGCACATTTCTAGTAAAGAAAGTTTTATCTATTTGCTTGCTTGTTCACTTGTTTAATTATTTTGCACATATAGCCATAGACCACTGGGAAATTACAAGATAAATAGGAGATATGGGTGGGCAAACCCATGCTATCACAAAGCAGATATCCAAGTCCGGCTTGTGTTACCTGACTGTTTCTGTAGGGTTGTGCACAGCTAGGACCTCTGTGGACTTGTCATGAGGGCTGAGGACATCAAGTGCAGGCTCTCCTTCACATGCCTCTCTTCCAAGCATCTTTCACAAAGGAAGAGAGAAGGCTGAGTGAGCTGCTAGTTGACCTTACTCATTGCCTAAGTCTAGTCCCATAAGTCCTGAGGATATTAAAAGACCTCAGGATGCAATTTTAATTTTACTTTTTCTTTATTTCTTCTTTTTTTTTTTTTTTTTTTTTTTTTTTTTACTTCTTAAGTGTCCTAGGAAGAAAGCAACATGCAAATACAATTGTTTACCACTACAGTGGGGAGATAAAGGCTGTTAATTTGTTCATTCCTTTATTGTTGCACAAAACCCACTTCAAATACAAAATGCAAGCAGGAAAGCAATCAAGCTTCTTGAAGCAGTTAAAATATTCCTGTTTTCAAAAAGAAGAGTGGTGGGATTTCTTTTTGGTTTTTGTTGCATTTACTTTTGTTCTTGAGAGTGTGTGTATGATTTCTGGCAGAGGAAAGTGTGAAAATAAGGTACACATTTGCAAGAAGCTGAAATGAAATCTATTAATAATTGCTTTGGATTGCATTGTAAAGGAAGGCATTATGCTTCCAACAGTAGAGTGGACAATTTGTGCAGATGGTAGTTCAGGGATGCCACAATTCCCGTGTGCAATAGGTTCATAGCAGCAGATGTTGGAGACTGAGACACCTCATCAGGCACACCTTCTTTCCCCCATGCATTACTTCGGAAATCCAGGCTGTACTTTGTGCTCATCTGGGTTTGATGGTTTTCAACAACTCCATTACTCTGACATTAGTGACAGTGCACTTCGTTCTGCTGATGTACAGCTTTTAGAGGCAAACTTGTTTTGTGTAAGTACACAGATGAAGCTTTCACATCATCTGTATTCTCTAATTGGAAAAATGGCCTTGTAATGAAATGTGAGAGGCAGCAAGCTTCCTCATGTCACCACAGAGTAGGTGATGTCATTCAAATGACAGCAAAGACTACTTATAACACACGAAGTCTACTGTGCTTCTGGAAGGACACTGAAGTGCAAATATTCACATGAAAATGCTATTCGGTGTATGTTGTCTTAACAATCAAGGACACTTTTGCAAGGTTATTTTACCGGTGATAATACGTGCTTGTTTGTTTCTCAGTTGGATGGCTGAACATAATGTGTTTCTTAAATTTTGAATTATTTTGGCTTTACTAATACATTGACTATCCCCCTTCTCCCTCATCCCAAAATGGGGGACCCCCCCCCCCCCAAAGCTATGTTAACCCAAATATTTCCTTGGGGGAGAGGACAGGAGAAAGGGGTATATCACAGCATTACTATGTCTCTGTGGCTAAATTTTTCAGGGTATATTTTGCTTTGATCAGATGGGCCTGGTTTCCAGATACCTGAATTTCCTGCATCATCCAGTTGCGCTTGTCTGGGACATTAAAGCAAGCACATAAGCACAAAACCTGCTTTGTGCTTTCTGAACTTGTGAGCACAGTGCAATTGCCTTTCTTTCCTAAGGAATCAAATTTCTTTTTCTGATGGTTATGCCCATGTAATAATTCATCCTCTACAAAGTACTGCATACTTCCCATCAGCAGAGAGAAACTGTCAGTGCTTTCCTCACAAACAACTGCATTTAAAAATTTTGTTTGTTTTATTTCTCATTAAACTGAAGTAATGATTTGATAAAGTTTTTTAGCAGCAAGAATAGACTCATTTTAAATTAGGAATGGATAACATAGGCTCCTGGAGTGAATGTATAAATACACATTTGTGTGTTTGTGTTTAAAGCATGTATGTGTATGTATACATGCATATGCACATATACACAGATATATGCATAAAAAGAAGTAGAGAGGAGGTATGTAATTTGAAGAAGGAAGTTAGTAAACAATCACGTCAAGGGGATTTCAAAGTTTACAAAGGTGCTGTCAGTTGGCCAACATGCTGTTATTTTTCCATATGTGATTTAGTGAGGATTAGAAAATTAATCCTGTAACAAGGATTAGATCCTAAACAACTGAAATGACAAGAGAGGAGGAAATAATAATCCTGACTGGTCATTTTTATGTAGACAAGATTGCAAGCTGCCTCCCCACCCTCATGTCTGACCTTCTGCTGCTCCCTGGACAAGCTATGTCGCATTGCCAGTTTGCCACTTCATATGATGGTTTAAGAAGTGCTTGGACATCTCTTAGATGGAAATCCTGTGTGTTATTAAATTTACTGATGCAGTTTAGACCACTACCTCCTTTGCATTAGAATCACCATTGCAGTACATTATGTCCCCAACAGGGGAATATCCTGGAGACAGGGAGATGAATGGTGAAACTTTGTGCCCTCCTCACTCTTGACCTCACTGGGCTCAAGATTTTAACTTCCATTTCCTACAGGAACCATTTCCTATATTTCATACAGTTTATATGGACTTGTAATGTGCCATCTTCATTTCCCCCCTTCACTCAGAGAAATTAAATTTTTTTCAGGTACTTTCTCTTCTAGCAGACTCTTTCATTGGCTCTGCTTGCTGACAAGATTTTCTTTAACTAAAGCCACATCTTTGCAAATTATCATATTTGAGGACATCTGGAACTTTCTGTCTTCATGTTGAAAACTTTGTTACTGTCAGCATTCTTCTAAAGAATAAGAAATGCACTGATAGCATTACCAGCATCCTTATGATGAATAGCTTGAGAAGCTATTCCAGTCACATATTACTGAAGGACTGTGCTCAGATGAGGCTTTTACCTTTACTGAGAGAAGACAAAGGCATACCAAAGAGCTTTGGCCCTCTTAAAGAGGTTACAGCTCACTAATGGACTGGGTAAATGAAGCAACAGAATACTGGTAATAATTAATATGAAAGTCTGCCTTCTGCACACTGCTGGGGAACATCATCATTGCAAGGAGGTATGTAAGCAAGGTGAATATATATCTGCTAACTCTGGAAATCAGTGCAGCTGTATGTATACCAGGTATTAAGATTAGAGGGACAATCTGCATCCCTCTTTGTACTTCTCATAACATATGTGCCCCAAATTTTATAAAGACTACAGAGCCTTTTGTAGGTTTGTTGCAGCAGATCATTGTGGAATTCAAGTGGAAGATAGACACTGCTTTCCAGGAGCAATATGATTGTTCAGGTCTCTGATAGAACTGCATGATCTTGAATGAGACTCAGATTGATGAAAGATAAAAACTCCAATACTAACACATTTCATAAAGAAGAACACACTTTGGTAGTGCAGTTGAATCCCATGTTAAAATTCCAGCAGTGCAGCACATTGCCGTCTAGGTTTTTCCACATGGGGACCGTATCCCCACAGGTTTTCACTCGGTGTTTCTCTGTTGTGAAGGCTCTTTGTGTGCTTGAACTTCCCCCAGGATTACTGGCGGCAGCTACTCTTTATGCCTGTGTCTTATCAGTATTTAAGCAAAAGGCAGTTGTAACCTTAGTGTTACAACCTCTAAACCGCCAATTGCACAGCTAAGGAGGACAGGACATCAGTGGATGTCGGAGATACTTGACAACTGTCTTGAATGTCACCAGCTGAGTCTGGGAATGCTCACGTCAGTGGTGAATATGTTCCTTGCTAAAAACCTGATAGATGTGAGGAATGGCGATGTGCTGGTTTCATACACATTTGGTATTCCTAAGCTGATAAGGTGGTATTGGAAAGCCATCATGATGAATTCACTTCTCCTGAAGACTCTGTCACTGCTTCTGTGATGCTTTTCCTGCCCTTCGCACCAGAAAAAAAATCTGCTTCATTAACACCAGAGTAATTTGCCATAGTATTTTGTATGTACCCAAAATGCAGTCTGGTTGAGGAGAAGATACTACAATTGATCTGTGTTTTTATAGTATCCTTTTAACCCTGGGCATTTCAGAGGCATAGCAGAGGTATTGGCAGCGTCACTTGGAACACTGCTATACCCTGTTCTGAGATGAAAGGTGTTAGTGGGCCAGTGTGTAGATTTAAAACACAAAGATTGTCATGGACTTTATTAAAACAATGGATTGTGCCAAGCCCAGACCCTGAGGCTCAAGAGAAAATGTGATCAAACCTCTCTAGGCATAAACAAGTTATTGAAGATAATGGCTGGAGTTCAATGAAGCCTGGTAGGTCAGAGGAAACACAGTATATTAAGCAAGGATTTTCCTCAACACAGAATAGAGAAGCTGTTAGCTGGAATTTATGTTTGTCTGATAAAAAAAGTCAGAATTGAGAATTGAAAGTGAGACCTTGAAAGGAATTTTGTTTTTGGCTTTTTTTGGGGTGTTTTTGTTATGTTTTTTTTTTAAACTAGAATAATTCCTCCAGAGAAACCATTTTATGGACAGATTCTGAAAGGCATAGACTCTGAAATGTTCTCCATGTTCACTGTGTCCATTTCAAACCCATGGATATCTAATAAGTGACTATGGCATAGGCCTGGGATGATTTTTTAAAAATTTTTTTTCCCAGTTTGTCCTTCAGGAATTGGGCAGGAATTTTGGTATGTGAGGTAGGCTCATTTTCAGAGTGGATGATGAATTTGCTTTATTTTTCGTGGTTTGCTTCGATACTTTGAGGACATTGCTCCATCTTTCAGGAGGGCAGGCATCTCTGAGTAATTTACTTATATAGGTACTACAGAGATTTAAGCATACTAGCTAGGTGTGTATGTGCATGTCTCATTTGAGGAACCTAATACTGACAACAGTGATATGGTAGTGATACCATTAGTAGTAACTAAGAAAACTGCTTGTATACCTATGATAAAAGTATATGCCCATAACAGACAGATTAAACACATTTTCAAACAAAGATACCAGAAAATATGCTAAGCCATAGGAATCTGTTGGACATTTTGCTATTGATTTCTTAGGGAAGAATCTCAGACACTTTGCTAATGGTGGCAGCTTAAAACCTTAGAAAGACACACATTTGGAGGGCTACTCTGCAGGTATTGACTTTACTATTTAAGCCTGCCATTTGGGCCTTTAATGAAGTGCAGCTATTGAAAACAGACCAGGCAGGGGTCACTGAAAAGCCTGCTCTTAAATCATTCATGGGCTTTGTTTTGTTTTCAAATCCATTTCTATCCACAGAAGATGCAGATGGGCTGACTGTCAAAACTCCTTCATAGCTGGAAAAAGCTGCTGTTACCAGGAGTTTTTCGTTGAGGGTATTTACAATCATCATCTTTTTGAGAATTTGTTTAATTAAAGCATGTTTAACAGTTCATGAAAATTAGTTTTGCAAGAAGACAAAACTGTTCAAGTCAGTCTTCTGTTTCAATTACCAGAGCTTCCCAGGCCTCTCAGTGAGCTCCCCTTTCCATCTTTGAACAGTGCTATCGTGTCTTTTGCTATGAGCAGTGTGTGTCAGTGTCACCAGGCCCATGAGGGAAATGCAGCCCTCCTCTACCACACTTTGACTTGCTGTGGAGTGAAAATGATGTTTTATTAGAAAAAACATTGACTCCATGTGTTTCCATCTCACCTGAGAAACTGTAGGAGTCAATGCACTGTTCAGGAGAAAAGATTTTTTTTTTTGCTAAGGGTTGTGCCTGCTCTCTCTCTTATCAGTGGCAAGTGGTAGGAGAAAGAACCTTTATTTACTTTAATTTTTTTTGTGGCTATAGTGGCAAATACTGGTCTCCTTTCTTATAACTGCTTTTTTTCAGGGCCAGCCTCAGAAATCAGAATCATACCTGTTACTTTCTTACAGTTTGAAAAGAGAAACTGCTGTGAAATACCCTAGAGAAATGCTGGTACCTATCACAGAAATTTTTAGAAGAAATTTTTACTTTTATTAATTTACTTTTTGATCCATTTTGATCTGGAGAATAAATTACAATTAACAATCACAAAAGATTTTTTTTAAGTATCCAATAAATCATCTGTATAAAAGCTTTCATAACCTGTCAGATGTGCCTGTCTAGATAGATCTTACAGATGACTCTCTTGAAAAAGAAAATAGATGTAAACTTCCATTTATTTAGGAAACACTTAAGGATAGCAACAACTTTTCCCTTTCCAGGCTACAGAGATTATGGGCTGTTAAAACCCACAGTATTGAATGAAAATCTTTAGGTTGTCCAGCCTGCTTGTAAATAGCCAGATAATGTGTATTTGCTTTGTTGGAAGTCTCTAAGGGGCCATGTTTGTGGTATTAGGTGCTGAATGTATGCCTACAAAGAGACAGTGTGTTCCTGAGGAGTTTATTGACTTCGACCTTACAACCCAAAGACAAAATGAAGGAGAAGATAAATGTCATTATTTGTACTTTACACAGTAGGGACTGAGGCAGAGAGAGTAAACACCTTCCTGGCCTACAGACTTAGTTAACCCTCTTCTCCAGGGGTCACATCTCCTATCTGTCTTCTTTCAAATGGCAAGTGCCAGCTGGAACAGGAACCATGGGCTCCTTCCAGGCAACTGCTAACCAGAGCTGGAGGGAGATTCACTGAGCAAATTCACCAGTTACGCCTTCCTAACCTTAAACTTTGAGATCTTTGTCAAACTTCTTTTAAAAGATGGAGTTCAGTGAATAAGCCAGGAAAAAAGATCTGGTTGTCCTTTCATTATTTTCAAAGATAAGTCTGAAAGTCTAGAGGCTTTGAAGCAAACCTTGCTTTCTTGTAGCGTCCTCAATGTCCAAGAAACTTTGGCTTCTCCTCTGGGAAACACTCTCGTTACAAAGAGGAGTCCTGAGAAAGTAAGTACATTAACAATGCTGATATGTAACTCTGATTAGGACTATAAGAATAACTAGAGAAATGATTCTGGTTAATAAACCTCCCATGCTAAAGTTTTACAACCTGCTGTTTGTGCTTTATGCTCAATTTCTTTTTCCTAAAGTTGCTTTGTAAAACATAACACCACCACCTATTTCTGTTATTGTTAACTTTCCATTGCTGCAAAGCTCTTTTTGTTTGTTGGAGTGACATTACTACCCAAGCCTGAGCTTTCCCACACAATTGCATCATTGCTCTACAGTACAATAACATAGAATTTGGAGCAGGAAAACCCGCTTTTGAAACAGAAGCAGAAATGATGATGTAGAACAAGCTTGTGGGTACCCTGCACCATATTTAATTAACAGAATCAATCACTTCTTGGAAAGGATAGAGTAATTTGATAGAATTCAGAGAGAAAACATGTCCTTTTCAGGGCAGGGATAGTTCCTTCCTGATACTCCCACTGCTTTTTTAAATTACTCTCTGCCAATCCCCACAGAGGAGAGAAAAAATGATTTTTAAATTTTTTTTTTTTTTTTTTTCATATATATTTAGAACCTCAGAGTCTCCAGAATGGTAAGTCACTTTATGGCAGATTCCTCTCCCAGGACAAGGCCTTCTTATTCAAACTACTATTTAATGCTAAAATGAATAAATTAGTTCAGTAGGGTAAATACACACTGTTTCAAAATACATTTTACATGTAAAGCTTTCACTGCTATATATGCACACATACATGCAGATATTATAAATATTCTTTAAACAGATTTTCCAAGTTAGAAATATGGTATCTATTTTCATATGTAACCCACCTAATTTGTGACTCAGATGAGTTTTGAATTAAAAGATATAATTAGCACCAAAACCATGTGTGTTCTTGTTCAAATAATAAAAGTCGTGGCCAGTTCTTCAAAGGTCCTTAACACCTGCTGAAATAACTGAACTCTGCACCTTGAAGACAACTGCATACCTATTGCTCTTCATGGATTTCTTCTTCTCTTGCAGTAGGATAGTCAAATTCATGTGGGTGTATCAGATTTGCATAGGTGCATAGATGTGAGCTCAACCACTACAGGAGCCACAGTGTTTATACAGAACATGTTATCCATTGCAAAGCAGAGAGGCAAGCAAAAAATCCAGCAAAACCCTTTCAAATGAAGCCCCTGTGAACACACATTTACTGTATCCATTTCATCCTGAGGTAAGCTCTTTATACTGCTCATGACTGCATAAATTGAGGATTAAAAATCCAGTTTTCTGTCTTCTGTCATCCTCACAAATGTGGAACTGGAACGTCAAGAACACCTGACATTGACATATTTACATGCAATGGAGTTTGTCTTGTTGCTAGTTTCAAAAATAAGGGCACCAAAACTGTATATAGAGTATCACAGTTAATTTTCTAGAAACTTAAACAGCTCTGGAAAACTAAAAATAAGGAACATTTGGAGTATTTCAGTTCTATTCCTTCACATAAAATATGTATTTCTTAACATCTATATATTTTTGGAAAGCAATATTAGCCTTATTGCAGATATATATATATATATATATAATATATATATTTTATATTTTTCTTTCCCCTCAGAATGGGCAGGTACGTTTGCCTGTGCTGGTGTAACATACGTATCTACCAACAATTTCAGCACTGAGCTGAATAAACTCAGCCTCGTTTTTTTTGTTGTCTGATACATGCAGTACTAAAGCAGTCAGATTTTCTTTGTAAGCCAAAATATTGCCAGCTGCGTGCCTGCACTATTGTGGGGTTTGCCAGGAGGTGGAAAATAAAAATGTTCTTTATATGTAACAGCCTCACTTGCAGAAGAATCAGACTTCCCACTTTAGAAATTGCAAAATTAAATGGACACAGTCTTTTCCTAGCAAACTCAGGTAAAAACTACGTTTCATCAGAGATGTTTGAAATTTTTGAGGTTTCTCCCCTGAAAACATGGCAAACTGTCAAAACCACTGGTGTCAGGATCAAAAGCAGGCTGCCTGGCTCCAAACAAGCGGGGTCACACTTGGTTAATATGGCTGGGTAGAATCATGACCAAGCTCATCCCTGCCATATGCACCCAGGTGCTACCAGCTTTTGTGCTTTCACCCACCTCCCTTGGGGACTGCAGCCTTCTGCAGGTTGCTCGTGGGCTGAACTTAGAGGAGTGACAGGCAAGTTCCCAAGTACTCAAGGCTCCCTTTAAGTGTGCTCCTGAAGGTTGCTTGGAATGACTTTGCTCTGACCATCAGCCACGTTTCCTTGTGTGTCTCAGGGTGTGCTGACCTAAGCAGGCTGCTAGATCAGTTTATGGTGATCTTTACATGTCTCATGGGCGGACTGGAGATGTGATGAGCTGCTGTTGTAGTAGATGAGCAACACAAAAGGGCACACAGCATCCCTTTCTGCTAGATCTAATTTGCAGTTTTTCAGTTAAGTCTGGGGAGGTTCAGGCCTCCATGCAGATGACCCAGACTACTTCCTCCCATCCAAGCCACAACCCCATGTTGTACAGCTTGCAGGAAGGTTTCAGAGAGCAGCTGTCTGCAGGCAGTGATCAGTGAGCAGCCTGTCATGTTGGCTGCAGGAGGTCTCTGACACGAAGGCATGCTGCTTAAAAGCAGTCAGAGGTCTACAGCTTTGACCCTGCTATGCTGTCTTGTGTATAGGGAAAAGACAACAAAATGCTAAGATTTTCAAAGCTAATTAAATAGTGGGGGATAAATTTGACTGGTCCCTCATAGCAGCATAGCATATTAGGGCACAAATAACCATTACATGTGACATTGGTTTAAAATGGACTTTGGCTTTGCAAGAGTTGCGAAATCTTTATAATCATCTAATAAAGCTTTTCCCCAAACCTTAGGCTTTTTCTCCAAAAAACCAAACACTTGTAAAATATTCTGTCAAAGCCTTCCTGCAACATTCCTTTTACTGGTCCAGAGCCTAGAGTCTCCTTTATTGAATTTCTAATAAATAATATATTTTTAATTGTTTACCTCTCAAAACTGCAGTTTGATTTTATCCTATGGCAAGAAAGCAAAGCTGAGACTCATAAAACAGTAGAATTAATGATGTGCTAATGCACTACATTTTTCACTCTGAGAAATCCAGTTCTAGCTCTGTATGCCTGTATGACTACTTACTTGATGGAGAGGAAATAGAAAAATGAGAAGATCTGAGCAGATCTGTGTGTTAAGGGGCACACCTGAGGGACAAACACATAAATCCTCGGTTGTGAAAACAGGACTCAGTTGTCCTTTGTCACATAGTTTGTAATATTGATGAAATCAGTCCTTTTAGTACACAGATATTCACAGGCAGGGCAGTTTTCCCTCAAACATGGCCTGATTTATTTTTTTTTCCTTGTCTTATTTTTCTTCTCTCTCTCTTTTAATCTTGTCTTACAATGAGTAGCTTGTTAGTTCTGTTTAAAAGATAAGGCCAGCACCTGGTGAACTTTCAAAGCTCAGAGGCTACTGGTTTCCAGTGTCCTATCTTGTGCAAGCCCTTCCAAAGGTGAGCATGAAGAGGCACCCCATGTTGCCAGGAGGCTTGCAGGTGTTCCCTTCATTCTTCTGCTTTACCCTAATGCTTTATGCAAAAGAGGCGGGAGAGGTACAAAGAGCTTCATGACATATATGACAATGATTAATGGAGCTCTAGTTTACTAGGCTGTGGGAGATGTCCCGGCTAATTAAATTTCCTCCAAGACTTTCTGCTATTTTGTTCCCAATTTTGCAAACTGTGTGATATACTTTGCACTCTAAGTGTTGTATGAGATAGTCATTAACAACAGTGACTGACCTATGAGAAAGGTAATATGTTTCCTATCCAGCATGACTAGCATCCTTTGCACTTACTTGGTTTCTGTCTTTGATCTGTGCTTAAAGGAGAGAAAAGCTGGCAAGTTCAGCTGGAAAGCAAATTCCTCACAACCTGCTGTCATGCCCAGTCCAAGGCATTGTGGATCTGAGAATATCATTAAAATTTTTGGATAACTATTTAAAGAAAGTTTAGGGGGACCATGTTCTATTGCACTCTAATCATAGTCCAAAATTGGGTTAATTTCCCTGAAAGACTGATTCAGAAGAAAACCAAATCAAAAGTTAAAGCAATGTCTAAGAGACTTGTTTGTTCATTTTTCAAGTGACACACTTCCTTTTATAATTTCTTTTTTCAAAGTTACCTTTAATTTCTTTTGGATATTTCATCTTATTAAAATACATTTTTAAAAAATAAGATGAAACCTGACTTTGCCATGCAAAGTCTTTTAGTAGCAACCATTGATTAGGAAACAATAGCTTGGTGAGTTTGAAAATTTATCTTTGTGTCTGTGTTTGTAAGAACCCTTCATGAAAATGACACTTGCCCTCCCTTTTGCTGAGCTGTAGTATTTTTTTTCCAGTTTTTGTGAGTAGTTTTTTTAGAGGAAAATGGAATACTGTAGCATCAGTGTGAATGAGCTCGGCCATCTAAAAGAGCTTCTATTCACAGATTCCATTTGATCTTCAGATGCTGAGCTGCAAAGATAAAGAATAAGAGAATTTGAGTACACATTTCTGAAGTGACCAGCTTAAGAAAATAGAGGCAATTTAAAAAAAAAAAAAAAAAAAAGAGAGACCTAGCAAAAGAGAATGCAGGTACCCATTTTGTTTTCCATAGAGAAAGCAATACCTTCCTCATACAGGAACAAGCCAGCATACAAAAAGGGACTCTGAGTACTGAATGCTTTGAACTGTAATACGATAGCAGAAAGATGCTTATAAAACTAGCTCACTAACTGAACTTTCACAATGTTAAAAAAAAAAAAGTTAAGGTCAACCTTTATGAAAACATGGGCAGAAGAGCAAGGCAAAGAGTTTGCAAAAATCTATATCCACCAAAGGATTTATAATTGAGCTAACACAAATTATCCATCAGTAGCAAATCAATCTGAAAACATCCTGAATGTTTGACCTTTAGAAAAAGGGTATTAAGGGATTTGAAGCTGGGGTCCCATTGAGCTCTTATCTAATTCAGTTAACTCTGACTTTTTACCCTTAGTGTTTGACTAAACAATATCCTGTTAGCTCTGTTCTTTGGATGGGCAGAGAATGCTCTGTTTTTATAATAATTCTCCAAGGTTTGCTTTTTGCCTGCTGTTAGGACTACGTAACATTTGCTGAAGTTGCAGGTGGAGTTGTGTATGTGCTATAATGCACAGTGCCCCTATTTTGCAAAGGAAAAGGGAGTGGGGAGAGAACTGCACCAAATACCTTCAACCTTATATTTGTTTATCAGTCTCACAGTCTGAAGAGATTTTTCATGTAGAAAAACTGTATGAGTCCTTCATTTTTAAGAGCAAAGAGAGGGCTGATTTACATTTAACTCAAGTGTGAATTTCCTTTACTTTCCAAGAGGGCATTTTAAATCAGTCAATTGACTAAAAAGTAAAATGAACATTAGAAGAAAACAAGGAATCCAGCTTTTTTAGTAAAAAAAGAAGGTGTATTAAGAAAAAAATCAGGTTATTTAAGCCAAACCAACTTATATCTGGACAGCAGGACAGATAAAACAAATCCTATCTAATACAAAAATAAAGATGTGTGGCCAAAACCTCTTCACTGAGAATGCTGAATGCATTGAAACATAGGAAGAGGCCATGTGATATTCCCTTCTTTACTTTATACACAATAGAAGAGTGAAACTTCAGTCCTGCAAAAGCATAATGAAGTAGGAAGCATCATGAGATTTTTTTAGGTGAGGTACATCTCAATATCCTCTGTGGTTATTTAAATTGTTGGTCCATTGTGGATTATCTTTTGAAAGTGCCAGGTTTAAAAGCAAAAGAACACCATTTTTAATTGGATCTTTTGTACAAAGAACAGAGGCTTTCTGAAAGCAGAGGAGGATGACATTTAAATTTTATTTCAGAACTTCAACATTTCTTACTGGAATTGATTGCTAAGGCACTCACATTTTTCCAGGCAAATAAGACTATTCATCTGAACTCAGTTCAACCTACATGTAGTAAAATCAGCAGCAATGAAAATTTACTGCATGATCATAAATAGAAAATGGCTATACTGTATTAAGATTTAAATGTTATACAACTTAGCTTAATCTAGTGTGGCACATAAGTAAGAACACTGGAAAGCATAACTGATCCAGTTTCCCACTGAAGTTTATGGTGAAAGCAACATTTTGAAAATCACCCATATCTTGCTTTCTAAAATGGATGAAGTTTTTAAAAGGCCAAGTTTTACTCTGGAGTGTGAAACTCAAGACTCACATATGAAGCTATGCTGCAGTGGGCAGAGGGCCTAACATTTTGAAGGGTACAGTGGCTTGCCGTGGCTGACAGAGAAGACCCCACCAAAAGCCAAAATACTGGACCCTAACTAGAACCTTGGTATCTTGTGTGATTATGCATTTCTGCTAAATACCACTCATTTCAAAAAATCACATGTTGCACTTTGCATTTCACACACGTATGTAGATGGCTAGTGTATTGGTTTTGCTGGCAAGGTTTTGGTAGCGGGGGCGGTTACAGGGGTGGCTTCTGTAAGAAGTTGCTGGAAGTTTCCCCTGTGTTCGAGAGAGAGCCAATACCAGCCGGCTCTAAGATGGACCTGCCGCTGGCCAAGGCCGAGCCAATCAGCGATAGCGGTAACGCCTCTGTGATAACATTTTTTAAGAAGGAAAAAAGTTGGGACAGGCAGATTCGGCAGCCGGAGAGAGGAGTGAGAACATGTAAGAGAAACAACTCTGTGGACACCAAGGTCAGTGA
Organism: Aquila chrysaetos chrysaetos; assembly: GCF_900496995.4. Lineage (NCBI taxonomy): Eukaryota > Metazoa > Chordata > Aves > Accipitriformes > Accipitridae > Aquila > Aquila chrysaetos. The sequence goes on along the minus strand of NC_044030.1, from coordinate 15,622,356 downwards.
AGAAGGAGGAGGAGGAGATGCTCCAGGCGCCGGAGCAGAGATTCCCCTGCGGCCCGTGGTGAAGACCATGGTGAGGCAGGCTGTCCCCCTGCAGTCCATGGAGGTCCACGGTGGAGCAGATCTCCACCTGTAGCCCGTGGAGGACCCCACGCCGGAGCAGGTGGGTTTCCCGAAGGAGGCTGTGACCCCGTGGGAACCCTGCGCTGGAGCTGGTTCCTGGCAGGACCTGTGGATCTGTGGAGAGAGGAGCCCACGGAGCAGGTTTTCTGGCAGGACTTGTGACCCCGTGGGGGACCCACGCTGGAGCAGTGTGCTCCTGAAGGACTGCACACCGTGGAAAGGACCCATGCTGGAGCAGTTCGTGAAGAACTGCAGCCCGTGGGAAGGGCCCACGTTGGAGAAGTTCGTGGAGGACTGTCTCCCGTGGGTGGGACCCCACGTTGGAGCAGGGAAGAGTGTGATGAGTCCTCCCCCTGAGGAGGATGAAGCGGCAGAAAACAACGTGTGATGAACTGACCGTAAACCCCATCCCCGTTCCCCCTGTGCCGCTGGGGGGGGTTGATAGAGAAGCCAGGAGTGAAGTTGTGCCCGGGAAGAAGGGAGGGGTGGAGGGAAGGTGTTCTGAGATTCGTTTTTTTCTCATTACCCTACTCTGGTTGATTTGTAATAAAGTGAGTTAATTTCCCCAAGTTGAGTCTGTTTTGCCCGTGACGGTAAGTGATGAGTGATCTCTCTCCTGTCCTTATCTCGACCCACAAGCTCTTTGTTATATTTTCTCTCCCCTGTCCAGCTGAGGAGGGGGAGTGATAGAACGGCTTTGGTGGGCACCTGGCAACCAGCCAGGGTCAACCCATCACAGTCTTTTTGGTGGAGATGCCGGGGAGTGTGAGGAATTCGAGATAAGGATAGTAACTGAGAGAGGTTACGGGCAAAACAAGGCAAAAGAAAGTATAAAAATCAGCTTCTACTTTCTTACTGCTGTTGTCATTAAAATAATACAACAGATGCAGTAATCACTTCTCACCTACTACTGTGGGGTGTTACCTGTTCCCTTTTTACCCTACACACATATCTTTCCCTTGACACCTCTAGTTTTTCCTGTGTATATTTCTTTTCTCTCCTTCTTTGTCAGGAATTGGTAACCTGTGAATTACCATCCAAACTGGACTGTTCCAAAAAGTGTAATGAGCCTTCCCTTTCCTCCAGTTTCTCATGAAATTCTAGACTCAATTTTCTCCTTTGCTTAAAAATACACATACTAAAATACCTAAACACCTCAACATGCAATGTAAGTTGGACAATACCAAAGGCGGCACTGCTGTCAGTGGAGTGGTAGAAAAATGCAAGAATTATTTTGCTGTCCTGGTAGACTTCGATGAGCGTAAAGCCCTATTGGGCAAAATCTGCTTATTCTTTACTGATTTTAGAAATTTTTTTCTGTCACCATTGGGACTCAAGGACAGAATCAAAATGCACCTTCTACCTGTGCCTAAATTTTTAGCTATTATAGAGCTTTCATTTTTACAGGCAAAGAATGATAAAACCCTCCAACCTGAAGATATATACATTTTAGAGAGCTAATAGAAGAAATCAGTAGAGTTCCCCTCAGCTGGATATTTGCTTCCTCTAAAATATAAACTACAGTTAAGAAAGAAGTCCCTACACTTTCTGTACAAATTAATGTGAGGTTCTGTGGTTTGTGATATGCAAGATTTCAGTGTAGATGTTAATTTTTACCTAAAAATATTTGAGCTGATCCTCTGACTTTGGGAGACTCACCAGAGACATGTTCTTGAGATGTTCTTCCCCACTATAAAAAAAAGTTCTCCAGATAAACTGAGCTTTCTGTTTGCTGTCTTGTAAATTTTGCCTACCTTCAAGAAAACTACAGGGCTGAAGAATAGGCCAGTTAACAAGAAGGAGAGTATGGATTTGCAAACACTTTGCTTTGGTGAGGATTTGCCTGTGATAAAATCAGAAACTATTCTCATTAAAGTATTTCTCTACCATGATGCAGCCTCCCAGGAAAGACAAGCCATTAGCAACAAGGAAAAATATGAAAATCTAGCCTTCTTTATCTTCTAAGACAAGCTATTTTTCTAACCAGTAAAACTTGTGCCTTTCTCCCCTAGAATTACTGCAAAGGAGAATATTTCTAAACAGAAATGTCTCCTCACTTTTGGAAGAAAAAAAAAAAGCAAAAACTCAAATAAAACAATGTCATATATATATTTATTTTTTTTTTCAGGAAAGAAAAAATTTCAAAGAGACCAAATGTTTGTTGGTTTGGGGATTTTTTCCACAACAATACCAAAACATGATTTTCTGTTAATTTTCTTCACTGAAAGGATTTCTTTACAGCTTTACTGATCAGTTAATTACACACTCAAAAGTTCCCTTCAGAAGCAATGACAGCTTTTTGTCTATTTGAGAGGTCTTGGTTTATAGGTTAATACTCTACTTCATCAGAGGCAATGAACTTAAGACTGGAAAATGATATTAATAAATCTAGAATATGATATTTTTGGACCTTTGCTTGTCTTTATAAGAAAAAAAAGAGATTTAATTTTAGGCCATCCTAAGAATCCTAGGGAAATTAGTTGTGTGAACATGTATTTGACATACTGTGGTCAAGTGTGTCTGAAATACAGCTTACAAAATGCTTTGAGGAACTGTTTGCATGCATCTTCTCCAGCGTATCCATGCTTGTAAAAGACAGCCAAAACTGGCTTCACAGAGCCTTCCACTTCTGGTCACAGAGGGTACAGGGAGAATATCTTTAGTAGCTGACAGTTAACTTTCCCTGTTTGATGATAACTTTGGCTCTGTGTAAGTATGTTTAATATGTATTTACTTGGGGGAAGGTTGATGGAGAAAGATACACTGATCATATTTATTAATGTAGACTTCATAACTGAACCATAATTTAGTCCAACATTCATTGTTTCAGATGGAAAGTCTTTCTTGACTCTGTGTGTGTGATATTCAGAATTTTCTTCTCTTTCCAGACACCATTGGTCTGCAAGTTATTCACAAATGCTTTCAATGAGTCAGGTTGCCCAGAGAGGTTGTGGAGTCTCCACCCCTGGAAATGTTCAACAGCTAACTGGATATGGACCTAGGCAACAATCTGTAGGTGGCCCTGTTTGAGCATGGGGATTGGACAAGATGACCTCCAAAGGTCACTTTCAGCCTCAACCATTCTGTGATCCCATGAGTCCACACCTACAAGTTCTTGGAATTTAACAAGTTAGAAGCAACTAGACTGGAAATTCTCAAAGGAGTTAAAGTAAGTTAAGCACCAAAATGCTCCCACAAATTCCAGCCACAGTTCAGGAACTTCAGAGAATCACATGAAAAGTCCATGGCCAAATTAAAGTTGCCAATAAACGGCACAATACCTCTTATCTTGACAGGCCAATTTTTTCTTGCCTATGTGCAATTTTATTTCCCCTCAGTGGGGGGAAAAAAAAAAAAAAAAAGAAAAAAAAAGAAAAAGTTTGTCCTATATTCTCCTTCGGCTTTTAAAGTGTGATTGTTAAATACTCATGAAGGGCATAAAAAGCAAAATCTGGATGCCAGAGTTTTCAAAAGTGTTGGCCATGCAGAAAACAGCGGGAGCTGCTGATTGACACTTCTGGAAGTCTGGACTTCTATGGTAAGTGTTGAAATATGGATTAGGAGCTGACTTTTAGCACCTGGGTTACAAAATATTCACCTTTAGTCTGCAGGAGTAAATGTCCCTTTATGCTCTGTGAAAAACTGACCAAGATATGCAAGCTTTCACCTGCTGTCTATGAGCTGTAACTATATAATTTGCTAAATCTATAGATGAAAAATTCCATTAGCTGTGCTTTGCCTTAGCTTTCTCTGGGGAAAAAGCAGAACAAATCCAAACCAGAAAAAATACTCCAAAAAGCCAACAACATCAAAACCCCTTTGTTTGTCTGTATCATAAGCCTTTGAGGCATGTGGCAAATTACATCTCCTTTTAGCTGATGCATAGTGAAAAAAATGATGCTGTAGCCACTTTCATGAGGACTGATGTCTTGTTTTGGAAGCTAATAATAAACAATTCATAAAACGGAACTTCTTTTTTAGCACAATGCAACTTTCTCCAACTTTTCTATGTTTTTATTATTGAGTGACAAAAAAGTCTTCAGCGTGTATTTCACATCAATGGAGTTTACATATTTTCTGTCACTATGTGTTAGTCTAATGTAATCTAGCATAGACAACATCTTCCTACTGCCCTTACAAAGAATAAACTGTATTTTTTTTCAGGAAAAGAAGTGTATTTTTGGCATGTAGAAAAGAAGTGTACCTTTTTTATACATAAAATAATGCTTAGAGATTTCTTTTTATACCTAGGGGCCACAGGGACTAGTTGTGCTATATAGATGCTTCAGAGATCATGTAGCAAATATATACCAAATGAAGTTTCTGGGGGTGCAAAGTCAGACTAGTAGGAAGGACATCAAGTTCCCTCTGAATTCTGGAGCTTGCCTTTTGTCAAAGTGGAGGAAGCTTACAGAAATTGTATGGCTCTGGCATCCAGAGGTCTTACAAGCACAAAGGGGGCTGTAACACCATATTACCTCCCTTAATTAGACATAATATACCTATGTGTCCTGGAAAAGACACCGTCACTATATGCTGTCACTATATATGTTACAAAGTACATTCTTTCTGTAGAAAAGTTGTGTACTGATTTGTACATTGTTCCTGTGCATTTTTTTCCCTGTAGGTCTTGGTAATTTTTTTTCTTTTATCTATATGTTTTTGCATTTTTTTACAAGATAGGGTTCTCAGCCACCACCTGGGTTCTGTGACTGCCCTGTGCATGGCAGACCAGTCTGAAACTTGCACTCTCTCCAGGTAAAATGATCTGCCTTTAAAAAAGGTTATCACCTAGAGCAGATACTCAGAACCATGTCCAGTCAGGTTTTGAAGGCTCTAGTCTCCCCAACCTCTTCGGGCTATCTGCTCGAGTTTGATCACAAAATAAAACCCTCCCTGTTTCTCTTATGTTTAAAAAGAAATTCCCATATTTCAGTTTGTGCTCATTGCCTTCTGTCCTGTCACTGGGCACCACTGAGAAGAGTCTGGTTCCATTTTTTTTTTTAAATTTTCCCTTCAGGTATTTATATAAGCAGAAAAGATGCCCCTGTGTTTTCTGTTCTTCAGGTTGAACAGTCCTATCTCTCTCAGCCTCTCCTCATAAGAGAGATGTTCCAGTTCCTTCATCATCTTTGTGCTGCTTCACTGGACCAGTATGTCCATGTCTCTTCTTTTCTCTTCTGCTGTTCCTTTCTAGAGAGGCATCACAGATGAGGGGTGCAATACATAACTTAGGGGTAAGGGAACAAATGAGTCAAAATCCCAAATAGTGCTTCAGGCAGTTGCACTGCTGTTTATGTTTGATGATTATCATTAGCGATGAACTTGAGAAAATGTTGACTCTTAGACTCAGGATGATAATTAGCATAAAAATGCTAGGAGTTTTCTCTGAATATTAAAAATTGTTAAAAAAGATTTAATATGTCAGTGTTACCAAATTACTGTAACCTGATGCAAGATGGAATGACAATCATATATTGCAATATAAATTTTTCAGCACCTTAACAGAGCAAGAAAAAAGGCTGAGGTAAAAGCAACTTAAGGAATTTTACATAAAAGATGTTTTGTTTATTTTGGTCTCTATTTCCAAAATAAGATATTGGTATGTCTTAGGATGTGATTCAGAAAATTCCTTTGGTGGGAGTATAACTTAAATAACACAAGTAGTTCTGTTGTCCAGGTAACTACTTATGCATGCACAAGGTTTAAGGTTTGGGTTTAGGTGTTGTGGCTTGTTCTCTCTTTACGTTTTTCTCCTATTTTTAATTACATGTTTTATTATAACTATGAGCTTATATCTCATCTTCAGTGATGGCTTTTGGAGGATGCAAAAACTACCAATATTTGGTCAACTTTGACTTTAAGAATGTCAGTGTGATGTACATTTTAGGGACTGTAAGGAAATAAGAATCAGTTCTTCCCAAACATGTTGTCTGCTGGATCTTATGTTCATTTTCTTTTTGAACTTTCTCATGTTTCAGTGTTTTAGATCAAGAGAAAAAAAAATCAATGTGAAATAATCACTACCTGTAAAGTCCAGGTAATGACATAACTGTGGGGTAAATTTAGAGAGTGACTTTACTGATCTTTTATAGACTTAGATAACATTATTGAGTTTCCAAAAAAGCAATGCAGGTCTTGATTTTTTGGAATCTAAGAAACACAGATGATGATTAGAGAGAGAGTCAGTAAAAAGATGAATAATAGTCCCTGAAGAAGATAAACATCTACTTGTACTAAACAGGAATACCCGTAACTCAGGAAGGGCTTAAGTTGTGACTGACTGGCTGAACCTCTTTTCCATCAATGAATGCTTGTATAAGTGGCAATTAGGTTAGTAATCACAGTGCTACAAGAAGCCAATGGGCATAATTTCCGATGTTCTTCTTCTTTAAAAAACATTTACACTTATTACACTTGGTTGATGACTGTCTTATGTAGAAGGGATTTTCACTAATACCCAGCCACACTATTTCATTGGTTTCAATTTCATTCAAAATCAAGATCTAAAGGAGGGATGTAACTGAGCTTAGAAAGTCATAAATTCTCAAGAATCTTGAATTCTAAACTAATGCAGTAAACTGAAAAGCTAGTGAACATACAAATTAAAGAACTTACTAATATATTGTGAGAGCCGTATAAAGAGAAAAAGTTTGCACATGCAGTCTTCATTTCTATACTGCCTAAATGCTTGTTCTATGTCTATTATAGAGCCTTATAATTTCTTTTAATATTAGTTAGTTGTCTTTGGTGAAGATGGAAAGATGATACAGAAATCTCAGAGGCTTTTCGGTTTTTGTTGGTTTTTTCTTTTTTTTTTTTTTTAATGTGCTCTGCTCTTGAAGGGCCATTTTACATCAATAAAAATAAGTAGAAACCTGATGCAGCAAAGTTAGAAAAGCATTAAACAGACCATCAAAACCTGTGAAATATTTTGAAGATCCTAATTATAATGTACTGATAGCAAAAGCCATTTTTCCACCACATACATGTTTTCCTCATGAAATTGCCTAGTATCTGGCAGTAAGATGATGTCATCATAATCTTTGCCTCCAGAGCCAATTGCAGGTCTAGTCCCAACATACTTGTGTGTGCTTGTGTACAGGGTTTTCTCGCATCTAGTTCCTCATGTTACATTCCTCACTTAAAGCAGTGGGAGGATTTGGCTTGAGCAATACCTTTGGGTCAGAACAGTAAAACCTGATTTCTAAAATTTCAAACTGGGATGTGGAAGACCTGATTCTTACAATAATGTAAGGCCACACTGTTCTCTTCTCTTCATCCCAAGAGCATGGCTGCCACCAAATTATTCATTCTGCTCAACTTTAAGTATTTCCTTTCTGTCTTGATGTCCAAAATCCTTTCTCATGAATAACACTCCTTGTCACGTTCCACTGTCATGACTGGGTTATTTGAAGACAACATCCTATTACTACTTCCAGCTGGAGGACCACAGCTTCTAGTTCCAGAGTTGGAAGTCTGCATTATAATAATGCATTTCCAAGATCAGCATTTGCTGGTGATCAGTCTGTAACCAGCTAGCTTTAATAACATACTTCTTTCATGAAATTGCCTCCTTCATAGTTGCCCAACATATAGCAGCAACCGTCAGTGATTTCTGTCAGATGGCTTTCTCTTCCATGCAAAGAACTGATAAAGCCACAATAATTTGAAAACATCTTTCACTGCACAACTTGCCCTCCCATAGGAATCTCTATTTTAAATCTGTCTCTACTGAAATTTTCTCTTGCTCTTTCTGTATCCATGTCTCCTAATTTTTCCACCTCCTTGTGATCTCCTTACAATCACCTACATCTGCATGTGCAGACCCAGTAGTAGTTGTGTAACTGTTAGCAGTAATTTCTTACTGTCTTACTGTATGAAGGAGATGGTTTGACAGTATGTTTGCTACTAAGAGCAGTAACTTAATTCCTGGCAGTTTTACTGCAAAAGCTCTGTTTCACTTTGTTCTGAATTCTGTCTTTTACATCCAAAAGCACTGCCTTACAGGCTGTGGCCCAAATGCTGTATGAAGTGCATTGTGTAATCCTGCAAGCAACATGTTGAACAAAAACTAGTAGACAAATGAATTCAGTGCATTACCGCAAGGTCTGGGAATAAAACCGGTTGAGTTATTTGGCAGCTGTATAGCTTAAAAAGCTCCATAACTAACAAAATCCTTTTAACCCACCAACAGAAAGTAAAACTCTTGTGTTTTGGCTGGCTGATCAGTAACTATCTGAGCACATTCCCATGCTGTAATTTGTAATGACACAGCTGCAGTGGACAAGCCACTATAAAGCATTTCGGTCAGGATATTGACAAAGAACAGGTGCTGAAGTTTTGCTACAGTTCTGTGCATTGCCTACACAAGCATTACCCGTATATCTTATTGGCAGTGGCAACCCTGGTGCTGTAACTTCTCAAGTCTGAAAAACTTTTCTAAACTTACTTCAGTAAGTAAGGTTTGGGTTTGGTTCATTTGTTTTGTTCTGTAATTTCAGTTAAGAAGGTTTACTTTGGTCCCTTAGCTAACTTGCATGAACATTTCACACCATCTCACAACAACAACCGGCATGAAGTAAGCCTAAATTCAGAGCCCTAAACTATTCAGCTATTCTGTTTCGGCTTTGTGATTGTGGTAACAGAGACAATGAACAACCACAACTCTGCCTAAAATGAATGGCAGTTTAACCTTTCTGAAAAGCAAGGTTTAACTGTGTATAATATTTGAATTGTAATTTCTCAACTTTCTTCTCTTTAAACTTTATTGTCATTGTGTCACAAATGGCCATACCTGTTAGATCTAGATATAGAAGGGCTTTTTCTCTGTTACAATGTCCAGGCTCCAAGCTAAACTTTCTGGCAGGCACAACGGATACAATCTAGCTGAGAAATTTAGTTGACTTTATTGGGAATGCAGGGTAAACAACTCTAGACAGAGCTAACATGAATGGGTTTGTATCTCAAAAGATGCACTCATACTTAAAAAACAGATGTTTTCATTTCTGTTTTCCCACCCCATGCTGACATAAACTTCATTAGGATTATGTGCAAAATGGAAAGAGTTCTTCAGTCAGAAAAGGTGAAGGTTCTTTCAGATGTGGAAAGGGCAAGGGGGAGCCCCTTGGATAGCACAGGCTGACCCTTTGTCACACCTTCCACGTTGCACTGCAGAATTTTATTTATAAGCATACTCACCCTATGTCCATTATGGAAAACCCTTAGGAAAAAAATTTTCTCCTCTTTTCTTGAAAGCTGATAAATCCGTTTGCAGTATAATGTAAATTCAGCTGTGAAAAAGTGACTTGTTTTTGAACAGCAGACTTATGTCCACATTCCAGGGCTGTAGAAAAATATATAATTTTCCATGGTTTATTGTAGTAAAGACTACTGGAAAATGACTTCACTTGCTTTTTCTGTGTTGTTTGGTCCCAGATGAACATAAAATATTTCCTATTTCAGTCACCAGTAATATTGGTAAACCTTTACAGCAAAAATACTCAAAACTCCTATATTTCTACATTCAAATCTATCACATCTCTAATGTGAACTATTTTACCATTGGGAAAATGTAGTTAATACATGTGTATCTTTGTTTCTTTTCTCCCTGTTTTCATTGCTTGATCAGCTACAATGGAACTCTGATGTATTATTTACAAAGCATAAAAGAAAGTTCGGTGGTTTCTACATGTGATTATTATTAAAAGGTTCTCTTGGAAGGATTTTGTTCTAATCCCACATATATCTAAAGGTGCCAGCTGATAACAATAAAATAAGTCTCTCTAGTAGTGTTGGTCTTCCACAGTCTCTGAATCCCAAGCAGCCTGATACTATACTATACTTATTTATACACTATATATGTACTATTCTACTATATTTGCCTAAATGAAAGTCTTTGCTGTTCCTTAGGTTTTTTTTCCTGTAGCCCAGTGTAGTGTTGTACTTCATCATATATGCATACATAAATATACAAATCTGATTTACTAGGGAAACACATGGGGGAAAAAAAAAAAATCCCATTATTCTTATCTATGCAGTTTTTTGTGCATGAACAAGGCACCAGTAATGAAAATGCTTTTTTTTTAATTTATTCTCTTGTGTATTCTGTTACTTATGGCAAAGGGATTTGAAGACTTTCCTATAGAGGAAGGCCCACAGTCTCTGTACACCTCTATAATTCCTACATAGGCAGCAGGGAGTTCTTGATCATTTGTACTTTTCCCTAGATCCATTCTTTGGACAAAAAAGCAAATATGGTTAAGCACAGATGATGGAGTAAAAATCTATATCTGAAGTAACAACTTGCAGCCTTGGGTTAAGCTTCCAGAGGAGTTATTGTTTAAAGTATATAAATAAAGAAATAACACCTTGACTCACCAAAATCCCAAATCCCTCCTCCCATTGTTGCTAGGAACTGCTGATGCATAAGAGTATTTGTGTCATCAGGGGATGACTCTTTTCTCTTTGACTAACTGCACCTTGCTGCAGCTTGGTGTATTCAGGCAAGCCCCCAAAATGCTGAGGGGAGCACAAGGGAGGACAGCCATCCCTTCTGGGGAGTGAAGGAGGAAACTGGTTTTGCTTCCTTCCAAGCCCCTCCCATTTTCGCACCTTGGTTCCAAACTTGACATTGGCCACTGACAGTGACATGCCTAAAATTCATGCTGGGAATGGCAAAGGTTGGCCTTGCCTTTCTTCCTTGACCAGCAGAACCAATTTAATAAGCATAGCAATTATTTATCTGACAAAAGCAATAGACCAACAAAAGCTGAACTCTTCCTGGTGCCTCCCTCTCAACATTTCTGGCCTTCGCCTAGTAGCACTGTTCCTCTACAGTTTCTCTCTTTGCTCCTTGTTTCCTCTACTGAAAACAATAACCATTCAATGCTCTTCCTGCTTGCCATGCCCTCAATATGCCACATCATATATTTCTCCAGTGTCATATCGTAACTTCATTTTATTCTTCTTTTTCCCCTTTGATCACAGGTCCTTCTTTCAAAAACCTTTTCTCTTTTTACCCAATTTCTTCCTTTTTGGGATAAAGCTTCTCACTGGGACCTACTCACCTCATGGGAGGCAGCGAGTGTTACACCAATAGGGATGAAGTGCCGTTTCACTTTCTTTTTTCGATTTTTTCGACAGAGGGTGCATCTACATTGTCTTTTGCAGGCAGATGCACACTCACAGTTCTCACACTCTGTTATATATGCAATCACGTGGTGCTAAGTCTCAGTTAAGTAACTCACAGACTTAGCTTGGTTTCATTGTCAAGTTAACAGTAGTTATATGGATTTGGGTTGGCTCTGCATGCAGACAAAGTGAGGCAGGGCATCTGCCTGCAAGACTCTGTAAATGTACCCAAAGGAAGCAAGACCTGCCTCTTCCTTCTCCACCTTCAACTATCACATTTAAATATAAATTTGGTTTGCTTTGAAAAATACTGTCTCTATTTTACAGTTGAGAAGATTTTATAGAATTAAATCCTGACTGAATAGAAAAAGTATTGAATGATGTAGGATCCCAAGAGGATGCTTGTGAGCCTGTATGGCTCTTTCAGTGCTTGAAAGTTGTCTAGCAAGCAAGACTGAAAATCAAATTGGCTTAAGTTCAATGTTAATGCACAACTTGTTCATATTCTCAGAACCTGCCATCTGGAGGTGTTGGTAGAAAGCAGGATCACATGTGAGACAATCAGATTTCCTGAACTTTCCCAAGTTAGTTTTTTCCCTGTCATGTAAGACTTGATGAGCCACAAATAAGAGTATCTTGAATGCAACAAACTCCATGTGTGTCACACTTTGTTCAAAAAAAGGAGACTGTAGCCTTGGACTTGCAGAAATAGGGAATAAAGTCTGGCAGAGAGATTGTTATTTGCACATATGTTAAGAGGAGAGCTAAAGCTTACCCTACCTTACGCATAAATAAATAGGCTATCCTATTGTAGCCATAACTACATTGTCCCTTAGTTCATAGATAAACTGTCAGGGGATGTGCTGCGTAGCGTGCACCATAATTCTGGTTTGTATATGCCCAGTAGCAATTGCTGAGCACTGTGCATAGCATTCCCTTTCCACTTTCCCTTTCCCTTCATCTCCAGAGCTTTAACTTTGCGCCCAGTGTCTGTTGTTTTTCTGGCTACTGGGAAAACTGCAGTGAAATGTCCTTCCTGACCATTGTTCCTTGAGGCAGGGAACAACACTGATGTTTCTTGGTGCTGAGGTCTTTCATTCTCCATGACTAACCCACACAGGATTTACTAGCTCCAAAACCAGCAATCTGGAGACTTTTTTTTTTTTCCAGAAGTCTTTTCGAGATTGATTGATATATTGAGATCAAGGAGGCTCTTTGAGGGGTGAAGGAACACAAGGGATGAAACCAGTGTTCACAAATACACTTCTCTGTGTTGATCATCTCCCTTAAAACACTCCTCATTGTTTGGCTTCCTTTCTGTAGGACATGCTGACCATATGTCTTTCTACCCACTTGGCTCCTCATATTTGACAGAGAGGAAACTACAGTCTCAAAGTGGCTGTTTTGAAAGTGTTTGGGACTTGCTGCATTCATTTCTCTTCTGTCTAGTAAATAGTCTTATAATCTCATCGTGTATTCCATAATTTGTCTTTAAAGAGAACAAAATGTCTCCTAGAAATGCCTGTAACAGATGATTGCCCTCTGATGCATGTTAAATTCTAGTGTTCTGCAATCTTTTTTCAGTATGTAAAATATCTACTTGAACTCTGCATTATGTTTTTTGATCCTGGAGGGGATCTTATTGACTTATGGGGGAAAGTAAATCAAACAAATATTGCAGAATCAGATGGGATGCTTCACAAGGTGTGATTCTGAGAGCAGTTTTGGCAGTCCTTATGGCAATCACTGAAACAGAAAATATGCTGGCTCGGCTTATTACATGTTAGTCAATCTAAGTAGGTTTAGTACCTATAATTATTTTTTAATTTTTTTTTCTGACTTTATGTGAAAGCTAGCTTCTGTTTTGTTGTTGCTTAGCTGTTCACTATGGCTAACTGATGAAGCAAATGGGTTTCATCTCGTGAATAAAAAGATTATTAAAGCCTCTAAGCTGTGGAATTTAAGAGTGTTCACATGCCAGCTCTTTAACAATTTGTCTGATATTCAAAATCTAGAGACAATAATATTGGTCTTAGTAAATATTAAGACCATAAATGTTACCACAATTTTCTTTTTGCTCACTTTGAACTTTGTTAACATTTTCATGGAAAATAAATTGACATCTAGACAAAAAATGTTTTAAGACCCAGATACTGCTTTCAATCCAGATTCAGCTGGGCATTTATTTCATGCATAAAATAACCTTCATTTTGACCCCTACAGTTCTATTTTCCTGTATATCAAAAGATTTATATTCTTAAAACCAGTGATCCCTTTGAGATGATTCACTGATGCATGCAGTTTAGAATAGCATTTGATTGACCAAGCTGAACTCTCTACTGGTACAGCTTCACTGAAACGTATCACAATTGTATCCATTTAACCTAAATGAGAACTTCTTGCAGAAAATACTAATTCACTGTAATTCTGAGGAGAGAGTAGATGAGCATTTTATGGGGATTGACAGATGGATTTGAAGGATTATGATCAGGGTATAATTGTAAGGATTCTGTGCACTGGATACTGTGGTCAATTGCTCACTTTTAGTTTCAATTAACAATCTTCTAGGGATAGTCAGAGAGAGCCTCCACCGGTGTGGATCAGCATAGCTGCACTGAAGTGAGAGAAATACCATTCAATTACGCAACCTTATTTTCTCACTTGGGGCAAACAACATGCTAATGAAATCCACAGGATATAATAAATTGGGAAAATTTATGAACATCAGTAAGGATAAAGAAATAATAAAAAGTCAACCTAATGAAATAAGATATGTGAATGGAAGAATAAATGAGATGTTAGGTGGGAAAATACAAACAAATATACTTTGGGAAAAAAATATTTCTGATACTATACTCCAGCAATAGAAAAAAAACCTTAGGAAGCGGTAATTATGTGCAATTTGGAGGAAATACTCAGACCGGAATTTGGCCCTCAGTGCTTATTGACTTTTAATAGGATTGGGATGCTAGCTTCACTCTGTACATTCAAAAATCAATCCATCAACTGGCAGTGATATATGGTGGTGCTTTCAGGTTTATTTCGTTTGTTTCTTTTGAAACATCTAGTGGAGTATGGAGGTGCCAAATGTAAGATTTTCTTTTAGGAGCAGGAGAAAATGAGTCCGGGTCTCCCCAGAGAGACTCTGTGTGCATCTGGAATGCTGCTTGTGCTTCTGGAGAAATCCCCTTGTTTCAAACAAACTAAATTACAAAGGATTTAAGGATACCTATATTAGGAGAAGGAATTAAGTTACTTTCCAAATACAGGCCTCAGATTTTGTAAATGCCAGAGCAATGAGATAATTTGGGCAAGGTGTACGATGCATTTTTAATGTTATGTCTCATTGGCTATAGAATAATGGTCCAACGGAAACTGCAGGAAGCTGTGGTTAAGGACAGTACAACCTAAAATGTACACGCTACTAGATGTGTGGCAAATAATAGGTGTTGGTAAAGGGGAGGACTGAAGAGGCTAATACTATCTTTTCAACGTCCGTTTTTAAAGCCAGCACCCAGACAGACAGTGTTAGTTCTTTAACTTGCAAAAGGCTTTTACAAAGCAGAGAGACTCTTGGTTGCCAAGATTCCTATTTTTTTGAAAGGGACTCCAAATGGATGTGAAACTGAATTAATGGAGAAACTACTTAACACTATATGTCTTAAGAAATGATAAATCTGAAAAAAGATCTGCTTCTGACAGGCTTCTGGTTCAGCCATGCCATGTGCCTTCAAAAACTTAACAGATAATTTTTTTCCCCAGTTTATTCCATGGACTCAATTAGAATTGCAGACACTTATTTTTACCTCTCTATGCCTGTTTTCCCAGCTCTAAAATAAAGATGATGTTATGTACCAAATGATTAATTTCTTCCCCTTCTCCATTTTTTTAAATTGCCTTTCACCTTCAAACATTTCCATTAGTTATCAAAACAAAACACAAAAACCTCAAACCCCACATTTTATTACAGAAACTCGTCACCTGTGAAGAGTACAGAGAATGATAAGAAGAGCATAGAGGAGGAAAAAACAGTGGTTCTCTTGCTGGGTATATTAACAGTTATTTTTTTCAATATGATGTGGACGGCCTTTCTGTAATTCCAGAAGACTTTCTATTCGGTAGCATTTTTCCCCTTCTGATGCTTCTAATATGCATGTATTTCTAATACTACTTTCTGCATGCTGCTATTTAAGCTTTCCTTAGATGGTTTATAATTGCTACCATAAATGCTTTATCCACTTTCAAGCTTTTGTTTCAGTGGCTTTCTAATTTCTTACACCTAACTATGTCTGCCTCCTCTCCAAGCCACCCCCACTGCCATCTGTCTCCATGCATACTCCTGGCTTTTGATCATTATAACTGCTCCGATGTTCTGTGAAATAGCTTGTGAATGTTTGCTTTCAGTAATCTGTTCCACTTTCCAGCAGGCAGCAATAGCATTTTTTTCTCCTTCTCAGTGAGGCTAGCCTGCATTGCTTGTGCACAGAGACCCTTCGACACTGGATCAGTTCGCTGACAGCGAAAAGGGGAACAAAGCATGCTTCCTATGTTTCATAAGCTGCAACCAGTCATTGGTCATTGGGTGGCTTTCAGTGATAATAATAAACCTATAGACTGAGGCAAAAGGAAGTGTTTTTGCTTGTAAATACTTAGATTCTCAGTGTGAGTTAATACAGTAACCTGACTGGAGGTGAAGGTCTTATCTATCTCCATCAAGTTAGACAGAAATGTTACATCCTTCGTGGGGACCTTGTTATCTCTTTTTCTGTGCTACCTAACCACCTCCGGGCTCTCTGTCAGAAACACTGCAACCTTCCCTTTGCTTTACTCTGTAACAAATGCCTGCTGCAGCTCTGCAGGAGAAACTGTCAGGACCCTGACCTCTGTAGATGGGAGAGGGCTGATCTTAGAGAAAGTTGAATAGAATGATCAGCATTTCTGAGTTCATGTGTACTAAGGTCAGCCCAGAAGTGATTTGGGAAGGCAGATGCTGGTTTGTTCCTTATTCAGGTGTCAGCTTTTGAAGTGCTTCTAGCTAGCTGCAAAGTAGGACAAGAGAACTCCATAGAAAAGAGCTTACCTTGAAGATGAGTCACGTCTAGGGGCAAGACAAAGTATTCTTACAGCATGTTGGGACACAACTTCTAAGACTGATGAACCCCATGGGCAGTCCCCGGCAACGCAGAAATGCATGGGAAGAGTGGGAAGATAATTTCAGCATGGGATGACATGGGTTGTCATGGAGCTGTGAAAGTCCTGCTATGCAATCAGCAGCAAAAATGGCTTAAAAAGAAACAGTCCACGAAGTAGTCATAGAGTTCCTTCTTTGTATTATTTTTACCTACAGCAAATATATTCTTCTTGCAGAAAATTGCAGTTTTTCACCTATCAAATATTCAGAGCCTGAAGAGGCGTTATCTGAGTACCAAGACCTCTTGATTCAGATATTCTTCTATATGTCTCAGGAGAGATGGCATTCAGCTGCTTTGTTTCTCAGCTCTTACCTGGAATTTTCTCTGCTTTGGATCAGATCCACCAGCCAAATCAGAGCTGGTGTGGTTACAAAGTCCTGAGCCTTGGTGTCATCCAGGAGAGGGCCGAGCTACGTGTTTGAAAATTAAAGGGAAAAGTCAATGGATTGAAGCCAACAATCTCTTAGTTATCATAATTGTCCATTGTCCAACACCTGTGAGATGTGCAGTCTGAGAGGCTATGGGGCAACATGAACTTGCACTGATTTTGACAGCGGCCCCAGTGGTTTAGCATTTTGCAAAGTGCAACCTGAACTCATCAACTCTGTGCAGAGAAATCTGTCCCAGTCCAAGTTATTTCCTCCTTGCCCGACCTTGCCTTGAAGTTTTCCTTTTGTCTTCAGTTCATGACAGACTGTCTTGGTGCAAAGCCTTTTGTGTTACTACCTCTGAAGGATGCTGCTTAAGAGCAAAACATTTTGTAATGTATTCTTTATTGCTTTCTTCACATACTATGCTGCATTTTAAGCAATGTTTAAAAAAACAGTATTCAAATCCTATGAAAAATCTGACTTAGAATATTTACAGTGTAATGCTGGGTGGTGCACTGGGGTATATTTGGGGGCATATGAACATCTTTTTTCCTTTGCCTAAAAGATTGCTCTGCATAGTGTTTCAAGAAGAAACAAGGCCTGTCCTCTTTATAAGCTTGATCTGATACAGGTGTCTATTAAGGTACCAGTGTAGATATACACAGTCATTGTTGATGGCTCATTGTTTCCAGTAATCCCATACAGTTTTGTCACACTATGATGTGTGGGTAGGTAATACCAAATTAAAATGGTAACATGTCTTTATCGTTTCTCTGCAGCTGTCTTATGAATTCAATAAAACCAGTTCATGCTCCCAGTTGTGTACATCCAGAAAAGTGGATTACTATGGCTGCTATCTCAATATCCCTAGATATAATTAATTAGTAGATGTGTCATCTAGTCACCTCCATATCTGGCATGAATTCACTTCAATGTGAGATCTTTTTTTTTTTTTTAGATACTTTCTTTTCTGTCCTTCTACACTGATATTACAGATAGCAGGGCACCTTTCCTTTCAGACCCTCTGTACTGTACCACCCCCTTCTAGTGGTACAGAAAGCAAATGGATATTGTTAAGAAAGAACCTATGTAACCAGCACACATACAATTTAGTTCTAGATGCCTTATACTCTCAATTAATAGATGTCTGCTGGGGCTAGAGGAGCTTTGGCATTTAGAATTGATTCAAAATTATATATTCATGAGAGAAATAGGCTAGTTAAGTGCCTGTGTGGATCTAGCTTTTAAGGGGAAATGTTGCAAGTCACCCACAGACTTCTTCATCCATCTCCTTTCCCCAATTCAAAACTTCAAACTAAGCATCTCAATGATTGAAGATTTCTCCATGCAGAGGTGTGCCTGGAGTGAGTAGGAATACTTGGGAGGAAAAGCCTTCAAGAAGAGGAAGTTTTACAAGATTAAGAAAAGAACTGAATTCTTCTTGCTTCTTTTCTTTCCTCAAACTTTGTGGAAGGCTGTCCAGGTTTCCCACTGCAGAAGAATACTTTCACTGGAAGTTTCTGGGTTTAGTCCCATATTTATTCACTCTGTGCTCAACTTTTTTACAGCTTATAATTCTGTTGATATAAACAGAATTAGTCACACTATTCATGTCAAATATGTGCTCAAATATTTGTAGGCAGCAGCTTTGAGACAATACACAAGAATTTGTCTTATCTAGCTCTTCCTGTTCCTATGAAATTGTTTTTTAGTTATCAAAAGACTCAACAGTTCTGGAACATCTGAAAGGATGTGCAACTCTGCTTCTGAATATTTTTGGCTAGAAAAAGAAAAATGACTAACCATCTTGGAAATCATAAATATATATTAGGAGTGTTCTTATTTTAAAAATTAGGAAAATGAAGCATGAAAACTGACAGAATAAATTGTAGTGATAAAATGAGATTTCTTATTGATCCAAGAGCCTGGTAGTTAATGCGTTCTTCAAGGATAAGGAAGAAACAGGTTCATTTCTTCAGTCTGAGATCCCTGGAGCCCAGGCCCTTCTCCCCACCCCCAGGCTTCATCTCCTAAAAGCTGCCTTCTGTACACTCAAACCTTCACACTTCTCATCTCTCCTTTCGGTGCTCTGTTGCTTTGCGCTGAATATAAGAACAGGCCCATACCCAGAGATCCTTCTGGGAGATGTGATACCTACCTCTGTTCAGGTTTCAACAAATATTTCTTTCAAAAACTACAACTTCTCTGTGAGAAGTGAATCAAATTCTCCTTCTCCTTCAATTTTACTGGAAGTACATAAAAATGAACACATATAAAAGATTTTTAACCAGCTGAGATGAATCTAGATCAGAATGTGTTTTCACATGTCAAGTTCTGGCAACCAGAATTAATCTTTAAATACAAGTTCATCTGCTTCGAATTTCTTTTCCATTTCTCAGGTGCAAAATCAATTATCTTAAGAGATCTAGAGTGGCCACCCTGTGACAGCACTGAAATAAAATAATACTTTGCAATCTTTGTGAAAACCTTACATTTATAAATTGTGAAGTATTAGTATTTCTTTTGCTTTAAAGCTTTGGGGTTTTTTTTGTGTGGCGTGTTGTGTCATCCCCCGTCCCCCGTCCCCCGTCCCCGTCCCCGTCCACCCCCCAAAAAAGCACTTGGCTTTTGTGTTTGTTTGTTTTTTGAATTGTATAGCCTGTCTTTCATACTGGTAAATGTTTTTTTTTTTTGGCACAGAGAGTCCTTTTCACTGCCAAGATGTTCCCATGATGATAGAAATGACACATAATTTCCAGAACTTTCAAACAATCATCCAAATATTGTTCTCATTTATAAACAACAGTAGTTTTGTTGAGATCTTCTTAACAAATGTGATAGTTGGTGTGAAAGAATCACTGAGGTTTTTCAGGAAGATATCCCATACTGCTAATCAAAGTCAAGCATCTTCATTTAGGCAAAACCAAACAAATTATTCTCCATTTCTGAAGCAAATTCTTAAAGATTGCCCTCTAAACATAGAAAGCACAGTTGATGTAGACCCCTTGGGGAGTGTTTTGTTTCTGATTGTGACAGATGACTGGTTAAGCAGTCACCTCTGTATTCTCCTATACGAGCCTCTCTACCTTCATTTTCTTAGCACAGAAGTCCTGTTGTTGATTATGGACTAACTTCAACTTGCCTTATCAGTGCTATAGGTCAGTGTTAGTGACTTGAGCAGCAAGTGTGTGGATGTTTTTGAGGGGCCCCTTTACTTAGCCATAAACTACTGATGTCAGGCTGTGATTCATTGTTAAAACACAAAGCCCCTTCTTAATGATTTTAATGATTGCTATGGTGTTCCGAGTCTCAGGCACTCATTTCTCTTGCTTTTCAGTGAAATTAAAATAGAGTAATTTAGCTACACATGAATAGGCAGATAATATATGACATTAAAACTGAATTCTACCACACTAATACTGGCTCACTTTCTTGTTGATTTCAGTAGGGATGTGTAGGTGGACAAATATCAGAGATTTATTAAAGAATAATCTCTTTTTTTTTTCTTTTTTATATGCAATCATGATTAACTCTATAGAGAGAGGGAGAGAACCACAACTGCTATGCTCATCATACACTAAGTTAGACTTCTTGTGCGAAGTTTTGGTTTAAAGAATTCTCAGGTTCTGCTCCAAATCTAAACAAATTCACGGAACAGATTCCTATTGACTTCAATGGGAGCTGGACTGGAACCTCCATCTCTGGATAAGATAGGGAATTCACAGAAAGGAATATTTCTTTAAGTACTGGAATAAAAATCAAGGTCTCAAGAAGCTCAAGTTATCAAACCCTAGAGCTGCAGTTCTTAAACCAGGATGCTAAGATAATGATCACTGTAAGTTACTGAGGGTGAAAGAGCCATTTTAATGGATAATGGATGTGTCTCACAACACACTTTGCACAGGTTAGGCATCATTTATGTTAAAATCACTATTTTGGTCAGAAAGACTGAAGCCTACCTCAAAACTCCACAATTAGCTACCCGGAAATGAGCTGTCAAATGCTTGTGGACAGTGAATGAAATCTGACATTTGATTTTATGTCAGCACTGTGAAAACAAACAAACCAACCACCAGACAAAACTCCTGTAATTTTTTTAATTTTGTAATTGAAATAGAGCAGTAACTCAAGTAACTGCTATAGACTATACGTGCATACACAGGTGTTTAGCTACCTCTTTTTGGTTCTTTGTTTCTATTCTGCCCTGCAGTTCAGAGAAATTGTTTTGTGTGATTCATAGATGATTGAAGTCAATGCAAAGATCCCCATAGACTCATTTAACTTTGGGCCAAGTCCCTGGTTTTATAGGTAAGCATTTATATTCAAGGATCCTTGGCTGCTGTCTGGCCTGACATAAGTAGCCTAATAAATACACAAAGCTCTGACATATTCTGCCATCAGGGGAAGGGCCAATCAGGAGAAAAAGACTGAATATAAGTTAATGTCAGTCTCAGCTGAAATAACTTGTGTTCTTCAGCAACTGCAGCTCTGTATTGGTTCAGGATTTCTTTGGCTAAATGCTGATGGGCTTTTCATACCTCTCAGTTCAATCAGAAGTCCAAATGAAAAAACAACACTGTAAATTTGTAATTCTCTGTGGAAGACTTTGTGTCTACTACACCAGCATGAATTAGCATCTTCATAATCTGTTTTACCCTTTGGCAAATGTGACAGCTACTCTGTCAGCAGGACTCCACTGCTTGTGTGATCCAAATGTGTTTGTAGTTACAGACATTGGGCCTGTTGGTTTTCTGTTGCTTGACTGCATCAGCTTTGTCTTTTTAGAAACCTTGTAAGAACTTAAGAAATCCAAGACGGGAACACAAATAACGCATGATATTTTAAGACAGATGAGTCTTGCAATTCACATGTGAAGTGACAATAAGACATAGTTTTCACATCTGTCAACTTGTCACATGAGAACAGTCTGGCTTGTTCACCAAACCTACTGCAAATGCACAGTAGACTTGTTATGTTTCAGACTCGTAACATGTACAGATCAGTCCTAACACCACACATCCAAGGTGATCTGTGTTGCTATATACACCCATGCTGTCAATAAAATCCAGATTCAAGGCAGCTTGCTCAGAGGTGAGAATTTTTGGACAATGGTTATGAACAGGTTGATTGCTCATGAAAGAGAGATTTGGGAAAAAACAGATTTTCTTCTGTGTCCTTTCTTATCCTCTGAAAAGCATTTCTTCCAGCAAACATTGTGATGAAACAAATTCAGTCCTGTGAAGAGAGAGCCAAAAGGAGAGAGAATATTAGCTAGTCTGTAAAAACCTTCAACTAGCCTGGGTGGTACTGAGGAAAGAACCTCTCTTGAAGTGTATAGGTTTGGACCCTGCTCATGAATACAGGAGCTGATAACAGGATGTTACAGTGGATCCAACAAGTTTTAACAAGTGGGAACCTGGACTGGAAAACGGGCATCGATGCTTTTGGAACTGCTGCATTGGATGTAACCTGAGATCCATCATTTGAAAGAGAAGCCTGTAGTAAAGCATTGCAAACAGATAAAATTATTACATTTTTGTGAGTTGTTTGGCCTCAGTAGCTTACTGTGGCAGTAAATTTAATATCTAATGATGGGTTGATTGGAAAGAGTTTGTTATTGGGTCTGAATGTGCTGCATTTCAACTGAAATGAAAACCCATAGTTTCTTGTCCTGAAACTGAAATAACACTGAAATGCTTTCTTGATATTATCTGGAATTTCTCTGTGTGTATATATATTTGTCTTCTTTATTTTGGTCACCTGGGGTACAAAGACAAAACCTACATTTATTCTTAAAATATGAACATGAGCTCTAATTTTTGCTAAGTCACACCTTGATGGTGATTTACGTTAATCATCCAAAGCTCACAAAAGAGGTTTAAATCGTAAGACAACAAAAATAGTTCCAGCTTCAGAAGTGTTTGTCTTGTTTCATCTAAATAAGTATTGCTCTGCTGGGGTGTTTCAAATGTAATTCTCTTTGATAGACCATGCTTTTTGCTTATTTATGTAAAAACACCCAACTGCTTGCCAGTGGTAATATAACACTCGCATTGTTTGTGTAGCAGTATAGAAAGGCAGCATATGAATGGTATTGGCTGTTTCAAGCTAGTATGTTTTTAACAGTGGCATGTAAACTGAGCATTCTATGTCATTTTTCTAAATATATTCCAGTTGCTGGACATTTTCTGAGTTCTGAGATTTATAGTGTACCAAATTTAATTCAGACAAGACTGCCAAAGTACTGAAGTTTGGCCAATTGATTCCTTAGTAGAATTTAGTAATGTGTGCAATTGATAGGCAACTAATAAAAATCTGGGGCAAATTGGCAACAATGATTTTTCCACACCCATCTCTTTGCCACTGGTATTTGTATACTTGCTTTATATTGTCTAGTGGCAAAACAATGACCTTTCTAGACTGCAAAATCCATATCTGTCATGTATCTGGGCATTACTTTATAAATCCCCCAGGTATCCTTAAGAGGAAAAATTGTCTCAGCAATATATATTAAGAAGATTTTCAAAAGCTTTCTTTGTTGCCATAGCTCTTTCTGTACAATTATCATCTGGAACTTAGTGACTTTTGAAGGAGAAAAACATTCTCTGTACACAGAGCTCCAGAAATTCATAGCATTTGAGTTTTTGAGCTCACAAGTTTCTCAACAGCAGCAGCAGTTAGGTATACGTCATGCTGGGGTCTGAACATGGCTTATGTCACTCGTAAAAAATTGTGATGCTGTCTAGCAACATCTATGACTTGCAATGGTTACTTTCTCAGAACTATAAGCACTGCTTTGTGCTTTTTTTACATAGCTGTTTGATAGCTAATCCTCATGAATAATGAACAGTAGATGAAAACTGCAGTTCTGCTAATCGCTACCAAGTAAACAATTTTCAAACCCCAACATTTTATGAAATATAAAATGAGGTTTTTAAAAAGAAATAATTACAGCTCCTAAGTTATTTTTCTGAAATAAATGAAACTGTTATTTCAAGTCATGCTACAAATTTGGCCCTTATTTCAGACTCATTAAAATGTTTGTTACAGTTCCATCTATTTAGATGGTTAATGGCCTTTGCACTGCAGCCAAGTGTCTAACAGTCACAGGCTTTTGGTCACATGAAGAGCTGTGTACAGATCAGGTGAAACATTATATCTTCAACTGAGATTTGTGCTGGCTGGAATAACTAAATTAAACCGTAGCTCAAGATGTGGACATATGTTCGTGTGCTGGGGAGATGGAGTAGGAAAGAGAGTGGTGGCTCATCTTCCCATGTGGAGACTGAGATCATTGTTCTAAAGGTAATAGGTTAAGTCCACTCCAGGGTAACACCAGGGAAGGAACTCTATGAGACCCTTTCTTGGAAAAGTACTTAAAGTATCTTGAATAAATGCAAATAACCAAAATATCTAAGTCTAAGACATTTTTTGGAAATTTCAGGAGATAAATAATGATGGGCCAGATTTTGCTTTTAGATAACACTGCTCAGTTTGGCACTAAGTTGTAATGTAAAATTAAGATGAAGAGCAAAACTGAATATAAATTAGTCGAGTGGTCTTTTCAAGATAAAACTCCACTAAAAAAAAATAATCCTGAAGAAGGTAAATAAACAAGTATTGTTTTTCTTACATATTAATGGAAACAAAGCCAGCATTGTATGGGTAAATTCTCCTAGCGTCAAACATTTACTCACAGGTAAATGGATTGAAAAGGACACATCAGGATTGAAAGGAAATAACTAAAGCATGTGGATATAACCTGCATATTTCCTCAGAGCAGTGAATCCAGACACAGCTGGGATAAATCCCTTATAAACAAAGGAAGCATTTTTCGTAGTATAATTAGTTGATTAATCAATAATTGTGTAATTAATTAGTTACATAAGGCAATACACAGTTTAAATTTCCTTCTCATGGACCGTTATAAATGGCATATTTGCAGTAGCTGTGAAAGCAGTATAAGGAACTCACAAAAGGGAGATAAGCTTGGAGGTTTATGAGACGATAAAGTTTAATTGGCTGTATTCCATTAAGATTAAAAAATACCCATGTAAAAGCACAAAACAGTAACCTTTGC
Organism: Aquila chrysaetos chrysaetos; assembly: GCF_900496995.4. Lineage (NCBI taxonomy): Eukaryota > Metazoa > Chordata > Aves > Accipitriformes > Accipitridae > Aquila > Aquila chrysaetos. The sequence goes on along the minus strand of NC_044030.1, from coordinate 15,597,460 downwards.
AGATCTTCTTAGCGATATTTCTATTTACCTTGTAAAATCTACCTCTGCAACCATGCTCTAGAATGGCTATCAGATGGATACCAGCTTGCAAAAACTCAACTGGTTCTCTTCTCAGACCACTGAGAACATCTGATTTACACACATGTGCTATGCTTGTTAGTAGTAGATAGTGTGTTTCTGTGAGAAAATGTTTATCTCCTCGATAGCCATTTTCCCATTAACACATGCAAGAGTGCTTTCTGTTACTGGCTGTGGACAGCAGATGATGATCACTTCTGTCAGGTTTTTGTGCCTCAGTTCTAGTTCTGTCTTGCTTTCAGTTCACTATCCTGTTATTGTCCTGCTCCTTTACTATCTTTTGTTAGTCTTCACTCTAATTCAGATGCCTAATACATTCTTATTCTGGTATTAAGTTAAATGTATAAAAATGCCTTGATGTGATTTGGCTTTCAGTGACATTGGTGGGGTTATAGCTTGTAAGAAGGTCAGCTTAGTTTTGCAACATTTATACTTCAGATTTATTTAAACCTTAAATTAGAGGGAATAAATTAATATTTATTCAGTCCAAAAGAAGTACAATGATTACCATGATTTTGAAATGCATTTGATTTTACTAATAAAGCTAAGAAACTGTTTTTCAACATGGAGAGAGATTGGCAGAATTTGAACAAACTGATTTACATCACGTTGCAGTGGCAGAGTTTGTTTCACCAAATCACTGCTTTGCTGAACCTTCACTGAAATATTTCCTGAAGGATACATGAACAGTGGGGTTCAATATTTTCTCACAGATGCACTTGACATCTAAAGGTAACACCTTACTGTGCTATTGTCTTGCAGAGCAGCTGCTGTGATTAGGACGAAAGAGTAAGAGGGGAGAGGACAAAGTCATCAGTTATAGAGATTTTTTCTGTGAGCTTGTTCCAAACATGCATTTGCAGCTAATATTTTCACTCTTGTAGGTCACATTGACCAAAATTATGCCTGGAAATGAAACTGAAATTGTTCCTTTGAATTTTGTCTGAGACATTGCATAGACTTTTTTAATTCTTAAAGTAATTTTGGGGAAGAGTTCAGAACACTTCTGTAGTGACAGTCCTTTGCAATGATGCCAAGGCACATTTCTTTGTTTGCTTAGACAAATGAATTGAGCATTGCACAGATGAAGTTAAACCTAAATAAATTCAATGGCTCCTTCAATTTCTACTTGGGTGGCTAAGCACTTCACCCATCAGCTAATGTGTTATTTCTGTCTTTTCATCTGTTCCTTGCAAGCAGATCAGGCAATAAAATTAATGAAGTTAGCATACACAGTGTTTCCCATTCAGAAAGCATAAAGTTATCCCCATTTTGATGCCTTGTCATGTGCAGCTAATGACTGCAAAAGCTACAGAGTCTTAAAATACAATACTGACATCTTAGACAGGTAAGTGCTTATAACAGTGTACAGAGCTCAACTGTTCCATATCCTACCAAAGCATGGAAGAACATTTTCTTATACACTTTTGGGGTGGTTTTCATGGCTAAATTTAAATAAGCATCTGATTTACACACATGTGCTATACTTGTTAGTAGTAGATAGTGTGTTTCTGTGAGAAAATGTTTATCTCCTCGATAGCCATTTTCCCATTAACACATGCAAGAGTGCTTTCTGTTACTGGCTGTGGACAGCAGATGATGATCACTTCTTGACTGCTGCTGAAAGGTCTCATTTCTCCCCCCAAACCTTCCAAATCTCACTGCAGAAGCACAAATACAGTGACAGCAGATACTACATGTGCCATGGGCAAATATTAGGCAGTGTTAACTGCTACAGTGATGAACAGAAGGATTAGAGACTAATTTAAGGATGTTCTTCTTTGGATAGTGACAAAAGAGAATCGTACTGTTCAGTCATCCCCTAGCTGCTTTCTGTTACACAGAAGGCATCTCTCAGGCTTCTCTACAAGGACATGACCTGCTACTAGAGAGCTGACTCAAAAATCCCTGTGTGAAGAATTATTACATTTTTATTGAAACATGAGTTTGTGTGCGTGTGTGCATTCAGTCAAGTGAAAAATAATTCAGCAATGTTAATTGGTAGACTAAGTGCAGAAATGAGTTTCTGAAGCATTGTTAAGTCTGGTATCAATTGCTCTGTATGCAAAAGGGGTACAGAATACATAAAGAGAAATCCCTGAAGTACGATCTTGAATGTCTTCATGAAATAAGAAATAACACAAAATAAATAAATAAGTGTAGAAAAGTTTCTGTCAGGGATCATCTTCTAATTTATCCCCAATTCACATTTGAGTAAAAAGAAAAGAGGCAGCTGAGCATGATCTTTACTAATGCTAACTTCAAGCATCTACACATCCTAATACTCCTGCATGAGCCTCAGGACACTGAAACAATTGAAATAGATAGATACTTTTATTTCCTTTAGCAGTTGCTCTTGTTTTCTATGGGTATGCCTCCAAGTTTTTTAAATACCTCACGTACTTAAGTTATGTTGTTAAGCTTCTTTTCAACCATGAAACTTGTTTTTTTGGAAAGGTGGTCAGATGTTATTTTTCACTAGGAACTTTATCTTAAACTGCTGGAAGACGAGGACTTAAAAAAGCATAATTTTATCTACCCAGTAGTATCATCAGTACATGAATATCAGCTGGTATTCCATCAAACAGGCAGCTGGAGGAAGATATAGCTATGGAGTTGCCTTCTAACATTTTGGGGTTGTGGGTTTCTGACTGTCTTTGTGGAGATTGGATCAAAAAAAGTGAATTATGCTGGTTTATTACATTTGGCTTAATTGCCAAAATATTCATGATCATTTTCCCATACTTAATGAGAACTAAGCTAACCATTTCGAAGTAGTAATTTGAACAAAATCCATGTATTTCACCTGAGTGCTCTATTACTGACAAGAAAATAATATTTAGGGTCTCTCACTGCTTTCTTTTTTATTATTCAAACTTCAGTTAAGCTTCCTGATATTGTGGGGGAAAATCTGAGTAGGAATTGTAATTATATCTTGTATGTATTGATTTATTGCAGTACGCTCTTATTTTCATAAACCAGTTAAGGACCAAAGTAAAATATCAGTGAATACCCATTCCATAGCATTAATGATTTTAAAAATAATTTATTATAATCTAGTTTAGATGTTCAGGTAACTTGGCACTAACATTGGCATAGTCCAAATTGCAATACATGTATTAAAGAGTTACAACTTTTGCTGCATGCAAGAGTAATTACAGAAATTATATTTATATTAGCTACTGCTTGATATTGAGAAGGCTAGTAGACTATTGGAAACATCTGGTACTTTCACTGGAACTGTTATTTAAAATGGGACAGTGGAATCCTCCACATATTCCCCCTCCCTCCACGCCAGCCATTGTTACTCTAAGTAAAATTGCAGGTGGAAAACAGTAAGGCATTGAAATCATATGAAATTTTCTTAATTTTCCGTGAAACTAGTGTGCGGTATAGTTGTGTAATATCATTCTGATGAATCCAGTTACTTATTTTCATCTGCCATGAGATTTTTTGTCTGCAATCTGCCACTAAGTAATTCCTTTCCTAAAATCTTCACTCCTTGGGGTCCAATACTTCCCTTCTTCAGCAGACAAGATTCCTCTTAGAATGAATGAAAGCATGGTTAGGCATATATTAAAAAAATGTCCTAATATTTCCCTTGCCTTGAAAAAAACCCTGTTTTCATTTAGCTTGCTATGCTCACGAGGAAGTCCTCACTTCTTAAGCAAAGATCAAATGATGCTCATAATCAGCTTGTCTTCCCTTCCTATTTTCGTTAGCAAATCTCAGTCATGCTGGACTCCTGTTAGTAACCTCATATCCTTATTCCTGTATAAAAAAACATGGCATGGAAGAGGCTCATCTTTCACACAGAAAACTGGAATATGCCACTGTGGTACATCTAACCAGAAGCAGCTGAATTAGTAAACTGCCATATGATAAAAAGCATCCAATTTTAGATATTTCTCTCTAAGAAAGTTATGAACCAAATAAGAGAACCCAGGCGATAAAAGTAATTTTCAGATGTACAGTAAATATGACGTAGAAGGAACAACTGAACACTGTGTCTAAAGAAGAGTGGAAACATAGATACTTCATTGATTAACAGGAGAATTGCCTCAAGCAGAAAAGAAATTTTCCGTCTTCCATGCATGTGAAGGATAGGGTAAGAATTATCAGCTTCAGAAAAAGATACAGAGATTTAAATTGTGCATTAGGACAGCTTTCCTAATGGTAGATAATAAAGAACTCAAACAAATGGTCTGAGGATGATATGGAGTTTCTCTAATTGTAACTTAGACAAACATCAGTCACAAATTAAATCAATGTTGGTGACTTTGTCTTATGCAAAGAGGTAGGCTAAATGATCTTTACATTTCCGTTTCAATGTTATCATTCTGTGGCAGTAAATGTCATAAGTGAGGATCACATTTTTAATAAGTAAATGTGTACCCTCTGTGCAGTGTCAGCTTATGTGACTGCAGTGAAAAATGTTATTTCTGTATTTTTACCAACACCAATTAATTACAGTTTTTAGAAAGGGTGGCCTACGGTGGACTGATGTAGTTTAGAAAGACAGAGACAATTGGTTTGGGATTAAAGTTTATGGCAAGCTTTTTGCATCTATCTGGTGCTGATTTGTAATCATAAACCAAATGATAAAGCAAATGATAAAACCATCTGGAATGTGTTAATATTCCAGATTATATTAACACTTACTATATTGCCAGTGTTGCTCACCTGCTACCAGGACCAGAAAGATTTGAATTACTGGTGATCTGATGTTCTGCAATTCTTTCTTCTGGGACTGTTCTGACTTTCATGACCATTGATTTTGTAGAAGAAAATACTTATGGAGCTAGCCAAACAATAGTCACCAGTTTGCATTTCAGAAGCACAGTACTGAAGAGCACACTGCTTATCATCAGTTTGATTTGTAGACTTCTTTTTAATTGCCTAAACAAACTCAGTGAATGAATTAACTGGCTCACCTCCACACCACTTGAAATATGATTAGTTTATCATTCACCTTAGATTAGACTAGACTAGATTAGATGAGATTACTTTGCTCTGATGCTGAGATTAGGACAAATGGCTAGTCTCACTAAATTCTGTTTTGTTCAATGAAACCTTAATTTTATATTTAGACATAGCACTTAACAAGAATGCTGCCATAGGACACTGGCAATAAACATTGCTTCGTTAACATGAAGTTGTGTGTATGGTGCTGTCAGTGTGTGCTGTCAAGAAACAGAGTAGTTATTAGCATTCTACTAGAAATCACATTTATTTTGATATAATTGAATTCTCTTGTCCTGCACTTCAGCTTCATGGTGGATAATTAGACACTGAGACTCACAATTTAAATAACTTTTTAAATTTATGTGTTGTGCTTGCTTTTTATTTGCTGGGTGACATTTCCATTAGAGCTCTAACTTTCTCTAGTAGTTAGATTTTTTCTGCTTAGGGGTCAAATTGTTACAATTAATGTCCAATTATATACATAGCAAAACTGTCAAACGGGATTGAATCACGAGTCAAGTTATGCAATAAGGCTAATGGTTCAGAAGTGTGAAGCAAGATCTTTTGGTTTACTTGTACTAAAGCAGTAAGACTGTGCAAGATAGAAAACTTATTATCACCCAAAGGCAGGAGATGTTCTGAGAGAACTGCTTATGAACGGGGTGAAGTTGTGGCTAGTCAGGGCATCAGTGACCTAGACCGCATGCACATTGCCTTGCACAAATATTCTACTTGATATGTGGGCTGGAGCATGATATCTGAAGCAAAAAGGTTATGCCAAAATTTCTTGTTGGGAGGAATAAAACATTTGCTGTCATCAGGCACTTGCTAGACAGTTTTAAACACAAAATAAAAGACAGCTGACATCTGCTCTGACTTTGCCAGTCTCCTTTCTCTCTTCTAGAGGAAATCAGAGCCATTTTCACTGTGTAAGGTTTCCCTTTATTCTTGGAAACTAAGCATTTACTCCCTTCATTAGTGATACTTTTCCTAAAACTTTTCCACCAAGCTTTCTGTATCCAACTTTCTACACTGTACTTCTATTTAATATTGGAGCAAAAATAGTTGTAATAACTTTTCTATAAGCCTTCTGCTCATTTCTTCTGCAGTGTTGTTGATAGCAAAAACTTGAACAAACTTAGAAAAAAACCCCACACCTTAGGCAGTTTTTCTTATCCCTCATTTTCATATCCAATATTTCTATCTGCACTAAGTAGTTTTCTTCTACAATGTCAGATGAAAATTATCATAGTTGTATACCTGCTGAGTTAAATACAGTACACTACAAATGAAGTATTTAATGTTTGAGAATATTTATATTTCCTACTTTTTTCATTTTAAGGAAAGAAGACTATTTTTCCAAAATATGATTAATATTGTTCAGTTTTCATACTTCCATAGCCTGGGGACATTTTACAAAAATTATAATAACTTCATACTGCATAGGCAAGTGAAAAGGACATATTTGTTAAGATTAGTGTAGATCAGATGAGACCAGCCGCTGCTGAGAGAACACAAAGTTATTGGGATCCTTTGAAATTCTCATTGACTGGATTTGGAAAAAAAACAGCATTTGTTGTTTACAACAGGAGCAGCTGGAAGCTTGAAAATCTCGTCTTTCATTTGTATGCTTTAGGCCTTTTTTTAAACAGAGAATTTACTCTGGCTTTGTTAAAGTAACCTCAGGGCTTATCTACATGGGTATGCTTGTGAGGAATAAGCTAGGATATGAATTTTTAAGTGTCACAGCTGGTTCCCACAGAGAGGATACTCTAGGATTTAAGTGCCTTGCTGTAGTTAAGGTTCATCTACCAGCAGAAGAACTGGTTCTTTCTGCATTCTGCAGCTATGCAGTCAATTGCTTCTGAAAAGTTCCCGTTTGAATTTTTCTTTATTTCTTAGCTAATGAAATTGGTTTGTTATCTCTCCCTACAAACTTTTTTCATTATTATCTAGAATATTTCAGGTGCAACTACAACACTATGATAGTATTACACCAAGCTGGTTTTGACTTCTGAGACAGCTTGTGTGCTTCTGCTGTTATATATTGTGTGTTAAAAAAAAATTATTTCCCCCAGGTGTGATAAAGAAATTACTAACTCCAGACTGAAGCTCCTTTAAATTCTATTTCTTGAATATATCTGCCTGCTTAGTACTGACCCCTGAAGTAAAGAAAGTATCACAGAGCAAACTGATTGAATGTTCCCAGTTCTGCTCCTGCAGAGTTTAATGGAAATTGTGACATTCACAATTGTCGGTTGTGTACTCAGCTCCTTTAGCTGGGACATACACCTTTATTTTTAAAGTGGAAGTAGATGTCAACTTTCTGTATTTTCACTGTGAATTTGCTAGGTGGTGGGAGATGAAAGTGTAGTAGGAAATTTATGGAAATTACCTCGGTATGTAAACTGTTCATTTTTGTTATTCCCCTCATCACTTCAATGTAGACGTAAACAAACCCCTACAATCTCTCTCTTCCTCTCCAGTGGGTAAGCTTGAAAAACATATAAAATACAGAACTCCCTTTGTAAAAAACATATTTGCTTTGTGCAACAGGGAGCACTTTTGTTTTCATTATTTTCTGTACTTAATAGGATTTTTCCCCTTCATGTGTGGATTAACTTTGCTGTGTAGTCTTGCAGATGCCCAGTTTTCAGGTAATGTACCAGACAAGCTAGAAATCCGCTGCCTCATGTCGAATCACTGGGACTGTGAGAAACTTATGCTTGTGTGGCAGCATGATGGCAACTCCAGATAAAAAGTAGCAGACTTGGTTGATGTAAAGCTCCTCCTTTTTCTTTATTGGCTTGACTTTATTTGCCATGACACCTTCAAGTGATGGAAACAAACTGAAAAAACACTGTGCTAACGAGGAGGAGAGCAGAAAAAAAGGACACACGCTTGCTTGGGCAAAAGGGAAAATGATTAAAACCAACTAACTATCTGCACTTATAACATGCTAAGTGGTCATTTATATTATTGCAAAGACTGTACTGCAAAACCGTCTTGCCCAACCCATACCCCACTCCCCAAAGAAATGTTAGACTTTTTATGTCTATTCTGTATTAACATTGTAAGCAACAATAACTGAAATTTTTCAGTTATTCAGCATAGCAGAAGTTTTATAACATGTTTTTTTTGATAGGTAAAGGCTAGATCTGGCAGAGAAAGGGGGGATTATCACTGCTAAGGATACATTTTAAAGAATTAAAGAAGGAAAATAAATTAATTTATTTTTTCTTTTTTTGTTGGTTTTTTTTTTGTTCACAAACTGAATTAAATTATTTAAAAAGCAGAGTAAATTAATACTTTTCCTCCATTCAGTGAGGAATCTGTAAGGGTATGTGGGAGGAGAGTGTTTGCTCCTTTAAGGGTATCTGGACAAGGACCTTTTTAAATGCAATAAGGGATAATAAGAAGGAGGAAGCCGGAGACAAAACATGCAGAGACACAGACCTGACAAAACAAACATGGAGAAAATTACAAGAAACAAACCTAACCACTCACACTAGTTGATGGGCTATCAAGAAACTAGAGGTGTCACTTCCAGGAAGATGAACATGGACTTTGCAATGGGTAAGACTGTAAACCAGGACTGGGAGGGGTGCGGGAATCAACAGAGCTGTACAAACCCATGGGGGACATGCAGGGGGAGGGGAGCAGGGAGGAACAAAGCAAGGGCAGGCAGAGAAGGTATAAAAGGGGCTGTCTGTCTGTAAAACAGGGCTGGTCAGTACACGTGTCTAGCTGAGCTCTGCGCCTGACTACCACAGCCTGCCTCATCTTCTTAGATCTTTCCTGAACCAGCCGTCCACTTATTCTCACTCTCTGTCCTGGGCGTGTGTGCTGCAAGGGCCAAGTGCCAGCTACTTGTGTGAGGGGACAGGGTGCCAGCTCCTGGAGTCAGACTGCATGTGGGTGCCCCAGCCCGTGGTGTCAGCTACGGCAGTGAGTGGGGTCTCAGTGTCAGCTGCTGGAGCAAGTGGTGGTCTTTAACATCCAGCCATAGGGTGGGAAAGGCATAAGTCCCGAAAACCAGCTACTGGGGGAGGACCAGCATGAGTGGGGTGAGCGAGGGGCTCAGCACTGGTGGGTGCCAGCTGCTGGAGCACAACCACGGTTCACAGCCCCTGTGCTGGGAGGGGGGGGGCATCTGTTTCTTTCTCAGTCCTAGTGTGCATGGGGAGCGTGTGTGTATACTTGCTAGTAAACGTCAAGCTGGACCAGCTGGGATGAGTCTGTGAGCGCTGCATATGTGCAGCAAACATAGAGCTGGAGCATCTGGCAAGTTGCTACACAGCTTCGTTACCATTTGAACCTGCAACCAGGAAAGTGGCAGCTGTGTCCCGCAGCCCGGGCAGAGGCCTCAGGTCCCTGGGGCACTGGGTTGGGCTCCAGTGGCTGGGCAGGGGAGAGGCCCAGGTTGGAGCAGCTGGAGCAGGTGCTAACATCCCATAACAGCATCTTGGTAATTTATCCCTCTTTTCAAATTGCATAACTCCACAGAAACTCACGTAAACCCCTTCATTGTATACCATTCCCCAGTTTACTTGGGACACATAATTTTTCAATAATGTGGCTTCCATTGCACAATGAGGTGTGGTAAGCAGTTTAAAGCTGCTGTTACCCAATACACTAAATCAGAAGAAGAAGTAAACATTTACTTTTACTTGCTGTAAATATCTGTATTATGAGGTATGTGTGGGTGACAGATTTAAACTACTGTTGATGACCATCTCCATGACCTTTTGTAATAATACAAATATTTTTCTCAAAGTTTACCTGAACAGGTGGCTGATGAAGAAAGTCCCAGTTTATCTTTCTTTGTCTTGAAGCATTATAATGGCTAATTCAAAGAATTATTCCCCTGGTAGCTACCAGCTATTTGAATTAGTTACAGCTAAATGACTTTACAGTTACTCTAAAATATGACAAACTGAAAAGATATGCCCAAAGGATCTTTCATACAAATGTGCACAGGGCAGGTTTTCCTCATCTGTTTTGATAACTGTCTAGAAATGAGGCACTATTGGTTAAGAAAGATATACAAAAGTTTGAATGTTCAGGACTAACACACTTACCATTTTGAGTTAATAGAGGGGTCAGAGAAGATTGGGTGAAAGAGAAGATGAATAAGTTCTTAAGAAACCAACAAAGAAACTGACCCCAACTTTCTTCAGCTAGAAAAAGCATGAAAATGCCTACACATGTTGTGCCATAATGAAAGGTGGCTTTTATGGTCTAATCTTGAAATTCAGGAACTAATTTCTGACAGCTGTTCATTCAAATGTTTGAACAAACAAAGATTCATTATTTGCATTATTTCCTCCCTCGTACAGTGACATTTCTTGTCTTTCTTTCCCAATGCTTCATTTTCTTAGAATTTCATCCTTGTTCTCTTCCACAAACACAGCAACAGCCAACTCCCGTTGCTGGTTCATCTACCAAGGCATAATTACGCTTTCAGTGCTTAGCAAATAGTACCCTTGTGCTGCTGCTTTTCCTTTGCTGCATTTTCAGCTCTTACAACTGTGAATATGCTGGGGAGAGGCATAGTAATGACAGCCAGGGGAGCTCCATATTCATTTATTGCAAGTCTTCTTTGCAATGCTTGTGCACACACACAGAGCCTCTTCAGTCTGCAGGAACCAGAAACTTGTCATACGTCTTTGAACCACACAGGTGCCAGTGAGGGCTGCTAGTGCTGGGCAACTGCTGAGGTAGATTTCTGCCCAGAAACAGACTGGAACTTCCAATTTTTTATCGCAGAGAGCTTTGATTGACTTGCTATCAGCAGTTATCATTCTGAGCTAGCTTTGGAGCAGCACCTGATGCACAAAAAATTATAACAGCCTACTGGAGAACTAATCTTTCACAATCCATTCCACTTTATTCACTTTAAAAACCCATCCCCAATCACTGGAGAGCACATGGCTAATTCTGCAAACAAACCTAAAGGCTTAATCAAAACTGAGCGATTCAGCAACAACAGAAAATAAGCTTTGCAGGTTCTACTGCTTCACTCCGAAATTGCTGCCTGTGCTTCTTGTTGGGGAAAAAAACATAAAATCACTTATTTTAGATATGAAAATTGTATCTTTTCTTACTCACGCAATGTGGCACAACCTGTTAGGTTATGTGATAAAAGCTCTCTGCACACCTGCAGAGGAGCACAATGGCTACAAGGAACCCAAATTATGGACTCAGAGGAAGGAACAACCTATCTGGGGCCCTTCCAGCCTCAGTCCCATAGTTCAGGCATGAAGCCCAACAAGACTGAGATTGAGGGGTAGCTACAGGGTAAACAGAGTATCTGAGCCCAGCTGCTGGGGGCATCCACCTTATATCTGCATATACACCTACATGTTCCCCATTAACAGATGTCTATCCTTCACAGCCAGAGAGGAGAGCAGGATGAGGCCACTGGAGCTCTCTGGATTTGTGTGACTGCTCTGTGTGTTTGTCTGTGCTGATCCATGTGGCTGGCTGTGTATACACATGTGGTATATATGTGTGTTTGTGTGCACGTGCCCACTGGTAATGCATGCTCTTACTTGCTGCTGGTCAGACCTGGGCGCATGGACCTTGCCTCTGTCAGGCTGCTGCATCTCACCTTATTTCCCCTAACACAATGCACACACCCTACAGCTTCCAAAAAAATCAATTATGATCAAAGATGCATATTCTCTCATCTATTCTCTCTACCTGGTTTGCTCAGTGTTCAAATTTTTCTGTCTTGATATGATCAAAATATGCTCAGCAGTTACCTATTTTTCCTGTGCTATCTCCATCTCAGTTTCCAAATCAAACTTTCCAGCGTTTTTTAAAGAAGGCTCAAACTGCATATAATTCCTTAAATAATTTTTGCCTTCTTTTTACTTGTTGCAGACTAACCTTTCCAAGAACAGTTGATGAGGAAGAATTCATTTTGGTCCACTGAAGACTGATCCAAACTGTACACTGAGCTGCTGAGAGAAAATTATGTTGATGTGCTGGTAGGATGATGAGGTGGAGAATGTGAACAACACTTCAAGGTTACAATGATCCCTTGACTGCCTTTCTCTTTCCTAGGCTCTGACCTTTGCTCCCCAGGTCCTGAAGGGGACCTTTTATCTTGCACTAAAGCAATCTCTCACCTCAAGCCACATTTAAAACAGAGTGAAATGGCCTAGACAGCCATTATTACAGCTGAAAATTTCCACTTCATGCTTTAACAGTCTTTTTCATAGAAATGCTTTTCAAATACAATTAACACAAAACTGTGTTTCAGGCCTGCCTATGCCATTTTTCCACTTATTTTCCCTTTGTTCCACTGTACCACAACAGTCTCCACCCAAGCCTGCTCTCTTACTTCTTTACCCCTGGGATTTCTTAGGGACTAGGTGACCTGGGGCTTATGCTTTCCTTTATGCCTTTGTCATTAAGTTACACTAGTACAAGTGACTATTAGCCAAATGAGGCTAGCCCAGGAAGTTTTAAACAGGCATTTCTTGTATTTTTTTTCCTCTTCTATTGTAAAGACTTGTACTCTTACTAGAACAAGTCTGTAGTGATGCAGAGCACAATCACACAACAGCACGCTGATGTATATCTACAGCTACAAAAAGCAAATTGGTATTTAGCTCTTTTAAAAGTACGGGTGAACTGCTTGATTTAACACAACCTAGCATCACAGATTTCAAGCATTTATTATTGTCTTCAGCTCCTCCACCACTCCTTGTTTAGTTTTGATGGATTGTCTGTTACATTATAATTTCTTCAAACCCAGATCCATTTTGCTTGTGTGCTAAAATTATGTTGCATAATAGAAACCTCAATTGTTGCATTTATTGTCATTCAAATAATATTGACAGGATAAACGCATCTGAATCTAGGCAGAAAATATATTTTATCGTTCATCACAAGAAACTAGATTTCATGTTCTCTTGTATAATAAGGAGTTTATGCCATTTTGGTAAGTTTAGTTTAAACTCTAACTGGCTGGTCCAAGACTCAATGTAAATATGCAGTTTTAAAAATGCTGTTTTTACTTAATTTGTGTCCTTTCGAAATCTTGAGAAAAAGAGGAAATATGTAAGCCTTTTTTTCATATTATATTGACAGATTATTACATTGACAGATTATTACATCTAACACAATATAACATCATGTAATATAATATTTTAATATTTTTATTTTCTATTTTGGTTTGGCTCATGTTTTCTCTTTTTTGTTATTATTCAGTCAAGCTGTAGATGTAAACATTGTTTTCTTTCACTACAAGAAGCTGTAGGCAAAGTTGGATGTCTCCAGGATTTAGTAATGATGTTCAGTGATTCCTTCTTTAGTTAAGCTCTACAGGATAAGACATACATGTTGTTTTCTTCATTAGTCCTTTTGTAGAGATGATTGATGGGGGAAAGCTGCTCTTTATGAAATTTGAACTATGGAACTATGGAAATGTATAACTTGGGGGAGATGGAGGGAGGGACAGCCCCTGAGCACAATTTATTTATAAGAAGAAAACTATACTAAGGAACTGATATATCCATGAAAGTTGTGGAGCACAGAAGTTAAAATGGGACAAGTATTCCCTGTGCATTCCCATAACTGTCATTCATTTAAGAACTGGGGAAATATGCTGCAACTAATATTTTCCTGACATTTTCATAATCGATTCTGTAATCTGTATCTTCTAATTCTACAGACATTATTAATTGGTGGCTTGCTGCTCAGGGAGTGCTGTGTGGCATAAAACAGGTTAACTTAGGTGATGTACAGAAGATTGAAAGGCAACAAATATAAATTCTATCAATTTTACTGGGACTTGTACTTCTCCTCTACAGTTCATAAGTGAGCAGTGATCTGTAAAAACAGTTTCAGATGAATAGGTTTGGAAATCCAGATTTCTCATCCAAATGCTACAGGAATGCTGCAGTCAAATTTGGTCTTAAGGGTAATTGATATTTACAATCCAATGGAAAGTGTGTGGGTTTTTTAGAAACCTAATTATTACTTGTTGCTATTGTATCCTAAAAATTTTGACAGGGAAATGGAGAGCAAGAATCTGTAAATGAAATAGCATGACATATTTTCTGCCCATAGGATGAAAAAAAAAATACAAAAATACATGTCTTTGAGAAAGAAGTTAGAAAGAGACCTGAACTGGTAAGACCCCTCTGAATGAAAGTCTTCATTCCTCAGCTGCCTCTTCTGTAAAATGGATATGATGACCTATGAAAGAAGCTTGGGAAGTGCAGCTTTTTTTGCAAAGAACAGCTTTTAAACTGGAGACTTACTGGAACTGGATATTCAGATCCTCTCTTCAGACTGAATTTACCCTCTCCATTCAAGATACTAATTCTCCACATCAGTACAATTGTGAAATAATTATGTTAATGTGATGAAATGCTGGGATGCTTTGAATGCTGGGATGCATGCTAGAGCTGAGCAATTGGGACAGATAATTATCCCTTCCCCCTAGGGGGAGAGGCTTTGACCAAAATACTGTAACCATCCCTCTGTGTGGAAATACATTAATCATATACAAGTTGCTGATGTTATTTTTCTCCACACCCTGTGGTCTGACAGATGAGCAATGCTTCTGTCACTCCAGTATGATCAGCATGCTGGCCCCACATATCCCTCAGGAACATAGTTAGATCAAGGCAGAGGTCTCTAGGACTAAAATAAGGTGCTTGTTTTGCATAAGAAATCTGTCTGTCAGAAAAAGGGCTGGGTATGTAGGCCAGGAAAATGTGGTACACAGAAGAAAATACACATTCTGCATACTTTATCTCATTTTTACCTCATAGTGAAGTATGAGTATGACTTTTAGAGATTATTTTTACAGAGTCTGTGTGGTACTTGGCTTTGCTGTCACTTGCCAGAAAAGTGAATTGCTGTGCCCCTTGAGTGGCTCTGAAAGTGAGTGTTTTTCATGTGCTGGAGGAGATGTTGTGGGTTCAGCACTGATTTAGGGACATTGCGTCCTACTGGCCCATGTAAGAAGAAGGGATTTGAGATCTGGGAGTGAGTTTAAGAGACCAGGTAAAACTTACAAATGGTATTTAGACACTGTGGGCTTCTCTCGTAAGAAATACTTCCATCTAAATATAGCAGCTTTCGGAGTCACTAGACCAAAGCTGTGACCAGCTCTCTCCAGACCAGAGAGTTGTACTACTGAGTTATAAATGCTCTTATATTGATGATTTTTTTTTTTTTTTTTTTTTTTGTGTGTGTGTGTGTTGACACTTTTAGAAAAGAAGCTCGTACGTGTATGTTTGTATTTTTCCAGTTGTATATACTGAAAAGCCGAGGAACATCTAGAATAAATTACTTGCCTGAGGTTACTCAGGGAACTGGCAATACAGGGGATAAAGAACCTCTTTACTATTTTATCGGTAAGACTATCCTATGTCCCTGTACGCTCCACACAGTCACAGCCTGCAAAGTCTTTTCCAAACTACCACATTTCAAGTGTAACTGTTGCTGATGATGGGGAATGGCTGAATTTGGGGAACATCCTAACTTGTTCACCTCACATTACTTTTCTAAGAGGCTAATGCAATGTGCTGAACTGGTGAATTTGGAGTGTAATCATGGTTTAAATTATGGTGTTTCTTCACCTGACAATGAGAAACACACCAATTTGAAAGGCAAATGTCTGAATGTCTATCGTGGTAGCAATGGTTACATGTCTGATCTTATTTGTGGCCCCCAGGAATTTTGGTGGCATTTAGAAATGCATTTGTATTTAATGTGAGCTTCAATGTGCATGTCGGAACAGAGCAAATAAACTGTTTGTAGGTAAACCAGTTGTTGAAACCAGAAATGGTTTTGATTTCTTGTTAAACGTAGACTTTGTATGTGAGTTCAAACATGTCCCTGAAAACCTCTGCTCCAGCTCCTCCTTTCTCCTAGTCCTCTGACATATATATTTGCATCCCAAGCTTTTGGGGTGAAAGAACAAGACTTACCATTAAAAGCTGTCCTACCATATGTCCCGATCCAATGTCAGGGAAGGTTTCGATATGATCCCAAGAGCAAGATTAAGACACAAACGAGGTCAAATGCCGTATAGTCAAAAGAGTTTTTATTATCAAAAGTATCAAAAGTGGAAAATGGTGGCGATAGGATAGAATGGAAGAAAAGGTAGAAATCAAGCAAGCAGTCGGGATAGAGTTGCAAGGATAGTCACCACCATGGATCCAGTGGCGTCCCGTCGGTCCTCAATCTTCAATTCTTTGGTGAGGAAGAAAAGGCCTCCCACAGCTTGTCTCTATGGGTTTTTATAGGGCATATTTCGATGATGTCATGCGCTGCAGGTTTCATTTATCACACGACCTTTGCGTGATCGACACCAGCTTATCAGCTCCAGCCCAGTTTCCTCCCCTGGATGCCTCAATGGCCTGGTAATCGTCCTTATGGACAGAGGAGTGTCCTGCTTAAACCGGCCATCTTAGAGACAAAGGGCTCAAGATGAGCAGTTCACAGTTCCTTGATGACAGCCCAGTCCCTCACACCTAACAATCTTTGAGGCAAATGGTTCAAGATAACAATTCAGTCTCTTACACCATACAGTGAGTGGTATTTCTGGAGCTTACTGTGATGCAATCAAAAACCAACTGCGGTAGGCAAAACAACTACAACAAAAAAAGCTTAAGTTGTGAATGTTGACTGGCAGCAGATAACTGTGTGTGTATGAATATCTGAGGGAGGGAGTGAGTGAGTGTATGAGATAACCAAGCAGGGTAAAAGCTCTGATCCTGCTGGTCCTTAAATAAGCCCCAGTAGGCAGATAGACTATGGGTGCACTTGAGCACTTAAGCTTTGTGAGAAGATGGAGCGAGGAAAAGAGTGGATTACGTCGGCACTGCAATGCTTTCTTATTTGTCCACAGTTACGAGCGGAACTGCATTAAGACTGCTCCAAGCTGACAGTCCTTGTAGGGTAGCAATGGGGTACAAGAGAAAATGCACTAAGCCTAAACAGATATGGTATCAAGTCATACTGACTCAGGATAAGCATACTGTAATGGTGAAATAGGGATGGATTTGCTGTGGCTCTCAGGAAATCCATCTGAATTCCAATTTAGGCTGGCTGGGTGCCTGTTGGATATTAGAGGACTGTTTCCATACCTTTACAGAATTTTGAAGACACAGGCCAGGCACAATATCAAGGAAAGCTGACTAACTACAATGCTACCATGGTGGCAAAATTAGTGACCCAAATTTTATTTTACGTTTGTCAGTGAAATGTCTTGTGGCTGACCCACAGCTTTAAAAGTTTGCCAATGATCCACAAGTTACTGTAGGAGGTTTACTATCACAAAGATGGAGGAGCATCACAGTGGTGGCTTTCATCTGGCTAAACACAATGATCCTGGGATATGTGAGATACTCTGCTAGCCTCCAGTTGCCACCAGGGAAGCACACGTCTCCCAGCTACTACTACTACCAGTCTTATGAGACTGTCAGAAAAAGCAATGAAAGCAAGACCTATATAAACTAAACCTCTGAGCAGTATTTAATTCCTGTAGAAAGAATGAATAGCGCTCCCTCCACCAAAGCAAGCTGGCTCTATGCTCATGTATATCATGACTGGGGTAATGGCCTTAAAGAAAATAGAAAGCTGGTGCTCTACCAGTTTTTAACTATAATGTGTTCATTTTCTCTCAAGTTCTTGCAGTGCTGCGTATGTTAAGGTATTTTACCATAATGGGCTTCTCCATGCCTGTGCAATACTAGAGGCACATAAAACAAAAGCGTGGGTTGTCAGTGCTTGCCCCTAGTAGGCACTGCTCTGTGTTTGGTCCTTTGGAAAAAACAATCAACTGACAGCTTCTGCAATTAGAATCCTCCTTCCCACCCCTGGTGAGTAAGTCTGAATGCTGACTTAGAACTGTTTGCACACTTGGACTTTCCCAAGTAGTTCTGAGTGTCTGACAAATCAGACTAGACCTCTTGCAAATAACATTGCTGGAGAATATGGATGGTGCTGTCACAAACAGTTAGAAACAAATCTGCTTAGCTGGAATTGCCAACCAACAGAGATGCCAGTCTGTGGGTTTGCAGAGCTTCATCTTGAACTGTGTGGTGCTTTATATGTATAGTGCTGTAATAAGACTTTGGTGATAAATTTGTAAAGCAGTAATAGATATCTACTTTTTCATATGTTAGCCTTTTTGCTTTAATGGAATATTTAATAAAAACCAACAGGTAAACCATCATTTACACTGTAAAACAGACAAAACCACTTACTTTGTAGTATAAGTGACTGTATACATGAAAAGTAAAGAAAAGGTTCTTAGGCCCATGGCTTAAATAAAATTAAATAATATGGAGGGTATGCCATCATGTTGTTTGCTTATTCACTCTACAGTGTGCCCCTGCAGTTCATCAGATTGCACATCAAGAACTACCCAGCTGGTTTGTATCAGCTGATTGTCTGACCCTGTCACACCATAGTTCAAATTTTAATTAGTGCTGGAGTTGAGAATAGCATTGTAATCTGCATTTAGTAAGCTATCTCCCCCAAAAGCTGTAATCAGTTTGATTTCTACACCACTTCTGCTACATATTGGCAGCTAAAGGAAGTATTTAGCAAATCCATCATATTTAGCAAAGTTAGTTTTAATCAAATTTGACAAAACAAAGATAATCTTGAGTCTGGAAAGGTGAAACTAGGGGGAGCAAATTACCTTGCCTGGAGGAGTTATAACTTGATCACTAAGCCACAAAGTCTGCATGAGGGTAGGCCCAGGTGCTTAGCAATAAGCTTGCTTTGCGTCTGCAACAGGCTAAAAAAGCACACTGGACAGACAGCTCAGCACAGCCAGCTGATCACACAGTGACACAATCCCTCATCTAGAGCAGGGTAGGGAATCTTAGGCAATTTTAAATACTCATTAAAACAAATCACTGTGTCCACAGACAAACAGGCTCCCCAATATTTGGTTGCAAGGTCTGTTCCCTGTGCTGCAATTGTAATTATCTGATGGTTGTGTCGTATGCCAAGAGCAGAAATGTAATTGTGGCATCCTCCGATATTCATTCTCATCCGGCCTGCAGGTCTGTACTGCAGGTGCTTTTCTCTGCTTGTCAAAGCCTTCCACTCTCTACCTATACCAAATTACATCAGCAGTTTTCAACTTCTAGCTACAACTGTGGCTCTGAATTAATTACTTTCACGTGATGTAGCCATAACCTCTTCAGACAGTGTGAACCTCTGCAGTTACAAAACTTCTCTTGCATTTCTAGGGTTAGCACTAGATGGCAGTGCTCTGGTGGCTAAAGTTTTAAATCGCCTTTCTGAAATAAAACACCAACGAGGATTAAGAACAGCTTCTGGATTCATGGGGGTGGGGAGTATTGCCGTTACTGGTAAATTTCTGGAGGCAGTGCACTACTGTGCCAGGGAAACAGCTGATCCTTACTAAATACCCGTTACAACATCTGAAAGAACATTGACTTCTTAGGCTACCTTGGAGTTTGTATTTTACTGGGGAGGGGGACATAACAAAATACACAGGAGAGTGAGCAGTGGACATGTATGGGCAGGATGGGAAGCAAAGAAGAAGCAGAGCAACTTAGAAAGCTTTGCTCTTCATATTACCCTCAAAAAGGATATAAACTGTACTACTGCTGAGTGGCACTGAAAGGGAAGGTAGGCTTTTGGGGCAAGAGTAGGCTTTTGAGAGATGGCCGTTTCCCAAAGACCTCCTATTTTGTTCCTACCACCCCAAGTACGTTGTGTTTACACATCTGCCAATGCAGTATCACAATGCTTTCTTTCACAAAGTGGTTATTTCCCTTCTTGGTCTGTTCGTACATATCATGTAAGTGATGGGTTTATGCATACTGTATTAAGTGATGGCTTTGTGTGGATCTTCCCAGAAGGTATTTGAAACCTGCCTGCTCTCCTGAAAAAGGTGATTTTACAGTCAGTGGACATGATTTTAATTTCCAACTCCAGTGTCAGTGGTTTCACAGTTCACTGGCATGGATCTCTAATACAACATAAAATACAGGGATTAAACTCATGAAGACCAAGGCATTTCTGCCTCTGTTTTCCTTGGAAACAACATCACCTTCTAGACAGTTGTCTTCTTCACTGTGTGCAAAGGAATCTTTTCATTGAAACAGACATTTCTTAAACTAAGCTGTTAAAAAAAAAAAAGAGAAATAAATCCTATTAGCCAACTCAGTAGCATGCTCAGAGAGCTGCCCAGGTCCCACTCACCATGGAGAGTTACGCAGAGTTATTTCCCCTTCCTCCTGTTTCAAAGGACACTGAAGCAAAGAAGAAACTTTCACTGAGTCCACTTTGCTATATCCCAAAACCAGTTGAGGTACTGGTGTCCTGGACTTGGTGACAGGCTCAAACATGTAGTTAAATATTCCAGCACATCTAAGGGCCGGACAGTCAAGTAAGCACTACAGAGTATTTTATTAAATCAGAGAAGAAAAAGGAACAATAAAAAGAAAATAATATTTGCAAAAGGATTTTATTAATGCTGTAAATTGTATTCACACAAGCACTCGAGCTCTCTAAGCAAAATGGAAAACATTCTTTTCTCTTTTACTGACAGATAACTTTTAATTTTTTATGACTGGGCATTGAGATCAATATCAGCAAGCTTTATCTCCCTTGGTTTGCATGTTAGAAAAATACAAAGCCAGGAAGTAAACTGCTCCTCTAAAATTGCATTTGTGTTGGCAGTTTATTTTATGTTTCTGTAATTTTATTAAAACCACTTATATACATCCAACATGATTCCACACACAGAGTCTGTAAAATGAGCTATTTAAGCTGCAGTGGTTTGCTGTATAAACATATTTATCAGGGCTAAATAGCCAGTCAGCATGTATGTTGTAGAGAAATGGTAACAAAAGAAGTACGTGTATCTCCTTTCATTTGGCATCTTCCTGTATTTTAATCAAATCATACTTTTTAAACTGGTATCATTGTTCAGTCAAAAGCTCCACAGTCTTACTGAAATCCTTGCAGTGCCATTGTCAAGATTAGGAATAAGCGGCTTTCCTTCTACACCAGCCCATACACATAGCTGAGTACAGAGCAACCACTGAAAATATCTTCAGGCAGTCACGTAGGAGTCAGAGTTCAAAGGAGAAATACATTTAGTCTAGAAATTTCATGCCTTCCTTTTAGTTACCTGTGTTCAGGACTAAAAAAGTCACTCTTTTTTCTTTCTGCAGCAACACAGGATCAGCAAACTCCAGCTCCTGCAAAGACTCAATTCTGATGTGTAGTCTCCTTGAATAAAATGCTAGTGGTCACTTCACTTGTGACACTATGTGTACACCTGAACAAGCAGCATAATGATAGGACAAGAAGCAAGGGACACAAGTCATGGCATGGGAATTTCCAATAAGATATAAGGAAAATCTTTTTCAGTGTGAGGGTGGCTGAACACTTACATAGATGCCTAGAGGGGCTGTGGAGTCTCCATCCTTAGAGATATTCAAAACCCAGCTCAACAAGGTCCTGAATAATCTGATCTGACTGGTCATGCCACGAGCAGTGGGTTGAACTAGGTGACTCCCAAAGGTGCCTTCCCACTTAAATTAATCTCCGATTCTATGAGTCTAACTGGAAAACAGCAGGGTGGAAAAGGGAGAAATGTTCCAACTTTATGTCTGTGTGTGAAATAAGTAATTTGGGAATCTCATACTGTCCTGCAGTGAAAATAAATTCTCTCTTAATGTTGAAGCACCATATTGAGCTTCTATTTTATTTCATTCTATTTCATTTTTTAGACTCCTCAGTGGTTGGCTATTCCCAACCCAACTTCATTTCTTTTTAGTTATCTTGTTCCATCTGATTGCCTTTCAGACTTCCCTACAGATGGTGGTACGTCCTCTTCTCCTGATGACTCTGCTTTGATGTCTGTGTTCATGTGTTTTGAAACAGCATAATCATTCATGAAGCTCAAGTCAGCAGAATTAATCTCCCTCTGAAGAATGCTGCATAGAGTTGACAGATATAAGCTAAGGTCTCTTCTTTCTGTGAACATGTCTGAATATAAATATTTTTCTCTAGCACTAACAAGACCTGCAAAAGCTAACAAAAGCAGCCTGGTTCTCAGCTCTTCCTTTGTGAGGCTGTAATCCTCCAGAGCACTCTGTGACAACACCAGCCCTTTCTGCAAAGGCGTTTTCTTACTTTGAGATCACTTTTTTCCTGCGACAGCTCTTGCCTTTCTGTCAGGATATAAAACAATCATAGGATGGGTGCCAGCAATTATGTTCCTTTTTTCCCCAGCTTCATCTCCTTCAGGAAACTGTTGGGTTTTTTTCTTTTTTTTTTTCTTTTTTTTCATTTGCACCAGCTTTACTCCAAAATGCTAATATGTGTTAGGCCCCCAGCTCTGACTTTATTTCTTCAAGGAACCATTTTCCAGATCTTGGTAAATATCTTCTCCTCTTCCATTGTGATCTGAGTCCAAAGAAGCTAAAAATAGTGGAGGACTTCCACCACAGAGGCTGAGACAAAGGAGTGCAGAGAGGGAAAGAAATGTAATAAAACTATTGTTAATGTTCACTAACTGCAGTCACAGACACATGATATTGCAGATGCTCTTCTACTTTGGCTTCATGCCTTTAAGATCTTTGAGAATTGGTTTCAAAATTGGTTTTAAACGTTCAGCTGCTTCTCTCTGAGGTCTTTAGGGTGTATGGTGTAGAACTATTGATCCAGAGGCTTTCCCAAACATATATGTATATATATATATATATATATATATATAGAGAAAAAATATATATAGAAACAGGTGGCACGTTTTCTTCCTTATTATTTTAAAAGGAAACCTCAGTTTTCACTGAGATATGGTAAGCTTTGAGGAGAAAGTGTTCTACCAAATTTGCTCTTGATGTATCTTCTTGAGGATATTCCTGATCAGCATCATAACCACCCCCCTTGTTTTTTAATTTTTTTCAAAACACAGATAACAGTATAAATAGTTTTAAATAGTGCTGCAAAGATGGGCCTAAAGTACGTGCCTTTTAAATTACCCTTGGGCTCTTTTATTCAGTCCTTCTGTGTCATGAAACTATCCTGGACCATGCTGTCTATCTATTCTGTCCTTCTGCCAAATTATTGCCTTTCCTGTATGTAGCCTACATATATCCTACCTTACAGCTCAAAATCTCTACAGGATTGGGTCTGGAAGTACATACTGCAAAACTTCCAAAGGTATTGATTTGCTTCCCTCAGTCTCATTGTAAATGGCTTCTTTAATGTTGTTTCAAATGTCCTAATGTTCTTCCAATACTGAAATGTTGTGCGGTGGTTTGTTTTTGTTTTATTTTGGAAAAAAACCAAACAACCCACCAACAAAAAATGAAGTGATGTCTGCATACTTCTAGCACTTTTTAAATTTTAGATTACTTCACTCAAAGGCACAGGACTGTGAATTTCCATCAAGCATAATTCTGCATATGATGTGTATCAGGATTGAAATCTATAGAAGTCTACAGCATGGGTGTACATGTTCGTATGTGTGTCTGTGCGTATGTATTTTTCACTGCCTATAGGTAGATACACTATGCTATCTGGCTTTTGTTTTATGGTTTTTATATCAGATAAGATGTCTGTTATAAATGAAATTATAGCAGTAGAAAAGATTGCATCAAAGCCAATGAGCTCACTAAAAATGACCAGTGTTCCAGCAGTGCATCTAGACTGCAAAGTAGTGGGGAGATTCCCAGGTGGGCTTTGAACAAGCTACCTGGTTGTGAACATACAAAAGATTAATGTGAGATTTATTTTTTTAATTTTCTTTTTTTTAAGAAAGTGCCAGGCACACTTTTTCTTTCAGCTTGTGGATAGAAAATAAACTGGTTTGTTTAGATTTGCAGAAGTTGTGATTGTCAGAGATTTTTAACAGATTAAGTTACTTTGTGCTGAATCCCAAACTGCTATGTTAAATTGCCTTGAGAACCCAAATTACTGCTTCCACATCTAACATGAGTATGTCTAAACTCTGCTTCAAGACACAGGTCATATTCATTCAAAAATGTATGAAGACTTTGGCTCAATAAAATAAAAGCTCATTGTTAGTATTTGTAGTGACTGAGCAAGCTTTCTTCTTCTTTGGCTCAATATATTTCTTTCTCTGCATTCTGCAGAATAGACCTCTTCTTTTAACTACCTTATTTAAACAGGTGTAACACTTGATTATCTGCTGTTGGTATGTTCGTGTTTTGAACAACTGATTCACTAGCAGGGTTTGTTTCACACTGATATCTGGGCAACATGAGAGGATGTTTTCCACTTTTCCTTCCAATTCCTTCCCTCTTCCCCTCTGCCATCCTCTGTCTGCTGCTTCTCCCTGCTCGTCTCTCTCACCCATTCATCTCTAATTTGTGTGTGTGCTATCTGAAAGCTACTGTATTTTAAATACTGGGACACTGTTTTGGGTTTGTGTGGTGGCGTTTTGGTAGTGGGGAAGGGGCTACAGGGTTGGCTCCTGTGAGAAGCTCCTAGAAGCTTCCCCAGCTCCAAATCAGACCCACCGCTGGCCCAGGCCGAGCCCATCAGCAACGGTGGTAGTGCCTCTGGGAGAACAGATTTGAGAAGGGGAACCTGCAGTGAGTAGCAGGATTGGAATGTGAGAGGAACACCTCTGCAGATACCGAGGTCAGTGAGGAAGGAGGGGGAGGAGGAGCGGGGGAGGAGGGGATGCCCCTGCAGCCCATGGTGGGACGGCAGGCTGTCCCCCCCCAGCCCATGGGGGGGAGCGGGGGAGCAGATGCCCACCTGCAGCCCGGGGAGGACCCCACGCCAGAGCAGGGGGATGCCCCCAAAGATGGCCGTGACTCCATGGGAAAGCCGACGCTGGAGCAGTCTGTGACTGAAGAGCTGCGGCTTGCAGAAAGGACCAACTTTGGAGAAATTTGTGACGGACTGTCTCGTGTGGGAGGGACCCCATGCTGGAGCAGAGGACGAGTGAGGAGTTCTCCCCCTGAGGAGGAAGGAGCAGCAGAGACAACGTGTGATGAACTGACTGCAACCCCCATTCCCCATCCCCCTGGGCTGCTTGTGGGGAGGAGGTAGAGAAAATTGGGAGTGAAGCTGTGCCTGCGAAGCAGGGAGGGGTGGGGGAAGGTGTTTTAAGATTTGGTTTTACTTCTCATTATCCTTGTTTTGATTCAACTGGTAGTAAATTAAATTGATTTTGTTTCTTCCGCAAGTTGAGCCTGTCTTTTGCCCATGACCATAAGTGGTGAGTGATCCCTCCCAGTCCTTGTCTCAACCCACAAGCTTTTCTTTATATTTTCTCCTCATCCCACTGGGGCCGGGAGGGGGAGGAGTGAGTGTGTAGTTTCGTGGTGTTTTGTTGCTGGTTGCGCTTAAACCACGACAGAGACTTTGGAAGGACTATCAGATATGTAACATGTGGAGAATTACAGCAGTTTTCTTCATGTTTATAATTAATCCTGTAGAAAGGGAAAGAAGAAAACATAGTATGTATGTAGAAAACTAATTAGTATTTAATTCACAGCTGAAAATGTCAGAAGAAATGTTATATCTTAGCTATTTTGATTTTGAACTTCACAAACCTCAAGAACACTGAAGGTTATTTCCTGCATTGGGGAACAGTTTCAAATTTATTTTTCTGTTTTCCAGGTATAAAGCAGTTTGGCCACTATAATGTCAATTAAGATAGATAAAAGAAAAAAACCTATGCATAAGCAGCTAGTTATTGCAGAATGCAGTTTTGCAACTGAGAACTGCCACGTGAGCATATGGTAAATATCATCCATGCAAAAAATCTCTCTCGTTTTAACATATAGATAGAAAGTCTCTGCTACAAATTAAAAAATAATAACAGAAAGTAATGAAAATGAACAGAAGGGAAAAATTGGAGCTTTTATCCCACTGTGCCTTATGAAGAATATTTTTATGCTGGATGAAAGTGAAAGGTTGTAAAAACATGACCTACTTAAAATCAAGTATTGAAAGGGAGAAGCCTGTCATGATTTGCTTATATTTTTGGTAAGCCTTCAGGAGACCCTCCAATTATTTGTCTGTTCATGCTAATATTGGCCATGTTGCCTTCTTGGAGAGACTGGTCTGTTTTCATACGGATGCTTATATTTAGCTTCCTACCTTTTCTTTTATAGAAGAAAGATTTCTTAGCTATGACCTTCTTGCACACCCTGAGCTCAAGGAAAGTATGAACTACTTTGTCTACCAGGCAAAGCTTTTTATTGTAGATGAACCCAGACTTCCATTACAAGCTCTGTTACTGACTTCTGACAAGTTTTTTCTGTATCTCTAGGTGTTTCATCATACTTTGTTGTGTATAAATTGATAGCCCCTGTTTCCCATGGCTTAAAATACGTTAGTGTTTCTTAGCATAACTGGCATTTATGTACCTTTGTGAAATACCACACTTTTGCAACTTGGACTGCTTAAGCTGGCATTTATGTACTTCCGTGAAAGTTTCTGCACCTTGGACTGCTTAAGCTGGACTATGAGCAAGTGAAGTAATTTCTTTGCTGGATTGTTAAAATACCTCAGTGTATTTCTCTAGCAAAGAATACCTTAATGCAAGAGATCCTAATCTTAATTGATTTTTCCAAGTCATTCTATACTGGATATTCTAATATCTTAGAATTGGGACCTTCAATAAGCTAAGTAATACTTTAGGAGAAAAAAATTGACTGGCTGCATCTAGAAACTCATTAGTCATCCTAAAGGAAGTACTTTGGATTTTCTGAAAAATCAGATTCTTTCTGAGTATCCAAAGTTGAAAAATCTATGTTTGCTAAGGAGAACCCTGAGATTTAAATAGTTTTTTAAATAGTTTTGGTGTCTGTGAAGCAATCTCTGATGGCTTTGAATGGAAGAATGAGTCAGAATGGTTAAATAGATTACTAAAATATGCGATTGAAAAGCTTCAGTTGCATTTCTACATAGTGTTTGCACTCATGTGGAGGGCAACAAACAAAGAGATGCACATGCGTGCATATGTACATATGTGCACCTTTCTATCAAAAGCAGATGCTGATATGCTTTTGAATGAAAGGTTTGGTTTGCGTGTATACATGCAGCACAGGCCTTGGCCTCAGAGACAGATAAGCCTTTGTTCTTCTGTGACAGACTGAATCTCAAAAAAGCTGGGGTTTGAAATCCTGTGAGCAAGAAATCATCTTGAAGTCTTTACTGAGATTTCCGACAGGACTTCTGGAACCTCCAGGAGTATTACGAGGGAGGAATCCTGTCTTTCCTGCTTCACGTTGGATTCTGCCTGAGCCCCACAAGAACTGGGGTTTTACATTCAGTTTCAAAGCATCTTACCAAGTACACAAGTTTCCTCATCACCATTTTAACTGAGGGATGAAAGGTAAATTAATTTGGTCAAGGTCAGACTGTTTCAAAAAATTAAAACTTGAAACTCTGTACTCATCAAAACCTGTGACTTCTCAAAAATATCAGAAAAGCATATTTCATTGAGTATCTGAGTGAATCCCTTGTTTTCAAGTTTAGAGAGGCTTGTGGCAAACTGTGCAATTACACGGGGTTCCCTCATCTTCAGTGTGACAAAGGTTTTGTTTTCTCCATGAGGCATCACTGTGTATCATCCACCGCCACATCAACAGGAAAAAAACCCCTAGATTAGCTATCTTGTTCCCAATTTTCTTGTAATATAAAAGCCTCTCTCAGTCAGAGCATCTTTCATTTCACTACCTGTAGTTAGATTTATAGCTACAGTATAATAAAGCACTTGAAATCTTTTTTGAGTCGAGGGAATGAAAATCAGTCAGCACTAGCCTTGTTTAAATAATTGCTGATTTGAGATGAAACTTTATTTTAATAAAAATAAACAAATATCTAATATCACATCCCCTCACTTTGCTATTAGTATGCTAGTGTCCACTGTCTATGTAATTTTGTCATGGCCATTCATAACAAATGCCCATGAAATCACCATATTTGAGAAATGACTTCTGTGGGGATGCAGACATTTTATATATTTTTTTTTAATGGGGTTTTGCTTCCAAGCATATATTCAAAAAAAATCACAAATCACAGAAATGAACGTTCAGGCAGCTAAGGCCTTCAGGCAGATGGATCACCTAAGGGATGACAGGTATGCTAAAACTTCTGTGCTAGTAGATTGAGGTAAATGAGTCACCCCCTTAAGGAACAAACCATGTCTCTCATGAGTTCTCCTTTCTCCTGACAATAGCTCCCTGATGAGTAGTGCTGTTACACTGACTTCAATTTGGGTCCTTATTTCCACTGACCTTGAATGAATCTAGGAAAATGGAAGCCAGAAAATCCAAGAGCTTCTAGGATTTCCCCCATTCCCAGGTCATATATCAGATACTTGTTAAAATCCTTATTTCACTGAAAATAAGGATTTCACCAGCTTCAGCTTAGAATGCCATCTTCTTGAAAATCTTGGTACTAATGTCTTTAGTGTGGTTTAATGTTTTGGTTATAGTTTTTTAATTGCTCGGACATCAAATAACTAGGCTTTAAGATTGAGACTATTGTTTCCATGCCAGAGAATTGACTAGTGTGTGAAATCAAGGACAGCACTGTCTTGGTTTCCTTTCTTTAATAATGTGCAGTGGGCCTGTTATTTAAAATGACCTATAGTCACATTTGCTAACACTAAATAACATGCCCTCTGGCCTTTGAAGACTGGCGAATCTCAGATGGAACTATGTGATAAATAAAGGCTTATGTCTTGCGCCTTCATCACCTCATGTTGCTATAAGCTTTCCTGTGCAAAACCACAAAGTGCAATTACACATCCAGACACCTAGCCCAATTTAGAAAAGTTTTCAGGCACAGATTTAAATGCTTTCCTGCACAGAGATGTTTTTCCTAATCCTTTACCAGGGCACTGCAGGGGCCAGGGGCTGCTGGGGACTGGAAGTGTTGGGAGGTCACCTGGGGGTGGCAGGGCAGAACCTGGCAGCCAGGACTGTCCCACTGCTCCACCAGGGAGCAGGGAAGCTGGGGGCTAGCTGGGGCACCCCAGCCCCAGCAGCCGGGGCAGCCCCAGCCCTGGGCAGCTGGCACCGTCCTGGGGACAGGGACAGGGACAGACTGAGCCCAGGCTGAGATGTCAGCCTGTGCATGGGATCAAGATCAGGTGTGGTGAGGGGACCCAGAGTCAGATATAGCCCTGGGATGGCTACGCAGGGTTGAGGGGACACCTCTCTCGTCAGAGACCAGAAATAAAGGAATCACTAATAAAATAATGGGAATGGTGGGTGGAAGGAAAGGAAGAAAGCAAGAAAGGAAAAAAGGAAGAAAGGAGAAAGAATTGCCCAGGAAAGAAAAAGGGACCTATGAAACTCCACTGCAAACATGAAAACCTGAAGGTCAGTGTGAAACTTGAACCTCAGAAACTGCACGTTCAGCCTGAGCCTGAATTTGGGCTTTAACTGTGGGCATGGCTCTTATCACCAGCTTTGCAGGGTTGCACAGGAGCCCAGGTCTGCTCTGATGCAGGAACAGGGCAAAGGCAAGCTGTGTTGAGGATGTTTCCCTGAGACCCTGCTTCCCCAGGCCTGGTGACTTTGAGTCCACTGGAGGAGCTGGTTGTTGAAGGAAGAATGGACTGTGGAGGCAGACTGGGAGAGGAAGGGGAAGACTCTGGCTGCCTTCTGCAGATGCTCAACCATCTTGCCTGACTCAGCCCCTGTGAGAGAGGTCCCTGCATCTGGGTGCTGAGGCTCAGCCGGCTAAAGCCTCTGCCTCAGAAGCAGGGGATCCTGGAGACAACTCTCAGCAGTGCCTGCCTCAGGGCTTTCAATAGGAAAAATGGAGCTGTGAGCAATGCCCAGCACACACCCTTTCCTATGACCAGGCTTGAAGAACAACTCTTGTCCAGAAGCCACATGCCAGGATCATCCTTTATCCAGCCTGGTGCCCACTTCTTCCTCTACCTCCCATATTACTGGTGGAAAGCATGCCTCTCCACCCTCAGAGCTCCCTGCACTCTCTGCACACAACTATGATCCCACACAGAAAATCTCACTAATATGCCTGATGAAATTGCATCTGATTCTGTCCCCAGGCACCCCCAGCAGCACTGCCCTG
Organism: Aquila chrysaetos chrysaetos; assembly: GCF_900496995.4. Lineage (NCBI taxonomy): Eukaryota > Metazoa > Chordata > Aves > Accipitriformes > Accipitridae > Aquila > Aquila chrysaetos. The sequence continues at coordinate 15,567,346 of NC_044030.1, read as the reverse complement.
TCATCAGGTCACTCCTGGAGCAGCTGGGAAAGACACACCATGCCAAGAGAGGGCCCCAGGGCACCAGGTCCCTCTGCAGCTCACAGAGCTGGGGCATCCGTGCTCTGGGGCTTGAGAGGTTTCTGGCCCTCTCCATTTGGAAGGAAATGTTGGGGGCTAGGAAGAAGACAGCAGGACTGGCTTGTACTCAAGTCTCCCAGTTCCCTCTAGGTCCTGGATTGTACCTGACTGCCCAGGACTGAAGTGTGTGACAGAGCTGTACTCTGGAGTTATTCCCAACTCATCATCTCCAGAGAGCCCATGGGAAATAGAGGTACAGATCATTGCCAAAGGGGAGGCTTTTTTGAGCTATGGCTATGGCAGTGCTCTGGACAGTGCCTGTTTCCTACATGAACTGCACGCCAGAGGACTCTTCATTCTCACTCTTCCCAATCCCTCCCCAAATCATTACCATGGGATTTCTCCAATGCAAAAGCTGACTGGCTGGGTGCAGTCCATGACCCATGGAAAAAAGGGCAGTGACAGATGTCCATCACCACCTGAAGGTACCTCTTCTTCCCCTTTGATATTGCAAGGAGCACAGGCTGATGATTTCTAATTAACATGTATTTTTGACAGCTGAAGTTATGTTGATGTCAGTGGCAGCAGGATAGTCTGAAATGGAAAGTATAAAAATATCTAGTTCCTCTCACTGGCAAGTGGAGCCTTCTTTGGGATGGGCAAAGTCTGGCTCTGTCCCCTGCATGCATGTGCAGGCAAGACCTTCCTTGCAGGCTGTATTGGGACCTGGAAGGATTTTGGGTGATGTTTCTGGACCTGGATGGATTTCTGGCTTCTTTGGTGGGGAGATGGAAAGACAGTCATGCAGCAGCAGCTGTGGCTCAGTGTACACACACAGCCCGAGACCGAAGGAAGCCATAGGTTGAGAGGGACGAATTGGTCCAAACCCATGAGCAAGGGCTTCAACTTGGCTCCAAACCATGCATGAGCCCTCCCATCCTGCAGCATGCAGTGCTGCCCATGGGCCTCCCTAGAGTATTAACAGTTCCCTAGCAATCCTGACTCTAATGGATGCTCTGCCCCCAGGCTCTGTGGCCAAGTACAAAGGCCTTCAGAGGGAAGAGGGGTGTGATACAGCCCTGAAGCCTCTACAGAGAGGGAGAGTCCCCTTCACTATTCTCTCCACAGGGCAAAGAGTTGCCACTTTTGCACCTTCCTCTTTGCTCCCACTTGTTCTCTGCTGACAGGCTACAGTGATAAGGCCCAGTGCTGGGCCACAAATAAACTCTTCCTGTTTTGTTTTTTAAACCTGCTATTGTAATGAATTCAGGAGCTCATCTTTTGAAGTATTACTGAAAATGCTTTCTCCTCTACAGATATTCTGTGTATGTGTATGTGCATATATATCTCTAGTTCACATAATATCAGGAAAGTGCCAGTGCAACTTTCCTGTACAGCATCTTTAATGGGGCATGAAAATCAAAAGTGACCTACTGTTACTGATTTGTCATTGATTTGTTGTTAGTTAGAATTAATCATATTTAGTTTTAACATTTTAGCAAAATCATATGTATGTTGTATTTTATACATTTAACCACCAACCAGTGTCTGTTGTGAAATCCCCTGTATAGCCCCGTACCAAGACCGGAGAAATTGGCTAAAATCATCTAGTAGGAACATTTAGAACTTAGATAACAAGATAAAGAAATTAAAATCTGATTATAAAAGAGTTTGATTTGACTAAAAAGTAGAAAATTGTGAAGCATAAGTATGGGAGTGTTAAGTTTGAAATGTAGCCTTAGGAACTTAGGAGCTTAGAAAATGTATAATGTGTAACCATAAGTATTGTTCAAAATCATTTAACCACAGAAGTTTTGACAAAGATTGGTAGTCTTGTAGTGTCTGTTTTAGAAACTAAGGAAACCATTATGGACACCAGTTTGTTGCTTGGAGACACCTGAGAGGTCAAGAAACGGACGACTGAGGAAGACTATGAAAGACCACCAGAGGACTCCTGAGGACCACCAGAGACCTTCAGTGCGCCTGCGTAAAGGACATTTACATATGCTAATGATTTCCCGGAAGTCTAATGAATATGTATAACTTTTCTTGGAAATCTAATGAATATGCATCAATAAGTCTTAATATAAGGTGTATTGTTTTGGTGACAGGTGTGCGTGGTTCGTGAGAGGACTCGCCCGTGCACCCGGCCGTCAATAAAGAAGTGTCTGCTTATCTACACTAAATTGGTGTTGATAAGTTCTTCATTCTGAGCTTTTCGGTAACACTACCTGCTTTGGATCCTTCTCTAATGGGGTCTGGACTTTTCATTAGCCAGGATTTCTGAGTTAATGCAATGTGTGTACTCATTATTTTACAAAAAGATTTAGAGTAGAAATCGTCTTACAGCCTACACGAGTATAGTAATTCAACACTTTCTAACCAAGTTATCCAGGAAATAAATGACAAAATAGAAGTGGAAAAAAATTAAAATCTTGCAGTCAACACTTCTGTCCTGGATAATTTAAAAAAAAAAACAAACAACAAAACCAACAAACCTCAAGTCAGCATCTGGTTGATGACCCACAGCCATTCTCTTTCTTCGTAAGTGTCCTGTAAATATATGACCAAATACCCTTTCAGTAATGAGTAATGCTTCAAACTGACATATCATGTTCCACTAAAGAATTGGAAACATTTGCAATTCTCGCAAGTCACATCTCAATTTCCTTTTATTGATTTATTTTCACCTAGACAAAATTAGACAGAAAAAGACTGATTTTTCTAAAGTCAAGGTGGGAGTCACATGTAATGTATCAAGCCCCAAGAACAGGAATCCCCTTTTTCTTTTTGGTAAGACTGCAAAGCAATCATCTTGTGACTGGTTAAACTAAGCTCTTCTCTGCTATCTTAGCATGTACTGATCTAGTGGCACATTGCCCCATTGGGACTGCACCTAAAGCAGATGGTTAGCCATGTGGTGAGATGATGTTGGTCCAGAACTATCTGAATGTTTCAGCATTCTCATTTTTCTATCCCATTCCATACAAGAAAAGATTAAAAGAACAAATGTATAAGGCTGATTAATGGGGAATAATAGAGACTTCTTCTTACTATACAAGGGTAGTATGAATAAAATGCCTTTAATATTTGGAAATCTTGAGAGGTATATGTGTATATTCAGGACTTCCTGTGCTAAAAGACAGGAGAGTGTTTTTCTTGTGTTAAGAGCACTGTGAGGATTCACTTAAGAGGTGTTGCAAGAAAAATGGCACAGGTACCTAACTAACAGGTGTTTGATGGCACCAGGTAGAAAAGGAAAATGCTGTCAGGTTTGTTCTCTTGATCAGGTGGCCAACCTCACAGGGTCCCTGGAGAAACTCCTGCCCTGTGATGGGGCATGGTGGCTGTCCTGTTTTTGGCTGGGATAGAGTTAATTTTCTTCCTAGTAGCTGCTATAGTGTTATGTTTTGGATTTAGTATGAGAATAATGTTGATAACACACTGATGTTTTCAGTTGTTGTTAAGTACTGTTTATACCAAGTCAAGGATTTTCCAGCTTCTCATGCCCAGCCAGCAAGAAGGCTGGAGGGGCACAAGAAGTTGGGAGGGGACACAGCCAGGACAGCTGACCCAAAATGGCCAACAGGGTATTCCATACCATGTGACATCATGTCCAGTATATAAACTGGGGGGAGTTGGCTGGCTGGGAGGGGCAGATTGCTGCTCGGGAACTGGCTGAGCATCGGTCAGTGGGTGGTGAGCAATTGTATTGTGCATCACTTGTCTTTCTTGGGTTATATTTCACTCTCTTTTTTTTATCTTCCTTTTCATTACTACTATTATTACTATGTTGTTGTTTTTATAATTATTATTATATTTTATTTTTTATTTCAATTGTTAAACTGTTCTTATCTCAACACGAGTTTTACTTGTTTTTGATTCTCCTCCCCATCCCACTGGGGGAGGCAGGTAGGAGTGAGCAAGCAGCTGCGCGGTGCTTGGTTGCTGGCTGGGCTTACACCACGACAGTGGCCAATTGGAGAATGCAACAGGAAGGCACCAGGCTGTTCTGAGGGGTGTCAAATTCAGCAGCGCCTTGTTAGAGTAATCCGACTATTTCAGGTCTTGCCTTCTAGTGCTGGAAATGATTGCATGTATTCTAAGACAGGCCTATTTTGCTCTTAGGGACTCCTCCTCCCTGTCCAATCAGGATTGCCTCTCATGATTTCCCTGGTATTGCACCTCAGCAAACTCTGCATGAGGCAGTTCCTCATCTGTGTGCAGGTGGGCCAACTCTTCTTCTTCCATGACTTCTAGAAGAGCTCCAGAGCTTCTGCAATCAACACCTCAAGCATCAGTTTGACTTCCATGTCAAAGTCCAGCACCTGAGGCTGGCAGTCAGGGAAGCAGAGATAAAGGGATCTTGATCACAGTCTCTCTTAACAGCTTAGTAAGGAGAAAGGAGAATGAAAAAAGCACTTGTGCTGAAGGCACTCCTGTGAAGTGGAGCTGCTGGCTCTTGTCAGCTATAGCAGAAAGTATTAATGCAGCACGGGGCAAAAGGACAAGTGTGGTGAAGTGAGCTTTAACCTGTCTGATGGACTCATATCACAGTCCCATCACAGCTGCACTGGGGGCTACCAGGGAGAGGCAGACCAGTGACCTGGGCTCTATCTCTTCTCACATCCATGTTCTGACCTCTGCATTAATGTTTTGAGCACTCAGAAGCTGTCTGCATTTTCACAGATTCACCCCAGTGACAAACTGAAGAATATAGACCAGCAGCCCCGCTTTGTGATGATCCTCAGTTCATCCTCCCATCTGTGGAGCTGTCCATGTGTGCTGGTGATTCTTCAGTTGATAGACTGAAAAGTCAAGCAATCTCCTTTCCAAATATCTCAGTTCAGTTGTTAATGAGAAACTCTACCCCCGCCTTCACCTGTACACATAAAACCACAATGGGATGAAAACATATCAAACAGACTTTCCCGTTCCTGATCCTTGTAGTCATGTGTCTGTTTTCACATGAAACTCCTCCACAAAGGTTCAAGAAAGGAGACAGCAAGGTACCTCTCAACAGGAATGCTCTGATTGGCCCAGAAGGGTTGGTAAATTTGGTGTACCTTGTCATTTGTCTTCACCAGCACTTACAGTGGGAGCTGTCCTTGACTGAACTCAGCATATTTGGCCCAATGCAGCTGGCAAGATTACCAGAATTCATCCTGCTGGTTGAAGAGTTTTGGCTGATGTGGTGGAGCAGAGAAAGCAACTGCTTGTGGAGGAAAAGATTTGCTCTAGGCAATTGTCAGCCACCCTAGGGGAACACAAATGTAGTATGACATCAGTGTCTCAATTCAGTAGCTGCTACTTCTTTATAGAGTGCATTTCCATTAAACTCACAGAAATAATGCTATTGTCAAAAAAAGTGTGTGCTTTTCTCAGTGACTTAGCAGAAGTGCCATTCAAAAATCCCCAAAGGCAGCTCAGCATGAGGTTAATTTTAAGATCTGGACCAACAGGTCAGCATTGCAGAATCCCATGTCATTGAGTAGATCAACAACATTAATAAATACTATAATGTTTCACCAGAGGCTTTGCTAAGCCACATGAAAGCTTGTTGTGTTGTGTACCTTCCAAGGTACTCTAAGTCAGTTTTCAAGTCTCCTGCTTTTCGGTTTTGAAGCATGGTGGTGTTTCTCATTTCCATGCCTGATCTACAACAGAGTGACCACCTTCACCAAGATACCACAACCTCTCTTCCCTTTTTAGAGTCTTTTTGTGAAGCAATCTCCAAGGTCTTAAAGAAGTATTCTGATCAGAAAAATGCTTTCCTATGTTATCTTCCCTCCAAATTCAACTGCGCAGCAGCAAGAGCTTGCTAGTAGAAGTGATGGGCTTTTAAATGAGGCTGTCAACTTGCAGGAAAACCCCAGTGCTCTACCAGTCACTCCATAATAGTGGAAATGTTTGCAAAGCTTACTCTTTCAGTCCATCTAATATGCCCTGCTTGCTTGGCTTCTCCAAAGCTAGCATCTCTTTCTCATAGAGGTCAGCTAACAGAACTTTTAAGGGGATGCTTCAGAGGAAGTTCTGCAATGCCAACAGCTTCAGATGAGGCTTCAAGCACTGCTGCTGAGTCCAGAGGGAGCATCCCTGTGACTCTGGCTCACAAGGAGGCAGGCTGGATACAGCTACCTGCTCTCACATGTAGCTATCAACACTGACAGAGCAGGGAGCTTCTGGGGTACATGCCAGGTAAACCAGCATTAGTGTCCTAACAGCACTGAGCTCTTCTCTGCCTTCTGCTCTCCTTCTCACTGTTCTCTCAGTGAGCCTCCCTGAGAAGGATGCAAAGGAAGAAAAGAAAATAAGTTTCCCATAGGCACATGACAAATCAGGTGCAGTACAAGAGGAACAGAAAAGAAGACAGAAAACAAAAATGCCAAACTTTTCCACATCTGAAACAGGCAGTTTTTCTTCCTTGTGCTTTTAGCTTGGAGTCCCAGGTAGGCCAAATACAGTTCCTGAAGTGAGCCTGCAGGTTAGCAAGGAGCTACCACAGCTGGAATTCAGAAGAACTAATCTTCAAGGTCTCTGCCAGTAGGTATATAGGTTGGCTTTGGAGGTCACCATCCCCTCTTTTGTTGAGGGCCTCCTTCAGCTCCTGGCACACTTTCTCACTGGCAGCTAGTTAGAAGACCCCCTCAGATGATGGTCCTCCTGCATACAATATAGCCAGGAGATCCTGCAGGGTATGGAGGCAGGGGTGGAAGAACAGTTACACTGGTGAACAAAGGCCTTGTGACAAGTGCATCTTGCCTCAGAGACAGAAGCAAATTTGGATGGGGAGGAGGACTGTGCTTGGGTTGGGGTCTAGCTGTTACTCTGAGTAGATTACATTGGGAGGACTCTGTTTTTGCTCTGCACTCCTTTTGGACTGGTAAACTCCACTCACTTCTGTGAAGTCAGTCCTCCTCCTTTCCGGAGGGAAATGCGGTGTGGGTCAAGCCTTCACATTATCTCAAACTCCCCAATGCTCATGGCACAAGCCAGGCTGAATGTCCAGCAAAGATTGCTTAAACTACAGATTTAATTCCTAGGCAGGGCTTACCCAAGGAGCATATATAGCTAGAGCTCTTTCACAGCCTGTGAGCTGCAAGAAAAGGAGAAACAGCATTCTCCTGCTATTCCTCATCCTTTGGGTAGACATACGCAACTGCACTGTTCTGCCCCATGAGGAAGGTCCCAGAATATTAATAATAATAATAATAATAATAATAATAATAATAATAATAATAATAATAATAATAATAATATATAATTTTTATTATCATTATCATTATCATTATTTATTTCACTTCTGTCCTATTAAAATGTCTGTATCTCAGCCCACAAGTTTTACTTTTTTTTTATTCTCTCCCCCCACCACTGGAGGGGAAGTGAGCGAGTGGCTGTGTGGTCCTTAGTTGCCAGCTGGGGTTAAACCACGACAGCAACCTGTTCCAGTGTCTCACCAACCTCACACTAAAGAACTTCTTCCTAATAGCTCATCTAAATCTACCCTTTTTCAGATTAACTGTTACCCCTCATCCTATCACTACACTTCCTGATAAAGAGTCCCTCCCCATCTTTCCTGTAGGCCCCCTTTAAGTACTGGAAGGCTGCTATAAGGTCTCCCCAGACCCTTCTCTTCTCTAGGCCAAACAACCCCAACTCTCTCAGCCTGTCCTCATAAGGGAGGTGCTCCAGCCCCCTGATCATCTTTGTGGCCCTCTTCTGGACCAGTTGAGCAGGTCCACATCTTATGCTGGGGGCCCCAGAGCTGAACACAGTACTCCAGGTGGGGTCTCACAAGAGCCAAGCACAGGGGCAGAATCACCTTCCTTGACCTGCTGGCCACACTTATTTTGATGCATCCCAGGATACTTTTGGCTTTCTGGGCTGCTAGCGTATGTTGCTGGCTCATATTCAGTTCTTCATCCACCAGCACCCCCTAGTCCTTCTCCACAGGGCTGCTCTCAGTCTACTCATCCCCCAGCCTGTATCCATGCTTGGGATTGCCCCGGCCCAGGTGCAGGACCTTGCACTTGGCCTTGTTGAACTTCATAAGGTTCACACGGGCCCACCTCTCAAGCCTGTTATGGTGCCTCTGGATGGCATCCCTTCCCTCTAGAGTATCAACCACACCACTCAGCTTGGCGTCATCCGCAAACTTGCTGAGGGTGCACTCAATCCCACTATCCATGTCCCCGACTAAGATGCTAAATAATACTGGTCCCAATATGGACCTTTGAGGGACAACACTCATCACTGGTCTCCACCTGGACATTGAGCCATAGACCACACTCTTTGAGTGTGACCATCCAGCCAATTCCTTATCCACTGAGTGGTCCATCCGTCAAATCCATGTGTCTCCATTTTAGAGACAAGGATGTTGTGTGGGACAGTATCAAATGCTTTGCGCAAGTCCAGGTAGATGACATCAGTTGCTCTTTCCTTATCCATCAATGCTGTAACACCATTGTAGAAGGCCACCAAGTTTGTCAGGCACAATTTGCCCTTAGGGAAGCCATGCTGGCTGTCAGCAATCACCTCTGTTTTCCATGTGCCTTAGCATAGTTTCCAGGAGGATCTTCTTCATGATCTCAACAGCTTTTGGTAGGCCCATTTACACATAAGCATTGCTGTGAACATCACAGTTCTCTAGGCTTTCTATGGATGGCCCAGCTCTTCCAAAACTGTTCTCACCCACCATTTAGGATGACTGAACTGGTAATAGGAATGGCCTGACTAGTGCTTAACTCATTGTCAGGTTTGCCAGTTGAAAGCAGATCTGAAGCTTTTGATAACCAAAAGCTATCCCTTTGACCAGGGAATGGAGGACACAAAAATACACCCCTGAACGTCTGGTCCATCTTGTTCCAGCTGTCTACACACTCATATCAGCTGAACCTTCACCCGTAAACCTGGCATCACCTGTGGCATGTGGTACACTCACTGCTCTGGCTCTTTATAAAGGGCAGAGGCAGTTCCAAAGATAATGTGGGCATATTTTAAAAACTCTCACATCCCACCTCCTGATAGAGCATGCTATACTCCAGGGAGGACAGAGGGTGACCACGCTGAGCTTGGAGGATGTAAGGCCTGGTGTACTCCTGCATGTCAGAGCACCTTGCCTTGTGCTTGCAGAGAGATAAGGAGCCTGCGCCTTTGCCTCATATTGGAGCAACCTGCCCCTTGCTCACAGAAAGCCCTTGTGGCCCAAAATACTTGCTAGCCCTCTTGATTTGGTAACTAGGAAAGCTTTACTGCAGGGTTTGGATGGTTTAAATGGAGAAATGTTCAGGATTTGAGCAGAAACACCTTCAGCCCCCAACTCTCACCCAGCACATGCAGCCTGCGATGACAGACTGCAGGGCAGAAGGCCCCAAACAATCAGGCAAGAAGCATCAGGTGAGAGAGGTAAATCAGGCAGGGGACCATGCCATGGGCCTGCAGCCCCAAGGGCCCCATGGCTCCTACCACCCCGACAGCTAAGTGCTGCCCTGTTCTCAGCTCAGCTCCCTGCCCGGCCTGGACGTGGGGGCAGAAGACAGAGGTGGCACAGGGGCTGGTCTGATCCTGTGCCCCAGCAATGGCAGTTCAGCTCCTGGCTGGGCCCCAGTAAGAGAAGCAGTGGCTACAACCCCACCATAGTAGCAGCGGGGCAGGGGCTGCCCAGGGGCACCAGAACATTTCCCCACAACCCACGAGAGGCTGAAATGGCAGCACTTGCAAGGCCCCATCATGAGACCTAGTGTCACCGTGGCGACACTGTGGGGTGGGCATGCCTCAAGGTCCCTGCAGCAATAGGGGCGGGGCTTCCCTGAGCGATGGTGCCAAGACCCAGTGGGAGAGGGGTAAACTGGCTGGGGGCCAATGGAAGCTGGCAGGGGCGGGGCTGGTAGGGGCTGTCCCCTCAGGATGCCCAGGGGAGTGTGTGCCCAGGGGCGGGCCGCAGGGGGTCCATGGCTGGGCAGGCTGGGCTAGGCCGTGGCAGGGCTGGAGACCTGGCATTACTGCAGCCTCCAGGGCCCTGACAGCCAGCTGTGAAGTGGTCAGTGGAAAAGCATTGTGTATTCCAAACTGGAGACGGAAAAGAGCCATCAAAATTCATGAGGGATATTAATTTTAATATATATGAGAAAGAGAGTGACAATATGCAACCAGTCGTGCTCTGCGTGATGAATTGCTGTCCACTCACATGCAGTGCTTGCAGTAATATCCATCTGCAGTGATATATCATTTTCTTTATTATTTAATCTCATAGCTCTTTATTAGCACATCGAATTTTATGGTTATTTAAGGGCTTGTGGGGACATGACTAGAAACTGTGTGTAACATCCCTCCCTGGATGACATAAGAAGGCCTCAGTTCAGCAAGTTCACAAGTGAAATGATATTTTGCTTTACCTTGGATGAATAGTTTATGCCACATCTCACCTTTTTAGTTTGTTTTTAAAAGACTTTGATCGAGGGAGACCTCTCCTTTTTTCATGTCAAATTGGCAGTGGTTTCTCTCCCTGAATGCAGAACAGGTTCCTCCTGACTTGCATTAACGACAGTCAAGGTAAACAGCCTTTGAGGAAACTCCTCAAGAGGTTTTCACCTGGGAGTCTTCCTGAAAGAGTAAAAGATTGGAGCAGGTCATGGGTAGGAGCATTTCTAGACATGAGTTTTGCTTCAAATCTTGTTTCTGCATCAAATGACTGTTATAAACCCAAACTTCTGTTGTGAGGAGGGACCTCTAAATTAATCTCAGAGAACATGGCAACCATCACATTGGAACAGATCAGCTAAGATGTTAGATGGTATATCTCTTTAATCAGCTCTGCTGAGCACAGTGGTATTTTCCAAGTGCTTTAATGATATTAAGTCAGATCCCTTGTAAATTCAGAACAAAACAGATGAGATAATACTGGCCAAAAGAGGTGGTTAGTGATGCAATTAAAGAAAAAGGCAGCTGATGTTCCAGATGTCAAATAGGATGATGAAAAACTGTTCAAGAGCAAGTGTGAGAATATTAAAGATGATTAATCAGATAAATAAAAATATCAGCAAAAATGATTATGATATTATGAAAAAGTTTAATAAATAGTAAAAAAAGAATGCAGTTTCAACAGTCAGATGGAGAGTTTGTGATAGCATTACAATCTTGACAAGGAAGCAGTTGTAAAATGCTGGAGTGCTGGCTGAATTTCTTGAAAAAGAAATAAGAAGGTGTCATGGTTTCAGCCCAGCCAGTAACAGCACCACGCAGCTGCTTGCTTACTCCTCCCCCTCCTGGCCGCAGTGGGATGAGGAGAAAATATAAAAAAAAGCTCGTGGGTTGAGACAAGGACAGGGAGGGATCACTCACCACTTATGGTCATGGGCAAAAGACACGCTCAACGTGGGGAAGAAACAAAATCAATTTAATTTACTACCAATCAAATCAAAACAAGGATATCAGGAAGTAAACCCAAACCTTAGAACACCTTCCCCCCACCCCTCCCTCCTTCCCGGCTCAACCCCACTCCCGGTTCTCTCTCCCTCCTCCCCCCAGCAGCGCAGGGGAACAGGGGATGGGGTTGGGGTCAGCTCCCCACACCTTGTCTCTGCCGCTCCTTCCTCCTCGGGGGGAGGACTCCTCACTCGTCCCCTGCTCCGCCGTGGGGTCCCTCCCATGGGAGACAGTCCTTCATGAGCTTCTCCAACGTGAGTCCTCTCTGCGGGCTGCAGTTCCTCACAAACTTCCCTGGCATGGGTCCTTTCCGCGGGCCGATCTTCAGTCACAGACTGCTCCAGCGCGGGCTTTCCCATGGAGTCACGGCCATCTTCCGGGGCATCCCCCTGCTCTGGCGTGGGGTCCTCCCCGGGCTGCAGGTGGGCATCTGCTCCCCCGCTCCCCCCCATGGGCTGGGGGGGGGACAGCCTGCCGTCCCACCATGGGCTGCAGGGGCATCCCCTCCTCCCCCGCTCCTCCTCCCCCTCCTTCCTCACTGACCTCGGTATCTGCAGAGGTGTTCCTCTCACATCCCACTCCCCTCTCCGCTGCAGGTTCCCCTTCTCAAATCTGTTCTCCCAGAGGCACTACCACCGTTGCTGATGGGCTCGGCCTGGGCCAGCAGTGGGTCTGACTCAGAGCTGGGGAAGCTTCTAGGAGCTTCTCACAGGAGCCAACCCTGCGGCTCCTCCCCCACTACCAAAAAAACCCATGCCACACAAACCCATAACAGAAAGCAAAGCCAAAAAAACTGGGATCAATTTTCTTCCAAGTGGGAAAGGGTGTTGAACTGTAAAAGCTGCAGATCTGTTAGAATAAAGGATGGCAGCCACCTGCTTCTGTTGAATAGACTAAACTGCGAAGAAGCATAGCCAAGAACACAAGAATTTCTTCAACAAAGATTTGGATTCTCTAGGGACTGAGAAAGTGCTTGCAGGATGAAGTGTCGCTGAGCAATGTGATTCTTCAATTTTAAGGAGTCCTTTCATAGCCCCATAGGATGAGAGGCCTGTAAACCTTGCATCTGTTTTAAGATGAACATCTGATTCCTCAGTTTCCTTATATGCAGTTGGAAATGCTGGTGCCAAGTGAGGACCAAGAACTCTCAGTTCAGGACTTTGTACAGGCGCCTGTGGCTGTGCTGAGTGTTGAGCAAGTGGGATATCAGTTAATGAGAACACTGAGACAGCATTTAATTAATTAAGGGAGAGGGGCAGGAAATACTGCTTCAGCAATGAACAGGTTTTGTATCCCTTGAAGTACCTGACAGTTTACAAACAAAGCATCCCTATTTTCAGCTACCTTAAAGCCTGGAGTACCTAATCCATTGTGTCATGTGTATCATGTTAATGAGTAATTGGACTTGAGTTTCCAGTACCTGAGGTTCAGAAAGAACTGAAGCAGCAAGTTTGAGAACAACTATCTGTAAGAAAAAGGAGCTAGCTTAAGACATTTGGTAAATCCATTTGTGTTCAGTGTCATACTGTTAGCAGAAAAAAGCAATACGGATGCTATGAATACAGTTTTTGTATATCCAGAGTTATTTTTACAGATGTTAAAGCTTGTTTTGCAGACTGGAAAGCTGATTCCTAAGTGAGGAAATGGAACCATGGATTTGACAGCCATGTAAGGTTTGGTTAGGAAGTAACATTTTTTTAAATTCTATGTAGGTGACAAGAAAATATCTCTGAATAAAGTCAATAACATTGCAATAGGGGGCTAGCCACAATGGAGTTTGTCACTTTACTGTAATTTGTTTAGTTCCAGCTATTCTGCAGCTCTGTGAATGTCACATGGTCCCTTAGTTAAAAAAAGTTCTCTCTTTTTTCTTTTTCTTTTTTTTTTTTTTTTTTTTTAACTTTTGGGGAAAAGCTGTGAAACATTTTCCAGTCAGCTTTCCAGGTGGCAGGGGAAGGTAAAGGGAGTGTATTCTTCTTTCTGAGTTAGCTAATTTGTGGTATTTCCTATAAGGCTAAATCATATTACAGAGAGAGGTCGTTAACATACAGCAATTAATTGGCAATTCCTAATATGAAGTAAGAACACGCTTTCAGTGCTGAGTGTGATATAAAAGCACTGCAGCTGGTAATAAAAAAAATGTATTCTAATGTGACTTGAAATGTGACTTTAAGCATGCTTTTTTTTAAAAAATGCATGTTTTGGGTTTGTGTGGTGGGGTTTTGGTAGCAGGGGAGGGGCTGCAGGGTTGGCTCCTGTGAGAAGCTCCTAGAAGCTTCCCCAGCTCTGAGTCGGGCCCAACTCTGGCCAAGGCCGAGCCCGTCAGCGATGGTGGTAGCGCCTCTGGGAGAACAGATTTGAGAAGGGGAACCTGCAGTGAGTAGCAGGATTGGAATGTGAGAGGAACACCTCTGCAGATACCGAGGTCAGTGAGGAAGGAGGGGGAGGAGGAGCGGGGGAGGAGGGGATGCCCCTGCAGCCCATGGTGGGACGGCAGGCTGTCCCCCCCCAGCCCATGGGGGGGAGCGGGGGAGCAGATGCCCACCTGCAGCCCGGGGAGGACCCCACGCCAGAGCAGGGGGATGCCCCCAAAGATGGCCGTGACTCCATGGGAAAGCCGACGCTGGAGCAGTCTGTGACTGAAGAGCTGCGGCTTGCAGAAAGGACCAACTTTGGAGAAATTTGTGACGGACTGTCTCGTGTGGGAGGGACCCCATGCTGGAGCAGAGGACGAGTGAGGAGTTCTCCCCCTGAGGAGGAAGGAGCGGCAGAGACAACGTGTGATGAACTGACTGCAACCCCCATTCCCCATCCCCCTGTGCTGCTTGTGGGGAGGAGGTAGAGAAAATTGGGAGTGAAGCTGAGCCCAGTACGAAGGGAGGGGTGGGGGAAGGTGTTTTAAGATTTTGTTTTACTTCTCATTATCCTCGTTTTGATTTGATTTGTACTAAATTAAATTGATTTTGTTTCTTCCCCAAGTTGAGCCTGTCTTTTGCCCATGACCATAAGTGGTGAGTGATCCCTCCCTGTCCTTGTCTCTACCCATGAGCTTTTCTTTATATTTTCACCTCCTCATCCCACTGTGGCTGTTGGGGAAAGAGTGAGCAAGCAGCTTTGTGGTGCTTTGTTACCAGCTGGGCTGAAAGCATGACAGTGCATTAATTAAAACATGGGAATTTTAAAACAAAGTGGGATGCTTTAACCCACTTCTTATGTTTCTAAGTATAATAAAGTTGCATCAAGCTAACGCTTTTCATTTTGTTAATGTGCTGGAGATACTTTAATAATAGGGATGATTGGGAAAGCCTGTTTTGACAGCTTCAGTGACAATGTCACCCTGATAAAATATGGAAAGGCATCTACAAAAGTGCTCTTTATACCTTCATTAGTTTTCTGCTACATGGACACCGCATGTAATGTTTATACACCAGAACAAAATGGGTTTGTGAGTTTGCCTCTGGATTTGGAATTAAAACCAAGGTGCCTATATGAAGAGAATCTGGACTTGTTGACTTTTGATAACTTGCTTAGGTAGTGATTTAGATTGCAATAGCTATTCTGTATGTTTTTTCATATGCTTTCTCAGCATTACAAATTCCCCATTTCTTTTAGAATAATATCTTTCCAGCCTCACATTGTTGTGTAACTTCGGTGCTTTAAATTTCTGCTCCATTGTGTTTGTTTGTGGGGAACCTAATCTGCAATTCCAGTTCTTCTCCTCTTCTGCAAATGAAAGTATTAGGCAGATAATGTATACCCATTTTGTTTCATTCCACCTGGTGTGGAAGTAAGCTAGAGTTAACCGTAGGTGTTGACCTTGACTATTTTACTTCCTTCAAGAAGAATAAGTAAAACAGGGAACCTTGCTCATTCAATTAGCTATATAGTGTGTTGTCACAAAATTATATTCTCCATTGCAAGCCCGTGGTCCTGGGATGGATGGGAAGGGAGCTCTATCAGTATTGGGAAGGATAATAAACAAACCAAAAGCAAATCTTAGCATTAGGCCCTTCCTATTGTCTCCAAGTACAGACTGACCCTTGACAGCTTCTGTGTGAATCAGGAATAAGTCTACCATTTTCTGCCATTCCACACAGTGCTAGTGCTAGCAATCATACCTTTTTTTCTCACTTGGTTTCGTATGGTCTTTAACAAGCTCTGGGTGAAGTTTTGATTTTGCTAATGGATTGTGTTCTGCTTTTCCTGGTACAGCACTTCCGTTCAGTGTAACATTTCAGGCTGAACACTTCTAAATGGCTGTGGCCTATGAAGCATTCAGTATACTTCTTGGTTTCGTATTTTGGACTGTTCTAACAAACAGTTTATAGAAGTGAAGCAATGTTCACTGTCAAGACTGGAAAAAGAGTGCACCTTTATGGTTGCAATTTTCAAGGGCTAAATCTGGAGGTGGTTCTGTTTCATGCTGCTCCTGGATAGCAAAATTGTTCCTTGGTATTGTTGGTTCTGCCTCGAATCTCTAATTTCGTTTTTGATACTCAGGTCTATTACTGTAGTCATTCAGCTTTGAGTCATTGCTTCCATTATATCAGCAATCACCAGGTCACTGCCTGTCACGATCCAGGCTGGACAGACCAGGGAGGATTGTGGTGAATTCAGAATTCCCTCAGGCTAAATTAAGGTGAAATGACACCAAACGATCAGTTAAACATGTTATTTATGGCAGAAGCAAACTGAACTTGGAAGGCGTTAACAGTAGGTGGAGCGGTTTCTTACAACAAGAATGAGCATGAAACTATGTTAGTGAACTGTGGTAATCATATGTAAGACAATAAGGAGTGCCCTTCTGTTGAGTCACGAGGTTCAGAGTGGACCCCCTTGTTTTCCAGACTCCTTCTCAGAGAAGACCCTAGGAGCGGCTGGATCCACTCTTAGTCCCACACTTGGTCAATGGTTTATATCTACAGGGTTGAGGTGTGGGGGTTATGGAAAAGAGAGGAGAAGAGCGAAAGAAAAGAGGAAAGAGAAAAACTTCACCAGTCCTGTGTCCAGTGTCGGTCCAGCCAATCTAGAGGTCCAGTCCTGGAGGGTGTGCGCAGGGCTTCTCCTGTCTGTGCCTTTTATAGCCCAGTTCCTGCCTTTCTTCACATCAATCATGTCCCTTCTTGGTTTTCTGCGCACAGCCCCTTAGGACTTATGTAACTCTTGGTCTTCTGCACAGGCGCCATTATGGGGGGTGGTCGTAAGCCCCTTCACCAAATAAACTCGGGCTGACCCCTGGCCATATACGGTGAGTTGTCCTGCTCAGTTCATTGGGGCATAGGCCTGTACATCCTCCGACACGCCTCCAGTGTCCTGTTTCACATGGTGTTGCTATGCAGAACTTGCCTTGTTCCCAGACCTCGGTCCATTCCTCCCCTCAACCACAGTTGTGGCACTCATGACAAAATTGACTGAAATAATTTTGTTTTGGAAGTGGAGACAGCTCAGGTTTGCTGCAAGTCAAACAAACTCAGACAATACTAATCCCCAACACACACTCCCTCCAAAAAATGCAGATGAGAATTCAGATAGCTAGAAATACCTCCTTGGTTTCCTCCCTTTCTGTCTCTTCTTTTCCTCTAACCAGTTCTCCAGTGTGTATTTGTTCACTTATCCTTTAGGTTTACTCTTGCAAGGTATTTTGCAGGCTTAACCAAGGTCATTCATTAAAATGTGGAAGTGTAGATGCAGTGACAGGCAGTAGTGACAGTGGGTTCCTCCCTATCACAATGTCTTCTTGACAGTGCTATATTTATATGAGGAATACATATGAAGAGGTAAAATACTTCTAGATGTCTTCCAGGAACTGGGCAGCACATTCCTGAGTTTTGCAGAGCAAGTGGACTTCAGTGTGTACCACAAATAGATTGTCTGATTGCAGTACATTAGCTCATAAACAGATAATTACCCTTGTATTTTCTTTGGCTTAATAACTCTTGGATAGATCTTTGCCAGAAGGCTAAGTCTGTTTGGTTGAAATCAATTTCTCAATTGCCCAAACAGAAAAGAAGGAGCAGGTTAAATAAAGAGTGAGCATGAATCAGATCTTGGAGGAAGGCAGTTGGTTTGCCTGAGTTCAGATCAATTTATCTGTATAACTGAATGTTTTTCAGGTTCACATTGTCTGGAATATAGTAAAAGAAACATTTCGGTTTCCTGCTATAGAAGAATTTTGAATATCCTAGAGGAAACATCTTCTGTGCACCTTTGTGTTTCCATTTGCTCTGCTATCTGCTTTTTCTGTTTCCTAGCACTAAGCACAATGCTGACAAAGGTCAATCTTCTCCTTTTTGCAAAAGGAATATATTGCCCTGTTACATTGTATGGACAAACCCCCACAAGATGTTTTGTGATTTTAGAGACGTGGTCTGAAATGAAAGGAACTCTTCAGATTAGGTTGTACTGAAGGCCTGAGAAAGTTGTAGCGCAAAAATACTGCTTAATATCTAGTTCTGTTCCTGCAAGAACGGAGTCTTGCAGGAGGGTAAGGATGTTCAAGTTAGGAGGAGCAGCTCAGAATCAAACCTTCACAAAGAGGATAGTCCTTTTTGGCGCAAGTACAAAAATAGCTGGAACTACCAGAATGTTCCCAGGCTCCTGTGTGAAAGAGTAGCCCTTCTGTATTGGGTTTGTGTGGCAAGGTTTTGGTAGCGGAGGGGCTACAGGGGTGGCTTCTGTGAGAAGCTGCTGGAAGCTTCCCTTATGTCCTATGGAGCCAATGCCAGCTGGCTCCAAGACAGACCCACTGCTGGCAAAGGCTGAGCCCATCAATGGCGGTGGTAGTGCCTCTGGATGTGTGTGTGTGAAAAACCAAACAAAAAAACTGCAATTGCAGCCAGAGAGAGGGGTGAGAATATGTGACACCCAGGTCAGTGGAGAAGGAGGGGGAGGAGGTGCTCCAGGTGCCGGAGCAGAGATTCCCCTGCAGCCCATGGGGAAGACCATGGTGAGGCAGGCTGTCCTGGAGGTCCATGGTGGAGCAGATATCCACCTGCAGCCCGGGGAGGACCCCACGCTGGAGCAGGGGGATGCCCAAAGGAGGCTGTGACCCATGGGAAGCCTGCGCTGGAGCAGGCTCCTGGCAGGACCTGCGGACCTGAGGAGAGAGGAGCCCACACTGGAGCAGGTTTGCTGGCGGGGCTTGTGACCCCGCGAGGGACTCACGCTGGAGCAGTCTGTGCCTGAAGGACTGCAGCCCTTGGAAGGGACCCATGCTGAAGCAGTTAGTGAAGAACTGCAGCCTGTGGGAAGGACTCAGGTTGGAGAAGTTCGTGGAGGACTGTCTCCCATGGGAGAAACCCCAAGCTGGAACAGGGGAAGAGTGAGGAGTCCTCCCCCTGAGGAGGGAAGGAGTGGCAGAAACAATGTGCAATGAACTGACTGCAACCCCCATTCCATGTCCCCCTGTGCTGCTTGGGATGGAAGTAGAGAAATCATGAGGGAAGATGAGCCTGGCAGTAAGGGAGGGGTGGGGGGAAGGTGTTTTAAGATTTGTTTTTACTTCTTATTACCCTACTCTGATTTGCTTGGCAATAAATTAAATTAATTTCCCCAAGTTGAGTCTGTTTTGCTTGTGATGGTAATTGGTGAGGGATGTCTCCCTGTCCTTATCTTGACCCATGAACCTTGCATTATATTTTCTCTCCCCTGTCCAGCTGAGGAGGGGAGTTATAGAGCAGCTTTGGTGGGCATCTGGTGTCCAGCCAAGGTCAACCCATCACACCTTGCCATACTGTTGCTGGTGAGGGAAGATGAAATCTGTCTGATCCAAATATTAGTTTATTAAAAAAAAAAGGGCTGAGGGTGAGAATTAGGAACTGTCAAAGTTGTGCAGTGGCTTGAGCTCTGACTGATTTCTTAGTTGTTTCATAAATGAAACACTAATTTTTCTTGTGGTGTAAGCCTGGTATAACTTTTATATTTATTTGTTTTAAACATTGCAACTAAGGTGTCAGCTCTGATGTGACCTGTGTATTACCCAGTGAAAAGAAGATCAATTTTTTTCCCCTGTTTTTCTTGCTTTTGCCAAGGCATCAGTTTAATCTTTTAGTAAATACAGAAATACACACACGTGGGTTCTCTTAGAGATGTAGCCAGAGTGATTACTTACGGTACTTGTACTGCTTCTTCAACAAGTGGTGCAGGAACTTCCTCCTCGGGTCTAGCTAGCTCAGCTAGCCCAGCACCATCTCCACTATCTTTTGGCCCAGTGGTGATTAGAAACCAGAACCAGATTAGAAACCTGGGTGCAGAAACCCAGGATGTATGCAGAGTGAACTTTGTTGGACCTCGACCCTTTGAGTTTGTTTGACTTAAAACTGCTGGAACACCAATAGGATCTGATGATTTGGAAGGGTTGCTCTCTGGTTCTTTTCATACATGGAGATAGCAGCAGCACTCGATCACCACTTGTCTGTTGCTCTTTGCTGCACCGCTGTGTGCACTAGTAAAACAGGGCTTGCTAGAATAAGCCCATGTGGAAGCAGCTCCAAATTTTCCCTTCCTGTAGGGAAGGAAAAGCTCTGTACTTTACGCCTACCTCTTATCTTAACTGTAACTGGGTGAGATCAACAGTAGCAGCAGCAGGAGAAAAAAAAAAAAACACCTAGAAAGCCTCATCTAATAGGGTTTAGCTCTCTGCTTTTGGAGGAGGCATCTCCAGATGGCAGCTCAGCATTGCTCCAGGGGAACTGTTATCTGAATTTCATAGACAGTAGGTCTAGAAGGGAACTTGTGAATGAATGACTGCTTCCATTTCAGGATCTGACAGCAATCTTTTGAGTGAATTCTGTGGAGCCTCAAATTCTCCTTAATTGTGCAGAATGTTAGACAGCAGAACATTCTTCAAATTTCACCCTGTTCTGTAGCAGCTTTTACTATTCTATAACCCTTTCTGTTATATTGACAGGTCCCACTTTGTACACTCATCCATTTTGTCGGTTCTCAGGATCATGTGAGAACTGATCTATTTAACAACTCAAAGAGGCTAATAAGAAACCCTTTTCAATGTATGGTGTTGTTCTTCCAAAGTGATCTCTCTTCAAGGCTTCTCCTTGATGTTAATCGTTCCGAGTTTTTCTGCTGATTATTTTTATTGGATATTCTAGAATACAGCAGTGCTTACAATAAAGGTGATATATATTGCTATGTGAAACTGATGTTAATGCAATGAATCAGTTAGGAGAACATTTGGATAATCAGGAAGTTACAGCTTTTTGGTATCATGTAGTTAACATCTGTCACAGGATATAGAAAATGAGAGAGATTTTCTGGGAGGGGAAAAAAAGGAAGGAAACAGAAACACCACCATCAAAAGCCAAAACCAACAAAACTTGACACGAGTTCTTTGGAGTTTTTTGTTCAGGGTATGACTCCTACCTAGCACAGTGTGCCCATGCTTGAGATTCCTGGGTGCTGCCATAATCTGCATCCTTGTGAAGCTAGCTTTTGCAGGGCCTTGCAACTAACAGCACCATTTTTTGCAACATGAGATCTGGGACTGAGTAGATTCCCCCATACACACTGGTTTTGATGGTGAGAGGTAATTCAGGCTTGGGGGGTGGGGGAAGACAACTGTGCTGAACATGATCAAACTGTTCCTCCTCCCATTTTGTACTCATTCTTCATTCATGGTGTTGTAGGATGTTGTCCTCCTGCTTAGCTTCTGCAGCCCAAAAACCTCAGAGGTTCTTCATCTTCTACCTTTCTGTGGGCAGGTCCTGTCTGGTCAGGGGGAAAGGCTTGTGAGACAGCAAGAAAAGGAATGGTGGAGTTAACCTTGCAGAAAATATTCAAGAGGAATGTGGAAATGTCCTGTAAAAACCAATAATAATAACAAGGTGGGGGAAGGAGCAAGTGGAAGGTCATAAACTCATATTGATAATATATTACTTGGTTTTGTTTTGTTTTGTTTTGTTTTGTTTTGTACTGCTATTACATTGAAGAACCCAAATCATCAGGACTCATCAGGCCAAGTGCTGCATGGAAACAGCAGTGAGAGAGTTCCCAGCCCTGAACTGCTGCTGAACTAGGAAATGCAGTGTATATTTAAGTGTGTCCATCTGTTCAGTGGTAGAACTTGGGAGACTACTGAAAGTTTCACAATTAAGGTTAAACTTTTTCTGGGATAGTGAGCCTGTGTGTGTAGAAATATTTTCACTGAAAGGACTGAAGAATTTAAAGATCATCCTTGTTACTTAATGGCGTGTTTACCTGTGGATACTTGTTAAGTGTGTTTTGAAAGAAACTGTTAAAAAAAGAAACTGAGAGTGAGGAGAACCAGAATTAGACTCATATGCTTCTAACAGGTAGCTGTGCAAATGTCAAAGTCTAGAAACTGAATACTGAATCCAGTCAATGATGAATATGCTATATTTCTTCCATTCAGCTGGCATCGGGTCTGGAGTCGTGAAGCAGGCACCCACCAGCCGAATCAATGTGCAGAAGTTGGGCCCCATAGAACTGTGATCCGAATTAGAGCACAAGGTCTTGCCAAGACCCAGCCAGCTAGAAACTCTTGGGATGGAGCAAACACATCTGAAATCCCATCTACACCTGGAATTTCAGTTCTTTCTCAGTCTTCAAATCCTGAACGAGCAACCTTCCTTTAGGACAGGTGATTCTGCAATCTTTTGTGAAAAACTGCGCTCTTTTCTTTTACAGAATAGCAGAAGACGGTAGTGCTATTCTTCAGCTGGTTCTATAATAGCTTAGGAGTTGGTCCACTCATTCATGAAGTGAAAAACTTGGGCTCAATAGCTCGTCAACTTAAGGGGCTATGAGGCTGTATCTGCCAGACACAAGGAGAGTCCTTAACTGCAAACCTGCAGACTCATTTAGGAAGAGGCAATTTCCACTCATATGTTGGGAGAATGTACCCCATACAATAAAGAAATTCAACTTCACAATGACAGTAAAAAGAGGAAGAAAAGGACCTTCACTCTGTTGTCTACTTGTTAGGGTATTTATCTAGCAAATAAGCACTTTTTATTCTGCTCCCACGTTCAGGGATAAATCTGTATTTTTACTTCATATAAAATACTGTAACAGCTTTGTTGTGGCTATAATGGTGTATTTCATCTGTGCTTTCACCTTTAAAATGAATCAAGAATGGGGCCACATGGTGAATAAATTATCATATACTTCTCTCATAATTTTCCTGTTTCACCAGAAGTGGAAAAATCATACTGCCTCTGCAGTTCTCTGAATTAACCTTTTATATACCACAACTCATTACATTGAGCAAAACATTTTTCCCTGCTTTGGACACATTTCTGTAGTAACACCAAGTGTAAACTGTTTTCCTTACTGCTTTTGGTAACTCTGCAAAGTATTTCTAGCAGCCTTGAAGCTCATTAAATAAAACTCTTCATGCCCAAAGGATGGAAGACAAACTTTTCAGTAGACTATTTCTGTGCTAGCAAGTGCTAGATGTACAAGGGTGATTAAAGCACATTATAACTGATGCACAATGAACTGTATAAAATACTGATTTCCTGACACAGACAACTCAGTTAAGAGGTGTGAATAAAGAACAGGTGAATTAAGTACAAAACCATTCCTATTCAGAATTTATGAAGTACAACTGATTCTGGCATCATGGTCTTTCTCTCCCAGGCTTTCAGAAATGGTTTGTCTTGGGGAAGGAGCAGGAAGACATAACTAAATTGGTTTAGGAAAAATATGAGACCAAATGACACACAGAAACTCGCTGTTGTTTTATGCCTATTTCTTCAAAAACATCATGAAAAAAAAAAAAACCAAACCCTATGCATGGTATCAAATAATTTTACAGTAACTACTTTTGTTATGAGAAATAACTTTTACAGAATAATTTCAGGTGATTAAATATTGTTTCTGCATGATACACATAAATAGGTGTTTCCATCTTTACACTATTTATGAAGAAAGATTATCTATCATTTGTTCAGCCAAAATAAAAAATTTCCAAGTGTACCTATGAACCTTGGATAAACAAATCTCTATATTTACTACTGAGCTATTGATAAAGTGCATATTTCTAGATATGAATATACAAACTTTTTTAAGATTTATATGTAATTTCTAATACATATCATTGGGAAGGCTGACAAAAGTATTTCTTCCTAAACAAACTACAAATTGCTATTGTCAAAAAGAAGTTGAAATGATATACCTATGAGGGTAATATTACCACTTTGTACCTTATGATTAAAGATAAGACTAAATTATTCCATGAATACCAGAGCTCATGAAGCCTGATCTCTTAACTGATCTCGATTTTTCATGCGCTAGTTGCGCTAGGTACACCAGTTCACCTCTTCTTCCTGCAACACTTTCAGTACTGAAGTACTCCTTCCTGTTTGACCCCAAAATACCACTGCTTTTCTTGAGCAGGCTCTAAATCATCTCTTATATCCCCCTAAATTTCTTCTTACCTCTTTATTGTTGGCTGGCAAAGAAAGCAGATGAATGGCCTGGGGTAACCAAACTGATTGGCCAAAAACCATGTTAAACAGAAAGTACATGTATTAAAATCATACTGTTTTCTTCTTAAATGTACAAACTAGGGCTTTCCTAACACAGCTGAATTTGTAGAAGTTTCATACCTTTGAGACTTCAGTCTCTATCAGATTTTCTCGAAACTGAACAAGAAATTCAAAAGGTTTTGATGATAAGAAATGCAGACAGCTACGATCAGCACGATGGCTATAAAAACAAAGCTTATGGGAGGAAAGCTGAAAATCTTCAATGTACTGTATGAAAACAGTCTGTGCAACAGTAGATTATGCTGTATGCTTTATAGCTGTAGTCCAGAATAATTGATGAACCTGTTGTTTTGTCCATTTGAGTCTTTGTGATCCAGTCAAAATCTGAATTAATTCATCAGCATCTTATTTGAGTTTGCTGACTGGACTTTACATTTTACAATAATTTTCTTCCAAATAAAAATCTTGTAGTTTGTTCTTGCTTCATAAAATGCCTGTGTATAAATCACAGATGTGTTACTTCAGTGGTGGCCTTTTGACTATTAAATTTAGTATCATTTGGGTATTACTGCCTTTCTGGAAAGTTCTCAGCACATACTTCTGTTTAACTCTGGTAGCCTGAGTGCAAATCAATATTCTTATAGTGGTTCGTACAACAGCAAGATACAAGTAATGTGCTTCAAATATTAATGCAGCTGTGGGATTCCTTTAAAAACTTCATGTCTGTTCTCTAAACCAACATTATACCCAATGCAGAACTCAGCAGGTATGAAGCTACAGAAGACAAAACCAAGGCCTGAAATGTCTACATTAAAATCTGCCATTCAAAACCACAGAACACATTGCTCTATACAAAAGATCATGCAGTCTCAGATTTCCTTTCAGAGTCACAAGAACCTGATCACTCTCTAATTCTAATGAGGAAATACAGTTGCCTATGCAGGAATCCTTGGAATCGAGATAATGAGAAAATGTCTAGGTTTTTTGTGTCTAGAAGGCTTTTGTTCAAAAAGAGTGACATTTTTTTTCTACCTCAGAAATTTGTATTTTGTTGAGCATCTAATCAAGTTATAGATAATTATAAAACCCAGTAATTTAGAGTTGAATTTTTCAAGTGCAAGTTTACAATAGTTTTACATGAATCCTCAAGATTTTTTGCCATTCACATTATTTTCATTACACAGATTTAATCACACCACAGAATAATAAATAAAATACTCAGTAATTCCTTTAGAAATAGTAAGGAGGTTTAAAACTTTAACCTGTTTCTCTTGTCTGAAGTGAAAAGTGGAATATGAAAAAAAGATTTTGTGTAAGCAGCACGAAGCAGCAGCACATGTCATGGAAACAAATCAGTCACAATTAGAAAGCGTGTTTTTGCAGTTTCAGATTACTTTAAAAATCACATTGTACACTGAAATACTTTAGTTTGAAGTGTATATCTTCTGTGGAACTAGAGTTCAGGGATCTGTTTCTGCTATAGAGCAGGCTCTGAAGTCATTCTTTATCTCCCCAGATGAACCAGGGTTTCCAGTACTATTTCAGGTAGTCTTTTCCTTTTTTTCCCCAAATAAAATATTTTATCTCAGTAGCAACAAGACACTTGATTCATACAGAAAAGATCCAAGCATTTATGTTTATTTCAAATTGTTTGCCTTTCCCCTCTGTCCTGGTTTCATCTGGGATAGAGTTAATTTTCTTCCTAGTAGCTGGTATAGTGTTATGTTTTGGATGTAGTTTGAGAAGAATGTTGATAACACGCTGATGTTTTCAGTTGTTGCTAAGTAGTATTTATACTAAGTGTTACGGATGCACGACTAACCAAATCCAACAGGTGTTAAAACTCAGATTTATTCTTCAGCAAAAGTTAGTTAGAAGTCCGGTAACATTTTATAAAACCACAGGCTCAATGATGTAAAGAGAATTAATACTACACGGCCAACTTAAGAATCCCCAAGATTTAAAGTGACGGCTCAAAATTCACGTATCACTCCCCTAAAAGCTGAGGGCTCTCTCCCTCGAGGAGTTACCTCGGGCGGTGCCCCGGCCCGAGGGGGAGTCCCCGACTGCAGACCCGCTGCTCCGAGGAGGACTGACTCCAGCGTGTCCTCCGGCGGGACCCCGTTTATACCCCTGTCGAATCTGGCCTGTGGTCATTTAATTCTATTGGCCAGGAGGGTCACCTCGGTGTACCTGGCGCATCTCGATTGGCCAGTTCAAATTTCAACCTGCAGCCTCCAGGGTTTCCTTCCCCTTCTCCCTGCCTGGAGAAGTTTTGTTTCCTGATGCCAGGATGGGGGGGGGGGGGGGGGGGCGGTGGGATGCGGGATGTACTGCCACACTAAGTCAAGGAACTAGCATGTTCCTGAATGTGGTTCAGGTCTTGTTTAGGGTTAAACAACTATTTAAGAATATAACCCAGACATCCGCCTTGGGGCTGGATAATTATGGGTGGCAGGGTGTGCGGGGTAGTATGGGCAAGTACCTAGGACAGTGGGCACCTCCAGTGTTCTGGAACTTTACCCCTGAACAAGTGCAGAATCCAGAAAAACTAGTAAAATATTTGGAAGAAGTATACTGTCACCCTGGTAATTCCAGAGAGACACAAAGCACTGCAACGTGGGGGGCCTGGCCCATGCCTATCAAGCCCTGTTCAACACTATTCAGTACCCCCAAGGGGAAGAGAAGGTCTCTGGATCTGACAACAAAATGACAGGCACTGTGGCCACTCCAGCCCCCGTGACAGGCACTGCGACCACTCCAACCCCTGTGACAGGCACTGCAGCCACAGCAACCCTAGTGACAGGCACTGCAGCTGAACCAGAGAACTAACCTGTGCCAGTATTAGTTGCCCCCATACAGAAGAAGAAATACACAAAAAAATCAGTTCGCTCAGTGAGAGATGAAGATGAACCAAGGTCATCATGAGAACAGGAGAAAGAGGCAGAACCAAAGATAATCACCCAATCCCTATCCCTGAGTGAGCTGCGGGATATGTGAAAGGATTTCAGCTGCCATCCTTCATTCAGCTGCGACCACCTTGTTACCTGGCTGCTCCGATGCTGGGATAATGGGGCCAGTAGCTTGGAATTAGGAGGTAGGGAAGCCAGCATATACGATAATTTTCTAGGGAAAGTAGCATTGACAAGGCAATTGGTAAAGGGACACAAGCCCTCAGCCTCTGGAGGCAACTCCTGTCAAGTGTCAAGGAAAGGTATCCCTTCAAGGAAGATGTTATAGGTCAGCCAGGGAAGTGGACAACCATGGAGACGGGTATCCAGTATCTAAGGGAATTAGCTGTGCTGGGGATGATTTATTATGACCCAGACAATGCACAATTACCCAGAGATCCAGATGAAGTCCAATGCACACAACCCATGTGGCGGAAGTTTGTATGAAGTGCACCATTGTTGTATGCCAACCCATTGGCAGTACTGACCTGAAAAGATGAAGAGGCACCGACAGGGGATGAAATGGCTCGCCAACTCTGGCAATACGAAGAAAATCTCTCTTTGTCGCTATGAGCATGTGTCTTGGCTGTGGAAAAACTGTCCAAAAAGTCCGAAAAACTGATCAAACTGAAGGAAAAGTCATATTCCTCACCTGTACAGACCAGTATCTCAGCTATTAGGAGTGAGTGTTCCTCTGCTCAAGAGGGAGAATATAGAAGATACACGCCATGGGGTACCCTGTGGTTTTACCTGTGTGGCCATGGAGAGGACATGAGGAAGTGGGATGGAAAACCTACCTTGGTCCTAAATGCATAGGTAAGTGAGTTGCGAGGAAAAACAACAACAAAAGGGGATTCTTCAGGAAAAATGCCGCTCCAGTTGCCAGACAGAGTGGAAGGGCTGATCTTTCTTCTGATCTTCTTGAAGAGACTTCTGATTCATGTTTACAAGAAGTGAGTAACAAACACTCTGACCAGGATTAGAGGGGCCCTGCCTCCAGCCAGGTGGAGGAAAGGGATAAACGGGTTTATTTGACTGTGTGGATTTGAAGGCCTGGTGCGATAGATCCACAGGAGTGTAAGGTTCTAGTGGACATGCCAAAGAGCATGGCATTGAGTGGGTGTATCACATCCCCTATCATGCACCAGCCTCTGGGAAAATCGAACAATACAATGGACTGTTAAACATTACGTTGAGAACAATGGGGGTAGAACCTTCAAACATTGGGATACACATTTAGCAAAAGCCACCTGGTTAGTCAACAGCAGAGGATCTGCCAGTCGGGGTGGCCCAGCCCAATCAGAACTTTTATGTACTGTAGAAGGGGATAAAGTCCCTGTAGTGCACATAAAAGATAAGTTAGGGAAGACAGTCTGGGTTACTCCTGACTCAGGCAATGGCAAACCCATCTGTGGGATTGCTTTTGCTCAAGGACCTCGGTGCACGTAGTGGGTGATGCGAAAGGATAGAGAAATCCGATGTGTACCTCAGGGGGATTTGATTTTAGGTGAGAATAGCCAATGAATTAAATTGCATGATGTTAATTGCTGTATAACCCTGCCACTGTATGTCATCATTACTATAATTGCTATATGTTATATCAATGGTACTACCATAAGAATCACTTAGATTAAGGAAAAATGAACTTTGATAAAACTGAGCGAAGCGCAGTAGTGATGGAACCAGAAATGACTCCAGCATGCAACAGTCCAACAGTGCACATCTTCTGCTGCACCCAGTGTCACCTGCCCACCACACCGCACCGAAGCCCGATCCTGCTCTGCTGACTGAGAGGACTTTGCACCATCCCTCCTGCCCAGAAAGCCTGTTATGACAGATGGAGCCCAAAGTCATGGACTAAATGACTAAATGGGTATTTTATAGAGATGGCCGATAGACTAAGGGAATGATATCTGTGTGTGTGTATATATATCAAAGGACAGGAAAGGTGATGGTGATTAATTGGGATGTATTGGAAAGTATGGGACCTCAGCATGACATAAATGATATAGAATAAGGGGTGGATACTGTCCTGGTTTTGGCTGTCCTGGTTTTAAACTGTCTTTATCTCAACTCACGAGTTTTACTTTCTTTTTTTCTCTGATTCTCTCCCCTATCCCACTGGGTGGGGAGGGGAGTGAGTGAGCAGCTGTGTGGTGCTTAGTTGCTGGCTGGGGTTAAACCACAACACCCTCCTTTTTTTTGTTTTTTTTTTTCCCTTGGCCAGAATTATTCTAAGAAATTGATCCCCATTTCAGAAAAGCAGTCATTTCCTTCGAAATTCTGCCATACAGCAAATGCGGTGATCAGAGAAAAGAAAGTGACCTGCCTCTACACTGAATTGAATAAGATAAGAATTTGGGCAAGAGCCCATGAGGATTTATATGATGATGTCTTATATTTTCAGCTGTATCTAATGGCCAAAGAATCAAATTATTTGAGCCTGTAGAACTCATTAGCAGGCTTTGGTAAGCTTTTGACTGCAGACCTATACTGGTGGTAATTAGTACTGGCAAACTCTCTGAGTATTAACACATTTGGTTTTCAATGACAGACAAATCACTTTAAGGCACACTTAGAAGATAACTGGTAAGACTTATGGGGTCTTACGCGCTCCCTAGCATTCATGTGCTTTTCATAGTATTTTCTGAAGAAACTGCTCCTCTTCAGCTCTTCAAAACTGTGTTAGAAATAGTAGTGAGCCTAGAAACGTTTCTGGTTTTTATCAAGCTTCAGATACCATAATTACAATACTTATAGCTCTGCAGCTCTTCTACTTTTCAGGATGCATAAAGACCATGAATAAGGATGAAAACATATCAGACAAATTCATAGGGGTTGGTTCAAAACAATTATTTTTGAACAAATACTGCTTTTATTTTGCTCAAGGTGTTGTGTGTGGTAGTATATTCATGTGACTTTTTATGAAGAATTTGAGGAAAGCTTCCTAAGATTACAGACATTTTCAGTTCTCTGAAAAAAATACATTGTTAAGGAATTTTTTTTTCCTTTGTTTTAGAGCTGATATGAGGATAAGATAGAGTACCCTGTTGCAAGGACAAGGAGTAAAGTATGGCATAAACTACCAATGGACTGGCAAACTGCTGCACACTGACTTTCTTTTCATGGGAAACTGATGCCTTGTATCTTTTAATATTCTTCTCATAACTTTCAGCTCTGATGACACCCATTAGGATGATCTCAGACCTTCTCAGGTGCTGAGTATCTCCATGGTTCTCTAAGGCCAGCAGGAGCAGCAAATGCTCCTTTGATAAAGCCAGCAGTGGGCTGTTATGACTAATGGTAGCTCAGAAGCTACGTACAGCAATTATGAAATAGTTGTTTGGCTGCTCTGTGTCCTAACTCCAGGGGTGACTAACTCTTCTGTGACTCTCCCAAGAAGTCTGTCCTCTCAGCCTTATGGCAATAGCAGCAATGGATTTGTCTCAAATAGTATTGCAGCTGGTCACTAGATTGCCCCCAAATTTTAACTCTTACTCTGTTGTTGGGGTCTGATATGCAAAGGTGAATCCTGATGAAGAAGTGTACCTTTCTCTGAATTGTTTAAGGCTGCATCTGGAATATATGCTGGTATATAATTAAACTTTCTTTCTGCAGCAATTCAGTGCCAGCAAAACATGGCATGTGACAACTGAGAGATAGCGTCCTTTCTTCTTGTCTACCAGTGACTGTATGTCAAGATAATGATGCATGCAGTGTGTGTAGTGAACAGAATAAGCATTACTGGCAAGCAGTTACAAATGTGTAATATAATGGTTCTGCTATAAAATCTTTAATGCATTACCCTCACCACGCCACTCTGCTCTTCTGGGTGTGCTTGAAAAATTTCAGCTCGTGGTGCATTATGGATGCTGTGTAAATGCGCATCTGTCAAATCGCTGAGTAAGTATTGAAGGTGGAGGGGGTGGGAAGAAGGCTTGTTATGTTTGCAGCTGACATCAAGCCAAACAGTTTATACTTTACAATGTTTAATTAACTCTGTGGTCAGTCATAGTACTGCTCAAGATTCTTAGGCAGTTCTCCCCATTTCAGAGATGTTTTTACTTAATCTTCCCATTACATGAGTGACTGTATTGGAACTGTTGGAGAGTGTCCTCATGCCATACAAGTGTATGGGTCATAGTGGTACCTGCTGTTAGCTCAAAAAAAAAAAAAAAAAAAAAAAGAAAAAAGAAAAAGTGCTACTATGAAGCTAATTAGTCTCAGAGAAGGGCAGGTCTTGGAAGAGAAGTTACAGCCCTGCACTAATACTGCATTGTGCTTCAGGGGACCTGGGCCAGCATCACTGTCAGCACAGTGTTGCACTCTGCTCCACAGGAGCACACTAGACCTTTGCAGCCTCCCTTGGAGTACTCCATGCCATACTCTGCCGCACAAAATAGACCTGGCCCAAGTCATGGCTCATCCAGGCAAACCACCCTGGCCACCAGAGTAGGCTGGCTGCAGCCTATTTTTAGTAAAGCACTGGTCATTTCTAAGAGAATGCTGATGTCTTGCAGCACTAAATGATGCTGCATGCTTTTTCTTTTAGCTTTTTTCCTCATAGGCACTTACGCTGGAAGGAGAGGGATGCATTTACATAAGTTGAGTATGTGTTGCTTCTAATGAGGATAAACTGGTAAGAATTATCAGCACTCATTGTTCAAACTATACGCTAAATGCCAGTGGCAATTTGTTGTGGTTTAACCCCAGCCGGCAACTAAGCCAGATGCCACCGCTTGCTCATGTCCCCCCACCCAGTGGTATGGGGGAGAGATTTGGGAAAAAAATAAAACTCATGGGTTGAGATAAAGACAGTTTAATAGGACGGAAAGGAAGAAAATAATAATGATAATAATAATAATAAAATGAGTTAGAATATACAAACCAAGTGATGCACAATGCAATTGCTCACCACCCGCTGACCAATGCCTAGGCAGTTCCTGAGCAGCAATCTGTCCCTCCCAGCCAGCCAACTCCCCCCAGTTCCTATACTAAATGGGATGTCACATGGTCTGGAATACCCCTTTGGCCAGTTTGGGCCAGCTGTCCTGGCTGTGTCCCCTCCCAACTTCTTGTGCCCCTCCAGACTTCTCGCTGGCTGGGCATGAGAAGCTGAAAAATCCTTCACTTAGTCTAAACACTACTTAGCAACAACTGAAAACATCAGTGTGTTATCAGCATTCTTCTCATACAAAATCCAAACCAACACTATACCAGCTACTAGGAAGAAGATTAACCCTATTACAGCCAAAACCAGGACAGGATTAAATGAAAAATCCCTCAATTTTGTATTCTAGACATGTTGCTCTGCTTTTACTCCATTTTATAAGGGTGAAATCCTGCTGAAGACACTGGAGTTGTTATTGACTAAAAAAATTATGAAAGAGAGGGCAGAAGCTGGTATTTCATGTTTCCCAGAAATAGAAAGACACCTGCTTTTTTGTAATATGCATAGTATCAAGGGATTCTATGTTTAGCACAAACGTTGTTCCACATTAATGGAAACCTATAGCACAGTGTGATGTTTTTCAGCAGCAGATGTGGGAAGGAAGACTCCTGTGATTCAGGAATTGTACAGAGACCAGCTTCTATCTTGTCTGTTGAGGCTGTGTCTTAAATACTTCCAAATATAGTGGAGAGTATGAAAGGGTTAATCTTAATACCTGGTTTTGGGAAAATAAACATAGAATGTGACAGATTTGTACTTTTGGCACAGCATGCTGTGAGGTTAGTTAGAAAGGGGAGATCTGCTTCTCTTCTACCTTTTTAGGATAATTTCTATTAAACTGTACTGCATTTCTGTTATAGATTCATAGAATCATAGAACAGCCCAGGTTGGAAGGGACCTCAGAAGATCATCTGGTACAACCTTTTGTGGGAAAGGGAGCCTAGATGAGATTACCTAACACTCTGTCCAATCACATCTTAAAAACCTCCAGTGATGGGGACCCCACCATGTCACTGGGGAGGTTGTTCCAGTGGTTGATTGTTCTCAATGTAAAAAATTTCTTTCTTACATCAAGATGAAACCTCTTCCAGTGCAACATGTTGAACAGCATGGGGCCCAGTATCAATCCCTGAGGGACCCCACTTGTGACAGGCTACCAACCTGAGTAAAACCCATCGATCACTGCCTTCTGTTCACATTATTTGGTTTCTTTCCTGTTAAAATTGTAATGGTTGCAGAATATTGTGAAACTAATTGGTCTGACTTTACTATGTTTAATAAATGCAATGGTAAACAGTTTGCATAGATTTAGCTTAAGGAATACCTTAGATGCTTTACATTTTAGTAGCCTGATTTTAAAACATACACACAGTGTCTATTAATTTTCTTACTTATGAGTATTACTTTTTAACCGTATGGGGCTTTGAAATTCTCAGCTTTATGGAGAATAACATGACTGGTGAGAAAATGGTTGGGTTTTTTTTTTATAATTTCTCCTTTTTTCTCAGTGGCAAGAGGCATCCATGAGAACCTTTCTGAAGGTTTGTAAGGGGTAGAGAATATGCCCCAGGGAAGCACCTGTCCTGAATATCAATTTTTTTAAAAAATCCAGCTGTCTCAGAGCAGCTCTCTGGAGCGAGATAGCTCAGTGAAGAAGATGCTTGAAGAGTAGGCTTCCTGGCACTGTGAGACTCACTGATTCAGTGCAGTTCCGCAGGGGGAAGGAAGAAATCTCTCCTCTCCCAAGGGATGTGATACAGTTTCCTAGCTTCAGTACCTCCAGTTTCTGTTTGAAATCACTGTTTCTCAGCTGCAACATTGTCTTTGCTTTCTTGATCTGACTCTGTTCTCTCATATAAGAAACCATTAACTGCATTCATATATCTCCAGCTGAGCTAGAACAATTGAAACTAAACCAGTACAGATTCTGTTTTGCAAAGTATTTTTTTTTAGTTCTGCATTAAAAAGAAAAGCCTTGGAAGATCACTCATGATAAATTATGGGATAGAAGTCGCATTCATAACCTATATCCCACCCTGCAATGGTCAATAACCTCTTCATCAGAGGGGTCTCTAATGTGATACAGTGATCCAGGTTCCTGGTGACATGTCAGTCTGTCACAGCCAGCACCAAACTGTTGTCTGTCTGAAGGCTCTTTGTCTCTGTCTCTCCTGCCTGGCTCTCTGATACTGGGATGTTTTAAGAAGTTGTACTTTCTTTGTTTACTAAAAGACTTGATTTAAAAAAAAGAAATACACAATATTTCTGGCCAATGAGAATAAAGAATTTATTGGAAAGCTGATTAAACTATACATGATTTTCTTACCAGGCATTTCTTTACTTTTCACTCTTCCCCTTCTTCAGATACCTCATGAGGTATGCTTCAGTGAAAACATGTTTGCAAATCAACAGTGAACTCAACCTTATAGCACAGTTTTTTGTAAAGGCACATGTTGTCTGTGCAAGGCAGGTATCATGGGTCTCAGTTTTTCTCTAAAGGTGGATCTTGGTTTCAGCATTCATTTTGCAGTATTCCAGAAGGCTGGGTAGTTTGTCTACTGCTTCTGGTGTACTGCAGAAAATCTGTGTCACCTGCCCTTGGATAATCACAGCTGGTAGACGATCACCACCTGGTGGGTTTGGAGCAGCTCAGTGAGGCTTGTCCTTGAAAATCAGGGGTTTGAACAACTTCAGTTCTGTGCCAAGGAAAGGAACATCCTGTCATGCAAATGGAAGATAAATTTCAGTCCATACAAAGATTCATTTCCAGTTGTTGACAGTTCATTTTCACTTTTCCCTTTGAACCACAAAAGGTTAGTCACCTAGCTTATTGAAGTGTAATTACAAGGAAGAAACTTAAAACAATTCACTTGTCATTATTCACACTGAAACCTTGTAATAGGAGCAATGTTGTCCATTACTGAATTCAAATCTGTAGAGTAGGTGCTTTTATGTAAGTAAAAATATATTTCCTATAAAATGTGAAGAGTTTTCCCATGTGACAGAAGTGCAGCAAAGACTGGGGCTGTGGGGAATCTATTGCTCCCAGCTGGAGTCTAGGGCAAATGCCTGTGGTCTATGGTAAGATTAGGATGTCCTCTTGTTTATAAGTCCCTTCTAGTATTCTGTTATCAGTACAGCTATTGTCTTTCCACTTTGTTTTCTACCACTTTAAATGACAACTAAGTTCCTATAAGGCAAATGATACACGTTGATATAGATTTATTTATTCCAGTAGAGCTGGACCCATTTGTAGTCTCTGGAGGGATGGCCTTTTATACATGGATACATCACATCTTGCACAATATTATCACTGACATTTTGGTTCCTGTAACAAATGAGCATCTTGGAGCTGACCTTTTTCATGAAGCAAACCTCCAAGTATCACCCTCTGGATATCTCACTGTCTTTCTAAAAGAACATATAAGCCAATGAAACAAAAAAGTAAGTGATTAAATGTTGGAAAAAAAAAGAAAGAAAAAAAGAAATGTCATATGACAAAATTATGTTTGTATTTAAACAAAAGTTTATAAACATCTTCTATGTTTATCTTCTCCCTCACTTTTGGTTCTTTGGAAAAGCATGGTGCATTTTCTATACTTCTGCACCAGGACTACACATGTACTATATGTTTACAAGGTCTAAACCTCTTCAGTTTTTCATGTGCAAAAAATCTGTATAATTTATGCTTTATCTCTGTCTCTATATATAGCTTTTCACTCAGTTATGTATACAGGAATCAAGACAAGCTACTCAGAACTCTCTCAGAACTAATAATTTTTCTTAAAGACAATCCATAAACTTGACATGATGCTACTGGGTTTCTGGTTCAGTGTATTATTTGTATGATGAGTTTAAGAGCACTCGAGTCTTTCAGAGGAGTTATCTGTTTAATTGGGTTTTCAATTAGAACTTACCTCATTAGCAGAGCTCAGGTGAGCTTCACAGGGTTCTTGTTTTTTTCCTTTTTCCCCAAATCATCATCAACAAAATCCAGTTAATTTCAGTGGGGCTGAACACAGGCTGAGTGAGAAGGTGACGTATCTTCTTATGGTTTCACAGATCATGGTTTTGTGCATATATATAATAATAGCTATGAACTTCTAGTACGCCAGTCTATGGAACAGACTTATCTCAGATACACTAGAAATGTAGATGTGAATCAGCTCATTTTTTTTCCAGCAGTTTTCACTCTTGTCTTACCTTCCTCACACTCATATTTGTTGCTAGGAAAAAAATCCCTTTCCAAAGATTAAGCCTTGGTATGGAAGTGAATAATGATCCAGAGGTCACAAAATTAATTCCTCTAGGTGTTAGGTAGTGTTCAACCAAAGAAGGTATATTTGTAAATATTTCCAGACAAGATCAACTTTGTTATAAATGGGACCAGGACTTCATTCAAAGAGCCAAATGTACAGATTGACCTGCTGATAAGCAGCATTTATGCTTCTAGTCCCTGCTCCAATGTAAGTCAGTCTGGCCTCAAAGCTTAAGTCAGTGAGATTGTTTACTTCACTGAGTTGTTGGGAACAGAACAAAATTAATGTGTCTTTTTGCAAGTCAGTAACAGTTGTCACTTAATTCAGCAGTGAGATTTGGCTCTGAATCAACTCATTCCCAGTTATGACAGTTTGAATACAAAACTGTATTTTCAGCCGTCGTTCAAACATATGACTTTGACATCTTCCATGCAGAACTAAGCTAATTCCTTTTTATGTTACAAAGGAGGAGGTAAAAAAACTTAAACAAGTCAGTTGGTGCCGTTCCTACACGCTCCTTCTGCCAACGCATGAGCATTAACTTATCAGTATCTCCTGTGCTACAAAGGTGAACTCATTGTTGCTGCCTCTCTTTGACTGACTTGGATGGGAGATGTGATAAAAGTGCAAATGATTAAAACAATCCATCTGATCTGCTGAGACATACAGGAAGCTTTGGCAAAGGTGATACGATCTGTATTTGAGCATGTACATTATAAACTGCTGGTATATTTATGGGAGAACAGGAAATATTTGATTTCACCAATTTAAATCACTTTATTAGTTGAGGTGGAAAATTCATGTTTTGTGGTGTCTTAAAATACAGGAGGTTAACATTCAGGATAGGGTTGAAAGAAGACAGCTCTGTACATTAATATCCAGTTAAAGCAAGCAGTCCAAAAACAAGCCATGGGTGATTGAATGGGATTATGAATCAACAAGACAGACTTCATTTAACAATTCTGTTGTTTGTGAAAATGATAAAAACACCTGTACAGGGAAAGACATCTATTACTCGCTCTCCTGTCATCTGTTTAATAACCTTTACTATAAGACTTGAGCACTCCCCATTATATTTGGAAGTTATAATGTGACTGTCATGGTTTAACCACAGCCAGCAGCTAAGCACCACACAGCTGCTCACTAACTCCTCCCCTGTGGGATGGGGAAGAGAATCAGAAGGGTAAAAGTGAGAAAACTCATGGGTTGAGACAAAGATGGTTTAATAGGTAAAGCAAAAGCCACACATGCAAACAAAGCAAACCAAGGAATTCATTCACCACTTCCCATTGGCAGGCAGGTGTTCAGCCATCTCCAGGAAAGCAGGGCTCCATCACGCCTAACAGTTACTTGGGAAGACAAATGCCATCACTCCTAATGTCCCCCTCTTCCTTCTTCTTCCCCCAGCATTATGTGCCGAGCATGATGTCCTATGGTCTGAATGATCCCTTGGGTCAGTTGGGGTCAGCTGTCCCGGCTGTGTCCCCTCCCAACTTCTTGTGCACCCCCAGCCTACTTGCTGGTGGGGTGGGGTGAGAAGCAGAAAAGGCCTCGACTCTGTGTTAGCACTTCTCAGCAGTAAGGAAAACATCCCTGCATTGTCAGCACTGTTTTCAGCACAAATCTAAAACACAGCCCCATACTAGCTACTATGAAGAAAATTAACTCTATGCCAGCCAAAACCAGCACAGTGGCAAAAACAATAAAATAAAATAAATTAAAAAAATCCACAGCTTTTCAAGCTTTGGCAACTTCCTCCAACTCTGAATAATCTGTGTATTTTTGCGCCTTAATTTTATAGGTGATACATATTGTTGGGGAAAACAGTCACTTGCCAACAGGTCTGTACAATTAAATAAGCCTATAGCCCTTTTCTTCTCTTTACTGTACACTAGCTTTATAATGCATCAAGCTGCACAGAGCAAACTCAATATAATAACTACTTCTTCAGTTGGGCAGATGTGAAGGGACTGGCTGGGAACTGAGAGAAGCTCTCTCCATGTCCCCAGGCTTGCCTGGTCCTATCACTGAACCTGTGTGAGGAGGAAAGGTATTGGACCTTTTGCCTAAATTTGCACAGCTTCTGTGTTCTTGGACCAAGATGACAAAACGAAATCTGTACTCTGTTTACTTCATATTCTGCCTGTGAGGGTGTATTTCACACTGTTACAGTTTGTCTGTGTGCCTAGTGAAAGGCATGGAAGTCAATGCAATGGGCACTCCACCAGTCCTGGGTATAAATCAGTGTCATATAATGGGATCCAGCTATGGGCAAGGGACAGTCATGAAAGATATTAGAGACCCTCAACTCACACTTGGGCCGGAGAGGTTTCAGAGCTGTTTATATTCTCTGTTTTGATGCCTTCCTGTTTTTTCTGAGTATCACAGGGATGCTAATGACATGGATGCAAAGGGAGTATAATCCTTGATTAGGCCTCACCTGTCCTTTCTTGGTTTTGCCTCTAACAGTGCCAGCTCCTTTGGAGGCAGACAGAAGAATGCAAAGGTGGGATAAGCTGCCCCCAGATAAATTTGATGGTTCTGAAAACTGGTGATTGCATTGGTGCAGAGAGCATTATATATGCTAAGGCGATGCACTCTCTGTATTCTTATAAGGGGTTTATGATCATATTCTTTCTACAGAACGCGATCTCATTTTTAATCCAGTTTCATTACATGATTAGCTCACTCATTTGCTGCTGTTTAGTTCTTCTGCTCTATCATGTCTTTTCTCAGAATTTTAAAACATGTGTGCTGATTGACTTAAAAGGTAACCTTATCCAAAAAAGACACATTTAATTCTGATGAAATTTCATGGCTAATACTTCTTGGGCAAAGTCAACAGTATGGTCTGCTGAACTGAGCTTATTAATGTCTGATTCTACATGAATGCCAGCTTAGCTCTGCCAGTCTCCTAAGCAGTTTAAGCACCAGGATTGCTCCTCCACCTCCTCTGGTCACTCAGAGTTTTGTGAACACTTCTTTAATATTTGCAGGACCTTTTGGTATAAGGATTACTGTGGCCATAATTAGAAGAATCAGACTTGGGGTTTTATTCATATTCCTGTTTTGCATGGACTGTGATTAAATCAGTGGTAAGTGCTCTGTTGATTGTTGTGTTGGATCTTTTTCTAATAACAAAATATAATGGCTCATTTTCTGAGTTTACATAACCCTAACATAAAGATGGTGCAGAATACAAATTTATTCCTAAGCAAACAGACTGTTTGTGAATTATCATGGTTTCAGATAAAAGAAAATTAATCTAAACCAAATAGAAAAATAGCTGTTGTGAGTGCAGGCTTTTAGGTAGTTGCAGCACTACTGATTTCTAACTATTGGGAAATTTTCCATTTTCTGTAATTTTACAGGCAACAGATATTAACTGTGGGCTTAACATCTGGCTTATTGAAGAAAAATATATGTCTTAATGCTTCCTTTTAAAAGGAGTTTTGAATTTTAATCTCCAAAAACTTGGAGCACAGAAAGGGGTCCTGTATAGTTCATCTGTTATTTCCCTACTCTTTTACTTAGTAGCAAGAAACATTGAACATGGGAATCTTCAACACATATGAGCAATTTGCTGCTAAGCCCCTGAACAGGGGCTAGATATAATGGAGATAGCTTCAAGGAGGACAAAGAAGCATTGTACTTCCTTTTGACAGTAACCTGGTAATTGTTCAACTACAAATAGTTTTAAGTTGGAAAATCTGCTCTTTAAAATAAAGATCAACTTTAATGGAAAAAAGAAAGCCA
This sequence comes from Aquila chrysaetos chrysaetos, assembly GCF_900496995.4. NCBI lineage: Eukaryota > Metazoa > Chordata > Aves > Accipitriformes > Accipitridae > Aquila > Aquila chrysaetos. The sequence goes on along the minus strand of NC_044030.1, from coordinate 15,527,478 downwards.
AAAGCCAGTGAAAGTAAGTAGGGATTTGGGGGTTTTTTGGTGGGAGGGGTTAGTGTTATTCTCAGATCTCAGATTCCCCTCTTGCATTTCTGCCGATAACTCCAAAACAAAATGTAAACCAAGAAATAGGAAAAAAAAAAAGTTTAAAAAAGCAAGCCCTTAGTATGCCTATTGAGTTAACTGGTATCAATTCAACAAAGGCAGTTCTATTTCGAGACCTATGTATCAACTTCATTTAGTTGTTCACACCAGAATCAAGTAGGTAAGGAAACCATGTCCAGTCTGATAGAAGGGAAGTGGAAGGGGAAGGAGGAAGGGAAGGGAAGGGAAGGGGATGTAGCAAGAGGGAAAATGGGCTAACTCAGATGCCAACTCCATGACAGCCCTCCCTCTGCTGTAACTCACATGAAGTTAGTTTTGCAGTCTGGCACAAAGAGACGCCTTGTTATTTCTCCTTAGAAGTAAGAGATATTCGAAGAAAAAGACTCTCCTGGTGAAATGTTTGCTTCTGGTACTTTCCTTTTCTCTTACATCAAGGAACATCAAATTTAAATGCCATCACATTTGGTAGCTATGCAGTTGGACAGCCAACTTCTGTCAGGTAAGAGGAAGACATTTTGAGTGATATGGGTCAGGCCAAAACCAGCAGGTTAATTTGCATCTGTCAGTGGTAGACAGCCTTGTCTGAATTAACTTTCTTGTCTGACTTTCTGCCTTTTTCTGTTAGGTGGTACACTGGGATGCTGCCACTTGGGATAAGGGCTTGTTTCCTTGAGTGTCTGAGCACATCACAGATATTCCCACAGTGTGCTGGTTTTGAGTCAAGGTCTTATGAAATTAATATCACTTTATTTTTCTTTTTTCTGTGTCTCACAATGTCTTTTCCAGTGGTGATCTCAAGCGGCTTCTGTCTTGTTCCTTACAGAAGCACAAAAGGTGGTGTGCATTTTTTGGAGCTTTTTCTTTTGCTTTGTTTTCTTTGTGGTGAAATGTTCATTTTGCTGAGACTGCTGTTGCACTGTTGCACAGTGCTTTTGGTCCTTTAGCCTTTGTAATGCTATGGGACTTCCCCTTGCAACTCTGGAGCCTACCTTTTTACTTCACTGTCTTTTATCTACACACCCAGAGGATTCCTGGCAGTGCTTTTAACCTGGTGTCCCAGCAGCTGTCTTCCCTTGGCATTGCTCCTCCGAACCTTTGCTGGCTCTCATCTCTTGTGGATGGTGATTGCCACTGATGTTTAAATCATCCTGCTGTTTCCCTTCCTTTTTACCATTTTTCTTTCTAGCTTCTAATTCATAACTGTACACTAAAATCCCTTTACCCTTTGCCTCAGCTTTTAGTCTATAACTTCATATTAGAAAATACAGAGCCTAGGAGGTAGGAAATGGGTAATAGTCACATCACTTTCCAGTAAATATTATCTAATAGTTAGATACCTACCTACCTACCTAAATGTTAGATAGTATTTAATAATACTAATATCAACACTAATAGTGTCATAAGCAGAACCTACCAGCTGGGGCATTGTGTTAGTCTCAATGAAACCTGTAATTGTGCTAGGAAGGAATGAATAAAGGTTCATTTTCATCATCTTCCTTATCCTCACAGCCTCCTGTACTGGAAAGAAGGATGCTTGCCATGGGATCCCACTGCTTGCCACTAGCCAGCTGGCCACTGGATGGAAGTCTTTCTTTTTCTTCACCTCTTTTCTGCTCAGTGTTTGTTTGGATTTTCTTACCCCTGAGGTAACTTTGAAGTTAATGTATGCACCCTCTTAATCTAGCGTTTCAGCTTCCCCTGTGCAACAGCTGATAAGTCTGTGAATAGTGGGAGTTCATCTGCACAAGTTAATGCTTGTTTAGTCAGAGTTTGCTATTCTTACAAAATCATCATATCAAATTACAGAAATAGGCATTTCTAATGTTTTCTGCTTGGAATATCATTAAAATGATGTTTTGCTAATACTAAATTAACTCTTATCAGTCTCTTCTTGGCTGCAGAACCTCTGCTGACAAAATTTTGTGAGCTGTCTTTGGTCAGGCTTCTGCTGTGAGTTAAAAGCAACAGAACAGAGCACCCTGCATTATTTTTTTTCTTTCATACTTCAAATGAAAAAAACTCTTCTTTCTGATTTTTAAGCTTGAAGTTTTTGCACATCATTGTTTTTCTTTATTTGGCAAGGAAGATAGATTGACAACAACCAACTAAATGCTTTTTACATACAAGCTATTTTGGACAGGTACACACCTGAAAAAGCAGTGTGCAAAACAGCTGTAAAAGATACACTTGGTTTCATTTTTCATTTTGACCTTGAAAGAGGGTGTAGTGAGATTAAGTGATGCCTCTGGCAGAAAGGTGCTGTCAGTTTTCATAGTAGCATTTGAACACGTGGTCACCCCCATCAGCCATCTGGGAGATGGCAGAGCTCCATCTTCAGCTCCAGTCATCCACAGCTGCTGCTGTTAGCCCATACTGCTGGTGATTTTGCTCTGAATTAACACAGGAGGGCTGTGAACTCAGAGGGCAAAAGGCAGAGCCCCAAAAGGACCTGCCTTCACTTGGGATGCTACTGCGACTGGAGCCACCAGGGATGAGGACCAAAAGGTTGTGACAAAGAGGCACTGGCTTTAGAAGTCCGTCAGTTCCACAACCTGAATTTGCTTTTCCACTATTTGCCGTGCAGATGTGATGTTAAAATCTCATCCATTTTTTCAGTCACTAACAAGAAATTGTTCTGGCAGATCTGAGGGAAGGTGTTATTTTATGTTTGCTGTGGGTGACTGTTAAGTTGGCTTCGTGTTATCTTAATTTTGGTTTTTGCTTTGCTACAAAGAATACAAAGGGATCTTACTGTCAATAAGAGATTGTATTTGTTGATTTAAGGAGAAGCCTATCCTGGTTATAATATTTGTTGTTACCTTAAATTAGCTGTATAAATGAAATTGTTGACTATTAAAAGAATCCACTAATACAAGAACAGAGAATGGGTGTTTCCTCTGTTACAGTAATGGCTATTACTGTTACAAATTTATAGGTCCGGAATACTGTAAGAGCTACAATGGATTGCTTAAAAATGTCATCCAAAGAACTGTTAATACATTAAAATATGAATATTTTATGCACGTCATTAACCTTGATAATTTACCTTAAAATAACTTTGAAATGGCTTGATTTTGATTAGTTTCTAATGGAGCTTGAATCATCTAGATGTTAATCTTCCCTGTGTGGCTGCCAGGTTGTTGATGTACTATCAGATTGATAATTATTCTTCTTTCATCACCCTCACACACTTTAACATAGAAATAGCTTTATATATTTAGTAATAGAATTAAGGAATAGTAGAGCTATAGGGGAACTCCAGAAGCACGTCTGTCTGTTACAATAACTTGAGACATGCCTGAAGGAAAGATTAACTCTGTCTGTGCTTCTTTTTTTCTAGTGTTCTTTGTTTGTCCTTTTAAAAATATCCTGCATGAGCAAGTCTGGATGTCCCAAACAACTTATCTTGGAGGTTCCCTATCCTGAAAGCAGGGAAGTTTTCCAAATGTCTAACATTTCTGCTGCAGTATTAAACTGGTTTCTTTGTATGCTGTACAAAATGAATGCAGAAAACAGATTGTTCCCTTCCTTTTTTTTGGTATGGGTTTGTGTGTATTTGAATACTGCAATTAAATTGCATTTGCTTTCCTGTCTGTCTTCTGCTCTTTGAAATTGTTTCTTTCATAGGGCAACATTTCTCATGGGGTCTAGAAGCCAGGCCAGTCCAACAACATGGTCATTTATGTTTTGGGAGTTGAGGAACAGAGGACAGAGGGAACAGCTTTAGCAGATAGTGGGAGAAAGAAAATGTTGGATGGGAAATTTGCAGTGCTGTATAGAAACCTCCTGTCTCCTGGACATTCAGAAGATGCTGTAGGTTGGTTTGATTTCTATGTTGTTTGTTTCCTTTGTAATAGGAATGTGTGGGTTAAAAGAATATGTTATCAACTGTTGTTTCCTAGTAAGGAGAACACAGAAAATTCAGAGCTGTGAAAGAAGTTTTAAACACACAGGGAGAGTTAGGGATCTGGATAACAATGACATGATCCCAGTTTAAGGGGTAGGAAGGTCCTGAATTAGAAGAAGAAGAGAAAGCTGGAGAAAGCCAGGATGGAAATACTGCCAAAATGAGGGCTGATTGATGAAACAGCACCAGTCAGCACAGATAATCTTGTGTCTGAGCCCAGTCAGGCTGTGGAGAATGTTTTGTGACACCTTCTGTTTCTGGCTGTGTTTCTTTTATAGGACTGAAATGTTTACAATATCCAATTAGGTATGCAATATAAAAAAATGCAATATATTTGTTTAGAAGGGGGAATAGTAAATATAGAATAGCATAAGGCATAGAAATAGAAAGGGGTTTGGATATGAAGTGTTTGGTTAGCAAGAACCTTGCATAGCTCTTGATGAGATGGCAAATTAGTATAAGTAATATCAGACAAATATCTTCAGAGAGGTAGGTATTTTGTTTTACTTCAGAAGTTCCTAAACCCCTGGCTGCTTATGCAACATGTCATGTCATCTCAAAGATGACATTTTTCTACCAAGATTTCACTCTCACAGCAGAAAAGGTGAAAAGTAAATTTTTTAAGTATTTGCATTTTTTAGACAAATTGATTTGTTCAAGATTGCACAGATAGGCTGTACTGGCACTGAAAAAATCAGTTCAGGGCTTTTATATCCCAAAACAGTGACTTAATTATAATTAACTTTTAGCCTTCAAGAAGTTTTTGTCCTTCAGCATTATCTCACTGTCAAAGGGTTAAGAAAAAGCTACATTTTATCAGAAAGGTCCCCAAAAGCAAGTTCTGTAAGTTGTATTTCACAGTAGTCATTTCTCTTAACTTGGTTCAGCATAGGAAGCTATTTTTAATACATGTCTTATATTTTCCTCCTGCATATTTGCAGGAGCCTCCCTTTAACCCCCAGCATCGTCTTTACAGTACTCCACATTATGGTTGCCCTTTATTCCACCATTTTGACTCCATGTTCAGTGAAGGACCCTGTACCTAGCTGACACTAGGTGGTATTGGAGTTCTTTTATTCTCACGAGTGCTTTGAAACATATTGCTATCACCACATTTAATTCATGTATACCCAATTTAAGAATTGCCATATGACCTAGACTTATTTATCATCTTTCTTTAAAGAAGACAGTTTATTCAGTCTAAAGTAGTTTGCAAACTGTTTCAGCACTCAGCAGCCTTGAACTCTCAACAAACAGATTTAAGAACCTGACAGTCATTAGCTGTATGAGCATTGTTAGGATAACAGTGATGATAGAGAAGGAAAGGACAGAAGATTACAGGGAAAGAATGCAACACTTGAAGATGGCTGTACTTTTAAGTTAATGAAGAGGGAGAGCTACTGAAGCATAAAAGAATAGCTCAAAAGTTGTTGCTGCTTGATAGGTATATTCTCTCTATGTTGTCTACAGGTGGCTTCAGAAATATTTCTCCTGACTGTTGTCCGAGAGATAAAATACAGGACCAGTCAGGAAAATCATAGGCTAAATGTTCAGAGAGCTGCCTTGGTTTGTTCTTGGTTTTGTTTTCCCAGATGAGTGGTAAAATGAGATTTTTGCAGGTCTGATGTTTAGATTTAATGAAGAAGCAGGTGATCACGACTTACATTAAGAAGCGAACAATGTGGGCTAGTTCAGTAGGCTATCATGGCAAAACTTCAACATGAATGACATTCTCATTGTGCTTGAGAGTGGTAGGTGGGTGGCATCCTGCAACAATTGTTCTTTGTGCTGCTAATATGATATTTTCTAATTCATATATCACTCTGTCTCCTAAAAGCAATCCAACAAATAAATACAACATTAATAAAACCATGTTCAGAAGTAACTGTTATTTTAGAGAACTCTTATTTCCTCCAGATAGTTGCATCAAAATAACATATTTCATCTTTATGACTCTTCCTTCTTCAAACATCTAGAATCTCTGAAAACCAGAAGGAAAAAAAAAAAAAAAAGTGTAAGAAGGGCTTTTAAGTTACAGGTTCAGTTTCATGTTTATAAAAGCATAAGAGAATAAAAAGAATAAAAAAATGTTTTGTATTTCTGAACAGCATTCCTAAAGCCTTTCCCCATTACCATCTCAATGATTAGATTTTCTTTCTTTAAACTTTCTTTCATTGATTTGTAGCACAGAACATTGATTTGCAGTACAGAGTGTGGTGATGAAACTAGGGAAGTAATACTGAAGTGACCAGCTTTCAGTACAGGAGGACAGTGAAATAATGTCTGACATTTATTAAACATGAAGTGCTGGCTAAGTCACACCCTCTGTTTATCACACAAATTTGTCAATTTGAACTTATGTAAGTATTTCCTGGACACAAATTGTCATGCCTGTCATGGACAGATGATTTTCAGGGACATAAATCTGTCATGCTTGCAGAGATACTTATGGAATATTTTCTTTTTTTACTTTTTAACTTTTTCCAATCTAAAGTGAGTGACAATTCAAGTAAACATGTTTCCTCTTTTGGCTTTTAGAAAAAAACTCTAAATCCCATCATGAATGAAGGAGACATTCCGGTCTTCTGCTAATGTTCTTGGGAATAATCCTTTCCCTAAAAAATGTTTGATAACCAAGATATTTTGCTAAGGTTTGACACAAAATATCAACCAACAACGTGACCATGGACAAGTGAGGGTATGTGTACAGCTGAAGCAAAAGCACATATTATCTCCACAAACCCCAAACCTATTTGTATATCTACTCTTCTTACTGGTTTTAAGGCTTCCTCCCCCACCCCCCCACTCCACCTTACCCTGGCCTCCCTGCTTTTCAGTATGTGTCCCCTTTCACTGAACTTTTTTACTCTCTCTGGCTTCTTTGTGCAGTCAGTGTTATTACTTGGAAAATCTCTAATTTCTCTCTGTGAAGACCTTTGCGTGTAACTATTTCTTCCGTCCTCATTCCGATAACAAATTATTCTGTAAGGAAAATCAAATTAGTTTACTTCTCTGCGTTTGGCCTGAGAGTTTCTTGAAATCAGGACTTTCCTTTCATGTCTGTCCATAAAAGTGGCTACATATTCTTTCAGTATGAGAAATATAGAAAAAATACAGTAATCTAGAATACTGCTGCAGTGCCATTGTGAAACTGCACTTGATTTGTAGAGTGAAACTTGCCCTTTTTTCAGAGAAGATGGTTAAGCTAGTCCTATTGTAGCACTTGATACCTCCATATCCTCATTATTCAAAGCTGTTTTCAAAAAATGAGTTTTTACATCTCCAAAACATGAAATAACCATGTGTATCTCTGTGGGACTGTGACTGGTTACAGCAGCAGACTAGAGAACTGAGGACATCTGCAGCTTGTTCTGAACATTAGATATGGATCTTTTTCTAGGGAACTGTAAAAGCAGGGCACCCTGCCAATGCATTTTGTGGAAACCCTAGTCACCTTGTATAATAGGCCATGAAGAAGTGACTTGATAAATCAGGAGAAGAGAGGATTTTGAGGGGTGGGAGAGGTGTCAGTATTCAGGTGCCTGCTTATGTTTGCATTAGCTGTTTTTGCACTGTATGTAGTACAAGATAAATTCATTTAAATGTAGGTAAACAGTGCTGAAGCACTAGAAGTAAATGGGCCTAAATGAATCAGATTACATAACAGATTTAATAAGTTCTGCAAGATGTATCAGGGATTATATGAATTCCCCTCAAGCTTCTTGTAAATTACCCTTCCTTTAATTTGAAGGCCTATTAAGATGACCTAAATACTTTCCAGCCATGTGAGTTTCTCTTCTGTTTCATTCGTGGAATTTCTAAGAGCTCATTATTCTGGTGTTACAAAAGCTTTTCCTCAAAGAAATTTTCTAGTCCATGACTTTTTTTTTCCTGAGTTTGTTGTCTTACAATAAAATTGTTGAATAAAGAGAAATGAACCTCAAAAATTCGTAATTTTGCACATTCTTCTCTGCAAAGAAGAAAATATCAATAATGCATTTGATAACTTTCAGTGAAAATTAAAAGGTCTCCTCATCTCAAATTCTGCTTTTTAATATATATAAAATACAGAAGTAAAGGATGAATGACTGCTCCTTGTTTGCAGCCGTATATGCTAGTTTCTTTTTTTTCCATTCAGATGAAAGTCATGAAACATGTTCTAGTACTAGTACAAGTACTATTCATAGTCAAAATTTGTTGCAAAGGATTTTCTTCACTCCAAGAGGGCAAAGCAAGGACATGGAAATACAAGTTGCAAGAAGAAGCAGAGAGGGCTTAAACTAGGAGGTGGGTGTGTGGATTGTCCGGCTCATAGTTCACAGACGAGTTTCACCATGTCTAGTGCACACAGGCGACTCATGGGGGGTTACAAAAGCGACCCAGCCTTGGGTTGCCTTGAGGCCCTGTCTCTGTGCAGAGACGACTCACGGGGAGCTGTGTAGACAGCTTAGCCCTGGGCTGTCTGATAAACCCTAAAGTAAACAGGGCAGTGGCAGCACCATTCAAAGAACCAAAACCTGAACTGAGCCTTGAAATCCCTTAACAAATAGTATGCCCTGAGTCTCAATCCAACCACTATTCGGTTGCTGAGGAGGCAAGGTTTAAAAAAACCCCAAAACCTGGAGGGTTTCAGCTTCCGTTTCAAATGACAACCTTGTGTATTCAAACAATCACAGACCAACAAGGGAAAGATAAGGGGAAACTCCACTCAGATATACATAATCCATTTAGGCCTATATCATAATCCACTCAGACGTAGTCATACACACCATTCCACAGGTCAGGGGATAAAAACTCTAAGATTCAGGTTGGAAATGGGGGGAGTCACTTCTCCAACTATACAGTTGGCTTGTGAAGGAAACACACATACACACACATTCCCCCCCCCCCCCCCACCCCTTGATCGGGATGCCAGTCAAGGTAACTTCCCTGGGATTGAGAGCCCTTACCTGGAGGGGTAAGTGAATATTGTTTATGCTTTAAGTTTGTAAATGCGTTTGTGGTTGTCTGTGAATCGCTTGTGGTTGTAATAATGTACTACTCTTGCCTTAAAAAATTGCAGTAGTGCATTCCTCCATTGTATCTGTAAAACCTGCAATAGTGGCGTGTTAAGTCTGTAAGTGAAATTCAAATAAGTTGTTTGCTTGAACCTTGCAGTTAAGTCTGCAAGTGAAGTTCAAGTCGTTTGCTTGAACCTTGCAGTTAAGTCCTTTTCCGTCACATTAGTGTATTTAAGACATTTTGCAGAGAAAATGTCTACAAATGTCTTTACTGAAGTAAAGAGGGCTTCTGATACTGATTTGTCTGACTTCTGTAGTCCCTCACTATCTAGTTACTTTTCTGTCTTACATATTTATGATGCTAGAAGGCCATTGTGACCAAGCAATTTAAAAAATACAAATTCTGCTTAGCAGTGACCTTTCAGATACCTAGCACCTTGAAGATTCATTTATTATACCCTTTCACCTTTAAATTTGGTATGCACAAAGGGTTTTATTCTACATAAGCATCAATATTTATTATTTAACTCTCTAAGAGTTGTCCCTAATGCTATAATCAAGCAAAGCATTTACAAAGGAAAAGTCCCAATATCTAGAGAAAACAGAAATTTTCCTCCCATCAGACCTCAGAACATGAGCATACTTACAGCTACAAACACACCTTCAGAAAAGTCCTCAGCACAAGTTATTTTCCAGTCTGAATAAGGGAGGCAGAATTTGGATCCCCACACTTTGATACTTAGACATTGGTGGTTTTCACCTTTGATAATAGATGAGTACTTATTTTGAATCAAGAGCTATCTTTGCGAGTGTATTATTGTTTGCCTATATAACTTACTAAAAAGGGGTTTTCTTTTCGTCTGTGGACCACATACTGGTTTTTTCCTTTCTCATGGTCATGTCATTCTAACACATACCAATGTATATTTCTCTAGGTTACCATTTTCTCTTGTAAAAGACATCTGTGCTATGTCCTACCATAGGTTTAAAATCCTGCTATATTTCAGTAGCACTAAGAAAAAAAAAGCTAAATCAAAGCTGCTGTGGATCCTGCGAGGATTCTGGCTGTTACTACTGGAATATAAAATAATAAGACATTTTCCCCTTAAATTATTTTTTTCCCAGAAAGAAGCAATGTCAGAAATAGAGAACCTGGCACTTTAAATAGACATTAGAGGAGAAGATTTATTTCTGTGTCTTTTCTCTGGTGGCTAAGTTCTTATAAAACTCATATAAAAGTTGAAATATTTATTTCATGGAAAGATCTTAAACATTTAATTCCTATCCTGAATCTGTACTTCGTCCTGATCAAAGTGCTTTGAATAAATGAGAAATGTGTGTGCTTTGAATGTTGTTATTACAATCCAAGACTATAAGACAGTAAGTTTTGTTTAGGAACAATATATTTTTTAACACCCCCCCCCCCGCTTTTTTTCCCCCCCTTTGCTTTGTAAATAGGAGTAAAATTTTGCAGCTTTAGATCTTTTTCATGTGGGTGCATTTTAACATCAGACTCCATCAAATGCAGTATGAATATGCTATTTTTTGTTTGGGGCCTGCAAGTATACATGCTCTGAAGAATGTCTGTACAGCCCAAGCATAGGAAACATTGCAATGTTTCCTACAAAAGTAGGACTTTCCAATGTGCATTTCCCAGAGCTTAAAAAATCCATCATGGGATTTTTATTTGGTATTAATTCATTTTGCCAGAAACATACAATTTATATGTTATCTGTAGGTGTCTAAGGAGTGCCTAAAAACATTTAAAAAATCATATCTTTCTGGACCTAAAACAGAGTCTGGAAACTTTTTTTGTCATCCTCACATCTGAACAATTCAGTTTTAGGTGGGAACTTCATTCACTGGAAATTTTATGTTTGCAGTAAGAAAAGCATGACCTTGACACCTGTAGAAAATTTTCTGTTATTTATTATAGTGCTGTGAAAAGGGTTTTGGGAACCCCTTTGCTTGGTCTTCTTTTCTATCCAGAAACCCAAGGTCTGTTTTTCCCAATGTACATATTCAACACACAGAAGCATAGTGTATGATCAGACTCCTAATGGCTGGTTCTGTCTCATGTCTTTTTTATTAATTGGAGCATCCGGGATATGCCACATCTGTTTAGTCCAGGTGTTATCAAAATTTACAACCTGCCTGTCCTGGATGCAGCTACCAAGCAGCAGACTCTTGCTGGAGAAATCAGAAGTTCAGTTCCAGACATTCCTCTTCACCACCTCTCCCATTTACCCACCACCTGTTCATGCTCAGTTTAAACTACTTTTTTTCATGGCTGACATCATTGAACCCTTTGCTTTTTCATTTAGACTATTTAGGTATGGTTTTTGTAATGGCATAGGTACTTAATTAACAAAATACAGGTATCATTCAGACATGGACATACTGTGTTAAAATTGGATTATTAATTTTGGTCCAGATGGAAGAATGCAGAGGCATTTTAACATCTATTTTATGGGGTAATACTTGACATATGAATCTTGTAGTCTAATTTATTATTTCTTGATTTATTAATTATTTGCTGTAATTTATTACATGGTACTTTAGGTCTATAGAGTTAAGGATTGTACCCAAGTTCAACAATTGTATGTGGCTTTTTCATCTGGATAGTGCTTTTGGTTGAGCTTCAGTCTATCATTTTCCACCCCTTGGATTGTGTTGACCTGATATATATAATGGGGTCAGTGAAGTTAATATGCCAGTCCAGCAACATACCAAACCTCATCTGAATGCAGCAGGTGGTCCTGTAGACAGCCATCTCCCAACTCATTCACACTGGCTGGATGAGGCTATGTGGTACACCACAGGAAACCATACAAAAATCCACATAGTTAGTATAAAACACATTACACTAGAATACAGCTGTTATATCAGACAGGTATGAGTATCCTCTGATACTTATCTCTGCCTTTTTTCTTCCACATTACTTCAATTCTGGTTCAATTATTATATCTTAGTATTCACCATCCTCTTTCAAACCTTCATATTTACATGCTTAGCCAATATTAAGCTCAATTTTTAAAGCTTAAGTACGGATAGCACTGACTTGTTTTCCCCTCTGTTACAAACATTCTACCTTCTTGATTTCCCCTCTTATATTATACACCTGTTAAAAACAATATGACTGAAACCAACAATTTTATCACTAGGTCTCTCTGTTTCTTTTCAAGGTGGTGGTCTTCAAAGGAGCATCCTCTAAAACAAGGCAAAAAGACTGACCGAAGCAGTTACGTTGTTATAGTCTGGCTTTAACTATGACTGCTGGTACTGTTTGTTTTTAGATTACTCAAGGTTACATCCATCTATTACTTAAATTCAAACTGTTTCTTTACATCGATTTTTCTTTATGACTAGCTAATACTACACAAAAGCTTTTCTTTTCTGAATGACACTGTAATTTTGTCCTTTTTTGGTGTGGCAACAAAAAAACTCTGGCACCTGAGTTCCAGGATAGATATAATGCATTCAGACTGGTGCATAAATAGAAAGCAATACTAAATTATCCTTTATCCTATTGAAAATCACTTATCTCCAAACACTGACATTAATTTATGTGCAGCCACACAAAGAGGGTGCTGTATATGTGCAGTGTGTATTCAGACACATACCTTGGAGTTAATTGCGTCTCAAATGCATTGTTACATACAGTGCACAATCTTCAGTTGCAAAACTGGAGTCATGCTTAGCACAGAAGCTAACTCAAGTCAGCTGTCTGCCTGGCTTGTTTTTCTGTAAGAAATTGATTTTCTCATTTCCCATGGTTGTTGTAATGGCTGTAAGCTGATATGAAAACATTAAATAATTTTGGAAAAAGAGCACCTAATTTCCAAGCAAACCCAAAGTACTACTCAGAAAGGGTATACAATTTTTCCTGTGGAGTAAGAAAGAAAATTAAAATATCTGCCCAAAATATGTCAGCCAAATCTTAGCATGTGCTAAGACTGGAGTATATTTGTGGAATATATATCTAGAATATTCTACATAGAGTATATATATATTCCACATTGTTACTTGAATGGTGAATTTAATGCCCTATTGCTAAAATGATGTTACAGCAATCAGAATGTATAAAGACACCATTAAAAGAACAAAAACCCCTGGCATAATTGACCCTTTCTGGTCTTATCCTTTTAAAATCATACTAGATAACAAGTGTTAGGCATGAAAGCAAGTGAGTTTAGAACTTTTCATGGTTTGCTTTTATAAAAAAGGAACATCAATTAAAGAAAGTGTTCCTTTTTAAAATTTAGAAGGAAAATGCTATTTAACTTGTATATATAGTGCAATAAGATATCCCTGAAAATGATCCCTTAAAAGGATTTATTTTAAAATGCATGGACATTCATGTAGGTAAGGATATCAATAATTACAGAATCACAAAAAAACAAGGTTGAAAGAACATTAGAAGGCAGTAACTGCACAGCCACGCCCAGGGTCAGGATCATTTATGTTTGTATTATTCTGCACAGAGCTCCAGAAAACTCCTCTTAATAAATTCCCTATTCTATCATTTGACATTACAGCCATTGATAAATTTTTCTCTGATACATCTAGACAATTTTGTTCCCCAGTTAAAACAAGTAAGTTTTGGCCTAATCTGCATGTGTCTGAAGACCCATGTGTTCTCGGCTTGCCTCTGAAAATGTCATAAGAGATTGTGTCAAGGCCACATGTCAGTCCCATGGGGATTGAGACAGCTGCCTTCTCATGCACAAAAAAGTTAAACACTGTTAGTTTTTTCCAGACTTTGCTAACCATTCCTTCTACCTCGTTACCTTTCAGGTGAGTATGAATGATTTGCTTGATTAACATTTCCAGACTTTCTAGCAATCAAAGATAAGCAGCCTGACCTATAGCTCACTGGCTCACTTGTTTAACTTTTTTTCCCTTCATCTCCCAGCATGAACGTCATTAGTCCCATCTGATTAACAGCTAGTTTTTTCAAGTACTTTCCAATTAACTTTGGGGTTTTTTTTCATTATTATGGCTGTATAGTCCTTTTACAGTAGACATCAGTTTTGCTGGCCACCAATCATTCTGCAGCTGTACTTTTTAGAGAAGTTGTGTTGAGGGAAAGCATTAACTTCTGCCTTTGATATTCTCTGTTAATAGCTTTCTGTGTGGACCACTTGCCATGTATTCTTCCTATGACAAGGGTCATACAGAACAATTTCTCATTCCTCTTGATGTATTTTGTTATTTCCATTAGCACTTAGTTATTTTCTAAGCTCTTCACATTGCTTTTATCAAGATTATTGTACAAAACCTCCATGCTTTAGCATGTAAAACAAATGTTGAGGGAAAGAGGGAAAGGAGTAAGCTCCTCTCTCACAGGAATAACACAGTAATTGTGTTCATGCTCACTAAAGTGTAAGATATTAGTGATCAAAACTGAGCATGGAGTGATGCTGGTGATAACTGGCACTGAGGTTTTGATGTCTGTATACTGTCTTTCACTAATCATCACCAAACACAGAGAAAAAAATAGCTTAGTTGTATATTTTCTTCTGGTTTAATCATGATATTTAGCTAAGTTTGCTTTGTGGGACATGGACAACTCAGATTTACTGCATGTTTTGACTAATCATATGGTATCTTTATGGTATGGTATGGTATCCGTATCCATGTGGAGGTACTGTTTTCTGCGTGAGTGTAGGTTATATAACATATATGGCATATCTGCCATCATACTCTGTTTTTTCCATATCATTTGTATGTTCCGTGATTCTCTTTTAAAGCTCTGGGGGATTCAACTTAACTGGAAATGCTTTTGGACTCAGAGTGATTTATAGTGTTCTCTGGAAGATGTATAATTCACCAGACATTGTTAAGGTCTGAAGAGAAATGGATAGCAATATATTTCTTGCAAGAAATTTATTATTGTAGCAGTTGTCTTGCACTACTTTTCTAAAATATGCTCTTTTTTATATCCTGTGAATTTTCTGGGGAAGTCAGGGAACTTTCACTGAATACCCAGATTTAATAATACTGTTTCAAAAATGTTTATCCAGATGCATTGTTTTCCTCTTGAATGCTGAGAAAACAAAACAAAATGGTTGACTACATCACAGCATTAGGTGTTCTTAGATCTGACTTGAGAAATACCTGGACTATTGATGCAGAATCAATTTCATATTGAGGTGTATTTGTTAATGGTGCAATATCATGGGAACTGTGAGTGACTCCTGCTCAGCCTTATGTTGTAGGGGTGTGGTTTCTTCTCAAATGACAGCCTTAATGATGCATGGTCAGAGAGAGCATGAGGAGAGAAAAGAAATGATGTATCATGAACTCCAGCTAAGGAGTAGAGAGGAATAAAGAGTAGATAAATGACAACACTAGGACAGCTCTATTGGATGAAGACTTTTAGCATCAAAGTATTGCCAAAGGTAATGCCCCAATTTACTATGACAAGGAAAAAGAGTTCGAGGGGTTAAAACAACCTCTAACTAAATCATAGAATCGTTTAGGTTGGAAAAGACCTTTAAGATCATCGAGTTCAACCATCAACCACGCCCACTAAACCATGTCCTGAAGTGCCTTGTCTATGTACTTTTTGAATGCCTCCAGGGATGGTGAGTCAACCACTTCCCTGGGCAGCCTGTTCCCATGCCTGACAAGATATTCAGGTTATTTTGGGAAGAGCCTTGAGACTTTTTTTTTAAACCCTAGTAAATACACAATAGTATATCAAATAATAATCTTGATTTTTTCTTTTTTTTTTTTAATAATAAAACAGAAATAGCATTTTCCCATGAAAGGATCAGCTGTACCAATTTAAGTAGTGAGGTATCACTTACTACTTGTAAAACTCTTTTGTAACTTTTGTAGATGTAACTTTTGCAGATGTAACTTTTGCAGATGTAAGAACATGTTATCATCCAACAACTAAAAAGAAAAAAAAAAAAAAAAAGCTGTTTCTCTCTCACTGAAAAGCTGGACATTTCCTGTGATTGTCATCACAATTTCTAAAGCATATCCTTTTTGCCATGTTGAGATTAGTTGAGTTTTCCTGTGTAAAGCCAAGAACTGAACAGGTGACAGACATGAAAATAAATCAGCTACGTATATTCAGCTGGAAGGAATAGTTTCAAGGGGGAGAAATCCTGCTGAGGTCTGAGTTGAATTCTTTATGGAAGTAATGAAGCTAGATAGGTTTATGAAGGTCAAAACTAGTGTTTTGCAAAACTATTGAGCTCTGATTTGTGAAATGTTCACTGCAAAAGCACAGATTTATAATCATTTAGGGATATTGATTTTTTTTCCCTGAACTCTCCTAGCCTTGGGCAGGTTTCCACCATGAAGGAACAGAATGAAGTTTCTATTAGATCTACTGAGGAAAAAAGTTTGCATGCATATTTACTAAGCTGAGTAGCCTCCTACAGCATGTGATGTTTAAAGAGGTGATTTTTGTGTAATAAGCACTGTAGATGAAGTCCTGATTCCTAATTTAATGTAAGGAAGGACAGAAGCCAATGAGATTTTGTAGTTCTAAGCCAGTTCAAGGTAGAGCTGGTGTAACAAATTGTGGGATAACTCCAGATTTGAGAAAGAAATACTGCCCTTAGGTTGTGTATCTTTTTCTCCCCCGCCCCCCCCCGCCTCCCCCATTCCATTTTCTTTCACAGCTAACATAATTCAGTTTTCTGTGCTGTCCCAAGCTATGATGAAGGAAGCTGAATAAGGGGTGTAAGGTCTCTGGGCTGTCACAGTTACATAACAGAGGGGAATGAAAGCTGTTGGAGTCCCATATCTGCTGAGCATCTGCTCAGCATGTCTCATAATGAGAAACACCAACATAATACAGCATGGGAAAAATGATGGAAGAATGAAAAATCAACCTGAGAAGCCTTCAAACTGCCAGAATGTTATTAGCAAAAAATGAAAAGCAGTAATTTATTCAGGGAGACTAATCCTTGTGTTGAAAATATTGATAAGCTTAGATCTGTCTTCCCATACGATGACGTTTTGCGTCCAGCATATAACCATCCACGTGGAAGATTTCCAATGCTGTTGTATACAAAATTTTACTGTGGTAAGTAACAACTATGAATAATAATCATCAAAGTTTTAATCTCATTCTCTAAACATGGAAAGGGTTGCTAATATCAGATATCAGTAAATTAGGCTATTTTTGTCATTCTTGGATATCTTGTAGTTGTGAACTGTATACCACTCTTTAAAAAGGCAAACTTTTTTTTTTTTTTTTAAATTCATCAATTAAGTTGGTTGTTTAAGCCAAGGAGAGAGCAGGAAAAAACTTTCTAATCTTTCTAACAAAGTGTATTAGAAATTCTAGAAACTGCACTGAAAGTTGCTCATGCATAGCATGAACTAATTTTTTGGATACTCCCTGGGAATACTGCAGACTCCACTTTGTGTGCAGGAGAGGTATTCATGAAGTAAATTGTTTCTGAAGTAATTTAAAACCCCAAATTTTTATTTGATAAAAAATTCTGCGCTGCTTTTCTGAAATTAATTCTCATATTTATTATCCAGCCAACCCTTTAGTTGTGGATCTCACATTTTTCAGAATAGGTATCTTCCTTCTCAGTTGAAGTTTCTTACCTTCCAGTTTCCTTACAGAGTCACAGTGGCAAGTCTTAATAACATAATCTAGGGAACTGAAATTCTTAGCCAATCAGGGACTGATAATTAGGCAGATGACTTGGACATCATGACTATTAAATTCTGTTTTAGACACTAATTCACAGTCTGACTGCTAGCAGTCACTTAATTGCATGTCATAGTCTAGTGAAGCAGCAATCATATTGTTCATCTTTAGGAGTCATGCTGAGATTAGTGAAACTTTTTTTTTTCCTCGAGTTAAATGCAAGATGTTGTTTGATTCCTTTTTTTTTTTTCTTTTTTAAAAAAAAAAAAACAAAACAACCAACAAAACAAACCAAAGCTCTAGCCTGGTAAACAGAATCTATGGTGATTGATGCCATCATAAAAACCTAGCATATCACTGAACGTTGTTATTGCTCAATACTAAAAGCAGCAGAAGGTACTAAATCATATGTTGAAAATGGGAGAGGTCAAGATGGAACAATAATGGATACCAAAAAGCCATTTTGAGTTGAGGAAGATTTTTATTAAGGGAAAACAAAACATAATACATAATATTGCTGAGAAACTATTGTAAATTCTGGAGAAAAAGTTCTGGTTTCATCCTTTTCAGATAGGAACATTCATCTTGATTATATGATACTACATAACTAAAGATACTCATCTAAAGAAGGCAGTGTATTTGCTCTTGGAGGAAGAAGAACATTTTTAATACAGCATAATATTTATTAAATATATTTAATATAGCTTTAAGAACCCATTCAGTACAGACCAGTGTTTTAGAGGGTTTTACTTATGTTTTGGTACACATTTCAAGGACACAGGCTTTGCAGTCTTCACTGTTTTGCTCATAATTTGAGTAGCAACTCAGTATCCATAACTGAAAAGCTCAGCTCTGTGCATGTGTTCAGTACTTTACTATCCTCACACAGCACAAAGGAATGGGAAAATGACTGTCTTATCCCTGCTGAAGCTTGTTATAGCACATTGGCTTTTCTGCCTAGACCCTGAACCATGTTCTGTTGAAGGCAGTCTGTGTATGTTGTGCTATAGATGTTTTGGTTGCAAAAAAATATGCTGGGACACAGCTGCCTGGGATTCCTCTAGGCACTATCAGTCAGTATAGAGAGACAAGTAGGAGATAACCGGCTGGCTGTGAGGTATGGCATGTGCTCCTGGCCAGTGCCCTGCTCCTGCCAGGCTGCCACAGAGACTGGAGGTTCCTGGGGGCTGGGAGTATCGGGGCAGCTGGGGAGCAGGGCAGTCAGCCTGCCACCCAGGGCATCAGGCATCTCCCTGGGGACAGGGTCAGTAAGGCCCATTGGTGTTCTCAAATCCCTGAGAGCTGCCACTTGTGTCTGATTTCAGTCTTTTCTTTTCAAATGCGCCCTGTTCAGTGAGTAAATAAATCAGCACTTATAGGAGGAAGAACACTTGAAGATGTCAGTGACCTCAGATATTCTGTTACTGAGTGATCTGTGGCTGCAATTTCTGACACTGATATCTGTCCAGCTGCTGAGAGCTGGAAACTTCTGCATAAACAAGCCTGAGGGCTGAGGGGCAAACTGTATTGTGGTTATGTATATTAGCATGCATTGCGAAACTCTGCTTTGTAGCTCAGTTTGGTAGGTTACTTTTACTGAATTTTTGGAGGGTTTTTCTTAAGCTTCTAGGAAAAAAACCCCAACACCCAAACAAACCCTTTAGTTCTTTTCTAAGACATGGTTTAGTTTGTTTAAAGTTTTTCTTTTTAATTCATTCTTACCTTATTCCTGAGGGGTAAACGTCTTGGTACCCTCTTCCATTCATCACACAGTTGTGTAGTGTGATCTGTAAAAGTTCTTGCAGGGCAAACTATTGCAAGAGGGTAGCTGCAATATTTCTCAAACATGGAAGATGTTCTGTGCTTGCCTGACCACACAGAGCACCCTTTTCATTTCATTTCAGTGGCACATCTCTGAGGTGATTAGTTTGATTTATTTTGGTTTCTTTTAGGTTCAAGCTTGTGCTCTTTTTGAGACACTGCTTTCAAAATCTGAGAAACTGTGACAGATCTGACTCATTGCTACTAGCAGCATGGAAATCCTCAAAGGTTAAAATTTCATGGTCATGCTTCTCAAAAAGCTGTCTAAAAGAAATCCAGGAGCTTTCTTTTAGAGACAGCTTTTCAAGTTACATTGAAGAGTCAGTTGGCTGATGGGTTTTCTTTATCTGCCTCATGAAAAATAAGTGTAAGTTAGTGCTTATCTCAGGTTTGTAAATAGAACCAATTATCTTATAAATCCACATCTCAGTTTTCTCTGCAAAATAGAACTTGGTGGTACTTCTGGGTGACTGAGGAATACTTCTCAAAAGTACTAAGTTAAATACTTTCCATCAAATGAAAAGCAATTCAAGAGACATATAAATAGTTTATAAAGAATCATTGAGAAGTTTGGTACATTGAATTACTGTCTTGTTTAAATATTTCTTGATGCAGACAACTGTAAAAGACATTCCTCTTTCTGTAAGCACCTGCTCCTGGTAGAAACAAGAGTTTTATTGATTTACTGCAATTTATTTTCTCCCTGGATTCTGGTCTTGACACTGTGAGAAGATTAATTGGAATTAATGGCATTTGCAGAGCTAATTAAAGTCACTCTTCCTCCAGTCAAATCAATTGCTTTAATCAGAGAAGTAACAACGTCCTGCTCAGTTCCTGCAGTCTGCATGTAAATGTTCTTTGCTTGAATAAGCATCTCTGCAGTCATTAGTTGTTGAATACAGGCACTACTAATGATACCTGGTAATTTCTTCAGCACTTGAAAAGCACAAACAATATACATATTCATTCTTATAGATAATGCAACAAAACAAGAATTTTTAAAATTTGAAGTTAATTAAAGACAGGGTTTGTTCTTACTCTTGATCCGTTCTTCAAAAAGGGTTCTGGAGATGAGCTTGGTAGTATCAGAGAGTGTAGTCTCAGTTTTTCATGAACTGCCCTAACACAAATAAATGGTACAGCTCGAGGAAAATAATTCCTCTGTACAATTGAATGATGCAGTCTCTCTTTCTAAGCATCATGCAAAATAGCATGTTAACAAATTAATATGTAAAAAGGACTTTCATGGAAAACACAAACAGGATGGAAAGCAGAACAAATCAACATGCTGTTAATCATTGTGTTTCTGTTTAAATTGTAGGAGGCATAATTTCTACTGAGGGAGAAGGCTTTAGAGGAGTATTATTCTTAAACCAATCCATACTGCTAACTTAATGCTTCAGCTGCAGTAGACTCTCTGTCAGCAAACATGTAGAGCATCACTGACTATAATGGCCTTCTGAGTTGGTATTGCAGCCTGACTGCTCAATGAGTAAGGTCCAACAGGGGTTTTGTTCCATATGGCAGTGGATTTATGTTCTACTTTGATTTTTGCTGGTAGGTGACATGTGACAATGACGTGAAGCCAAGGACATATTGAAGATGTTGCTTGGCTATGGATTTATTACAATAAATCCCTGTTTACTGAATGTTTAATGTGAAGAATCTTTTAATGTATATGAAACCTTAATTTATGTTATTGAAACAGAAAATCTTTGGCAATCGAGTCAGATCATCATTTATCATATGACTGTGATTACAAGTTCTGTTTCCTAGATACAGATCTAATTTTCAGACTCAGAACATATTTGTTATCTTTACTTTTATACTAGACCTACTCTGAAAAAAGGTGATGAATAGCATAACAAAAAATTCCAAATTAATCTCTGGTCAAAAGTTGTGGCTGGTATTATTCTTGCAGTCTCTTGTGAATGTTGGAGTAAAACTTTTCTTTACCTGAAAATTCACAACAGGAGAACAACTATATGATTACCTACACTGGTAATTGCATTATGAATTGTGATCTTGGAAGATGTTAACTACTGGCATTCAACAGGAAGATAAACTGCAATTTGTGTCTTGCATCCATCATATGATGGATCAACCAGCAAGTTACAAGTAGAAAATGATGGGGAATCAGGAAAGGAGGGGAAGACAAAAAGCAATTCTAAAGTACATAGAAAACTTTTATTAAAACTAAATGAATAGTAAATAAATTCATTAAATTCATGGTTGCTTCTCAGCTATATGAAGCAGATTGTTAAATTCATTGAATATGTTTCTTCACTTCAAATAAGACTTCCATATTCACTTAAACCCCATTTTTAGGAATAAGTTGTGGTATTCACATTTCTTGGATGTTAAACCAATGGAGTAGAACATATGCTTCCAGTCCTGTACAGGCATGCAGAAGAAAGACTATGTTTTATAGTGAGAGTATAGAGGAGTACATTTTATCTGCAGAGAGCCAGCCACAAGACCTATTCAACAGTTACCTCTATTTTAAGGTAATCATTTCTACTTCAGGGTACATTGGTCCCTGCTTTGAGACTGTTGTGCATGAACAGAGTCTTTATATCAAGTTGCACGGACTGTAACATAAATTGCTTGTCAGTTTTAGATGTGAAAATTTTAATAATGGACAGTGGGTGCAAAAAGGTCATATTTTAGCATCTCTACAAAATCACGTTGATTCTTAAGCTTTCTTTTAAGGTATAGGGAGTTAGTCTATGGGCTGATACAGGCAAGGTGAATAAGCCACAATGGTGAAAAATCCTAAAATAATCCCAGAGAAAGTAGTATTATCCCTACTACAATGTGGTTTGTAGAGCTAATCTCTGAACTTTGAAAGTTCTGCAGACATACTGTTCTTCCTGGATGGTGGCAGGAATTTAAATATTCGAAGAAATGTTACAGGAAAGGCTAACCCCAAAGTCTCCATGTCTGGGAAAAGTCATCCTTTTAGCTGTCATGTGATACTAAATGAACCAATTCAAATGAAATAGTAGGCTTGAAAAGCCTGTGATCTGTTTCTAAACAAGGATATTCTATAGTGGGGAAGGACTCTTGAAGCTCTACTTCCAATACTTGCCTATACAATGTCTGAGTGAGTTCACCCTCAAGTAGGATTGCAAATACATTTTGCTGTGCTGTTCCTTCCCAAAACTGTAAGTTGGCACTGTGTAGTGCAGTCTATTTAGTCTGCTCAAGGAATCACTGTATTCATAAGGGATCAAAAAATTTTATACAGTTTTTTTCTTGTTTAGACAGTTTGATACTGAAGTGTTTCCAAGGTTATAATTTAAAAGCCCAGTTCTGAGCCATGTGAAAGACAGACTTCCATTACAGAGATAGTTTGGCAAGCTAATATGCTTTGGGATGAATGAATTATTGAAAGCTTCATGACAACAATTTGGTAGTTGTGTGCTGAGAAGGTATTTCTCATTCTTCATTTCACTTCTGAAAACCTTCTGAATTGATACAGCTGAAATAGCGAATATCTTTCAGATGCCATCGTCTTAACTCAGAAAATCCCCAAAGCTTTTTATTCAGTCCTTTGAAAATGTCACCTTTGAGTTATCTGAATTTGTAGTGAGAAGTTTCTCAACCAAAACACTATTTCAGCTACATTTTTTTATAGTTTAACCCGAGCTGACAACTAAGCACCACACAGCCTCTTGCTCACTGCTCCCCCAGCGGATCAGGGGGAGAGAATTGTAAGGGTGAAAGTGAGAAAACATGTAGGTTGAGATAAAAACAGTTTAATAAAAATTGAAAAAAAAAATGTAATGAAAAGGAAAATAACAAAGAGAGAGAAATAAAACCCAAGAAAGAGAAGTGATGCAAATGAAAACTCTTGCTCACACCAACTGACCAATTCCCAGCCAGTCCCCGAGCAGTGGGCCCCTGCCAGCTCCCCCCTCATTTTATTGTTGAGCATGACGTCATATGGTCTGGAATATCCCTTTGGTCATTTGGGGTCAGCTGTCCCAGCTGTGTCCCCTTCCAATTTCTTGTGCACCCCCAGCCTACTCGCTGGTGGGGTGGGGTGAGAAGCAGAAAAGGCCTTGGCTGTGTGTTAAAGATGCACGACTAACCAAATCCAACAGGTGTTAAAACTCAGGTTTATTCTTCAGCAAAAGTTAGTTAGAAGTCCGGTAACATTTTATAAAACCACAGGCTCAATGATGTAAAGAGAATTAATACTACACGGCCGACTTAAGAATCCCCAAGATTTAAAGTGACGGCTCAAAACGCGCGTATCACTCCCCTAAAAGCTGAGGGCTCTCTCCCTCGAGGAGTTACCTCGGGCGGTGCCCCGGCCCGAGGGGGAGTCCCCGACTGCAGACCCGCTGCTCCGAGGAGGACTGACTCCAACGTGTCCTCCGGCGGGACCCCGTTTATACCCCTGTCGAATCTGGCCTGTGGTCATTTAATTCTATTGGCCAGGAGGGTCACCTCGGTGTACCTGGCGCATCTCGATTGGCCAGTTCAAATTTCAACCTGCAGCCTCCAGGGTTTCCTTCCCCTTCTCCCTGCCTGGAGAAGTTTTGTTTCCTGATGCCAGGATAGGGGGGGTGGGATGTACTGCCACACTGTGTAAGCACTGCTCAGCAATAACTAAAACATCCCTGTATTGTCAACACTGTTTTCAGCCCAAATCCAAAACATAGCCCCAAACCAGCTACTATGAAGAAAACTAACTCTATCCCAGTCAAAACCAGAACACATGTTTATTGGCAAATTTTGCCTTTGTCTAGATTAATAGGAAGATCAATATATTTACATAGCTGAATATCTTATTGACAGCATTTAAGACTATTTTGAATTAGCAGCAGATTGAAGTCTTCAAACATCTGGATAAGCAAATGCAGAGCTTAACATATTAGTCTTCCTTTGGTAGCACTTTTTGAGGAGCCGTCTTTTTTGCTGCTCAAAGGCAAGAGTTTAGAAATCTTTTCCTTTGATTTAAATATAATCAGGACTCCACAAATACTGTACAGTTTGTTGAGAATTAAACCTTTTGACTTTACTTAGTCATCTAGGGCCAAATTCTCAATTGCTGTGAGTCTGCTGGAGCCAATGTCTGTTCCAGCAGTTTATAGAAGAAAATCTGTACACCTAATTTTTTATTTGGTATATAGACCAAATATTATTTCATGGGAGTCAAGTAAGTTCCCCCCTTCCCAACCCGTTTTACCACTTCCATATGTTGTAGAGGGCTTTTTAACGCTGATTAAAAAAATCCCAAACTTCTAAGTAGCTTTTCTCTCCTCTTAGTTGTGTAGCAATTTTCTACACAAATACCTTCAAATTAAAATTAAAAATATAATAAAGATAATATAATATAGTATAGTATAATGTAATATAATAAATATAGTATAATATAGTATATATGTATTTTTTAATAATTAAAATGTGATATAATTTTGACAGATCATGTAATGAAAATAACACAATATTGAGAAGTTAAGCTTACCATGGGTTTCAGAGCAGATGCTGGCTACCTTTATCACACATTTTCTGGTTTTGCGGATGAGTTCAAGTACCTTTGTAGATAAATACATTGAAGCACAGCTGTTCCCCCATGCATTCTTTCCTTTAAAGCATTTCCTCTGCTTCTTGAATAGCTCGGCTGCTGCATATTGTGTAGGACATTTCTGTCAACACTCTCTGCTGAGCACTGGGCTCCCCAGAAGCTGCTCTATCTCACCCTGGAAAAGTTAACAGCCGGAATCTTCATGAAGTTGTTTGCTGAAGCTGGGTGGTGGAAGAAGGAAGCCAGGCCTTGCTAGCAAGCACATTGCTATCTGAGAGAAACTTGGCTGGAAGACTTGTCTGGAGGGTACAGCCAAAGTCCAGCTCCAGTACAGGTGACGCTAAAACTCAGGAGGCAACTGTAGCTGGGTGAGCTGAAAAGTTCCTCAGTTTCAGATGGAATCAAAGCATAATTTTGTAGGCACAGAGCTCCTGCTTAGCATTAAGTAGCAAAAAACAAGCCTCACAAAAAGTAGAGGCTAAATTGTAAGTTAGTACAGGAAAGGCAAAGTTTCAGTCAGGAAAATGAGCATCAAAATGGTGCAAAAATGTGTTTGAAATGCAGTGGCATATACAGATAATCAATACTAGAGAGATCACTCAGGAGCACTGTCTGAGTTGTTGATAATGGTAAAGTTGCTTTATTTGTCTGCACAAAAGATTATGTTTTTGAACCCCTAATGTTATCCACAGAAGTGCCTTGCTCTTAAACGTAAATTAGGAATGTTAGTGAGTGCAGATGACAGTCAGTCAGTCAGAAGAAACAATCTTCTTCATCTTGTTTTGAAGAGTTTTTCAGACAGGAAAATACTAAGCTCAACCAAACGGTAGTGAAACTCAGATGTGGAACCAAACCCGACAGAAGAGTTTTGCTGCAAACCTGACTGGTCTGAGAAACTTCTCTTGAAAGCCATGGCTGTCGTTAAAGCCAACAGTGATTCAGTAGCTTTGCGCTTGTGAGGGTAAACACAGTCTTGACATTTGGACACAGACACAGCAGAAGTTAGCTGCTTTGTCACAGAACCTGAGCAGAAAGCAGCAACCATTGCTGCTTTCATTCACTTCCTGTACTTCCACGTGGTGCGGACATTAAAGAAGAGAAGCAATTGAGAACAAAAAAGTACTGAGGTTGGGAGGCTCCTACTTGAAATATGAAAGGAAAGTACCTTGTAGCCTGTGCTTCTGCATGTGCATGGAGCACTTAAAATATCAGACTTGGAGTGTGCCAGTCAGGGGACGACGTGGCAGTGCCTGAAGAGTTGTCTAGAAATCACAGGATGTGGTGATCACTGAATGAATACCTGCACCTTGGAAAATAAACACAGACAATAAATCTAAAGCTACAAGGACCTTTTTTTCCTTCACCTAGCCTGAATTTTACATATCAACAGAAGCTTACAAAAAGTGGATGATGAGCAGGAGACAGATAGCTATTTCACAATTCTCTAAACTGTGAGGGCTTTAATGTGCTAGTTGAGATCATCAGCAGTGTTGGAAGCAGGCTGCTTGCAACAGAAAACAGAGTTGGATAGCTGTCTAGCTAGTTTTGGACAAGAAACTATAAAAATTGTGTACATTCTGCATAATTGTAAAAGCAAGAAAGTGAGTGACAGGAAAGTACTTTTTAGAGGGAAAATTTTATTTCTTTAGAGGTTGAAAAGCCCTATTGTACTCTCTGGAACATGGTCATTCTTTCTGTGGGGGAAGATCCAAAGCTGGCTGAAGTTCATAGGAATGCTACTGACTCCAAAAGTCACCAAGTAATAGTCAGTGCATGGAGACACCATGAACAATGGAAAGTTGATTCCTGCTGTCAGTGCTGCTAAAGCAAAAATGATGGAAAGAGAAAATAAGTTTTTCCAGAGAAGCAGGAAACCAGAATACTCCTTGACTGAACATATCATGAAAGCACAGTGATTGCTTTTATTTGTGAAATCTGGGACAGATTGCAACTGACTTCAGTAAGGCTATCAGTTCTTCCCTTCTTCTCCATTTACTTTATTTGCTCCTAAACCTTGATGCAAAATGAACTCAATATTATTTTTTCCAGGTTTTTTTTTTCAGTTAGGTGTAGATTCAGCGCTCATTTTTAATGATTTTCCAGCATTATCTCATTTTATAAATGCCAACTTCTTTTCCTTTTTTACTTTTTTTGTTTTTAAGATGAAAAGACAGAATACAACTCTGCTGTTCAGACCTAAAGACTGTTAGAATCACAATGATTTTAGGTCAAATGTACAAGGAAATAGGGGTAAGAAGAAGAAGTATGTGGGTTTTTTTTTAGTAGACAACTAAAAACTTTTACATCTAGTTGATGACATTCACTTTCCTCTTTACTAAGGATCGTTAAAGAGCACCCTTGTTATTCACCTGTAATGTCAGAGATTACATCAGGCATAACATTTTAACAAGAGGCTTATATCCAAGCAACACTAACTTCCAGATGTCATGCTAAGAAATTAGTCAGTAGCTTTATTTAGCTTTTACATATATATTGGAAAGATGGTAGCTAGTATGAATTAGTATTGCAGATATTCTGGTTTAGAAGATAGACATTTTAATTCAGTAAAATTTTACCTTTACTCTTTTTTACCTCGTTAAAAAAATATTATTCATTATATATGAAATAAAATATTTTAATTGCTTCAGTTTGGATGAAGCCTGGAACTGGTGAGTTTAAAATTTTAAAAGCAGGGTAGAAAATGGTATTATTGTTTTGAAGAGCTTTACACTGTATTA
This sequence comes from Aquila chrysaetos chrysaetos, assembly GCF_900496995.4. Taxonomy (NCBI): domain Eukaryota; kingdom Metazoa; phylum Chordata; class Aves; order Accipitriformes; family Accipitridae; genus Aquila; species Aquila chrysaetos. Next base: position 15,499,742 of record NC_044030.1, on the reverse strand, counting down.
AACTCAGAAACTAGTTAGTCATACAACATTAATTTTTTGTATACTGTTTAGATTTATTTTCATGAAGTGACAAAATCTAATTAGCTTGCACACTGTAAGTCACTAAAAAGGAAGTATCAAAACAGTTGTAAGAATGACCTCCACAAAAGCACGTGGTTCAGAAGATGAAATTGTGCAGATGGCCAGTGTGATGCAGAGTCTACCAGGTTAGTGTTGAGAACAGGGCTTACGCAGATGATGAATCTTCTAGAGGTGCTTGGTACAGAGGTAAATTTAATTTCAGACTGCAGAGAACTACAATTTGATACAGCAACATTGGCCAAACTTCTGTTTGGAGAAGGATGTTTTAAAGCTTTCCTGTACTTATCCAGCACGCTCACTGAGGGACAGATTCACAGCATGTGTCTCTTACCTCACAGCAGAGCCAAAATCACAGCATCATGGACACAACTTGCAGACTGGCAAGGACCTCTGGAAGTCTCCACTCCAAGCCCCTGCCCAGAGCAGGCTCAGCCATGGGGTCAGACCAGGTTGCTCAGGGCATTATCCTGTGCGGGCTGGAAACCCTTCAAGGAAGGGACAGCACCATCTCCCTTGGCCTGTTCCCACCACCCAGCCATCCTTATGGGGGAAAAGCTTTCCCTTATCTCCAGCCTTCCTGGCCCTGTTCAATTTGCTGCCCACCAGGGCCTAGGACCTTCTGCCCAGAGCTGCCCCTAGCCCCACCAACATTGCTGCTGGGGCTCTGCCTCCCTGGGACTGGGCTGCACAGTGCTCTGGCCTGAATAGCATGGAGGCCCCATCATCCTCTTCTTCCCACTGGTCTGAGTCCCTCTGCACAGTGGCTCTGCCATCATGAGCATTGACTGGTGCACCCCTTTTTGGGATCACCTGAAAACGTGACAGATATGCACCTTGTCACCTCCCCAGGTTGTTGATGAGAGGCTGCTGTGGGAGCCCACTTGTTCCCAGCCACCAGGCAATCCATGACCGATCAACCACCCCTCTCTGAGTCAAATTATCCAATCTTTGTGGTTTTTTTCTTTTCTTGCATCTAGTTGTGCAGCCCTCCAGACCATAACATCCCATCTTAGAAGAATACTGTGGGAGACAGTGACAAAAGCCATGACAACGTCATGGTAAAGGACATCCGCAGTTCTCCACTTATCCACCAGTACAGCTATGGTATCACAAAGGCAACTGTCTGGGACTGACATGATTCACCCATGAGCAATCCATGCTGGCTATTCCCTGCCACCTTCTTCACCCTCTTGCCCCCAAAGTTGTGCTCCGACAGGACTTCTTCCATTATTTTCCCATACACCAAGCTAAGTCTGACCAGTCTGTACTTCCTCAGACCCTTCCTTTTTTTCTTTTTTGAAGTTGGGTACAACATTTGTCTTTATCCAGTCTTCAGGACCTTCCCTGATCACCACAACCTTTCAGAGGTGCTAGAGAGCAACCTTACAAGGACACCATCCAGCTCCTTCAGCACCCTTGGGTGCAGCTTCTTGGGTCTATACACCTTTGACTAAACTGGTCCTGACAACACTCTGCTGTTTTATGTGGAGACATGAGCTGTGCAGTGATGCCTCTTAGTAGGGCAGATAAACGTAGGTGCACTACCTCAGCAGTGCAGCTATCTGCTGCTGATTCCAGAGCTGATCTGTCATGGTAATTTGGATATTGCTGTTCTGTGCCATGTGGATGGTGTGAATGCACTCTCCTGGCTTCTCCTCCACTATACAAGGTGCTGCCAGCCTGTGGAAGAAGTCCTCCATGAGTTTCTGCAGTGCTGTGGTGCTTTTGGTAGGGCTAAACTGTGGGGCATGGTGACCTCTTCTGCAGAGCTGGGATAGGACTGACAGCTTCAGAGTTCAGATAATAGTGAAGTTCGTCATTATCCTAATGGTTTTCAGGGTCTCTTGGATTCAAATAATTGATAATGGCGTCACTTTAATTTCTACTTTAATGTTATTTGCCATTGGTGCTCAGAACTGTATGAAACAAATAACTCAATTGTATCAACTTTTCTTATTCTTTTGTGATTGGAAATAAAGGATATTTAATATACAACTATTTTCTATCTGTATACATATATTTTTCAATCTGGATTTTTTTCAATCTTTCTTCTATTCCAATGCTTATATTAAGTTAAAAATATGATTAGGATGCATACACATCCCCTTTAGTTTCTGAGAACTGGTCCAATTATTAAACAAAATGTGTTTATGCTGTATTTGCATTTACTTTCTTGGGATTTTATACCACACATTGTCAGAAAAACCCAGCCTAAACCAAATTAGGAAATCAATGTAATTTCATAACTAATAATTGTGGCTCAATTTGCTAATTAAAGCACATCCAGTGAAGAAAAATAGCTGTATCATGTGGCCAGTTAAAACCATTCAAATTTTACCATTTAATATTCTGACCAAATAGCCCACAAATGAGTAGTAAACAAAGAATTTTCTCTGAAATTATCTGATGAAAAGTTTTGAATTACTGATACATTGAGAGATAACTGCAGTAAGAAAATCGAGACGAGCCTGACCAAAAAAATTTTCCCTTAAAATATACTCACCTCTAATTAAAAACAATAAAACCTTCTTCATGAATATTTAATCTCAACAAAAACTGTACCAGTTCAATTATAGTTCTTTGGAAAGGTTTATATCAAGAAACCATGTGATCTAGTAGTTCTGATTTTTTTCTTTAAAAGCATGAATATTTTAGTACATATTAAAATATTCTTGCCATCTAGTTCTGACAACGATTTGGGCCTATGCAGTAATTTCTTTAACAATAAATGGTATTGCAAGAGGGTATGAAAAAAATGAATATAGATGGTTTTGTTCCTAATATGAGAGGAGACAGAGTATAATTTTATAAAGGAAGTCCAGGAACACTGGTCTGAGGATATCTTTACAAGTGTGTTTTAGATGATGGCAAACCATAATCAAACCTTACATATCATTACAGCTAATAAGTTGCTGAGCTAAGGAATTATTGTGTACAGTCTTGGGCACTCTCAAGGAAGATAAGCAGCTTGATGTTGCGCTTTGCTTTTTCTGACACACTTCTAACATTTTGCAGTGCCTCTTGTATTGCTGACTAAACATAAGTCAGTTTCTTCCATGAAACCTAATGTTTCTATGACCTTTCCTGTTCCAGAATTTAAAAAAAATGCTTGTAAAGCAACTGGCCATTCTGTTGTTTATAGATGAACTTATTGCACATTGTAACAAGGCTTAAGTTCGTATAATAACCTGTCACAATAAATAATATTCACTTGATTTTGACCATGCTTTTCAGCAATGAAATGAAATCTTGGGCAGAATAAGGATGCTTATAAACAAGATCAGGCAAAATGTTGGTAAACTTTACAAAGTACTACTTGGAAAGTTGTGTTTTGTATACAGAAGATTTCATTTTTCTGTCTTTCTTTATGAGATGGATTGAAGAAAAAGGACTGCAAGCTCATTTCATTATGTATTTTCTATATGCATTACTGTTCTGTAGATAAGAAGACATCCAAACAGTAAGTTCTTGAACCTTGTGGTGCTGAATAGATAACATTGCTAGTCACATTCAAATTGAAGTGAAGTAAGTATATTGAGAGCATAAACTGTGTTTTCTTGCAGCCACCAAAACCTTGACATTAATATAAAAGGTATTGTGCATGTTCTGGGCGATGAATGGATTGAGAGCAGCCCTGCGGAAATTAACTTGGGGATACTGGTGAGTGAAAAACTGGACATGACCTGACGGTGTGCACTTGCAGCCTAGAAAGCCAACTGTAGTCCAGTCTGCATAAAAAGACACATGGCCAGCAGGGCAAGGGAGGTGATTCTGCCCCATACTCTGCACTGGTGAGATCCTACCTGGAGTACTGTGTTCAGTTCTGGGGTCCCCATGTCCCAATCCAATATCGGGGAGGGTTCTTAAACAATCCCAAGAGCGAGATTAAGACACAAACAAGGTCAGATGCCGTACAACCTTACAAGTTTTATTTCCTATAACAACTGATAATAGCGACAGGACAGAGGGAAGAAGAAAGGAAAAAGAGGCAGACCTAAGCAAGAAAATGGGAGAGATGCAGCAAGACTAGTTACCACCACCATGAAGCCAGCAATGTCCCGTTGACTCGGTCTTGGTGCAGGTGATGGGGGTCCAAGTTCCAGGTTGCAGCAGACAGATGATGATGACAAGTCCCAGTTTCAAGTGCTGCAGTCCCTTGCAGTTCCTTTCAGTTCCTTTTTCCAGTCCCTTGCAGTTCCTTTTTCGAGGGAGGAGTACGCAGTTTTTCCGAAGAGTTCAGCCATTCCCACAGAGACTGCTAGCTTCAGGCGGATATGGTGATTTCTTCAGGGCCTTCAGCACGTACTCCCCACAGCAACAGGATGCTAAGGCTAGCAAATGGTCAGCAAAGTCGGGACAAATATAGTCCAACACAGTCTCTTAGTCTCTTACACCCCATCATCCGGCTCTGGGGACCCTGGTACAAGAAAGACATGGATCTGTTAGAGGAAGTCTAGAGGAGGGCCATGAAAATGGTCAGAAAGTTGGAACACCTCTCCTATGAAGGAAGGCTGAGACAGTTGGGGTTGTCCACTCTTGGAGAAGAGAAGGCTCAAGAAAGACCTTATTGCAGCCTTTCAATATATAAAGGTTGCTTATAAGAAAGATGAAGAGAGACTTTTTACCAAGGTCTGTAGTGACAGGACAAGGGGCAATGGTTTTAAACTGAAAGAGGATAGCTTTAGATTGGACATAAGGAAGAAGTTTTTTATGATGAGGGTGGTGAGACACTGGAGAAGGTTGCCGGGAGAAGTTGTGGAAGCCCATCATTGGAAGTGTTCAAGGTCAGTTGGGATGGGGCTTTGAGCAACCTGATCTAGTGAAAGATGTCCGTGTCCATGGCAGGGGGGTTGGACTAGATGATCTCTGAAGGTCTCTTCCAACCCAAACCATTCTATGATTCTATAATTCTATGATCCTCTTGCCAAAACAACTTCTCAGTGCTCATTAAACTTTATGCTTATTGTTGGTCTACATATTCCTTTTTCAGTTTTCATACTTCTGTTTGGTTTGTATCTTGAGCATATGAATTATACAAAAAACCTTAAAATTTTCCCTTTTTTTGTGTCTGTTTTTGCATGTGTTTTGTAGTTTTTGTTTCTCTAATACAAGTCATTGTGTTTATATCCGTGCCTAAAACATGCCTATGATGTCTGGTTCCAATGGGATAGTACAAAGTGCTAAGAAAGAACAGGGAAAAAGGATGCAGCTGACTCATAGGGGAAGGCTCTGTGTGGAGTATATGTGCTTTGGAGTGTCCTAAATGCCATGTGCTGTCCCAGAAGTTTTCATTAGTGGCCACTCAAGACAAAATGTCTGTCTTGCTTGCTGCACAAGAGGTGCTTAATGGCACTGAAATTGTTCAGTTAATTAAGAACTCACCAGGAAGGATGGTGTTCTTCCTAATGTTCCTCATAACATAGCAAATTATTGACTTTTGTTCACATTTAGAAATGAAGACATCATTTACAGCTAGAGAAGAGTAAATGACATCCTAATAGGACTCCCTCCATTTTATACAATGGGCTATGCTCTTATCTCAGTTTGGTGTAAATCTGCAGTAGTTTCATGAAATTAATGGATTTTTTTCTATAGTTACACAAGAGTAATTAATGTAAACCTGTCAGGGAAAAGGCCAGAGGCCAGTTGTGCTGATACTCGTGTAGTTGCTCTGGGTACAATGAAACTATATAGTGGCTGTTTTTCAAGAAAGGTGATTTAGATTTCCCCTCTGGCAATAAAAGAAGGAAATTATCCATATCCTATTTTCCAGTTGTGATGTAAACACAATGATCTGTTAAATATTCTCCAGTTCGAAATAAGTAAGCACAAAATTTCTATAAATAAATAAGAACAAGATTTCCATAGTGAAAGCAAATATGTTCTTCTGCCTTCAAACTCCACCCATTCATCCCCTTCCCTTTTCCTTTCCAGAACGCTGCATGTTTATGCCACCTTGCTCCTTGCTGCCATAGGAGGTATTTTTGACAGCAGTATCCACAGGTCTGTCTACCAGGCCTGAAGATGCCAGGACGTTTTCAGAACTGGTGAAATATACTGAATTGGACAAAGGGTTGGACCAAAGCTAAAATTCTAGACTGACCTACTCCCCAGGGAGTTTTCAAAACGGGCTACCATCAGTCCAGGATAACTGAACTGGGGAAAAGACTGATCCTTGTTCTGAATTCTGTAGATTTGATCTGGCAAACGGCATTCTGTCAGTGAAGGGCAAACCCTCACAGTTCCCAGCTGTTTTGCTTATCTGTAAGTTTGGAACTGATTTTCTGTAACTTTGCTGGTCTTAGATTGGTGAGTTTTTCAGACGCCTTATAAAGTGCTTGCTGAAATTGACAATCAAAACTTCTTAGGAGAAACTTGGCTTTCTTTGAACATGCCTGATAAAACTGCTTAGAGCTCTTCAGATTGTTAAAGACAGTGCCTCAATACAAAGAAAAACTGGCAAATATCAAAACCAAAGTAATGGTTATACATTAAATTCCAGGAAGACTATTGTTGTTGACTTTTTGAAAAAAAAGAATACCAGTCAGCCTCCATACTGAGTGACATGCTTAAAGGTTAGATCTTGTCATCACCTGTTCTTCCTGTTTTTGATTTAATATTAAGAGCATATTTTCACGTTGCTGTTAAGAGGCTCTTTTGGTGCAAAATTGAGCCTGGTTTTACTCATTATCTAATTTTGGTTTTCCCACTGATAGGGATTTTAATTTTGAATATGTAGAGAATAATTTGTATTTTATTATCAAATGCAGGAAGCTGACATCTCAGTATTTTTGGCAATCTTGAATGCAAAGACTTCACTAAGAGAAAATGCTACCTTCTTTTCCACTCTTTTAAATAGTCTAGGAAATATAGCCTACATGCAACCCAGGCAGTGCAGGGAGGAAAACTGTAACAAGAGAGAGCTGGTTATACTGTAAGAAAAGGAAGCTTTCATATAGTCACTTTTTGGTTTTATTTTGTTTAAATCGGCGTAAGAGCTGGGATATCCTTGCTCAACTAAACCATGGTTCTTCTACCGAGAATGCTTCTTATGACACTGAACAGACAAATGTGATCCATACAAGGCAAATAAAACATCACCACCACCACCACCACCACCACCACCACCACCACCATCATCATCATCATCATCATCATCATCATCTTGCCATCTCTATATGGTACTCTCTGTTTGTAGTTACCAAATTTTGTTAGAAGGTAAGATGGAGTATTAAAGCAAAAGTCTACATAATAGTATATAGAACTTGTCATGATTACCTTAGGGAGGGTAAATTTTAAGTTTTCCAGGCCCATTGTGTGTAGTGACATCAAACCTGCTTATCATCATCTTGCAAAATCTGAAGTGCTTCATACACCAGAAAAACTCCTTGTAACTTTGTTTTTTTTTCTTTTTTTTCTGATTCTCAGAAAGTAATTTGATTTTAACTGGAGTAAATCAGTTTATTAATTGCAACAGTAAGGGCAGTATTTAATACTTGCATGGTATCCTCAATATAGGAGATACTTTGGCGTTATATTTACAACATGAAATGATCAGATTTAATTCTAATAGTTTAAATACCAACACAAGGATCACAGCAAATTAAAAGCTACTGTGATATATTAAAGAATGAGCAAATGAATCATCCTCCCCTTCCCAAGCAGATTTGAATCAAACTTTTGAAATACATATTGCTTATAATATGCATAATTAGTGTAATTAATATTGCAAGTGATTTAAGTTCTCTGTTACGCTTTGTGCTTAATGATATTGTTACAGTAGATAATGCTCATCAAGCTGGTGTGTTCTGAACAAAGAGTTGTCTTTATCTTGCTTTTCCTATAATGTCATTATGTAATGCTCTTTGCCTTATTCCTCTGTTTTTTCTCTCAGAGGATTAGAGAAAGAAGTTGCGTTTTGTGTTCTGATGCATGGAGTATGGTTCTGTACTGGTTTTGGCTGAGCTGCTCACTCACTCCCTGCCAATGGGATAGGGGAGAGAATTGGAAGGGTAAAAGTGCAAAACTTCGTGGGCTGAGATAAAGATAGTTTAATAGGTAAAGCAAAAGCTGTGCATGCAAGCAAAGTAAAATGAATTCATTCACTACTTCTCATCGGTAGGCAGGTGTTCATAGCACCATACAGGCTACTATGAAGAAATTTAACTCTATGCCAGCCGAAACTAGCACAGTTCCTTTTCTTACTGTTTTGACAGGGGCCACCTGTGGGCCTTACTGGCCCTGCCCCACCCCTGGGACCAAGAGTCCCGTGTCAGCCCAGTCCTGCTCCAGTGATGCCTCCACCCACAGCCCAGCGTCCCAGCCCTGGTATGTCCCAACTCTGGCCCTGATGTGCCTGGGGGCTCCTGCTGCTGGGGAGGGGAAGAAACTCATTGGTCCTTCTTCCTCCTTTGGGGCTGATGGTTTGTGCTCTAAAATGCCCAAGCCCTCTTGCTCATTGTCTCCTTCAGCCGCCAGGCAACCCCCTGAGCCACCTGTGCTCCTACTGCCCCACTGCTGCAGGAGGGAGTTGCTTCACACAGGTTTTGTCCTTTTGGGATTTGGAAAGTAACAGTAGCCAAAACAATGCTTATAAAGACTTGTTTTGACCCACAGCATGGCCCTGTTTTGAGAAGAAAATAAAAAAAGTATAAGAACAGGGAAGGAGACGTTACTATCACACCAACAGGGAAATGTCCACCGGGTGTGTGCAACAGAAATATCCAGATGTTTCCAGGCTAGTTTTGCATGATCGTATCCACGAAGGATATAATTTCTTTCTGTTGCCTTTTTTACAGAGCAATAAGTCATGCTAATGTAGGTCCTTCTTCGACTTCCAGTGATGCTTTACTTAGTTCCTTTGACAGTCCCAACCAAAAGGCAAGTTGTCACTAAGATACTACACCACTAACTTGTGGTAGGAATGTCCCATAGTCTTCATACTTGTGTTCTGCTAAGTTGGATCTCAGTTCTGCTCCTGGACTACTGACTGCTGTGAGCTAATCACTTTGCCCATGTGATGAAGTACAATGCTAATGCTTGCTTTCACCGTTTTCTCAGTGATTTGAGTGTGTAAGTAAAACATTTTTAAAGAGTTGGGACGGTGCTGCTGTTCTAGCAAAAAACATTTCAATAATTGGTGTAATTTTATTGGAAGAGACTTGGAAAAAACTATAAAAGCAGAAGCACAAGAGTGAATGCTAGGAAGATCTGTGTTTTTTTGTTTTTTTTTTTACTTTTGTAATGAAGAATGCTTTTTATGTTGCAGCTGATTGGCACTGAGAGCATCTTCTCCAGAAAAGTCTTTTGCTAAAGAATATGAAGTTTCTTTTTATGCATTTGTTATGTATTTGAGAATATATAGAAAGTATTCTAATTCTTCTTTTGATTTTTTGTAATTTCACAATGACACAACCTTCTTTTCCCTTTTGTGATACATTCATTTAAGTAATTCAGTCTAGCAGCAAGGGCCATCAAAATGCTCTGTATTCGGTCCTCCTCTCACTCCCCCAAATTTAGCCATTGAAAAATCCTGAAGCAAATAAGTGCATTCAATTCACAGTTCTGACACCAATTCTTTATTTTCCTTGAGCAAATCTTCTAACCAACTGTTTTCTCTCTGAAGTGAAGAGAGTTGATGATGGTGTTAGAGCATTTAGGTGAAATGGCATTTTACCAAACACTTCATAGAGGAAGTCTGAATCTTTACAAATGGGGAACATGTTGCATACAAAGATGAAAATGCTTGCCCAGGGTGATCCCACAAACTAGGATTACGTGAGGTCAGGACCTATTGCATCCAGGTCAAGCAGTATACATGAATAATTTAGACTTCTGTAAAACATAAATAGCTGTTTTAGAAAATTCTTGGAAATAGGAAGTGTCGCATAATGGTATTACAATACAAGCTATGTAGGACAATCAGATCTATGGCTTGCAGCGTCTTACAGATGTTATTGCAGCACACAATTTTTAAGAAGCAGATATTCTTTACGAAGTTATTAGTGTATGTCATTGCATAAAGTAGTACATTGAAACTTTTGGTGTGTTCAATTCCCACTTTCCTTCTTTATTTCAAGTAATCACAAGTACCTGCTAAAAATGGGTGTGCGCAGAAGTTGGTTTCCCTGATTTCTTGTGCATATGACTTGGCTAGAATATAGAAAACAGGAGAAAAAGAAGCATGCTGAAGGTTTTTGGGGTGATGATAGTTTATTATAAGTCAAATGTGTGGGTTCTTCCAGCAGTGACAGTCCCACTGCTATTTCCATTTATATAAAAAGCAGAAGCCTCTATCTCCACAGACACAGGCCCTAAGACCTGACATAAAAAAACCAAGTTAGTGTAGTCTCCTCTCTAGTCAATAAGCCTGATAGTTTCTGTCTTCTCAGCTGGAACATGCAGTTACCTGTTTAAACATTTACTAAATTAATTGCTGCCCCCTTCAAACAACACCCATGTAGAAAGGGATGAATAAGAACTTTCTTGGTTTTCTTATGAATTAAAAGCTGCTACAGTCTGTTCCTGGGCTTCACTGGGACCCTTTGCTTATGCCTACATTGATCACGGTGCAGCTAGCTGAGATACCAGTGGCATCAAAAGCAGCACTATGTAATTTCAAAACACACTGAAAAAGTGAGACAAATAAATATTTGAGCAGTTACCTTGTGCTGAGCCCCCCATGGCTGCAGTCAGACTCTGATCTAGAAATGCAAAAGGTGGACCTTTCCCTTGGTGTAATTTTTAGGACTGGCAACCCAATTCGATTAAAATGTTAACATTCAACTGAGAGTTGCAAACATTTAAATTAGATCACATTATCAACTCTTTTTGAAAAGAGTAAAACTTAACTAAGAGAAATGAAAATGTATAAAATGTTAAACCATCCATTATATGATAGTGACATAATATTTGCTTAGAACTCTTACAAAGACAGTAAAATCACAAATGAAGTGACAGCAGTCTAAAGCAATGATACAAATCTGTTAAGTAGACATAGTTAAAAATTATCAGCTTTTCACAGATTTAATGGCATGGTATATTAAAAATACTTTTCTTTCTTTAAGCTTTAAACTATAGTAATTTTATAATGAATCTTAGTTTTTTAAAAACCAAAACAAAGCCAAAAACCAACAAGAAAACCTCAATACCACCCCTACTCCCCCAAGTCAGGTTTTTCCTGATAGGTGGTATGATAGGCTTTAGGTTTTTGTTTCATGGCACAGTTGGTTATATCTTGGCATATATGAATTTATGGCACATAGGCTTATGGACAACACATTGAGCAGACTACTAAATAAAAAATTAACTGCATACTTTCTGGAAGCCTAAAGCCATCCATGAATTGGTGTGTGGTGAAAGAGGAATTCTGATTTTCATTGTACCTCCGGTTTTAAACGAGATTTCTCTCAGTTTTAGCTCACTACTTTGTGCTACGTGTCACAGCTTTATTGATAACCTCCACTTGTCAGCTTCCAGATAGGTGTGTTACACATGCATATTCTGAGACTTATTGTGCATGTTTTCATAGGTCTCAGTAGGCTATCCAATTTTCTTCTCTTAATGACTTGATAGAATCATAAGTGCCTTTTCTTGTAAAGCCTGGACCTAGCTCTAAAATGTCTGCATCATGTTGACAGAGGAAATGTTTTAAGTATCTTCTTATGGGATCATCATTACTTGCTCCTCCCTTCTTAAAAATCTGTAATCTCTTCTACAATGAAAAGTGTATTTATCCTGGGAATTGTCACATTTCCTTCTCTCCCTCCTTTCCTTTAAAATCTGTGAACATCCTTTGTGTTCTTTATCTTCCAAGAATATCTGCCAACCTGATGGCTGTCTTGTGCTTTTAATGTAACAAACTTTTTCTTACTGACCTAAGCTTCTATTAAGTTTTAATGGTCTCTCCTGTGTTGATCTATCCCTTAATTCTAATTATCAATACCAAGAGGGATGTTTGGGGCTATGGCCTATCCTACCCTTTTTATGTTTCAATTTTAAGGATTAGCCACATCTGAAAGCTCTCCTGTTACACCAGCAACAGCGGTAGTCTGTCTCAGACAATTGAAAACCAACCTGGGTAGAAGCATTTTATTTACCAGGTCTGCCAGGGTTTGTGTAAGACAGTAATCACTCTGGCGTCAAGGCTGAGAATTAAAGGAAAGTGTAAAATAAAAGAACAGAAGGAAATTTTATTATGAAACTCCAGAGGGACATCAGTACTCTGTGCATAGCTTATGGCTTCAGTAAGACTTTGTAGTATCTATATATGTCTATTCTACATCTTTGAAGATGTACACCCAGTTCATGAAGTGTACGACAGCTTGAGCAGATTATGAAGGCAAAGAATTTGTGCTGTGCTTCATAGAAGAAATTTTAGATGCTAAGTTATTGTTTGCAAAATGCTTCAGCAAATGTCTTGGTATTATTCTGTTTTAGAGCCAGTGTAAGGGAGTTCACATATTTTGTTGTATTGAGTTCTTCTCTGTCTCATGTACCAGAGAGAGACATAAGTTCCAGTTCCTTGATTTCTTCCCATGAGAAAAGCAAAGCCTTGGACACACCAGTATAACTCTGCTTCCAAAGGGCAGAAGATGAGACTTACAGCTAGCTCTGCAGGTTCATCCTAGCTTGCGGACATGGCTTTCAGGCCTGGTTTTACAAGAGGGACCTTGCTTCAATTGTTTTGTATATGAATTAGACTTGTAAATAATACTTTTTGGAAAAGAAAAGGTTATTTACATCAATGATATCGAATCTTACCTTTATCTAATAAAACTTTCTTTATCCAAAAGGAGGAGGGGGTAAAAGAATATAATCTAAAAGTAAAATATAAATAAAAATAAAATGAAAGAGAAAACCCAGTACAATTTTAAACAAAAAAACACTGGAAATACTGGGGATTGAATGAAATGAAACTGTGTTTGCTACTGATTTTCCAGCTGAAGGTCTGTGTTTCTCCTTTTGTGTTTCTATCTAGCAATAATAGGTCTGTTTTTCCTTAAGGAATAGCTGGTCTAATGCAACATTTTCACAAGTCATGGGAATGTTTTTGTCAAATCCAGGAGTCAAGGGTAAAGAGGAAACAAACACATAATCAAGTCCTTTTTGCCATGTGTCTGATATCTCATTTTTATTTCTAGTTGGATTTTTTTCCTCTTTATTTGTTGGTACCATTAGCAGAACTGCCCACACCATGGGTATTGTAACTCCAAACTTATCAAGATGCTCTTACCTTCAGAGACTTGTACTCTCTCTTCCACTGCTAAGGAGTACAGACTTTCATTTATCTGATGCCAGTCACTACTCTGTTTCTTAATCCCTCCTCAGAAGTGTTTTGTCTGACTTCGTTATGGAACATTCGTCACTGAAGCATTGCTGGTCTGATCTGATGAGGCTATTACAGTGTACATTGCATGCCTCAAATTTCAAATAGCTTGCTTTATATTTACCAGAAAAGACTTACTTTTTAATCAAGTACGATCAAGAGTATCCACATTTGAAAATGTTATATTTTGTATTCTGTTTATATTAAAAAGGGGGTTGGAGGGGAGGACCCTGACAGCAATATAAGTACTTTCCCAAAGTACTACTTAAAATGGCAATACTATTTAAAATGGCAAGTGCAAACAACCAAAACTAAAATGAAGTTTTCTTTTACAAATGTTACATTAATTGTGTCTTTTTCCTGTATTTTAAGAAGACAGATATTTTGAATCCTCTAATCACCACCGGCACTATGTTTCTGCCTTTAAATAGTACATTTGCAATATGTCCCTTGTTAAGTGAGCATTTCAGTCTCAGTTTAACAAACAGTATGTTCAAAATTACTTTAGAAAGCATTGCTTGATTCTATTAAAAAAATATTTGAGCAATCAATCCTGACAAATTACAGTAGAAAGACTAATTTGTGCAGACAGAGAAAGCTTTTGCTAGATATTTTTATGTGCTGAGTTTCTTCCTAACATTTCTGTAGTCAAGCTACAGAGCCAAATCATCTCTGTTATAATCTGTGTGAAGTTAATGGAGAAGTTTTATGGCTGAATTTGGTGAATTAAGTGTGCAGCTGCTATACACAGCTACTCTGTAAAGCAAAAACAGAATTTATGATCTGCTTCATATACCTCCACAGATTTTTATGCTGCACCTATTCCCTTCCTGTTCAACTTCTTTACCTTGTCTTGGTCCATGTTTCCCAGAGTATGGCAGAGTTGATTTCTTGAAGTGAGAGACAAATTGCTGGAAAATGAGGAATTATTGCACAAAATATGTGACTTTTAGAACAGAGATTTTGTTGATTGACTAGATAAAACATGAAAAGACAACATGAAGGAATGCTGTGTATACTGCCTTGCTCTCTAAAAAATTGTCAGTGTCTTTCATGGTGGAGTTTTATACACAAGGTCATATAATGGAGTTATATAATTCTCTCTCCCTTAGCGTGTTCCTCTCTCCCTCCCCCTCCCTTTCCCTCTCTCCCTCCCCTTCTTCCTTGGTTCTCTGGTCTTATTTGTTCCTTTCTTTTCCTGTTGGCATGGAAATGACAAAATTGTTTGTGTTAGTATATGAAATTGGATTGTTTGTATGTTTGTTTGAGTTACATACATTTTAGTAGAATACTGATTGAATCAATGGTCAAAGTGGTAGAAGTACAGCATTTTAAAGGGATCTTACTGATTAATTCTGGAAGAGTCAGTAAGGTAGTCTGTTTCATACAAAGGGTTTAAACACGTAGAAGAAAACTTTTTAAAGTTACTTTTTTCATTTATCACTCTGCAGGAAGTCAACATTATTTAGGCTGTTCATTTCATACTAGGCCTTTGACATTAATCTTCAGTAAATGAAGACAGCTCTCTTGTACCTATGTAATTCAGGGATAAACCAAACAGAATAGGTAACGATTTATAGATGAGGTCATTCTTCAAGAAAAGGTTAGAATGAAGGAAAGTATGCAGAATTATAGATAGCTCTAAAGAGAGAAAAAAATTCAAACAAGGTTTTGGCCACAGTGGTCTGATCAACTGGGGAGACAGGCTTAACTTTCAGGAATAGGCTGGATAAGCTTAAATGTTGGCAGGATGTAGTTCTGCACTTGGCACATGATGCACTACAGGTTTTTGTAAAATATATATTCAAGTCACTTCCAATTTACAGTCATCCTTAGAGTCTAAAATGTGTGTGAGAGAAAGAATGGCCACTGAAGATATCTCAGGCTCTATGCCCAGATTCTTGATACAAATCTTTTACATGAAGGACAAATGCTTTTAAGATATTTCAGAAAATGAATGTGGATTTGCTAAAATAGAACCAAGCAGAAAGCACAAATACATTCTGAAATATACTGGGAATAACAAAGAATGACAAGATTCTTTGTTATTTTATGTCCTATTCAAGAAACTGAAGTAAGGTCATTTCACTGTTCTTAGTACTGGAAATATAGATATTGCACTGAGCAGAAGACATTGTATTACTGAGTGTAGAATCACAAAAAGATTGGGAACAATCTCTGGAGGTCATCTTGTCCACCGTCCCTGCTCAAGCAGGGCAACCTAAAGCCAGTTGTGCAGGGCTGTGTCCAGATGGCTTTTGGATATCTCAAAGGATGGAGACCCAACACCTCCTTGGGCAACCTGTTCCAGTGTTCAATCACCCTTAAAATAGTGTTTCCTGATGTTCAAGAGGAACCTCCTCTGTTTATTTGGTTTAGTACCTGCAAAATAAAATTTAGATTAAACTAATGAACACCGTAACACTTTCAAATTGATCTGCCTTTTGAAGCTTGATAGTGTGTCAGCCACACACAAGTTTCTTAAACATTTTTAGTGATCTGAAGCACACTTAAGAAAGAGGGACCTTAATTGTTCTTCAAGAGAAGATTGATATTAATTGGCTTTATTAAAGCTATGTAGACTTTGCTGAAGTATTTCTCTCTTGTTCAAGTTTCAATATGTTCAATGAAATGTTCTTGAAATGTTTCCTTTTAACTATCTGGCATCACTTCTAGCAAACCCTTCCTTCATCCCTCTAGAACTGGAAATTCCTGCCTATTTCTAAGCCTGTGTAAGGAATTGGCTTCTCAAAATGTTTTTCTGAGAGTTGTGTAATGGCATTTGTAATTAAGTAAGTGTCGCCATTGGCTTCAATGGAAGCAGAGTTGAGCCTATGCAGCACACTTAACACACTTCAGCAACTCAGCAATTCACCTGCTTCCTTGTCATGTGTTCTTTGGCACTGATAGGAATTTCTGTCCCTTAATTTCTATGCTCTTTACTTTAGAATTAATGTACACTATTACATCATATCCTACAAATTTTTCTATTGGTAGCACAAGAAAAAAAATTCAGGAACTTTATAAGTTCTGTCCTGGAAAGACTTCACTTTATAGTTTTTTTATTATATTGTTTTTATTTTAAGTAATATCTCTCTTTTCTTCTTCCCTTCCCAGACACACAAACTCTTAGGTAAGTTGAAAGAAAATATAACTGGAGAATTCCAAAATATATGCCTTAGTGATTCAACAAGGAGGGAGACTTGGGTGCATTATCAGAGGTACACCCCAAACAGTGAGCTCAGCAACACCTAATCTGTGCCTTGTTGTGGTTTAAGCCCAGCTGGCAACAAAGCACCATGAAGATGCTTGCTCACTCCTCCCCCCCAGCCCTGGTGGGATGAGGGGGAGAAAATATAAAGAAACACTTGTGGTCAAGACAAGGACAGGGAGGCATCGCTCACCACTTATGGTCACAGGCAAAAGACAGGCTCGACTTGGGGAAGAAACAAAATTAATTTAATTTACTACAAATCAAATCAAAACCAAGGATAATGGGAAATAAAACCAAATCTTACAACACCTTCCCCTACCCTTCCCTCCTTCCTGGCTGAACTCCACTCCTGGTTTTCTCCATCTCCTCCCCGCAGCAGCACAGGGGGATGGGGAATGGGGGTTGGTGTCAGTTCATCACACACTGTCTCTGCCGCTCCTTCCTCCTCAGGGGAAGGACTCTTCACTCTTCCCCTGCTCCAGCATGGGGTCCCTCCCATGGGAGACAGTCCTCCACGATCTTCTCCAATGTGGGTGCTTCCCATGAGCTGCAGTTCTTCATGAACTGCTCCAGCGTGAGTCCTTTCCATGGGCTGCAGTCCTTCAGGAGCACACTGCTCCAGCGTGGGCTTTCCCATGGAGTCACGGCCATCTTCGGGGCATCCCCGTGCTCCAGCGTGGGGTCCTCCCTGAGCCGCAGGTGGGTATCTGCTCCCCCACTCACCTCCATGGGCTGGGGGGGGACAGCCTGCTGTCTCACCATGGGCTGCAGGGGCATCCCCTCCTCCCCCGCTCCTCCTCCCCCTCCTTCCTCACTGACCTCGGTATCTGCAGAGGTGTTCCTCTCACATTCCAATTCCACTACTCACTGCAGGTTCCCCTTCTCAAATCTGTTCTCCCAGAGGCGCTACCACCATTGCTGATGGGCTCGGCTTTGGCCAGAGGCAGGTCCGACTTGGAGCTGGGGAAGCTTCTAGCAGCTTCTCACAGGAACCACCCCTGCAGCCCCTTTCCCCCACTACCAAAACCTCACCACACAAACTCAAAACATGCCTGTAGGAAGGCACCATACACATATTTCCATTTTTTTCATGGGATGAAGGAGATAGAATTTTCAATAGGAAAATAAGTTAGTTTGATTTTTTTTTTTTAAATTAAAAATACCAATTTTCTGAGGGAGAAGAATACCCTGACCCCATCTTCCCTCTTACTCAGCAGCTGTGGAACATAATGGAAGTTCAGTGTGACTCCATTTGCGTCAGATAATAGTGTGAGACACCCAAAATACAGCATTCTTAAGATATCACGGTGGCATTGTAAAATTGATGTGGGGGAGCTGAGTCAGCTCTTTTTCATTTCTGATCAAAATATGTTTCAATGAGAGCTGAAAAAATACTGCAGGAAGCAGACAGATTTGGAAGAAAAATCCTGTCAAAAATGCATAATGATTCATAATTTGTATTGCATGCAAATAGGCAAGGGATGGCAGAAAAAAAACATTCCTTGCCTATTAACAGAATAGAATAGCTCCTTTCATTGCTAATGCTCATCGTGTGTGTCATAAAACAGGTGTTCATTCTAGTCCTGACAAAAGCTTTTCCTGTACTATACACTTCTCTCGCTCTTATATCATAAAATAGTCCCCAGCATGTGGTAGCACTAAATCTTTACAGACTACTACTTTGCCAACCAATTTGATTTCCATCAATATAGGTTGGACCAGTCATATCTGCTTCTTTCCCCTTTCTTTCTTTCTTTACTGCTCCTTTCAGCTTGTAATTAATGTCCAGTATTTAGATGTTTTCCTTATGTATGTTTTTTTGTTTTTGTCCTGGTGGTAGTGCTTCATCTCCCCACGCCATCTTGCATTTTCTGTTTTTAACCTCAGTACGTACGGTTTGTCCCTTGCAAGGCTTACAATGTCAATTGCAGGAGGAAGCTAATTTTAGTTGGAATATCTAGATTTTAGTGTGTTATAAAAAACTATGAATTGTAATTAAACATCCCTTTTGCAGTTGGCATCTGTCTTCCTTTCATTTTTTCTCTTGTACTTAACTCATTTAAATAAGCAAATTAAAAGGTTGTGTACACTGGCAGTCTTATTAGCATCCTCCACTCTGGCCAGTCCAAGGTGGCCTGGTGACCTCGTGCATGTGATTTACAAGTTGTAGAATACAGAGAAGTAATGTGTGATGATTTTTGTCTTTACAGATAAAACTTCGTCCTGCAGCTTGAGAATACAGAAGGTTTTGGTTTTTATGTAGGCAATAACTTGCCATGGTCAGCACAATAGGTAAACAGAGGCCACAAATACAAAAAAAACAAAGCTCCACAGGTAAGATTTGTATGGTCTTTGGGTGAAGTGCTGGTGATAACATCAGATATGCATCTAAATAAAACAAACTTCCTTGGGATTCCCTCTCCAGCTGTTGTCAAGCAAGTAACTGAAGGAGGCAATATGTGCATGTTTTTTCTTCTCTTTGTTGTTATACACATTGCAGTAGGGCTGCTTATTAACATTTTGTTTAAAAAGGAAATTACAAAGTGATGCTAACTGGTGTTAGAGGTCAGAAAGAGTACAGAGGCACAACAGTGAGGGTGAGAAAATGATTAAATTAAAAAGGGATTTTGGAATCCTTCTTTGGCAAATGTTTTCCCAGTGCTGTGAAGGTGATGTGAAGGTGGTGTGAAGGTATTAACACAATCAAGTGGAGTATGTGGGGGACGGTCTCCTGAAGAAGGCATAGTAGATCTCAGAGAAGCTCTTTTTTATAGTGTTGAATTCTACCTTAGTGAAGCAGAGAACTGTTTTCCTGCTCAGCTGAAATTTCCACCCATCCTCAGAGGGAACAACTAACACAGTACTGGGTGCCTGTTAGCTTCACCAGAAAGATGCATGTTCTAGTTAAGCCTACTAGAGACTGTATGTTAAGTCAGAAATTAAATCCATCCTGCTCACTGCATGCTGCTTTTCCATCTCTGTTGTATTGCAGCAAAATGTGTGTTGCTGCCCTCCTTCTTTAGCATCTTACCTGCATATGGCTATGCCTCAGGACTGCTATAAAACCAGATTCTAGTTTGCTTCTGACAACTCCAGATGTAGCGGTAAGCTTCCAAAAATGGAAGACCTTTTTCCAGCTGTCTGGTCCCATTTCATTTGTTGCCATGACTTAAATAATGGTGTGATGGGAAGGTCTTGTCACAGGATGTTCAGGATAAGCAAACTGCGTCCCTAAAATGAAACCACCTCAGATGAGTTCTAATAAAATAGGAGATAATTCAATATACCCTCTGTGTAAAATATGACAACATGATTACTCAAGATTTGGGAAAGGCTTTAAAAGTCTAAGTTCTTCACCTTATTTATTTCATTGCCAATTGGGTAAATTAAATGTATTCTCATTTAGGGTATTCACTTTTCACTCCTATTAGATCTGTTTAACAAGTTCTTTAGACTGCATAAGACAGTGCAATCTTAGGTTGTTGGGTTTTTAATACCTAACAATAATTGTAGCACCTTTTAATGCTTAGAAGCAAGTCTTGGAACCTTATGGTAAACTGAAAAACTCTTTTTTCGTTAGCTTACTTTTATTTAGCATTAAAGTTTATATTGTTTAGATGTAGATACTATGCTGACATGTTCTTTAGGTATAGGAAAACCTATCAGGGAATGCAAACCAACTCTAGTTCACTGTAGGCGTCAGGCAGGTATAACTTAGGGAGAGAGGAGCAGGGTAAAAAAACAAACCCAAGTAAACCTCACAAGATTCTGATTTCTCTATTTCAGGAAGAAAATGATGCTTCTCAAAGATTTGGATGCTGGAATAAACTTCAGCAAAGACAAGTTAGACAGCAGATAGCTGGCAAGAAGATAAAGGAGATATGTTCAGTTAATAAATCACATCTCTGAACTCCTAAGCATAACAGCTCCACGTGTGTAATTTATATATATATTAAATGAATGTATCTATAAAACTCACACACCATCCCACTGAATACTCAGTCTATTAATGTTTCCAAAGCACTTGTCACAGTTCTGTCTAAGCTTTGTGCAGAATTAAAACACCACCATAAATATTTCAAAAGTAGCAATTAATTGTCCTTCTTATGCCAGATAAAATAATAAGCTGCTGTTTCTCAAGAAAAATGACAGTTGCACTCCCGCTTTCATTTTAGTGAAAGACTGTTGTTTTATAATCCTATTTTTTTGCTTTCACTCTGGTCCTTTGGGAAATCTTCAGTGATGAAGCAGGTCTTCTAAAATAATCTAAAGATTGTAAGGTGATGACTTTTCTTAGATCTAATTTTGGAAGATATTTCAGACTTAGACCTACACTTATCTGTTAAGTGTAGTGCACTTGTTAATCACAGCAGTAACAGCCACAGAAGAAAGCCTTGGATCTGTGCCAGAGCATTGCACTGCAACAGATACAGACCTTCAGTCTGAGTGAAATAAAGCAAAAACCACATTTCTGAAAAGATCTTCATATGTCCCCTGAATGGTTCCTTTCCCAATGTGTAGGTAGCTAACTTATGAAAGCTTGCTTCTTTCCCAGCTTTTAAGAAATCCATCCATCACTATCACCCAAAGATATGTGAAATAATACTACTCAGAACATAACACTTTCTTAAATTACCGGAACTATTCATCTAAAGAAGTATTATGCTTCTTTCCAATCCCAACCATAAATGCAGTTCATCCTGTATTCTTTCTTCATTCATTCTTGGTTTGGGTGGGATTTTGCCACAGGGTTCAGCCACATTCTTCACTTGTTTTCCTTTGCTGTGGATGGCTCAGCAGCAGACTGTTCTGTACACAGGAAAATGCCTGTCTTCCTCCCTTACCTCACTATTTCAGTTTCACACCCTCCTAATGTGCCAGATGTATCTAATCAAGTAATTCTTCAGAAAAACCTCGGTGCTGAATTAATGTGGATGGGGCAGAATAATACCATGTAACAAGTTTGTGCATCCCCAGACAAACGCACAGCCTCTAACATCGCACCAAAAATTCAAAAAGATATTAAACTGCTACATTATAGAGTAACTGAAGGGTTAGGTTTTTGAGTACTTAGTATGATGCCCGCTGCCTCCAACCAAACATAGCCTGAGTCCAGTAGTCACCCATTAACAGGAAACACCAGTCTCAACAACATTTGCCAGAGATGTAGATATTACCTGAAAGTGAATAGGTGTTAAGAGAAATAAATCTATAGGTCTTTTTGTCAAGGCAAAGCATTGATATTAAATCACCTCTGTAATTTTAACTTATTACCCTATTTTTAGTAGTACATATTATACCAACTCTAGAATTTAGCATATATTATTACCGTTTCCACCCTAAATTGTGTGTAACATTAGTCCATGCAATGTTCTGTGAGATGCAAAGTCTGCACTGCTGGCTTTCACTACAAGCTCATTTGAGTTAACCAAGTTCTTATCTGCTCTTGCCATTCAGACTCTGTGGTTTCTCACATTGTGGAACCTCCAGATCCTGGTTCTAGATCAAGTTTTGGCCCATGGGCTGCTACTAGCCTTCGTGAGGTCATTCAGATTACAGAAAAACACACCCACATGCTTGTCTCCCTCCAAGCACCAACTGGTAGTTACATTTTAATACACACAGGCAGTTAATGTCCACAAACAGGAGAGTGTGAACCACTCTTTTCTCTTATGCTTTTGGCAGTATGGCAGTATTCAAATAGCATTGAAAGCCTTTTGAAGATCAGGTGCACTGCAGTAAAAAGGGAGGTTTACAAGAGTAACTAACACTCTTAGTTACCTGAGAATTGTTTTATGTATTGCTTATTTCTCAGGGACAAAACCAGATATCTTCCTCTTAGTTGAGACTCTCCACAGATGATAAGGGCTTTTTCATGCAGAAATGCAGTCATATGGATGTACACATGCTCATGAAAGCTACGTGCTTTCTGCTCATGAAAGCTATGTGCTTTCTGCTAACTCCTATCTGCTCCAGTGGATTCTAATTACTAATTGCCCAGATAGCTCTCCAAATTACATTCTCACAGGGAATACACAAAAGACAACAAAATCCTTTTTTGTTGTTTTTTTTTGTTTTGTTTGTTTGTTTGTTTGTTCGTTTTTAAGAAAAAGAAGTCCATGGGAAGACATTCTGTTCTGAGGAAGTAATACAAGAGTGGGAAGTAGGAAGGGAGATGTATAAAAAATGAGTCAATGAAAAGCAGCTTCAGCAGTTTTGGTTTGTCAAGCAGGAACCCTGAATCCAATCTGCTCTATTAGAGTTATAAAACAACCTGGCAGGCTGAAAAATCTGGGGCTGGAGACTATGGTAAGGACAGATGGTGAACATGAAGAAAAAAAAAGAGATATTGTCTTGAGTCTCATGCTGAACAACTTCTTCTTCCCAGTTTTTTTTTTGTTTGGTTTGTTTTGGTTTGTTTTTTTGGTTTTTTTTTTTTTTTTTTTTTTTTTCTTCTTTGTTTTACAGTTTAGTCACTTGATTCAAACCATCCAAACAAATTTTCTTTCTGGTGCAAAATCTTTATCTTACTTTACCCTGTGAGGTCTGTCTTGCACCACAATCAGGTACTATCACCTGCTTGCCCAGAGTAAAAGCTGGGACTGTTCAGCCTGGAGAAGAGCAGTGTCAGGGGGGATCTCATCAATGTATATAAATACCTGAAGGGATGGTGCAAAGAGGATGGAACCAGACTTTTTCCAGTGGTGCCCAGCAACAGGACAAGAGGCAATGGGAACACACTGAAGCACAATAGGTTCCCTCTGAACACCAGGAAACACTTCTTTACTACAAGGGTGACTGAGCACTGGCAGAGGTTGCCCAGAGAGGTTATGGATTTTATATCCTTCAAGACATTCAAAAGCTGTCTGGGCAGCTGGCTGTAGGTGGCCATGCTTGAGCAGGGGGTGTTGTACAAGTTAACCTCCAGTGGTCCTTTCCAACTTCAACAATTTAGTGATTCTCTGTAATGGAAAGAGAAACAACTCTGGAACACTGGAGACTGAGTAGTGTTTGCTGCGAGCCAGAGGGTCATATGAGAAAAGAAGCATACTGATAAACTTTCCTTTTTTTTTTTTTTTTTTTTTTTCCCCTTAAGTTTAGGCATCTTTTGCCAGTCTGTAGGGAGCTCACTAAAGGAAGAGAGGTCAATGTACTTCCACTTCATAGCTCTAGCCAACTTTGGGTTTGGTCACTCCCAGTCATAGAAATGCTTGTGTGTGTATCAACTCTATCATTTGCACACTCCAGCTTGTGTTCAGAGAACTGGACATCCAGTTCCCAAGCTTGGGTGAAGAAGAGGGCAGTCCTGAAATGACCAGTTTGTTTTTATCTGTTACCTATTAATTACAGGCTAATGTGGAATGCCCATTCCACATTGTGGGAATGATTATTGTGTAGTTCATATGCATTTGTGATTTCTACAGCCTTATCTTGTTTATTGATGTCGATAAACGAAAAATAGAACAGATGCAAAATGAAGCATCTTGGTTGCCTATAGTATTCCTGGAGCTCTGAAAGCTGCCATTCTTGCCAGCACTTCACAAATACTTGTAGAAGTTGATAAACTTTTTTATGCTTATACTGACAAGATGTTGAAGCTAATGTCAGGGTGATGATAAGTGTAAGAAGCCTGGATACAATTAAACATTTCTTGCAGCCTTACTGGACAATATTTGTTTGGAAAACTCCAGCTCAACTAGTTTGGTTGGTGTTAGTTTGATTTCCAATGTCTAACTGTTCTCTGCCTTCTCCAATAACTCATTGACCAGTTTCAAGAAAATTTGACAGAGATATGCACATCTCAAAGATAAGCAAGTTTTTTTGTGAAAATAGGTAGCAAAACTGTGGGGATAGAACTTGAAAGTGCCCCTCAGGAAATCCAACAGTAAGAAAAGCAATACTGTGACTTCACACAGTTTAAACACAGGAAAAATCACATGAGAGAGAAGGTCCAAATGCAGATAAAGCTTCAGTCAGAGCCAGTAACTCGTTATGAGACATAAGCCTGTAGAAAAAATGACTGTATGCATTTTGGTCCTCACAGAATTGCTTGTGGAGAACAAGGCTAGGTCAAAATCCACCATTTTGCCCATCTTATAAAAACAAAATTAAATGAAACAAAACAAAACAAAACAAAACAAACCGAAATGAAACCAAACCAAACCAAACCCAACCATCTAACAACCTGACTCTTTTTACTTTGGAAAACTATGAAGACTCTTGGTATTTTGAACAGAAATTTGGATTTTAGCAGTCAGGAAGAGTAAATTCACAGAAATGATTACAGCAAAGTTTGCTGAAGGAATGCAGGAAATGTCAGGGTGGGAGAGAGCAGCATCTGACCTGGGAGATCAGGAGCCTGGCAAAAGAGGGGTTGATGGGGCAGGGGACTGGGGACAGTCACCCAGGCAGGAAGCCTGCTGCTTATGCCTGGAAGGAAATCAATGAGAGAGAGAAAAGGTGAATGATTCATAAGGTTAAAGGAAACCTGGATCAAAGAGAACTTGAACAGGTGAAGAAGCTGTAAAGCTGAACCACTGGTTCTTTCTATTCTGACTTTTCAGGTGTTTGACTTTTCCCCTTTTCTTGTATTTTAAATGTTAGGTTTGGGACTCCAGGAGGCAGGTTTGAGGCAAGGACTAGTGGAGAGCTAACTGGATGTATTTGTATGAATTGCTATGGTTCATCCTATATGTAAAAATAGCAGATTCATAGATGGAGGTTTTGACTAAAATCTGGTTACTAGAACAACAAATACTGCCACATGATGCTTTTCCAGACACAAAAGCTCTTCAGGGACACTCAAACACATTTTATGTTTGTGTACTGACCTAAAGTATATTCGTATTTTCTTTCTTTATATTTTTAAAAATATAATAATATTAAATTTGTTTTTTTTTAATTTGAAACAAGCTTTCCTTTAAAATACCCATTTTAAAAAAAAAAATGTGCAGAACTGAACATGTATGTACCAAAATTAAACAATTCAGGTGCTCAAAGCAAAATTTTTTTGGTTGTTTCTTAAAAGAACAGAGATTTTTTTCAGAAGCAGAAAAATTGTTATTGAAATTTTCAGAATACCCTAAAATTAAAAAAATCCATTTTCTGTCTGGCTTTGCTCGTGGGATAACTCAGAGAAGCTAGTGATATGGACAACAGCTGAATACAAACCTTGTGAAGTCACATGGATAAACCTGGGAAAAAAAAAGATACAAATTGTCACTGGGTGCATTATTAATTGTCTGATAGGTTTCCTGTTCTTCAAAACGTATTAGAATGTAAATTGGGTGGTCTGTTTATCTTGGAAAAAGTCTATGCTAACAAAGACTTTTATCACTTTTTCTTATGCTTAAAAGGCAAATAAATTTTTTTTTGTGAGACATCTTTGAAGAAGACTTGTATTTCAAAAGTCACAATTAAATGCAGAGCCTCCCAGAACTAAGGAAAATAAACAGGGAGCAGAAGAGTTGGGAAGACTTAACAGGGAGACTTAGAGGCTTCCAATGATTTGAGCATGGACTGCAGATAATGTTGTGTTGGGTTACTTGATTCAAACACAATTCTTTGTTCAAATTTTAATGTTTTGGCATGGATTCCATGTAACATACATGGAATTGCCATGATATTACTTTTGGAGCTGGAGAGAAGCTTATTTTAACATTGCTTTGCTTCTGGCACATCAGTCAATAACCCAGAAGCTTGCATCAGCTCAGCCCACACAGCACTGGCAGGGCAATTTCGTCTGAACTCCTCAAGTGCCATGTCTAGTGAATGCTTCTACACAGCAGGGCTAAGTGCAAGTCAACCATGATATCAGTTTGGGTTTTTTTCCCTGTAAATCAGGGTTTTGTTTACACATTGAAAAACCAGTACAAAACATCAATGAAGGACTGTAATATTTTTGCCCCCCTGTCAGTCCCAGTGAACTGAAGCAGATCGCTGGCTTTTGCAGTAACTGTAGATTGCTTTGCTACTGTGGAAGGATGGTGTAGTCAAAATCATGAGGGATTTCTTTTTAAATATTATTAGTACTTTGTTAAGTCTGTTCTTCTGCTAACTTTTTTCGTGCTATTTTCCTCAGGCAATAAATATTAATGCTGTTTTAAACCATGGTAAGAAAATCATTCTGTGAGTTATTTTTTTCAGGTGTTGCTTCCCAGGACCTATTCAAGAAGTTAAAAGCCTTTTCTAGGACTTTCCTTTCTAGTGTGATAGACTAGAGAGATTAATGATTAACCAGATAGTTCAAGGCAAAACTCTGCAAGTGATATCTTATTTATATATGTCCGGAAATATTTGATACACTGTTTGACCGCAAACATGTTAAATTACAGGCATCATGAAAGATTTGCTTCCAAACTTCACTTACCTATAAAATTAAATTTTACCACTTGTTACTTACAATTTTTTTTTATTTCCTGAAAAGCTTGCTAAATTTTTTTCTGAAAATAGGTTGAATGAGTCTTTGAGCAACCTGACCTACTGGAAGGTATTCCTGCCCATGGCAGGGGGTTGGAACAAGGTGATCTTTAAGGTCCCTTCCAACTGAGACCATTCTATGATTTTATATTTCTGTACTACTGAATGTTATTTAGAATTAATTCAACTAGTTTTGAAAATGCTCCTACTCCACGTTACAAGGATGTGAATTCTGACCCTCAAAGACCTACCGATGGATGTTCTTCTTGTGGTGTTGATGGTTATGCCACGCTGGCCTGAACAGTTCTCTGGTGCTCTGACTTGCCAGTAATCCTTGTCACCTCTGAGCCTTTCCCTAAGATGAGAAAGCATGGGTGCCACCATGATAAAGTGTTTGTGTGAACACTTTTGTATCAGACAGCATGTTCTTTGAGATGACTTAGAGAAGTCATCTAGACTTGGCAAGGGTTTCCTTGCGTCTTTCTGCAGACCAATGCAGGGACGTATGGCAAATATCAGTCTCCTAAAAAGTAACGTTGAGAAGAACTGTGCATTAATTTCCTCTGACATTTTTCTGTCTGGATTCTTAAATCCCATAATTTTACAGGGGGAAGAATGATTCCTGAGAAGAAAGTAAAGTCTATAATGATTCTAAAATCCACAAGGAATTTAGAGGTGGGAATATTTTATTTTGAAATTTATGTGCAGCATTGTAACAAAGAGGAGGTATCAGGTAGGTGCTAGTTACCCTTTCTGGGGATCGTATCCCCTTATGGAAATGTCGTTATTACTAGATTGTTATAGATGAGGAAATTCTCTGTACTCTTAAGAGTTACACAGCTCCCTTTTCTTCCTGTGGAAGTACACTTCAGAGTGTGGGATATTACAGCAACAAGAAAATTGAATTCCCTCTCAGTGTTGCTAAGAACAAAAACTTCAATGTCTTTGGAATACAGGAATTTATGCCCTTTCTGTGAGTATTGCAGTGCTGATGGGTTGGAACTGGTCTTGGTCGTATGACTCGGTATTAATCAACCCTGTGATTCCTGTCTTGTTTAATCAAGAACTTCATGTACAGTTTTTCGAGCTCTACTACCTTTCCACATCTTGAATCAATCAAATGCTGACTGGCTCTTACGTTAAACAAATTAAAATCCAGATTCACATAGCCTTTGCTAGATTATTCTGCCATGGAAAAAAATTTATCATTTACTGAACCTGACTGAAAACAAATAGTTGTGTAACCCTGTCCCGATCCAATGTTGGGGAAGGTTTCGATACGATCCCAAGAGCAAGATTAAGACACAAACAAGGTCAAATGCCGTATGCACAAAAGAGTTTTTATTATCAAAAGTATCAAAAGTAGAAAATAGTAGCAATAGGATAGAATGGAGGAAAAGGCAGAAATCAAGCAAGCAGTTGGGATAGAGTTGCAAGGATAGTCACCACCATGGATCCAGCGGCGTCCTGTTTGTCCTCAGTCTTCAACTCTTTGGTGGTGGGTGCACACCACAGCTTGTCTCCATGTTTTTTTATAGGGCATATTTCAATGATGCATGCACATACGTACTGTTCATGCACTGTTCATGCGCTGCAGGTTTTGTCTATCACACGACCTTCGTGTGATCAACACTAGAAACCAGTATCTTATCTCAAAGACTACAGTTTCCATGAGAATGGTAGCCTCCACATTCTTGCATGCTTGTTGGCTTCAGCCTGTTTCCTCCCCTGGATGCCTCAGTGGCCTGGTAATCCTCCTTATGGACAGAGGAGTGCCCTGCTTAAACAGGCCATCCCAGAGACAAAGGGCTTGAGATAAATAGTTCACCGTTCAGTCTCTCGCATCAAACAATCCTTGAGATGAATGGCTTGAGATGACAGTCCAGTCTCTCACACCTCACAATCTTTGAGACAAACAGCTTGAGGTAACAATTCAGTCTCTCACAAAACCTCCTAGCTAAAACTCATACAGTGCATAAACTGATTTCCAGTTAATGTTTCATACATTAAAATGGCACTTTCCTGTACAGTCATATAGAGACCTTTCAACAGTTTAGAGGGGGCGGGGGTTACTATTATTGGAAAGAGTACTTTAAAATCTGCTCTGTACATTTTAGCCACTGCTAAATGGCAGTTGATATGATGTTGTGGTTTAACCCCAGCCAGTAACTGAGCACCATGCAGCCACCCAGTGAGGATTCTGGCCTTTGGTTTTTCCAGTTAATTTCACTGTAATTATTCTTTCTTCCTTTTGGTCTGCAGGCAAAAATCTGAATAGTCTGGAAAAAGAAATTACTGGAAGTGTTATGATCTGAATTTATTCAGGCTGTTTTGCAATATACATCAAGAAATCCGTTCAAATATGTTTTCACTGTATCTATAATTCAAACTGTGATTGTTTGCAAGCAGGTTTTTTTAACACGACTGGTACTGGTATAGTAGCTAGAGCAAAATCCTTGAGACAGTCCTTTTAGAAATAAAATATATTTTAAATTACATCTTTTGGTAGCTTGGAAATATTTTTCTGTGAAAAAATTCTTGAAATATGGACTCAATTAAATATCCTTTTTTGTGCACAAGAAGCTTTTAGACTAAGGAGGAGCAGCTAAGAAAGATGTACGGAAAGGAAATTGGAGTTGTTTATTTTGTGATTGCAAATGGTTCTGAAAAAATGTACTAGCAGGAGTAATGGGAAAAACATGCACATATAGTCTAAATCTTCACTCCATATAAACTTCACTGAGAATTACTTGAAAGATGTTATTAACCCACCTGTAGTTA
Source organism: Aquila chrysaetos chrysaetos (assembly GCF_900496995.4). NCBI lineage: Eukaryota > Metazoa > Chordata > Aves > Accipitriformes > Accipitridae > Aquila > Aquila chrysaetos. The sequence goes on along the minus strand of NC_044030.1, from coordinate 15,469,920 downwards.
TTCTGTTCTATCAAAGTGCTCCCATACTCCAAGAAGCTCCCCAAACCCCCACCCTTTAAGATGGCTTTGAGCCCAAACTAGTGTGTATTGAGCCTTCATGTCACTGAAGGGATTACTATATGCATAAGGACATGATCATCTTGTTGGTTTAATTTAAATATATTATTTATGTAGCATAAGTTTAATTAATTAAGTCACTGGCTTTGAGTCAACATATGTTTGAACTGTCTGCTCACTCCCTAAAGACCTATGAATAGAGAGCATGTGGATTTACAAATACAGATTAAGGAGGGGCGGGGAGCAGGCAGATTTTTTTTTTGTGCTCCTGAATCTAGAAACAAGCTCAATTAGAATTGTGTAAGAATTTAATCTTTAAGAGAGGTAAGCAAGGTAAACAAACTTCTTCATTCTTCTGTTCCTTGTCAATGGTCCTTCCCATCTGTCTAAAATGGATTAACTGGTATATAAGGGTATTTTTTAATTTTTTTTTTTCAGATGGAGCAACAGTAGGTACTGAAAAATATCTATTAGTAGACCAACTCTGATTTACCAGATTAGCTATGTCCCATTCCATCTCTAGCCCTTGTTTTTACCAAGGGCATTTTTAAAATCACTTTCCTGGCTATTATTCATATGGAAACATTTCTACTTCTCTCAGAGCCTGATGGTGGTTTTTAGTAGAAGCCTGTTAGCAAAGGAGTTTGAAACAGAATCTTCCTACTTGAAACGGACTGGGAACCAAAGTCTAACCCCGAAGGGCATATGAGGATTTCTTTTGGGATAGCTTTACAATCTAAGTCCTCCATCTGGGTTTATTAGCTTACTTGAAACAAAGCTCCACTTGTGTGTAGGATTAGTGAAATAACGACTACCAAAATTTTGTTGTTTTTTTTTTCCTTTTCTTTTCATTCCGCCAGATGGACTGAATAGGTGGTAATGGAATTCCTCTTCTAGCTGCTTCATCATCATGTACATTCAACACCTTTACAACTTGGCCTTGAATTTTTTTGTAACATTGTTGATTTATCTAGACATGCAACATAGAGTGGTTCAGGATAATAGAGAAGATGTTCCCAGCCATGATGTTTCAAGTCCAGAATCTAATTTTAACCTCTGCCTTAAGACTACCTTGAAGCCCTCTCTTTGTGTCCGTTGTGGGGCTTTGTTTCTATTCTCTTCCAGCTCCTGAGCAGGCATGTCTTTACGGACTTCAGAAAAGTTATGGCAGTGCTTGAAGACAGGCATTTGCTTACACTTTTGCACTAAGATTTGCATTTATGATGTATGTCCCAAACTTAAGACAAAATAAATTTTAATATATTTGGAAAAAAATATCAATGGGTAACTTTTTTTTTTTAAATTTTGATAACTCACATGCTGTCTCTTTTACTGTCCCTCTCACTCACCCAGTTCTCCATGGGCTGTATAGTGACTCTCACTGAAAGGATGCTGTGTTCTTACCAGTCAGTGATAAGGAGAATGGCCCTGGTAGGGTATATTTCTGTGCCATTTCCATGGCAGAAATCTAGACCATCTCTACGTACAAAAGCTACACCAGTGCAATGCCTTGGACCTGCATCTTGCAGACTACATTTCATTTTACCTAATGCCCTTTCTTGAGCGTCTTCTCAGTCAGCTGTATGTGACATTACACAAAGTGCTTTGCTGCCTTCAGATACAGCACATTGAGACACATAGAAAAGATATAGAAAATGTCTAGATTCAAATGTGCAGTTAAGTGATTGCCTTATATTTGCTACACTTTAGCCACACTACAAAAGTGGCCTACAGTCTAACAGTGCGTACAATTGTATAAATCCACACTTGTTCAAATTTCAATACAAAATCACAGTTTTGAGCACAGAACTCAGTAGAACAGTAAATATGCAAATGTGACTCATCAGTAGTGACTACAGTGTGTAGTATAACAAATAAGAAACAAAGGACTGTAGTCCTCAAATAATAATATTTAATAGATCAAGCTGGTTTTATTACCTGTTCTTTCAGCTTCATTTTCATGGTACTTACATCAGGGGTTTGTTTGTTTGTTTGTTTATTTGTTTTAAATGTTTATCCTGAAAGATATTGGATTGATCATAATTCAGCTCTGGAATCCTAAGGAAGTTGTCAGATTTTAATGAGTGAAAATAGGTAGTTTTGCTATTCTCAGTCAAGTTAATTTCATTATTTATTTACTTATTTTCAACAGTCATATTGAACCTTTCATCTTCCTTGACAGACGAATAATGACAAGCCAAGGAGATGGATAGAAGTTCATAAGACTAACATTCCATTTGAATACTTTGAACTGTACAGAAATCACATGGAACATCTGTTTGATTTGACCTTTTAGATTTTGGTGATGGAGGTTGCAATATCACTATGTTGATGCTAAAATAGTCACTTTAATTTTTATACTCTTCTCTTGACAACCACAGGTCAGCAATGTACTTAAACTTTACCTTGCATTTAAGTAGTAGTTTAATTACCTTACTGGATCAGAAATTAAATGGAGGTGTCAAGTCTTGGTTCTGGACCAAATATGACATTTTACAAATGGTTGTTCTCATGAGCATGCTCTGCATTGTCAAAATATTCCTATTTTATTGCAGCACTTTATATGTGTCCTTACATCTCAGCAGGTTGGCTGTTCTTATTTAGAGTTGTGGACACTCTTTAATGTTTCTCTGAATGGAGACATTAGTGCTAAATTTCCTTTTTTTTTTTTTAAAAGAAAAAAAAAGGACATTGGTGTATTTGATTTGCTATAGAGTGATTCATTTTTACACTGTATTCCTGATCTTAAATTAATTTAAAAAAATGAGTTAAGGATGATTCATTTCAAGTCATAATCTTTCATTTGCAATTCATCCTATATTCTTATATTCACTTTACAGCTTCTTTTTCACATGGAAATCGACCTCAGCTTTGTTCAGAAAAAAATAATAGTAACATAAGAACATTTCTTAGCCCTCTCAGAGCAGTAAGTGCACTATTATTTCTTTTGTCTGCAAGAAATCCAAGAAAAATGTAAAAACAAAAATATAATATTTAAAGAATATGGCAGAGTCAATCTAAAAAGAAAAAAGTTCTTCAAGATTTTTCTTTTACCCTGCATGTGTCTCACTCTCAAAAGTCTTGTTTTATAAATTAGTTTTGGGGAGAAAATAAAATATCTTCCCAAACTAACCCTGTTAACATAACCCTTTTTTTTTTTTTTTTCCAATGTCCTTTTGCCTGGTCTCCTGAATTATCACGCATGAAAGTTGCAAGTTCAGAACTAGAAAGACAGAAAAACATCCCTCAGAATATTGTGTTCCACACACAGGTTCTTCCATGCTGTTTTGGCTATAGAATATTGCACTGTAAGTCACTGTACATCAAATTAAGTTGTATGTATTCAGAAATAAGTAGCAAGGCCAATCCATGTACTTTGCTTTTGAGCAGATTGGACCACTTCCTAGATATCTAGTTTGACATATATTTGGAATGACAAGAACAAGTGAAAGGATGGCTATTTCATATCTTTTATGATTTGTGCCTTTTTAAAGAAGTATTAAGTTGAGTACCAGAAACAGAAACATGTGTTTTCTTTTTCAAAATTAGTTCATAATTTTTTATATTAGGTGCAGAAACATGAATGATTGATCAATGGTTGTTCAATGAATATGCCAAAATAATTGTCCTGGGATGGTGAGGCATTAATTTTGAAATGAGTGCTCTTTTGGAAATGACATTTTATTACTTTTTTTTTCCCAAGAGAATTTCATTTGGACTTTAGGTGGACTGTCAGAATTTTGAATCTTTTTAATGAGCTCTGTTAAAATCCAGCAAGCATATTTAATATTCGGATACCAGGGAATTTAATTTTAAGTGTAGCTTATGCTCAGTGGCACTTTATTACTGCTGTGAGGACTATCCTTGGCCTCTCTAAAGGCAACTTTACCATTTGTATTTCCTCAAATACAAGAAACAACATTCAAAATAAATCCTTGCTAGTGGTACTGTCTCCTTTTCAGGCTTTCAGTCTTGTTTGGTCTAGCAGAACAAAATTACTGACAGATGTCCAAGGTAATGCCTTAGAAAAAGTGCCAAAATACCCTAAGTAGTAATGTGCATTTGGCTAAGTATGCCCCAGTGCACATGATACTAACACCACTCTTTGAATGACAGTTCATTTACATCAATTCCGTATTAGCAGTACCGTTAAGGCTCCAATTATCCAACACACACACTGTTAAAATTCTCAATGGGTAAACTACTCAACTTTACAAGTATCACCTTATTCTCATCCCAATTTAAAAATGTTTCAACCCAACCAATTACATAATCTAGGGTTACATTGTTTTATTACCTAATTAACAAAAAGTGGTTTTTTATGTCAAAGTCATCGGCATAGCCTTTTGTCATTTCCCTGATATTACCTGGGAACACTGTGAGCCAACTGTGCTGTTTTGGGGGTCAAATTTCTTTATATTTGTGGTGTTTCCTTTACCAGAAATTTTGAAATGAGCAGAGGTCCCCCCAGCTGTCCTGATAGGAATATGAAATATTCTGAGCACATTTTTATACTGCCTGAAATATTGTGCAGTCATTGACATTTGTGTAAATGAGCACAAAGTATTCCCAAATTGGAAAGACAGTTTCACATAAATTTTTCATAGATATAAAAAGCTATCCAGTGGGCAAGGCTTTGGCTGCTAAAAGCTAGCTTATGTTTGCTTTCAAGGCTGTGTTTAACTCCATTGTTTGCTGTAGAACGTGCTTTTTGCTCTCTTTAATGCTGATGTGGAAGTGCTTGCATTACTAATGTATGACCCGATGCTTTGGAGATTCAAATAATTAGTGAAAACAGTCTGCTTGTCCATGGCAGGCAAAAACTCACCTTGACAATAACAGGGGGATTCTCTCTGCCTGTTCCCATCATTTAATGCCACAGATCAGGATGACCCCTACTAGCACAACATGTCTGCGTATGTGTAGTCGTTAAGTCAGTGCAAAGCCAATTAACCCACCCCAGCTTGGAGGAAGGCATTGTTGACAGCCGGAATTTGCAGCACAATAAGCATGTACGTTGGTGTTTAGTTCACAGAGAGTATGATGATATACATCCTCTGTATGGCTGTGGCTGTGCCTACCAGAGAAGTTCTCTCCAGGGCTTGTTTCTGATCTTCTTCCCTTGGTTGGCTTCCTCTTGGGAGACTTTACTGGGATTCTTCTTCGAGAATTGCCAACCCCATTGTTGGTATAAGCAGTCACTCACCTTTACCCATCAACACATGTACACCAAGTTTTTGTTTTGCTGTGCTCAGTTTTTCAGTCTGACCCAGGTGAGTGAGATCACTCTGAATTTAAAATGACAGGGAAAGCTCATCTGAGTGGCAGAAGCATGGAGCTTTTGGGTGGTTTGCTCCAGAGTTACCAGCAATAACTTCTTTAAAATAGCACAGCTGTAATCAAAGGAGACGTTACATTTGCAGCTTAACAAAAATGCAGCTTTAGACAAGCATAACTTCTTCCAGAGTAGATGTACCCGAAGACATTTGAACCTGAGTGAGAGTATGAAGATCATTGCCGTAATAAGATAACCACCTGCAACTTGTGCTTTGTTTTCACAAAACACACAGTGACTTGCTTAGTCTAAAGCACTTGAGTAATCGTGCTGAAATCAGTAGAGCTACTCACATTTTAAACAATTTAAGTTTCCATTTAATGTAATTTTTCAAAGAATAAAATAAACAGGAAAGTAAATACATAGATGTAAGACATGCTTCTGTTTGTATAATCCTAAATCTCATAATGTCATGCCCAAAAGATTGAATTGGATCCTACAGCAAGAGCATTATTCAGAAAAAAATCAGCAACAAACAAGTACATATTATTACTAATATACTGCAGAGGATTATTTATATAATTGCAAGTCTCTGAATTATGGAAAAGAAGGAAAAAAAGTCCTTATAGTAAACTTTAACTATGAGATCTGAAAATGGATGATTACTAATTTACTTTAGGTCCAAAATATCTCCAGTACCTTACTTTCCCAAAGACTTCCGTATACAGTGTTGCCTCCCTTCCTGTCACTATGCACTTCTGAGGGAAGTGAGGCATTAAATGAAACTTTTTGGAAACTAAATCCTTAACAACACTGTTTGCTTTTAACCTCTCTTTTTCAAAATGCAGCTGTGGAATGATTATGCAGGGCAATGTTAAAGTTTGGGGCTTGGAGTATTTTAATGCCATTGGTAGTTGGAAAGCAAGTGGCCCTGTTTTCCAGTGGGTAGAGTGGATTTATAATGCACTCACAGTAACAGTGTTTGAAGTATTTCAGCTGCATTATAAATTATTTTTCCCTATATTTGTATATGCACATATGTAGAAGCTGAAATACTTCACTTTGTCTCTATGTGAGCAACCAAATATAACGTTGCTCATTTTTTAATAATTTCTGGAGAACAAGTCAGTGTTCATCTTATTGTGATATTATTATCAGGAACAAAATATTTCTGTGAGATGCTGAGACCCGTGCCACAGTGGAAGGCTTGCATAAGTATGGAAATCCTTAAACTCCAACAGGTGTGGTATGGGCCTGTGACCCTCTTTGCAAGAAAAAGCCAAAACTTTATGGACAGTGTTTGACTCCTATTTCTTAGGATCTCTGTGACTAGAGCTGGGTCTTAGGCTGAAATGCCAAATAAACTTCACACGTCATTGTCACGACCCAGACTGGACAGACCAGGGAGTCATGTTTAATTTGAAATTCCCTCAGGCTAAATTAAGGTGAAACAACACCAAATGATCAGTTAAAGAATTTATTCATGACAGAAGCAAACTGAACTGGGGAGGCGTGGTAGTAGGTGGCAGGGTTTCTCACAACAGGAATTGGCATAAGACTACTTCTGTAAACTGTGTAACCATATACATCAATTCAGGGAATAAGGAGATCCCTCCCGTTGAGTCACGAGGTTCAGAGCAGACCCCTTTGCTTTCTAGAGTCCTCCTCAGAGAAGGGCCCAGGGGTGGCTGGATCTACTCTGAGTCTCAGACTTGGTCAATGGTTTATATCTTGAAACGGATGAGGTGTAGGGATTGTGGAAAAGCAAAAGGAAAGAGAGAAGACAGAGAGAGAAAAAGGAAGAGAGAAAGATTTCACCGGTCCTGGGTCCAGCGTTGGTTCAGTCAGCCGAGGGGTCCAGTCAGCTGAGGGGTCCAGTCCTGGTGGGCTTGCGCACCCGGGGCTTCAGTTTGTGTCCTTTTATCATCCTTGCCCCCACTTTGGGTGGGCACCTGAACTCGTCAGGTTAATGAACAGTTTGTGAGCCTTTGGGCTTGGGGGTCGTTTGTGGAGTAACTTGTCCTTCCCTGCAGATGTGGCCATTGTTTGATCTTTGTATCAGAACAGCTTATCAGAACAGGGAGCTGCGCACCCTCCAGCAGGCCCTCCCCCTCCTGTTGCTGATGTCTGAGCTGATGGGCTTTTCACCTTGGCTCCTTGCTGTGCAGGGTTTGTCTTTAAGCAGAACTTGCCCCACCACAGTGTTTGAGACGTTAACTCTTTCAGTCTCTCACAGTCATTTGTCAGGTAACTATGTCCTGACCTTAGAAAGGAAGTTCCAGTGATCTACAGTCTAATAGGCCCATTATCCCACCTTTTTGCTTCAGTAGCTCCCTGCTCAAAAGACTGATGCCGCATGCCTGAACATGATAACCAAAAGTAAAAAAATAGTGACCTTACATTTCTGCTTTAGTCTACTGCTATTAAGGAAGAGATCAGAACCCAAGGCTTCATTAATGACTTTGGCACTGCAAAGCTCATTAGTTAAATGTAGATTTGTAAAACCAAGCACATAACTAGAGACTCTGTGAACTCTGGTGCTAATTATGAGATGAAAAGGCTCTGGATTTAAAGAGAGACTATGAGTTTTGCCTTAACCAGGCTGTGGGAGGAAAAAACCCAGCAAAACAAACTCTTTTTTAATGAAGGACACTGTAATAGTTTGATAATGTATCTGCATTGTCCAGGGGTCTCTAACTCTGTAATACTCTTATGAATCCCTTGTTTTGAAAATGCTGATATTTGCCGGAGTAATTCATTCCAGGCCTGTGCTTGAATAAGCAGCTGATATCTGTCCCTCATTGTGGTATACATTTAAAATGAAGTTCTGAGGTGGGATTCATTACAGATGAAAGGTGACAGGTGTAACAATGGCAAATAGTTTTCTTTGTTAAATGTCTTTCTTGAAGAAGGCAAGCTTTACCTGGAGACTGCAAATGTCATCTTTGCTGTTAAGCTACATAAAGGTGCACATTTCACTCCTTCAAGTCTCCTCTGATGCATTTCAAAAGAATTAATGTCCATATTCTAATTTCAAGAGCAGTGTTTTTAAAATATATTTTTCCTTTTTTTCTCTTCCTTTTTTTACTCAGAGAAAGTGCATTAGTTGCAGAAGTGTCTGTGAAACAAGTACAAGACAGGTCATTTCAAAGTGGTAAATTTTTCCTACTAGACTCAATGAAAGGAGACAGCATAATCTAACTGTAATTTAAAATGTGCAGAATATAAAGTAGCTATTTTCTTTAGAAAGATGACAGCTTTACCATAGAACAACATGTGTTGGTGTGTTTACTCCAATTTGGTCGTTTTTTTTTTTTTCAGAGTGAATGAACACTGTGTACATTGGCAAGGCTTCTCTCCTTCATTTCCCCTTACTATCAATCCAGTCTCACAGTAAGTCCAAGGGCCAATTGGAGGATCGGTGGTAGATCTTATCCTCATGTGCTGTGACTGACACCAACTTCTCATATTCCATTCATCAGGAAAGGTATGCAGTCCTGCTTTCTTGCTGGTTACTTATTCTTGCTGTACTGTGTATTGAAAATAGGTAAGACATGAGAGGAAACTTCTTCTATCTTATCTTTTTTAAGTTTCTACAGTCTACTAGCAAGCATTTGCTCAGCTGAGGTACCATATGTGATTAGTCAAGAAAACATCCTCCAGTTTTTGTGACAGAGATTACATCCATTCCCTTTTTATAGTGAACTGACATGCTGATTAGAGAACATTTACCATATAGGGAAAACTATACTGCTGAATGTGAGGGACTGAGACACTGTGAGAGACTGGCAACCATTTTGTCCCAAACAACTGAGAAGGTAGCCACAAGCAACCGAAACAGGACGTGCCCTGCGGAGGTGGGGTAGTGAACTGTTTCTGGGAGGCTTTCTAGCGGTTGTGCCTTCCAGAGGCTTTCTGGTGACTGTCTTTCTGGGAAGTTTTCTAGCGGTTGCGCTTCGGACGTTTTGTCACAGGTTTGGAGTTTTGCCATGGACCCTTGCCACAGCAGTTGTGTACACAAGTTAGATGGGATAAGGGGGCATCAGGGCCCCCCCTCCCCTCCCTCCTCAAGAACCAAGACTCTTTCCTCACTGGAGCCAAGGGTGATAATACTTACCTCTCCTTTTTCCTCTTTCTTCTCTCTTTCTCTTATATCTTCTCTTCCTCCTACCTTGTTGTTAGGAATACTTTGCTATGGCTGTTAGGTGTCAAGTTTTTTATTCAAAATAACTGCTACGCCAAATTTAGCCACTCTGGTATTATAAGTCAGCATTAAATAAAACACATTTCAAGCATTTAGGAGCCATTGTCATGACTCCTGCCCTGGAATTCGCTAAGCGAAATGGGCTGTTGAAATTTTCCCTGTCCTTCCTAAGTCATTGTCGTGACTCCTGTTTGTGGCAACAGACTATCTAAAAGATCACCTCCCTCAAGCCCACCGAGTGGGACAGGACACTGAAACACAAGTGAGGCATCTTAACATACCTGGATTTTCAACTGTCCACAGCCAAAAATGTGAAGAGACTACCAGAAATTTGAAAGAGCACAAACAAAAATAAACAGGAGAAGCTCATGGTCTAAATGTCTGTCCACAGTTACATAGGTAGCACAACCTCTTTCAAAAGATACTTTCATATGTATTGGAGTCTCAAGAAGGAGTTGTTAGCAAAGACTCAGTAGTTGCTTATGACTTAAATTGTGGGAAGATGACTACATGTGTAAATATTGTAGGGCTGTTGGGATATGAGTTAGAAAAGAAAAATCTGTGAAGATTAAGGGTACAACAGATTTTGCACATGTATTGACTTCACCTACCTTAGCTTTTTTTTTTTTTTTTCTTTTCGGTTTTCATTGTTCCTAGGCATCATTAAGTAACTTATTCTACAGTCCTAGACTCGTGAAAAAAAAATGTTTTAGAGCATTTTTGTCTAAAAATGTGGCTTATACAAAAAAAAAAAAAGGCATTTTAGAAACTTCTCTTTCCATAAAAATAAACATTTTTTAAAACAAAACAAAATGCCCCATGTATGCATTTGACACTTCACCTTTTTCAAGCTGTCAAGAAAATTCGATCAAAGAATCATATGAAAATGCATTTTATGTTGATGTAAAAAATGAAAACTTCATCCAGCTTTGTCCATAGCATTTTCCTTCTGCCTTTTGCTCATGGCAAAGCCAGTCAGATTAGGATTTTGCGCTGTAATTTGAGGCAAGCTAGGCAGCTGCTACCCACAGCTATTTCTGAGAAACAACATGATAAGATCCAGCCTACCTTACCCTGAAACTAAACACCGTCCCTCAACTCAATTTGTATGTTTTCCTTCCAATCACTATGGCAACTCTAATCCCTAAGTAACCAAGACTGGCATGAAATGGGGCAGAAATGTTACTGAAGTCCTGACACTGAATAAGGAGACAAACTAGGAGGTGAGGATAGTAAAGAAGTTTTATGGGTAGAAAAGTGGAATAGACACTAATACATGTCATGAATCCTTTTGTTGCAGAGATCATAGAGGTCAGCCTACATCTTGGTCAGTTCTGTGTATGCACATTATTATTTGAGTTCAACTGCAGCTTGCTCCTGTTTAATTTAACAGATTTAGTTAAATGGGTACAATGTGTGATATTGTTATTTTTCTTGAACAGAAGTGATGAAACACAGAGTTCCTCCTAAATTAAATAGCTACACTGTTTTTCTATTGTCAAGCCCACTCCTGCCGATTATCAGAATTAACTCATGGGATGCAGTCTGATTCCCAAATACCACCTTCCCAGATGTGAGATCACACTTGGCCAACTCAAAATCTATGCTGTCTAGTTCTCCTAGTTTGAGCAGGAAATTATTATATTCGTATACTCAGTGAATGTCCTGGTGGTTGTTGTCACTGATATTCATTTTGCACCTGCAAAAAAGAAGCTTGTAAGAGAATGAATTAACAATGGATCTGGAAACAGAACCGAATCTAACTTCCCAGCCATGGTCTCACAGAGGCTGTGTATCTCTCCCTAGGCACCAGTTTGGTACAGGTACCTGGATATAGATCATAAATCTGTTGTGCAGCTGTGCTGCAGAGGCTCCCAAGTAGCACAGTTATGCATAAAATAAACCCATCTGCACCTTACACGGCAAGCTGTTCTTCAACTGATGCTGGGCTCTTTCTGCTAGCACTTGGATGGTGCTGTCTAGTAGAAGTCAGGCTGGGAGGATTGATGTTGTCTATACCATGGCATTCTTTACTCATGGTTAGCTGAACCCTGAACAACCTGTGATGCACACAGTGGTGGACAAAGTACTTTTGTACTAAGTGACAATTCATTATTCATTTCAAATACAGGGACACAGCCTGCATTAAAGCGCAATCTGTACATCCCACTTAACATTTTAAAGCTGCATAGCCAAGAGCACAGTTATATCTGTGGAGCATTACCACATTAAGAAGACTGAAAAAATTTGGTAGTTGTTTCAAACAGAAGATGTTGGAGCTTAGAAAATAAATGTTTAATGTCATTCAAAGTACCTATGACAATCTACTTGGGGTGGGGTGGGGAGAAACCTATAACCCAAGTACTAAATACAGTACAACAGGAAAGCATTTCAAATTCTGTGAGAATGTGTACCAAATATATCTGATACTCCAGATAACAGATTAAAGGTTTGTATGCCTGCGAGTGTATGCACCAGATATTAAAAACAATTAGATCCCTCTGGGTCCCTTTGTTTCTGGCCATTCCTCCTGAGAAACATCAAGAAATCCTAACTTTTTTTATTATTATATTTCTAGGGGTTTTTTTGTGTTGATATTACCTGAAAGTCAGTCCAGGCTTTTGTAGGAAGATGATGGCTGTCATTTTCCTTGTAGAAAGATTTTCTAAGTTGCCAGCCCTATGTGACCTCTTAAGGTAAAGAAGGGATACTTGCCTCACTTAGTACCCCTTTCCTCTTAAGGAATTTCTGGGAATCTGCAAGAGGATGTCTATGATCAGTACTAAATTTCTTTACATCTCTTTCCTTTGTACAGAGTGAAACTTCTTTTGAAAATGGGTAAGGAGTAATAGGAAAAGCTAATAAGAGCACAAATTTATAGTAGAGTAAGCTAAATTAATAATGACTAGGCCACCTAGGCACAACTGACACAACCAACTAATTCACTTGTAAACCACAAAGTTTGCAGTTAAATGCCCCCTTTGGTTTTGGATTGATTATTCCTGGGATACTTCTCATTATACTTTTGAATCTGTCTGTCTCGTACATTTCTCAACCAATGTCTTCTCATGAAATTTGCATTATATTCAAAGCAGAAATGAAAAAAAAATAAATCTGTGTTTTTATTTTACTTTCAAGAAACACACTGAAGCTAATGAAACATCACTAAAAATGATCATGACACAGATGAGCAACAGGGAAGGAGAGATTAACTGGGCCTTTTGTTGTTTGTGAACTGAAAAATTACTTGAGTAAATACTGATTTTTGAGTGCTAACAAAATTAAATCTAGTGAAATAAATTTGCTAAGAAAGTTCACACATCACCACTTTTTATTTTCTTTCTTGGTTTTAGAAGGGGTTAAAGAATCTATCAAGTGGCAAAACTCAGGATTTCACCAGAGTGAGTTCATTTAAATTTAAGGTATTGATTGGATTTGTAGCTGCTAGCATTTGGGGATGTAAAGCTACAACATCCAAGGAAAGAGACTTTAGGTCTCCATCCACATTGTTCAGAAGTTAGTGAACATTAGGGAAATGACATAGAGGAGGACTGCAGTTTGACATATTAGTGCTGTGGTGAACTATTTTCTTGCTCTTGCTATATAAATGATACACCAATAAATAAAATAAATTAACCTTAATTTTTCTGACTCTGTTTAGTGATTAACTCTTTCCTAAAGAGAGTCACTTCTTAAGTTATGAACCAGATCTCCAGCTGGTTTAAATTACTGCAGCTCATCTGAATACAGTACACTGTTTAAATAGACCTGAGCTGAGGGTCTGTTGCTATAAAGGAGCAAAAAGATTCAAGCTTTTTTCCAAATTTATTTTAATCTCAGCTAAACCATTATTTTTGCTAGCAGATAAAAAAAATCAGTAGTGTATCAACAATCTGATGTTACTGCTGTTGACAGACCTCAGCAAATGATCATTTGCAGATGCTAATGAAAAGGAATGCCATTACTGCATAGGAAGAAGTGTGTAAATGTAGTTCCTGAGGTTCAAGGTGTTGTAATTAAATTTCCAGGATAACATGTGATGAGAGAGAGGTCATGACTCTCATTCATCATGGCAGCAGTTTTTACTGTAAATCTCCACTCACAGTGTTATAAATGTATTCCCATAGCATGCTGCACAGTATAAAACTGGTATCTTCCTCTGACATTCAGCAGGAAAGCTAGTTCAGAGGGACCCAGGTCTCTGAAGGCTCAGTGGTCCTGGTCAAAGGCTTTTGCTAGACTATAAAGGGATTATCTTCCACTAATGAGTCATGTCTTACATCTACTGGCAGGAGGGATTCCTGAGTCAGCTCACTTTCTTTGGATCACAGTGAAAAGCAGCATGGGAGCTGGGGGTTGCGCTTTGGGGTTCTGCAAGTCACAGCCCTCTCTCCCAGGCCCTCCCTTTCCCTCCATGCTGGAGTCCTCATCTTCACCTTTCCTTCTTTTAAATAAAATGAGAAAGCTGCTGAGGAGTTCAGCCACCCTTTCTATCCCTGATATTGGGAGGCTGGGCACACTACACACTTCCCAGTCTTCTGCTGGGGTAGCTTGCAAACCCAGATATACAGCTTCTTCCCAAAGCATGACAATTTTTTATGTTTGACCTCTTTAGGGATTTGCATTAGGCTGATTTCCAGCTTCTGCAGAAACCTCCTGTAATATCTCTGTCACTGTGCAGATACTCATTTAGCACCCTAGAAGTGCTAAAACACTAATGCTTACCAAAGCTGGTAGGGTGATCTTTGAATGCTCCATGAACCCATTGCATCTGCTATGACTCAGAACAACCTTATTACCAAAGGGGAAACTGCTCTTGGAAAAGGTCCAAGCAGAATAATGAAGCACTGGCAGTATTAATAAATATATTTGAGCCCCTTTCTGGATCCTCACTACACAAGGGAAATTGCTCAATACCTACAATTCTTTAACAGTGGGCAGCTCTGTTCCTCTAATATACCTGTGTTGAAAATGGGTTTGTTTCATAATGATGAGATGGCTTCTGTCCACCCTCTGTTCACCAGAAAGCACTATAAATACACTATAAATTCCAGTATTATGAGTGCTCATCCAGTAGACACTGTGAATTAGTAGCTGTGTCTGGAGTCAGAACAGTTTGTATGCTGAGAACAAATGTGGCCACAGTAGCATTTAAAACCAGTCAGACTTATCTATGGTTCCTAATAGTACATATATACAGGTGGGCAGAATTAACATTAGAAATTACAGGAATTAATACACAAATGTTCATGTATTCCCTGAAATTCATTATTAATGGCTCTTCTGTTCTTTATCATGTGTGTCAAGTTATCTGGTGTGTTGTTTGTTTTTTTTTTTTTCCTAAACCCTGGACTTTTCTGAATCATGTAAATAAAAAGTACTGTTTCTTTAAAGAAATATATTAATGTAATGCTAGAAGAATTACCACTGTGTGCTTTAAAAGACAGTGTGATGTGAAGGACAATCCCTGAAATCTGTTGGTTTTAAATTCCATTTAAAACATTTTAAATTCAATTGCAAAGAATGCTGTGTAGGAATACTGTTGGAAGAGACTGCTTTTTGTCTCAGTCCTTAAACTGGGGAATATTAAAACTAATATTCAAACAACTATATATATGGAAAGAATTGGAAGGCTGCTACTGACTGTAGTTACACCTATCTTCTGCTTACAGTCACTCTTAGCACTCAGCTATACTGAATTGAATTTGGAGATAGTTAACTGAATTGGCTAGCTGGCTGATTGATTAAGCCCTTGATGTTTTCACCTGGGATTTTTCATTGCTGACTTATAGTTTCCCACTGATGCTTCAGTGCAGCAGAATCCCATAATAGTTTAAGTGTTAATCCATTTACATGTTTCTCTGACTGCAGAATTTCCAAGAGCATCAGGAGAACACACAAAGGCAGAGACATTAAATGTAAAGGAAAAATATCAGTAACTTTTTCTTATCAAAGCACAGAGAAAGAAAAAAAAAAGTGGAAAAAAATGGTTTTTACCACATGTACCTTCAAACATTATAGGTTGTTTCCAGGGACTGTGATTTGAGTGTCATCAGTTTTAGACAAGAGCTAGAAGGGCATAAGAAAGCTAAACAACTCTGACAGCAACAAATGTAGTATTTATTAGAATGAATTTCAACTCCAGATGACTGTAGGGCTGAGTCATGCTAATAAACATTGTGCTCTGTGAACAGTGATGTCTTTGCACAACTTTTTCCCCAGTTCATAGAAATGACTGAACAGAGAACAATCACCTGCAATTGTGCAAAAAAAAAAAAAACAGATGCAGAATGAAAATTTCCTTTCTTAGTTTCTTATTCAAGAAAAATATTTTTGTCAGATTTATGGTGGAATAAGATGTAGTGAACAGTGCCAGATGACTGCAGCGACAAAGCACAAACCTGCAAGTAATGAACAGTCTAAGAAAATAATCTGTAATCTATGTCCCGAAAATTATTTTTCTAGGATGGGCTCACACTTCATCTAAAACCAGCCATCTTTTACATGGTTTTTCATGGAGCTAGTAGAACCAGCTATGTATACCTGACAGTACTCCTCAAAACAAAGAGAAAATTCTTAAGGGAAAGAAAAAAATTTGTGGATTCATATGCAGAACTCTGAGTTGTACCAGGAGAGATGGAAGAAAACAGAGATTCACATACTGTTCAGCAAAGATCCACAGAAAGTGTGTTGAGGAGGATGTAGTTGAGATACGAGATGCTCTTAGGATAATGGTTTTTAACAGAAGCAGGCAGTGGATATAGCAGTTTGTTCATACAAAAGGAGCCAGAAAATCTGCTAAGAGCAGTGTATGTGTGCTCAGTGATGGTGGTGGTGCACCACCAATCATGGTCCTCAGCATCCATTAGAGAAACTACCTCAGCACATGAGAGACATCAAACTGGATGGGGCTCTCCAGGGAGAATGGAGGTCTCCAGGTGTGGGGCTGAAGGCAGTGCAGCAGCATGGGGCTTCACTGAGGCCAGGGTGGGGGTGATGATGCTCTTGTTCACAGGGGAGTGTGTGCTGGTGGAGGTTCTGTATTGCCAATTAAGGCTACTGCAGGAGAAGGTCAGCAGGCTGCACAGTGTCAGATCCAATGAGAAAGAGCTCAGCTGGGTCACCTCCAAACAAGAGCTGAACCATTCAGCTGTCCAAAAGGAGGAACAAGCAGGTTCTGTGATTATTAGGCAGGGAAATGGAGAGTCCTTCAGGGGTGAAGGCTGGTGGGTTACTCCTGCTCCATCTGTAGATCTGCAGCTACAGAATAGGTAGAGTGTTCTGACAACACTGGAGGGGCTAGAAACCATGACCAACAAAGCAAGCACACCAGCAGAGCCAAAGGCCAGCAGCAGCACCAGTAGGAAGTGGTGAGTATTCATAGGTGCAGGCTCTTTGCCACAGGGACAGGTGCCCTATCTCCTGACCTGACCTGCTGTGGAGGGGGGCTGGGCTGCTCCTTGGTGGGCCTTGGACGTTGTGGAGAAACTGCTGGTGCTTGTCCAGTCCTTGGACTAGTCCATGTTCTCCCTCGTGGCCACCAGTGATGCTGCCAAAGAGACATGGAGCATTCCAGCAGTGACTGCATGGCTCAAGGGATGAGAGCCAAGGGCATGGGGGCCCATGAGATGTCTCCTCAGTCCTGCTGGTAAGGGGGAAGAGCCTGAAGAGGAGTAGATGTGTCCTGCAGATCAACAAGGGGTTTGCTCATGTCCAGCTTGGTGTCCACCAGCACCCCTGGGTCCTTTTTTGCAAAGCTGCTTTCCAGCTGGACAACCTCCAGCACATACAAGTGCCTGTGGTTGTTCCTTCCCAGGTGCAGGACTTTGCACTTGCCCTTGTGAAACATCATGATGTTCCTGTGGGCCCATTTCTCCAGCTTGTTGAGGTCCCTCTGGATGACGACACAGCCCGCTGGCCTATCAGCCATTCCTCCCAGTTTTGTGTTATCTGTGAATTTAGTGAGGGTACTCTCTGAGACAATTAATGAAGATGTTGAGCAGGAATGGAGCCAGTACTGACCCCTGGGGTACACCGCTAGTTACTGGCCTCCAACTAGATGCTGTGCCACCACCTTCTGGGCCTGTCCATTCAGCCAGTTTTCAGTCCACCTCACTGTGGATTGAAGTGAGGTCAAGAAGAGTGAGCATTTCATGGAGTCCTTTGCTATGAGTGTATTGGAAGTGGAGGGATTTTTGGAGAACCTGCCATTGCAGACAGCCCACAGCAATGTTAACAATGCTTTTCTGCTAGGTAGGAGAGCAAATGCAGAGCAGAGACTGCTTCTTGGTTATGGGAAATGACTCACTCTCCAGTGAGTTGAGTTCAGCAAAGGAATAACCAGTGACAGCAAGCTGCAGGAATCTTCTGGGCCAGTTTGAATTTCCAGGTTAGCAGTAGAAATCACATGACAACCAACTTTCTGCTTATAGTCCGTCCTGGGAAAAAATCTAGCAGCTAGCAGCTTACCTCACATTTCTTGAATGGGAAGAAGAAACCTTCCCTGCCGCTAATCTGTCTCTTTTTCTCTCTCACACACACATTTCAGCACCCTTTTCCAGAATATGCTCAAGGTTTTAACCTTTCCTGAACTGACCCACTTACTTTTCATGGACCAAATCCCTGCAGCTATGCATCATGGTCTCTCCTCTGCTGGCACCTGGGGATGAGCAGCAAGGGCCATGTGGTCACAATCCATTGCTCAGTGACATCACATTCCATTGCTCCATGACATCACAATGGGCTGGTTCCCCAGGCACCTATGGCACTGGGAAAGCACAGCTTCACTACAGGGTTGAGAAGGGCCCGGTGTCCCCTGGTCAGCATGTGCTGGGCAATGGGGTGACACAGCACTGGTCTTCCCCATGGTCTGTGCCTGCTGGGAGCGATGACAGCAGGATTTGGGAAGAGGGTGGAGGCTGAACGCCTTTCCCTGTTGGATGTCCTTCTGGCCTGGGAGCTCCTGGGCAGCAGCTAGTGGCACTGCCTTCTTGGGACAGGAGAAAAGATGTGTCCCATTGCCTAGTTCGTCCACTGGTGGTCATTGGTGGGCAGACAGACAGGATAAATGAGGAGCAAGGCTTGAGTGCTTATAAAGAGGTGGTGAAGCAAGTTCATAATTTTTAAATTGCTATTGTCCATTTGAGCTTGGTATACATCTGTCCTGATTTCCTACCCACCTAGTGGATCAGGATGTTTACGTCAGTTAATTTAATTTAATTTAATTATTTTTTATTAAAAAAAAAATAATTTAATGTTTATTTTATTTTATTTTATTTTATTTTATTTTCTGTTTTGTTTGAAAGCATCTGTCTCAGATGGAGAATATAGTCATATCACAGGCCTGACTCTGATGATGGCTACCCAGACAGTTGAAGAGTGCTTTGAAGAACTGGGGAGAAGGAATAAGGAGCTAGGAGTGGGAACTTCATAAACAAATCTGTTATTTAAAGAATAATGAGTAACCAATGCCTCTAATGTAACAAGAAACCAAATATTCTGCTCTAAAGTTTTATGAATAATTTGGTTTGGTAGCTGAATTTCAATGCTCGTCACAGAAATAGAAACTCAAAATACTTGAAATTGTTTGACATGGAGTACTTCAATTGGAGTAATTTCAATTACCATTGAAATAAAATCTTAAAATTTAGGGACATGTAAAAGAAAACCAAAGGCAGTCAAATTTAGGA
Organism: Aquila chrysaetos chrysaetos; assembly: GCF_900496995.4. Taxonomy (NCBI): domain Eukaryota; kingdom Metazoa; phylum Chordata; class Aves; order Accipitriformes; family Accipitridae; genus Aquila; species Aquila chrysaetos. The sequence goes on along the minus strand of NC_044030.1, from coordinate 15,450,695 downwards.
TCCCGAAGGACACTAGAGAATAAAGCAGTTGTATCAGAATTTTTTTCTAGACAATTCAATTCAGGGAAGTCACTCTAAACATGATGCTGTAGGGGTCAAATTTTACTTTTCACCACAAAATCACTGTAATTGTACTCATCCCTTATTAAGTTTCATCCTCCATTTACTTACAAAGCTCCCTTTTCAGGTAGTATTTTTACATCAAATTTCAATCAGCATAGATTCAGGTAGATTCTAAGTGCAGCACTGTTTTTTGTGACTAGTTTCCACCTCTAAAAAAGTTTGGCTTCCTTGGCAAAATGATGGGCATACACAACCAAACAAAACTGTGGGACATGTAACTGTATCTTTCAGCATTCTTCTTAATCTTATAGAACAAAGAAAGTTTATGCATCTCTTTAAGGGAAACACAGGGCGATTAAAGAGAAGCTTTGCTTTTTCACTGTTTGTTTCTATTCCCTCTCTCCTAGATCTTTGCATACCCAGCGCCTCTGTAGACACACTCCTCAAATGGTTTTCCTTCAGCAGAAAATCTGACTTTTACAGAAAATACCATTTTGAGAATTCAGGGTTCTGTATTTTTCTGAACAAACAAGCTTTTGGAACAGTGCTTTCATTTTAGGAACTTGTTCTGCATTTTGAAAGTGAGTAGGCTTTGCGATTTAGTAGAGTTTGTATACATCTCTCTATATATCTCTATGTACATATGTGTATATAGGTAAAAGACTCCATCTTTCTCCTTTCATCCAGTTCTGTAAACTAAAAAATAAATAAAAAGAATGTGAGGATACAAGTGAGGATACAAGTTAAAAATCCTACAGTAACTGCCATAAAAATTTTAATCTAAAATAATAGTGTTCAAACAGTAGAAGGTCAATCATCATTTCTAAAACAATCTTAAGTAAAATCAGTGCAACTAGTCATGTATAACAAAGACCTGACACCTTACATAGCAAAGGACACAACTAAGATGTCCCAGTTAATGAGTATCAGAAATGGGAACTGATATAAGATGCCTGCCCCTAAATCTATTAGCACCTGAATAAATGCCGTAAGAATTTCCCAATATGCAGGCAGCCTTTACTGGCTTCTGCTGATACATGTGTGACTGGGACAGGAAAAGGGGTCAGCTACGAAGCATTTCTCATCTTTTGCCCAATGCCGGACAATAACAGTAATTGGAAAAGGAAGTGCAATAAAGGAATCAAGAACACTAGCATCCATCTCATATCTGTCTCTCACGCTTTCAGAATAGCTGTTTTTCTTCTAGAGGTGTCATGTCTGGATAGTAAACTTTATCTATGCCTGTGCTGCAAGAATAGGAACAAAGGTGAATAACAGAATTCTTTTGGCACAGACAGTTATAAGTCTAGAAGTACTTTGCAAGCTGGCTTATGAATTGCTACCCGGGCTGGTCAACATGAGATAGATTGATTCTTGCATTAAAGAGTAGGTCAGGTTTTGTATGGCTGCAGGTTTTGGGCTTCCTGAGATGAGTTCACCATTCAGGCACTGTTGGTAGTGGTCTATGTGTATACAGAAAGTGGTAGAAAAAAGTGTAGGTGGAAGTAGCCAATTCATCCAATGCATGGGATCTGTCAGAGATGCCAAGTGTGAAATGCACCCCATGATTTGTATTTTACGCTGCCACCTGGTGATCAGACAATAGCAAACAATAGTAGAACAGGAAACTGATAATATGTACAAAATAGAGAAATGTTTGTCTCTGCTATCTGAACAGAAAGAGTTCCAGAGGAAATAGAGGAAGCAAGATCTTAACAGTGGTCACCAAACAGAACTGTGCTGATACTAAACATTTTAATGTTCACATTCAGTGTCAGTGTTACTACTGAATGTGTGCTTCTCAGCTCTATTTTGCAGATTCTTTTTTGTACAGGGGCGGTGCTAAGCCTTGCTTTAATTAATTCCTGTATTTTCTTTACTGTATTCTTTGTGACAAAATTGTTTGTTATGGGGACTGAAAAACCCATGTCCCATTGTACCCATACTTGCAACTTTTGAACTGTACCAATAAAATACATGCCAATACAATTATAAAAACTTGGGTGTTCACAGGAGCAAATAATGAATTCAAATGATGTTGGTATATGGTACATGAAGTTTACTTCATTTATGAATACAGTCTCAAAAGAGAGATCAGCAAACAGCATGCCAACAATCTTGTAACGTCAGTTCAACAGCAGTCCCCATTTACTAGACAATAATTCAGCTGCCTAGTTCAAGAGTGAGGCAGAGTTTAAACTTTTCTCTATTTTGCACAACCTTCTATGTAATTAGTTTGACATACCCCTCTCTCTTTCCTTCTTTCCCTCTGTGTACACACACGCGCGCGCGCGCGCACACACACACACATGCATGAAGTATATCAAAATATCTTTATATGAATGAAATTTGCATGCATTCTGAGAAAATGAAGTGTCAACCTATGCCTGTTACAAAGCTATCCTGGGTAGTTTTCTTCAATACTCAGAATTTCTGAAGTTTGAAACAAAGCTTTCCTAAAAACCAAAAAGTGACTCTTCTGTTAGATATTTGCTTGGTTAATGTGACATGCTTTCACAGTAGGTCAGGATGGAAAAGTAGAGTTTCATGCCTACTACTACTTTCCTACTAGGGCCTTTTAGCATAGTTTGGGACCTGCTGGCCTAAGGAATGTGCCACCATGAGAAAAGGACAGTGCCTCCTGAAAATAATCAAAGTAAGAGGGGGAAATATGCGTAATGCAGATACCCAAGGCTGATCCCAATGAATTATCAAAAATACTGGAAATAAGAAGCAATGTCAGAACATGCCTCTGCCTGGGTGATATGCACAGCTTCACAGCCTGCTCATTTCTCAGCAAGTTCACCTATGGGAGGAACATGATGGCAGCAGAACGGGAGGCTCTCCTATGTTTAAACAGGCTCATGTTCGGTTGGCCTTAAGATCTCTACACAGGACTGTGTTGTGCCGTGCGTACTTTTCCATTGGCAGTTTGGGGCCATGTTAGAGCTGAAATTACATTCCTTCAGCCCCAGAGAGTTTAATGAGAAAGTGACTTTAACTTACTGTTTTCCTTCCAAAGTATCCATTGGACAATTTTAGCTGTATATATACAGAAGTAGTCCTAAAATTAAGAATAATGTTTAAAGACTGGTTTCTTTCTCAGGTAAAGAGTTTTGTTTGGCTTCATTAAGCTGCCAAGAAATATTTTTTAAAGCCCTCTTGTACAGAGGTGTTATTTGGAACAAATTCAGTAATCTCCTGAATGAATAATTCAATGCACAGAGCAAAGGAGAAATGTTCTGCTTTTCTTCGTACTGCCTTTGTGTGCTTAGTGTTCCTATGGCAGAGAAACCGTGATCGCAATGAAAGCAGAAGAGAAGAGAATATGTGCATGCTGTGTATGCTTTGTGTATATATGTGCTTACATGGATAGTATGCTGTTAGTACTACACTATTAGTCGCTCAGTCATTTTAGAAACAATACATCTAAAGAGGGAAACCACAATAGCTCCTTGCCAAAAGAATATTGGCAGAAAGCTGTACTCCAGATTGCCAGGAAATTCTGGCAATTGTCAAAGTTTTGTGAGATGACCATTTGAACTGGTGTGGTGGCTTGGCCCCTGGCTAGCCACCAGGTGCCCACCAAGCTGCTCTATCACTCCCCCTTCCCAACAGAACAGGGGGAGAAAATATGACAAAAAGCTCATGGATCAAGATAAGGACAGGGAGATCACTCAGCAATTGCTGTTACGGGCAAAACAGGCTTGACTTGGGGAAACTAACTGAATTTATTGTCAATTAAAACCAGAGTAGAATAATGAGAAAAAAGAACAAATCTAAAACCACCTGCTCCTGCATGGGCTTCTCTCCATGGGCCACAGCTCCTGCCAGGAATCTACTTCAGCATGGGGGCTCCATGGGCTGCAGCTTCCTTCAGGGTGCATCCACCTGCTGTCATGTGGGGTCTTCCATGGGCTGCAGGTGGATCCACCGTGGTCCTCCATGGGCTGTAGGGCACAGCCTGTGTCACCACGGTCTTCCCCACGGGCTGCAGGGGAATCTCTGCTCTGGCACCTGGAGCACCTCCTTGCCCTCTTTCTTCTCTTGGTGTCTGCAGGGTTGTTACTCTCACATTTTCTCACTCTTCTCTCACAGGTGCTGTGCAGTGTTTTTTTTACCCTTTCTTAAATATGTTATCACAGACATGCTACCAATGTCAGTGATTGGCTCAGCTTTGGCCAGTAGTGGGTCTGTCTTGGAGCTGGCTGGAATAGGCTCTGTTGGACAGGGGGCCAGCTTCTGGTGTCTTCTTACAGAAACCACCTCTGCAGCCCCCCCCACTACAAAATGTTGCCATGGAAATCCAATACAACTGGAGAAGAAAATAATGGGAAAATGAGGAGAAGATAGTCTCTTCATCGCATCGTGACAACACGATGTGTAAAGCCAGCAGTAAAATCATGCCGTAGGTTTGATTCAGATCCATACCTAGTCCAACTTGTACAAGTCAAAAAGTAACACCAAATTTTTCAGTGAGAAAGGTAACATTATAGTAAATACTAACAAAGTCTGAATTTAGTTCTTTGAAAACTTATATATTCATCTTGAAAGGGTAGCTTTATTAATAAAGGATGATTCATACCAAGGAAAAGTGGAAAAGTCTGGTAACCTCAATCAGGAGTAGAGCCACTGGCAATCCATAAAGTGAACAGGTTGAAAAATCAGAAGAAAAAAAGAAAAAAAAAAAAAAAAAAAAAAAGAGGAATCCCTTAAGTATATGATAGCATAATCATTTCATGATGTAAAGATTTGTGTGATAAAGATATAAAATTCTACTGTTTTCTGAATAATGCTATAAGTGAACCTGATTTTTTTTCTATCAGAATTTTCCAATTAAAGGCTCCTGGTTTTAATTAAATTACTATTTTAAGAAAGATTGAAAAATGGAAACATTAGATGAAGACTGAAAAATAAAAATAAAAAGTGCTCTGTCCTTGGAAAGCTCTGGAAAATTTTCATGGGGAAACAGTAATCATAAAAAGTAAATAAATAAAAACATGATATTTCAACATCTGTGTTACATAGAAAAGTCTCTAGTGAGCTTTTCACTGACACTCTTGAAGAAGTCATGTAGAGTCTCCCCTTAGGTGCTTTATTGCTTTCTCTTCTCCTCCAACAAAATGCAACTCTCTTGTGTATCTACTTTATTCTGAACTCCCCTATCTTTTCAGTGAATCACCAAAACAGTTTCTCAATAGACAGAAAAATACAGTTGACATCCTATGAGTCAGACCTCTCCAAACAGAAGAGACCTCTCTCATAGAGAGGTAAAATGGAAGGAGTAGTCCTGGGTCAGCATTTCTAGATGATAGCTCACGTAATGGGGAAAAAGTACAAATGCAAGTACTGCCGTTGCCTCTTTAATTGGTCCCTTTGGAATGGAAGAAGCAGTTGTTGCAGGAGTGTTACATAAAGAAAAAACCTGTCATTTTCCATCTAAATGATTTCAGTTTTTGTGGGGAAAAAAAAAAAAAGTTTTGATTGAGAAGGTTTGATTGGTCATTTTTCACATTTTTTTTATCATTATTTTCTTTCAGAAAATTCTACCGACTGTCTTATGCTCTTCATGTCAACTTGTTTATCAAGGCAATGTAGTTGCATGCAACACAATAAAACACCAGGTAGGATGTAATTGCATGTTGTCTTATGAAGTAATGCTCTCATTCAGAGTATATTTGTGCCAGCGTACATGGATTTTTTTTTTTTATGGTATGGTGTCCAAGAAAAGATTGTATTTCTTCTGGGAGAGTGATTTTTTCTGTGAATGAAGTTTACAGCCTGCCAGGGGAGTCTCAGAAATGATGACACCACAGAAGAGGTGATCTCAATTTCTGGCAGCCTCTGAGACACAGTGTAGCCAATGAAACATTTGTCCATATATTTCCATCCTAACTTGACTTTTGCCTGCTAGAGATTACTTTCTAGTTTCTTCATTCTTCTTCACAAGCGTGGTATAAAATCTCTGTGTAAAAAGTTAAGTTCTGTAGCAAGAGCTATCTCAACAGTTGACAGTCAAACTACTAATTTCATTTTATAAAAACTCAGTAAAATAAAGACTAAACCCAGGAATTCCTGACTTGCCTCTAGATTTTCTGCCAATAGTGGAAATTAATCATTGACTTCTTAAAATTTACAAAAACATTTGCATATTTTATTGTTTTGTTGGTTGGTTTTGTACTGTTGTGGGGGGTTTTTTTAGATAAAAATCTTCTCTTATGTGTCATTACACTGCAGAGCTCAAGAGTTTTTAGAGTATTACTGGGCTGGATACTTTCAAAGCATTATGATCACATAAATAAAGTGTCAGGCAGGAACTTGGGAGATCGTGATGCCACTCTTGGTTTTCTGCATGGATTCAGAAGCTGGCAAATCAGCAGAGCTTAAGCCCAGCAGCAGCAGCAGTGGGAAGTGGTGATTGTGTGTAGAGATTCCCTGCTATGGAGATGGGTGCCCCATCTGCTGATCCAGCCTGCTGTGGAGTGGGGTTGCTCCCTGGTGGGCTTTGGACACAGTGGAGAGACTGCTGGTGCTTGTCCAGCTCTTGGACTAGTACCATCCACATTTTCCCCCATGGCCACCAGTGATGCTGCAGATGAGACATGGAGCATTCCAGCAGTGACTGCACATCTTGGGGAGTGAAAGCCAAGGGCATGGGGGCCCAGACAGTGACTCCTCAGCCCCACCCCTCTTACAGGGAAGGGCTGGAGGAGGAGTAGATGTGTCCTGCAGGTCAACAAGGGGTTGCAAATCTGAGGTTCACAACAGGGTTTTGTTTTTTATGACTATGGGATATTTTTTGAGAACAGAAGACTGCCATGAAGAGATTGGGTCCACCTGACCAGGTTGGGCAAAAGCATCTTTGCCACCAGGCCGGACAACTTGTTGAGGAGAACTTTAAGCTTGAAATGATGGGGCAAGGGAGAAGTGGTGGCCTGGGTTGGCAAGCAAAGGGTGTATGCTGGTGTGGACACAAGAGACCTTGAAAACAATAAAAGAGTACTGAAGGGGGCCAACCCTAAACATGTGCACATAAATGAATAAGAACTACCTACAGAACAGCATTATCAGGGAAGCCTTCGTACCTTTTCTGAGAAATCAACACAACTGATTGCTTCTCTGAAAGCATCTGTACTCTGACACATGCAGCATGGGGAGCAAACAGGACAAATTAGTGGTCTACATATGGCTGCAAAGCCACAATCTCACTGAGATCATGGAGATGTGGTGGGATAGCTCATGCAACTGGAGTGCTGCTGCAGGTGGATACAGGTTTTTCAGTAAGGACGGGCCAGGAACAAGAGGAGGAGGAGTTCCAGCTGATGTGAAAGCAGCAGATATATATGTAGCTCTGCCTAGGAATGAATAATGAGACAACTGAGAGCTTATGGGTCAGGATTAGTACACAGACAAACATGGGTGACATTGTAGTGGTAGTCTGCAGTGGACTGTCCCATCACGAATTAAAAGCAGATGATGACTTCTTCAGGTAACTGGAAGAAGCTTCACATTCACAGTCACAGGCAACTTTAACTACCCTGATGTCTGCTGGAGGGACAAGAAAGCAAGGCACAAGCAAACTAGGAGATTTCTGGGGTGAATGAATGAAAACTTCCTAATCTCCTGCTAGAGGTGCCCATGCTGATGGCAGGAGTCCCCTCTGGGGTGGTGAAGGATCTGGGGACATCTGTAACACTGTCTTCCTGTCCCCTGGCAGTTCAGGTGTCCTTTTGGCCCAGCTGCCTCTGGGCCCCTTTGCTGCACTGGTGCATGATGACATTGATTCCTGCCAATGGAGGAAGATTGCTGTGTGGTCTTGCAGGCTGGACTGCAGCTCCTGGACCAAGGCCTCTTTGTCCATCCCCAGGAAGAACAGGCTGCTCATGATGAGGGCCTCTGCTGCAACCACTTGCCACCACTGGGCCCCATAGATTTCCTGCAGCTCTTGTTACAGCCAGGGCATCAAGAGCTCCAGAGTTTTGGGGTAGCCTTGGAAAATGGTCACCCAGATGTCAGGTGGGAGGCCACCCACCATAGACCCGGACACCATCCTTGCAGCCCCCGGCTCATCCAGGAATGGCACTGGTTGGGAAGAGAATGGTGGGGATGCCATTGGGTGATGGGGATTCTGGCATCTGGGTGCCGTGGGCATCTGGGTGCCCAGAAGCTTTTTGTACCTAGCTGCTGGCATCCAATGGCTCTGCATCAGGCGTGTTGGTATATGCTAAAAAGCCATCTTCCATGCTCACCGAGAACGTGATGGACTAGACAGGGGGCCCACAGAGGGGCAGTCTGTTTTTCTACTGGTCCACTGTACCATGCAGCCAAAACAGACCTGGTGCAGACATGGGATCACACAGGCCAAGTCAGACCGATCTTTGCAGGAGGTGGGACAGGTCCAGTCTGATGCCACAGCCATGGTCTCAATGCACTGCGGCAGGCTGGGGAGAGCTGAGGGCAGAAGCTGCTTCGCCATGGCAGCCAGGGAAACACAGCCAAGAGCTCCAGGGACAGGCACTGAGAATTGCTACCAACAGCCCCCAAAGCACAACACAGCAGCAGCCAGAGCCTCGCTCAATCCTCCAGACGTTGCAGACACATTCAGCAGGAGTCCAGGCACGAGCCAGGCTGGGCCAGGCTTTGCCAGCACCTGGGGATAAGTAGTGAGGCTCTGATGATGGCTACCCAGACAGTTGAAGTGTGTTTTGAAGAACTAGGGAGGAAGAATAAGGACCTAGGAGTGGGAACTTCATAAACAAATATGTTCTTTAAAGAATAGTGAGTTAGGCAAGGGCTTGGGAGATCCTGATGTCACTGTTGTTTTTCTGCATGGATTCGGAAAAGTGCATACTTCTTCGTGATCCATAATTTCCTCACTGTAATTTGCACTGCAGCTAATTACATATTTTGTATCCAAAAACAAATTATGGAGGGAGAGAGCTTTTTGGAAGACCTTACTATTGAAATTTGAATAAGCAAATCTGCCTCATGTGATATTATGCTTAGTTATGTAACACTCTCAAAATATTTCAGTAGGCATATGTCTATGTGGCTACTTTTTCAGTCAGCAGAAAAATTTACCACTCTCCTTTCTGCCCCCCCAGAAAGAGAATTTTTGCCAAAACCTCAGATACAGTACAGACTTGCCTGTACAGCTCTTATTCCCCTGGTTCTCATTGGTCACATTAGTCAGAAAACCATATAGCTGAACTGACATGGCATTGTATACCAAGTAATTCTCCTCATTTTAAGTTTTTAGAGCTATATGGCTTCCAGATCAGAAATTTGCTGGTTTAGGTTCTACATGCCTCAGACCCCCCAAATTCATGTGCGTTGTGTTGAAGACTCAGACAGGCTAAGATTACCTAAAAATCCCAACAGTGGCTTAATTCTGTTGTTTTTGCAGGAATTCTATTTTCTTCTCTATAACCTTTGTTGAGAGGAAAAACCTTTCTTAATTTTCTGAAGAAAGTGGTTAGATTTTCAGGCAAGCAGTTTTACATGTTTACTGAGTTAGTGCTAACAACTGTAAAGGACAAAATGTTTTCAGTATTTGTTCAAATACTCAATATTTTTTAATGTCATCAATGCTTAAGATGTATCAGGCACTTCTTTTCTATGTGAAGTATCTTGTAAAGAGAAGGCATTTAGCTAGTGTTTTTACTGGTTCTTACAGAGGCACTTCCTTGAACTCTTCTTTGAAGCTATGCATGTTTATCGTAACACTGAGATGATTACTTTTTCAATAGTCTAGATGAACAATACAAGTAATTTAATTCTTGCCAGTTTGATGAATGAGAGATAAAAGTGGTTTTCTTTACTTTCTATTGAATGATTAAATTCTATTCTACAAATCCAGAGAGCCTCATACTAGTAGCAGTTATTCCAAAAGTTAGGATTACGGGCATTTCTTGATTTGCCTGTGCATTTTATAACAGCCTTTATAATATCAAATTATTTGTTTGTATTACATGGCTGCCTAGTAAGCTTGGATCCTTACTTTGCACACAAGACAGCCCCTTGCTCGTAAAAAAAATAAATCAACTTTAGGCAAATGTATGTTATAGTAGGAATGAAAAATTTTACCCAAATACGAGCAGAAGATCTGACAAAGCTGAAAATGAAACCCAGCATTTTTGCCTCCCAAAACAAAGCAAAAGCCACAAGCCAGTGATTTTTCTTATTTCTAATTACAAGCTTTGTGACTGCTCCATGCTCAGGATTTAAAGCTCAAAACATGCACACCTTTCTTGAAATGAAACTGGTGGAACAGTAATGTCTAATTTTCTGTCAAAGTTTTTTCTTTCTCTTCCACAGTTTCAGAGACTCTTCCACAAGGGGTTCTGACTTACTTGCAGGCAGATAGGTCTGGGCACCTACGAAGCATGCTCACCGTGCATATGTCTGAGTAAGGCACTAAGTAAGCATGATCCTAATTCCCATTGACATGACACTGAAGTGAGGTCCTGACTCCTGTGCTAGATAGGACCAAGGATATATGATGTGGATGTGCTGTGCTCTCACACAGCATCAGAACTGTCCAGTGTTGGTAGCATCTGTGGACAACAGTGATAAAGCTACATGTAGCCTGGGACAGCAGTGCAAAGGTTATATGGAGATTGTGGCCCTGTGGTTGCTGTCATCAATTCCCTTGTTTTCTACTCTCAGAATTTTTGTTTGTTTAAGTTGATATTCTTTTGCTTAAGTCTTCTTGCTGCTATTGTATCTCTGTGTCTTTCCATGCTCTGTCTTGCATGGGTCTATTCTGTGCACATTCTCACTGGTCCTCCTCACAATGTAGACATTTCCTCAGTCTGAGGAAAGTCTGAGCTATGCTTATGCCTCTGGGCTGTAAAAAATCTAGGTTTCAGGTTGCAGCTAGGTGCACTCCAAGGGAGATGGGGAGAGAAGGTTGGAAAACAGGACATAAAAAAAAAGAGAACAGGACATTTGAGTTAATATACTGGCCCCTTTAGAAAAGTGGAAGCTGCTGATTATGATCTGCTTATTTGATACATTCTTCATATCTGGAAAACAAAATGAGAGCAGAGCAAGATGGAAAATTGCATCTGGAATTTATAGGAAGATAGGTGACCCCTGATAGCATTGTCTATATTGAAAATTCACCCTTCCTTGCTAAGATAGTTACAGAATTTCCCAGGGCACTAAGCTGAAATCACTGTTATACATCAGTGAAATCAGATAGATGAAACCCTGCTTCAGAAAAAGGAAGGACTAAATCAGAGAGTCTATTAAGAGCAAAACTTTCTCTTAAGGTAACTTTCACAATTATTTTCATCTTATCCAAGATAAACATGTATCATATCCCATTGTCAAATATGACTTTTGGTTGCTGTCATTGTTTCTAGTATCGATGGGGTTAAGAATGAATATTTTTGAAATTATAACACTAACAAGAGCTCCTAATGCATTCATTCTTTGCTCTATCAGCAAAACCACAAGCATGGAGGAAGAGATTAGAACCTAACAGTGTTCCTTCTAAGCAGTAGAAAACTGTAATTTGACTGCTCTTCTGAAAGAATGCAAGATCATTACACAAAGTATGAGAAGGAAAGGACAGACTTGCACAGATTTCAGTCTTGCAATAGCATGCCTGAATGATTCCTTTCTGTTTCAGGATTACTGTTGGTATAAGTTTGCAGTGTCAGCTGGCTTACAGATAATAGAAAAGGGAAGGAACTGGACTCTTACACTACTGCCCACCCCACTCTGCCTGTTGCTGAGAAAAAAGAAGAGATAAATCCTTCAACTGTTACAGAAGTTTTCTGCTGTGTAGCACCCAATAAGAACTGTAAGCCCTAAGACTTTAGAGCTTCAGGAGTAGTTTTAAGCCTTGGTAAAATGAGCATGAAAGCAGAGCCAGAAATGGCCAGGTAACCCTGAGAGCTGAGCTGTTACACATGAGAGAATATGCTCCAGGCACGTCAGGGGCTTCACTCTTGGATTTTTATCAATCATGATAAGGACTATAACTTACCATTACATTTGCTCAGCCTAGTTAGTGATTCTTAGCTGAAACTGGCATACAATTACATCCAATGTGTCAATGTTGCATGAGTTAAATGAAACAGCAATTTCTTTTCTTCCTATAAAATCCTTTTTCAGAAGAAAACACAAAAAAGTCAGAAAAGTCCACATATTTTCAAAATTCTAATGGAATGAGCTGTTCTTTTGCTAGCTTGTTTTTAAAAACTAGTAAAACATAAAAGGCTAAACAAGTAACTGTTTGTCCTATAAAAAGTTCTGTTCCTTTCAAGATGTCACTTTATTGTATTAAAGAAATTTAAAGTTCAGAAACTTGGTAACCCATCATTTTTATAAAAGTATTTTTGACTGATGTGAAACAGAGTTCACTTAAAGTTGAAATCTCATTTTGAACTGTAATAACTTTCGTTTTGCCCTGTGTGTCTGAATTTGTCAAAAATAATGAAAAATGTGTCCAGTTCCAAACTTAACATGAATTTTTTAAGAAAACATTTTTAATGTACTCATTCTTACGTCTTTTCTTTCCTTCTCATGATCTCATTTTGCCTACAAATATAATAGTTAAATAGTTTCTTCTCACATTTTTTCACAGCACAGAATCTCTTGGGGGTGGAAAAAGCAATAATGAAACCACACTCAACCTATATCACAGATTAGCAAAAAAGTGCTGTGCATTTTTCAAAAGACAACATCAAATGTTCGTAAATCTAGTTGCTAGATAAGTTGATGGTAGATCTATGTTTGTAGAGCTGTAATGTTTTTCCTCTTAATTGATTTCCCTCAGGACATTGAGAAGATACTCTTTGTACTACTGGTACTTTATCTCTGACATGGACACTGAAGATGATGTCTATAATATCCCTGATGTGAAACAAAAACGTGAAACTGGGACAAAAGGTTAGCTAAAGAAAAAAAACTATTATGTTTATTTTAGTGCCCTTGATGGCAGTGTAATTGCTGAGGACTAAAATTCAAATGCAAGGAATTATGTATGCATTAAATAGATATTTGCATTGAGCTCTCCAACCACTGTGACTTTCTCAAGCAGAGGTGAAGAGATCTTTTTAAGCTCATCTCCTGTAGCTATTTCCAAAAAGAGCTTGATATAAATAACAACATGTCTTTCACAAGAATGTATTTCTGCCAGCCTGTGAAGTTCCTCATCTTAACTAACTGGTAGCATATCATGTTGACGCCTAACGGGAAAACTCTTTTTAGCATTTAACGCATAATATTTTTGTTGGAGTGGAGGCACTTGACCTTTTTAAGGAAAAGTTTGTAATGCAAGGATCTATTGCAATCATGGTTTGGAGCAACTATCTTCAAAACCAATGTATTTCTGCAATTTTCAAAATGAAGAAGGGTCTCTGACATTATTGCTTTCCCCCAATTTCTCCCTTTCTTTTCTTCCCTCCCTCCCTCCTTCCCCCCTCCAAATTATGATCACGCAGCTCAGCACCATTCTGTTCACATCGCTGTTTCATGAAAACTCAGGTAGCCCCGCTGGTGAACATTTCTGCTGGTAATTTGTGTGATAAAATCAGATATTCTGGAGATTGAAGTTCTATGGCCTGCAAACTGTGGAATCGCTGTTCTGTCTGGGTCACAACCCATTTCCACATTTCATTCTGCTTTCAAGACTTGATTTGTGTGACTCCTTTGTATGACTAATACAAGTTTAGTAATTTTTGACATGTAGTTAGTATCCATGTTTTAGGAAAACAAACCCAAATCTGGAGTAATAGGGATTCTATTCCTATACTTAGAAACTGTCATCTAGCTTTATTATCTTTTTGTTGTTCTCTAAACATCCTCTTTGTTGATATTGCTCTATTATATTCTTCAAATTATCAACATTTGCCATGTAAAATACCGACTTTTATTAGTAGTGTTCTTTATCAAAGGCAGTGTAAGATAACTGCTGTAACTGTATAGTTACTTATTTTGAAGCTTAAGAAATTGAAAGGGGGCAGCAGGTAAATTGGCTGACCACAGAGGAATTTCTTAGAGGAGGAAAAGTATGTATCACTGTTACTTCAAACTGAATGTGACACTCTGGCTAACACAGAAAACTGATGAATCTGAGAGGAGGTGTGACAATTTGAAATGTGGAGGAGGAGGAAAAAGAGGCAAGGAGGCTGATATCAAGAATATCTTGTCAGGAAGCCTGTAATACAGAACTCTAAAAATGGTAGTGAAGACAACTAGCATGGAGGATGGAGAGACTGAGTTCTCAAAGAGTGGTGATGAGCTAAGACTTCAGCACAACAGATTTTTTGAAACATTGTGAAATGACAGAATTCATGGATAATATTTACCACAGGAATGTGCAAAATCATCTTTTCACCTTAATATTCCTAGATAGCATCTTTGTTGCATCATCACATGTTATCATTTGAGCAATGTACTCAGAGCTAAGATAAAAGTAAAAAATAATAATAAAAAAAGTCTGTGAAAGTTTCTTTTCTTTTTGTTTACCTTTTTCAAAACACAGTAAATGCAACTGGTTCAAGGCTTTCAGAGCTCAGCTGCTATATAAATACCATAACAAATATTCACATTCTTTCCTCCTCTCCTTACAACTATTCAACACTGACAGCTAACTCCATGCTAAGACCTATTAAAAAAAAAAGTTTCTGACCTTTGCTGCAAAATACTTGGAAATGTTCACTATTTGAAATACTCTTATACTAATTATAAAGAAAATGAAAATCCTTGGACTTAATGTGGAAGCAGTTTTTGCAGGCTGTCCAATCATTATCAGTAAAAAACCACCAACAACAAAAGGCTTTCTGTATCTATATTAAATATATGTATACACTCTGAAGAATGTTCTGAATCTTCACATAAATGTTTATTTTAATTGGAAATATTTTGTGAAGAATATACCGGAAATGTGGGCTGCACATTCTACAATAAGGTATCTTGGAGTTCCAAACTTCTGAAATTTTTGAAAAAATTCTTGGCTGATAGTGGTTGCAGAAAACATGCTTATTTTTCATTTTAAAAAGTCATGCACACACACATACAACACTGGATTAAACAGTATGTATCAAAAGATTTTTTGTGCAAGTTAGGGGAGGAATACAGGAGAAATAGGGCAGGGAAAGATCATAACATATTGACTGTGCATCTCTCCCTCTGTCTCAGAAAATGAATTTGGCTAAGGTTATTAATGAGGTTGTGCTCAGAAGTCTTAAATGAGTGCACTTCCCTGGCTGGCTAAATACAAATCAGGCAACCTGTTTTAAAAAATCAGCAAAGACAATCCTTGACCTGTAAATTTAAGGTTAAAACTTATCACATAGACATCTTTGTAAAGGTCTTCTGCCCCACCCCAACAAATAAACAAATGAAAGTCTGGCTTGAAAATGCTGCAAATTCTGACATGTACCAGCTAGATCTGAGACAGTTTATGGTAACTCCTTTATCTCATTACTGTGGGACAATAGAGAAATGTATGGTTTTTATGCTGTATGTTTTGTCTGCTGCATCAGTCATTTCTCTGAGTGTTTTACTATGAAAGCAAATAAACAAACCCTAGCACAAAGTTTTCTGCTACCATCACATAAAGCAGCTGTTGTTCATACTGCTGCTCTTCCTGATTTGTTTATTTATTCAAAAAATACTGTTTAGTAGTTTTAATCTACTCATCTATCAATGGTATAGGATAGAAAAGATGGGAGAAGTTAAAAAAAAAAAAATCCCTCCTACCACCACTATATGTGAGTGTCTATGTATTTTCTAAGACATGTTTAGATTTGTAGTTCAGCTCTTTTTGCTTGAAATTTTCATTTTGATGATGAAGTGATGAAAAGCACTTATATAGAGCTATGTTTTGCCTATGTTGTTGTCCCAGTGCTGTGAGTAGCCTAGTGTCTGTTTGCTTTTGCTGTGCAGTGTAATGAGAATTTTTTTCCAGTTTTTAATTTCTTATTTTATTATTTAGATTTTTGTTTTAAAACATAGAGATTAAACCAAGAGTTCTTTCATCTGCCTCTGTTGTTTGAAACTAATTTCTTAACTTTAGTAACGTAAAGTTCCTGATGCAGATCATCATTGCACTTCTTACTGCTAGTAAAAAAGATGAATAGAGAGAATACCGTTAAAGGAGGCAATGCAGCATTGAGAGGGTGTTCATGAGAACTAGCAAGTGTAAAGAAGCAGACTTCGGAGGCAGATAGTGGAATTGCTGTAAAAAAAAGTCATAGTATGCTTAAGAAGTGGAAAGCTGGGAAGATACCTGCGCATTGCATTTTCTTCTACATTCCTTATGCTCTAAGGTAATGCAATGCCATTTGTTTAATTTGATTAAAATGCTAAGAAAGGAGCTGTTCAAATGCTTTTCATAAAGCGTTTTGCAAGAAATCATTTGGCCAAACTGAAGCAGGCATGATCTGTGAGGATGGCAGGTTAACACTTCTCATGTGGCTGCAAGGAAGATAGGGAAAATGCTTGGTCAGGCAGTATGACCTGGAGATGAAACTTTTCCAATTTGTCTAAAAGCTGAATTTATAGAAAGTGAAATGTTTTCTCCCATGTGGTAATGACAGTTTGGCACTGCAGCATTTATTTTGTGCCTCAGGGATCAGGTTGCAGTAGACCTTGGAGAGATCAGGCAGGTGATATAAACTAACGCTGTCTTACAGATGTGCCTAATCTCACTGAGATGAAGGGGAATTTCAAACACATTTTCTGTCAGGCCTGTGCCCATGGTGTATGTTCCCATGGTGGAGTGTTAGTGCTTGAAATGCCAGTTTCTGCCCATTAAGGTGCAGCTGGTGCTTTCCACTCTGAGAGAGGGGTCTACTCTCATGGCTGCCTGGCTATGCTCGGCTGCAACCAGGACACCCTTCCAAAGGAGGAAAAGACACCTTCTTTGCAAGAGAGAAGGGGTGGGAGGAAGAGTGGTACAGTGATATTACCTGCAGTAGTAGGAGTTACAAGACAGAGTTCATAACTACAAACCCAGCCAGGTGTCCTAGAGATTTTTCGTGTGTCTGTCATTCAGTGCTAATATCTATATTGTTCGCCAGTATTTGTCATGGGTTTGTTCATCAGGCATGCATTTCTGTCACTCTAGTATCTATTGTTTTTAATTTGAGGCCAGTTAAGCAGCTGTCATGTCCCACTAACTTTGGGGTTTCCAAAAAATAAAAGTGCATTAGCAATACAACAACAATGCTGTTCTTCCTAATGGCTAAGCTGCTCATCATCTGTAACACATTTCTCCTTCTGAAGCACTACTGTCTCCAGAGACTCATGTAACTCAGTCCCCTGAGGCACAAAACAAAATGCTGTCTGTACTCTCATTGCTGTACGAGAGCAAGCATTTCATTTTCTCTACAGGATTTAAAAACATCCATTGGACTGCTTTCAAGCTGGAAAATTTTCCTCACTAATGGTATCCTTTCACAAACAGTTGTCATATATCCTTTAAATTCACACCATCACCTGGAGGCCTTTTATTTTTTAGCCATTAGTATACATTTCGCTCTCTTAAGTGCCTCTACTAAAACATTATTTATGTTCTGTGACACCAAAGCTCTTGATGTTATGCTCTGCTCCAAGGCACTGTTTGCTGAGATAATACGTCACTTGGTTTGACAAATCTGTGATAGATAGGATGCAATTCTCTGACAAGATAAAGGCTTTAAAGATTTAATTTACAGAAGTTGCTTTTTATTATTCTTATGTTTGCACACACAGAAAAAGTCAACAGCTAATATTAAATGCCTATCAAATACTGTTGGCATTGCATATTAAACTTATTAACAGTACATTACAGTCTCTTCAGGGAAGAATTTAAATTTGAGACATAATTCTGAATTTGATTTTTTTTTCCCCTGTGGTATTTGTTTTCCAGATGTTCTTCTTTTGTTCTTTCTCTTCTTCCTAGTAGGGAAGAGAACTAGCAAAAAATCAGAGGAAAAGACAAACATTAACTGTAGGAAGAAAAATGGGCATGCTGTAACAGTTTTTTTTCCCAGCTCCATCCCGTACCACAGCGATTTTATCATCTTTGCTTGCAAGGAACTTCCCAAAGGTTCCCATGGATATGTGCTATTGCTTTCACTCCAGCTGTCATGCAGTGTGTCTTTGCTATGTTTTTTTCACTTCCTTTCCATCAACACAAGGAAGGAAAACAGACTTTTAATCTGAGGGTTGGAGTAGGAGTCATAGAGTATCAAATAAAATTGAAGCTTGGGTTTTAAACTGCATGCAATTCCACTAAAATCATTGTATGCAGCATGTAGTTGTTTTCCTGAAATAACTGTTTTTCTCTCAGTTCTAGAAGCAGTTTCCTTTTGCTTTGGGTAAAATAGCACATACTTTGTAATTGTCAGCATGTACCAGTTCTGTCTAAACCCTGGAAATGTGATTTAACTGGAATTTAATAGTGGGGGGACACACACACACAACAAAAAAGTCAGGATGAAATTAATCCCTGGATATGCAAGCTTATTTGAGATTTCTGGTCTAAAATTTTGTTTTGCTTTAAATCATGACAATTTTTTTTTCAGCTTTTTGATCAATAGTCATGTGTATTGGTCTGGGAAATGCTATAAAAATATAATGAAACACAATAAAAACAACATGATTTGTGCATGTCTTATCATCCTCCATCACAGCTAAGGGATAAAATGACTAATAGTAACGAGCTGTCCACGAACAAAACTGTAAAACTAGCCCCTCACTGGCATATCACTGTGCATCCAGACTATAAACAAAACAGCTTATTATGGTGGCATTTATCATTTGTATGCCACGGGCTTTGTTTATTCTGTATCTGCTACCTGCAAAATGAGCAGAGAGAGTAGACACCCCATGTTAAACCAAAAAAGTTACATTTTCCAGTGCTGGGAAGAGGGATGGAAATGATTTGATACCTTTGAGGGAAGCTACAGAATCCACACTTTGTGTTTGATGGCCTGGATCAGCATTTTTTTTTTCCTAGCTTTGAGTAATAAGATTGACAAAACATATGTAAACAAATATAAAAGTTTCCAAAGTATGAAATACAGTGCTGTGGCAAGCCAGTAAACAACTGGCATAAGATTTTGAAGTTATGTCTTCTCCCTGTTTCGTTTGGGTTTTTTTGTCATTATTGTTATTGTTAACAGTAGATTTAAAAAAACTTTAAAAAAAAATCTAAAAATCTTTAATAAGATTTCTATAGTTCTTGCACTTTAAATTACAAATAAATTGTAGATCCTAGGGAACAGAGTTATGTAACTGCACAAAGCTGAGAAGGACACCATGTCACTTGATGTGTTTGGTGAAAGCTAAGGAAACATACCAAAACACATTGGATTTTAGAGGCATTTGAGGAGCTAAGGCCCTTTGCTTCCCATTCATAAATTATCCTTTGGCTCAGTAGAATCAGTATAGAATAACCATGAACATGTAAACTGCATTTTGTTTTCTTCTATTTTAGGAGGTTTTTTTACTTTCATTTGAAATGGAAAAACCTATTTCATGGTGACAGGAGTAGCCTAAACAAGGGTATGAGAGAAGGTGGAGTGGGGGGTCCTGTAGGTACTGTCCCAGTGCTGTGTAGTTAAAAAACACTTGAAGTACATGTGTGCAAAAGCAGTGCAACTTAACAGTGAAAAGTCAATGTATCATGCGTGCAGTTAAGTGTCTAACACTTGTGCATACCTACTTCTAGATCAGTTGTAAAGAATGTGTTTCAAATAGCTTCTCTCCTTATCTGAATCGCACACATAGATGCAAACTGCATATACATACAAAAATGAAAATATAACTATAAATATATAAAGATATAAATAAATATATTTATGTGTTTATATACATTAAATTTGCTTTATAGATGCTATATACTTAGAGACACACACCTATATAAATGTAATCTTTTAGGTTTGGTAGTATATACTCTTTGACAACATCAAACAAAAAAGGGCTAGGACCGTCTGTTTACCAGGGGAACCATGCACACTAATAGGCCTAATAAATAAGTTGAAACACAAAATAAAAGCCAAGCATTGGTGATTTCCTATAAAGGGGAAGAAGTGACTCTATTACTAGGTTTTACCTCTGAGGAAGTTTGTGTTGGGGGGGGTGGGGAAGAAAAAACCCACCTTGAAATTGTCTGACCTGTGAAGTAAGGGAAATTCTGACCCAAAAGCTGTTGTAATGGTCTGGGAAGGAAATTAAGTGTTGGGCGGGGGAAAAAAAAAAACAAACACATTTGCTGTGCATATATGGTATAGATTCATCCATGTGATGTATCATAAAAGGACCTTCACAGTGCTCTGGTAAGATGGGTCACTGCACCCACAGAGCCTGGACTTTTCACTGTGGCCCTGCTAGTACCGTTCAAACTCTTCTTACTGGGATGTCTATCACTTTCCTGTGACCTGTATCATGCTTTAATACACCTTAGTCTCTCATTTATATGGGAAAGGATATTCATCTATTGGCAAGCAGAGGATCAAATTTATTTCTCCTTTTAGTCTACAAATATTAGTTGAATTAGAAGACTGATAGCACTTGCTTAAGAAGTCCTGATGATTTTCCTTACTAGCCATGTGACAGTTGTTCTCAGACAATGTTTACCTTTAAAATTAAATTCATTCCTGATCTAATCAGCTTTATAATTACCTAAATCTATTTCATTTTTTTAAAAAAAAGATCATCCTTTGCAGCGTGCATTGGGTTTATGTTTCATGTAAAAACTCTATCAGACTTAGAAAATTTAAAAATATTTTTTCCTCCTTTTGCCAAGTTGTGCTCAGCAGTTCATGTTCTACCTTCCTGGCACATATGTGTTGTAAGGTGCTACAGGCCAGTGTGTGTTGTTGTAATTTGTTACTGCTGTAGAGGATCATAGAAAAACAATAAGTATCAATATTTCATTTTGCTAAAAGCTTTACACAGGCATGGCTGAAGATACTGAAGCTCTGTAAAATCTAAATGCTGAAATGCTGATGTATAGAAGCAGTGATTATGCTTATTTCAGAGGAAAGTGACTATAATGTTGAAAGCACAAGGGGAGGAAGACAGTTTAATTTAGCAGAGCTGACACATACTCAGTCTTAGATATGGGTTTAAGTATCACTGTGGACTCATTTTCCTTTATTGGTGTGCTGGTTTTGGCTGGGATAGAGTTAATTTTCTTCATAGTAACTAGTATGGGGCTGTGTTTTGGATTTATGCTGAAAACAGTGTTGATAATACAGTGATGTTTTTGTTGTTGCTGAGCAGTGTTTACACAGAGGTGAGGCATTTTCTGCTTCTCAGCCCACTCTACCAGCGAGCAGGCTGGGGGTGCACAAGAAGTTGGGAGGTGACACAGCTGGGACAGCTGACCCCAACTGACTCAAAGGGATATTCCAGACCATATGATGTCATGCTCAGCATATTAAGCTGGGGGAGGAAGAAGGAAGGGGGGGACGTTCAGAGTGATGGCATTTGTCTTCCCAAGTAACAGTTATGTGGGATGGAGCCCTGCTTTCCTGGAGATGGCTGAACACCTGCCTACCGATGGGAAGTAGTAAATGAGTTACTTGTTTTGTTTTGCTTGTGTGCATGGCTTTTCCTTTATCTATTAAACTGTCTTTATCTCAACCCACAAGTATTCTCACTTTTACTCCTCCGATTCTCTCCCCCATCCCACTGGGAGCAGTTGTGTGGGGCTTAGTTGCCAGCTGGGATTAAACCATGACAATAGGTGAGGGGAGTAATTTTCTCTTCCATCCCTCCTTTCTCATGAACACACAAAAAGTATTGCAGAAATTCACCACAGAGTCTTAAAACATAGAAAAGTAATATTGTATGAGAAGAGAAGAGAAGAGAAGAGAAAAGAGAAGAAAATATTCAAGTTGGAAGGGACCTACAACGTTCACCTAGTCCAACTGCCTAACCACTTCAGGGCTGACCAAAAGTTAAAGCATGTTATTAAGGGCATCATCCAAATGCCTCTTAAACACTGACAGGCAGAGGGCATTGACCACTTCTCTAGAAAGCCTGTGCCAGTGTTCTCTCAGTAAAGAAAATGCTTCCTAATGGCAAGTCTGAACCTCCCCTGATGTGGCTTTCACCCATTCCCACATGTCCTGTCACAGGATTCCAGGGAGAAGAGCTCAGCACCTCCCTCTCCCCTTCCCCTGCTCAGGAAGCTGCAGAGAGCAATGAGGTCGCCCCTCAGCCTCCTTTTCTCTAAACTAGACAAACCCAGAGTCCTCAGCTGCTCCTCACAGGACATGCCTTCCAGACCTTTCACCAGCTTTGTCCCCTCCTCCGGACGTATTCGAGTACCTTCACGTCCTTCTTAAATTGTGGGGCCCAGAACTGCACACAGTACTTCAAGGTGAGGCCGCACTGACACTAAATACAGCGGGATAATCCCCTCTTTTGACCGGCTGGTTCTGCTGTGTTTGATGTGCCCCAGGATGGGGTTTGACCTCTTGGCTGCCAGGGCACACTGCTGACTCCTACCGAGCTTGCAGTCAACCAGCACCCCCAGATCCCTTTCTGCAGGGCTGCTCTCCAGCCACTCCTCTCCCAGTTTATACTTGTGTCTGGTGTTACTCCATCCCAGGTGCAGAATCCAGCATTTGGTCTTGTTAAAGTTCCCACCATTGGTGATTGCGTGATGCTCCAACCTATCTAGACCCCTCTGCAAGGCCTCTTGTCCTTCAAGAGAGTCAACAGCACCTCCCAGCTTGGCAATGTCAGCACACTTGCTAATGGTGCATTCAACTCCTGCAGCCAAATAATTGATAAAAATACTGAACAGAACCAGCCTTAGAATTGAGCTCTGAGTAACCCTGCTGGTGATTGGTCACCAGCCAGATGTAGCCCCATTCACTGCTACCCTTTGAGCCCTGCTGTTCAGCTGCTTCTTCACCCAGTACACTGTGAATCTGCTCATTCCACAGCTGGACAACTTGTCCAGAAGGATGCTGTGAGGGACAGCATCAAAAGGCTTACTAAAATCCAGAAGAAGTACATGACCACCTTCCCTTCACCCATGAGGTGGGTGACCTTATTGTGGAAGGATATCAAATTAGTTAGGCAGGACTTCCCCTTTGTGAACTCATGTTGAGTGTGCCTGATGATTGCATTGTTCTTTAAATGCTTTACAATAGTACCCAGTATGATCTTCTCCATAATTTTTCCAGGAACTGAGGTGAGACTAACAGGTCTGTAGTTTTCTGGGTCTTCCCTCACACCCTTCTTGTAAATTGGAATAATATTGGCTAGCTTCCAGCCAGCAGGGACCTCACCAGACTCCCAGGACCTTTGGTAGATGATCGAGAGGGCTCCTGCCATAACATCCACTAGCTCCTTCAGTGCTCTGGGATAAATCTCATCAGGCCCCATGGACTTAAGAACATTCAGCTGATACAACTGCTTCCTTACAATTTCAGTGTCCACAAATGGAAAGTCACTGTTCCTGCACTCATGGTCATCTGACCTAGAGGACTGGGCAGCCCAAGATCTATCAGTGTTATTAAACACTGAGTCAAATAAATCTTTGAATGCTTCCATTTTTTCTTCATTTCTATTTGTCAGGTGACCATCTTCAACAAGTATCAGTCCAATGTTTTCTTTGGACCTCCTCTTGCTATTAATGTACTTAAAAAAGCCTTTCTTCTTGTCTGATACAACACTGGCCAGTTCAACTCCTGCTGAGCTTTGATCTTTCATGTCTTCTCCCTGCATATGCAAACTACGGCTCTGTAATCTTCCTGCAAAGCCTGACCTTGCTTCCAGAGGTCATCCAATTTCTTTTTCCTCTTGAGCTCCAAGAGAAGTTCCCTGTTCAGCCAAGCTTGTCTTCTGTCCTGCTTGCTTAACTTAAGACACAGTGGGGTTGCCTTCTCCTGTGCTTTTAAAAGGGGGTTCTTAAAAACTGACCACACTCGTGGACTCCTAAGCCATCAAAGACAGATTCTCAGTGAACACTGAGTAGCTTAAAGTTTGCTTTCTTGAAATTCAGGGTAGCAACTCTGCTGACATTTTTTCTGGTTACAGAGAAAATTTTAAATTCAACCTTTTCATGATCACTGTGGCCAAGACAGCCACCTACCATCACATCTCCCACAAGTCCTTCTCTATTCACAAACAGCAAGTCTAGGAGTGCATCTTTCCTAGTTAGTTCACTGAGTGCTTGTGACAAGAAGTTATCTCCCACAAACTTCAAGAATTTCCCAGACATGGGAAAATGGGAAGTGTGGCATCATGGCAGTATTGTATTCCCAGCTGATGTCTGGGAAGTTGAAAACTCCCATAAGGACAATGGCTACTGACCCAGAGATTTCTCCTAATTGCCTGTAGAATAACTCTTCTGTGCTGTCATCCTGGCTGGGTGATTAGTAGTAGACACCCACTATGACATCTGCTTTGTCTTCCATCCCCTTAATCCTCAGCCAGGGGCTCTCAACCACATCATCTCTAACTGTAAGGGCTGTACAGTCAAATCTCTCCCTTACACACAGTGTGACTACTCCGCCTCACCTGCCCTGCCTAGCCCTCCTGAACAGCCTGTAGCCCTCCTGAACAGCACTCCAGCTGTGGGACTGATTCTACCAACTCTCGCTAATACCAATGACATCATAGCTCTGGCAACTGACCAATTAGTCATCTGGCAGAGAACTTGCTGTGTGAGTTTTGCAAAAAAAAAAAAAAAAAAGAAAAGAAATGCATCACCTCTTAGAATAATAAGGATGACTGCAAGGTTTCCATATATGTAGCAGTTAAATGTAACACCCAAGGCAGTTTCTCTGAATTTAAGTTCTGTAAAGGTGTGTAATCCTTGCTCCACAGACTGTGGAGCTCCAGCCTACAGGAGAGTTGAATTACTCCCTTCATTAATGGTGAGAGTAAATGCCAGTAATTATTTACATTGTAGCAGAGGAGTGAGATACAAGCCCTGTTGGAAGTCAGGGTTTTTTACAGCTAGTTTTGAATCCAGATGCTGAAATTTAAGAAGTCCTTATTGATATTTACAGGGTGTGAATCGGGCCCTATAGCCAGAATCTCTGGTGTTTGTGTGACAATCACATTATTGTGCAACATAATGCAAGTTAGAGAAATAGTTAAAGTGTTTCCTTAAAGTATTGCTCTGTAAAAGCTTAGGAACTATGGAACTTTATTAGGGAATAAAAAAGTATAACAAAAAAGGTGTTTAATTTCCATCTTCTTTAAGGGATTAGCCATGAGTCTTATAAACCTAAATTCTTACTAAATTTCCAGCTGGTGTAAACTGCATTGTTCATGTGAATTGGTGTACACATTTGTGAGCCTGAGTCATGGATCAGAGCTGGCTTGATGAATTCAGTCTTGTATAGACTGAGCTGTTAGGAGTCATCTCAGAAAAATCAGGTGGCACAAATAATGAAGAAGGTCCCTTGTTGTCCAGAAAGACATTGCAGTGGTTGTGTGAAGCAGGCATATGAACATATTTCTACAGTGAGTAGGAATACTTCTTTCTATTTTCTTCTAACTTGGAGATTGCAACCATATCTCCAGCTTCTGTAATTTGCAGCTGATGTGCAGGGAAGTGATCTCATGCCTGGATTTTTTTTGTACATTCTGTGCTGACCCATCTCAAATCTTGTATGTATTTTAACATTTTAGGTAAACTTGTGATGGTACTGAAAATGACCCACCCATTAACATACCTTGTAAGTCACCCCTGAACTATTACCTTTAACCTGTCTTTGTTATAGAATGACAACTGTTTTCTATTTAAAACCTTGTTTGCTTCCATGGGTATGTCACAAGCATCCAGACAACTGATGGCTCCTCTTTGTGTGAAGTTTTTAAGAAAACTAACATATGAATTAATTTTTTTTAAAAGTGTTCCAGCAGCAGTAGTAAAACTACTGCTATAGCTCTTACTTTTCCATGTAATATATAGGAGCTAAAATATCTAAGCATGGGAAAATTGGTCCATTGGTCATTGAACGAACCTGATTCTTCATTGTGATTCATTCTGATTCCTCAAACTGGAGGCTAAAACGTACATTGGAAGGGAAGATGCATTGCTGGTGTTTTGTGTTACATCTGAATGTGATGTGTAATAGACTTTCAGTTCAGGGAGCTGAGGTTAAGGGAGTTTATTTCATTGCTTGTTTCCAAATACTCTTAAAATATACTGTGACTCTATATGCTTGTTCCAAATAATGACTGTAGAGTGAAACCAAAGTAATTTCCAAAATAAAGCTTTTAGGATTACTTTTAAGATTTAATTCTGTAGATTTCCATGACAGGGAAAAAAAAAATCAAATTATTTATTAAGCTTTAATTTAATTTTACAGCATCAGTTTAGATAACTCTATCCCATTCACTCTTGTAGGGAAAGACAACATTTTGCATAACAAAAATAGACACATTTCCATTTGATTTTCAAATGAGCTGAAAGGGAGAAAAGAATAGGTGCTGCTACATAAATGAGTACATGTTTAAACAAACTCAGTCGTTCCCAGGAGGAAACTACAACAGATACGGTCAGCATTAGGTTGTTAATTTTGCTGCATACATTTCTCCTTTTTTATGTATTCATCTGGAGGTAGATTTTCATAGCTTTTCTTCAGCTGTGTAAGACAGTAAATCTATTATTTTTTTTCAAGCACATATATCACAGAAGGAAGAAGTAAGTTGCCCTCCTGAAGTGTTCCTCTACATGTAACAGAGGGGAATAAATGGGAAAAGAATAAGAAGCTCAACCTGCCTTATTTCCAGAGTGCCAGTGGCCAGCATTTGACTAGGTATACAAATATGAGGAAGCTAAAATCCAAATGGGTAAAAAATAATCAAATAATAGCAGTCTATAGATGATTTTTACTGATAATATTTTTCAGTCCACAGGTATCATTTTTAGTTTCATGTTGGACAAATCAACAGTCCTTTTATGCAACTATTTTTACAACACTTTCTGCTCTGGAAAGAAAGTATACTATCTGGAGATTGCTGCCTGATGTAAAGTGCGGCACCTCAGTACAAACCAGGTAATACAGACTCCTGGCCTGCATTAGTAGGACCATTGTCAGCAGGTCAAGGGAGGTGATCTTTTCTTCTATTTAGCACTGATAAACACATCTGGGGTGCTGTGTCCAGCTCTGGGCTGCCCAGTACAAACATATGGATTTACTGGAGAGGAGTCCATGGAAGGGCCATGAAGATGATGAAAGGATAAGAGCATCTCTTCTATGATGAGAAGCTGAGTGACCTGGCACTGTTCAGCCTGGAGAAGAGAAGGCTTAGGTGGCATATTATCAATGTGTGTAAATACCTAAAGGGAGAGTGCAAAGAAGATGGAACCAGGCTCTTTCCTGTGGTTCTCAGTGACAATGGGCAGAAAATAAAATACACTAAACTCCATCTGAATACAAGAAAAAAACATTTCTACTGTGAAAGTGGCCAGACAGTGGGACAGGTTGCCCAGAGAGATTGTGGAGTCTCCATCCTTGGAGAAATTAAAAGCCCAACTGGACACAGTCCTGGGCAACCTGCTTATGACTGAGCAGTGAGCTGAACTACTTGGTATTCAGAGGAGCCATTCTGTGATCCTGTGAATATAAAGGTCAGCTGGCATCACCTAAATTTAAAAGTGAGAAGGGAGAGCAGAGACTTTGCAGTGTGTTATCTGAGTGTGGAGCGTAGTCAGACTGCTTTCTGGTACAGAAAGTCTCAGAGGTATACTGAAGTTTACCATATAGGAAGGAGAATAAAAAACAGTATAAAGGAGAACTAAAAACTTTGAACACTTCCTGGGGTAGAATATCCTCTGTTAAAATCTCTGCACTACAGTGACCTCTCCAGGTTTTGTTTGGTCTTTATTTATATACAAGATGGAACTATGAAAAGGGTATGAGGAACATCTAAAAGAGAAAACAAAACAAAACAAACAAAAACCCAGGAAGGATAGCCATTATGAAATAACTTACTTTTTTCCTAGGTATGGTCTGTGATAGTTAAGCATTCAAATAACACCTTTCAAATACTCCAAGACAGTGAGTCTACTGCAAATAGATTATTTTTAATTTTAGTTCTGATATTTTCATTATAACATCAGTGACAGTAAATGAAGTATACACCTATTGTAAAAGAAACAAATTTTATAATATGCTGTAAAATTTTAAGAATGTCTTTGTAAGTGCCTAAATGAATGGAATTGAACTGTTCCTGAAAACTACAATGAAATCTGATCTTTACACGTCACACATCATCTTGATTTTTTGTGAATTCCTTCAGAGAAAGGAAGATTCATGCACACATGAATTTTTTTTCAAGTTTTGGGGGAGGAAAATATTGCACATTGAAGTAATTATGCAATTCATTTATTAACTTTACAAAACTATTTCTTTCACATTGCTTTCACATTTAGCCTGAGTAACCTTAATGGGGTCCTAAGTCAGCTAGAAAACCTCCTGGGTGTGTGTTGTTTGGTCTTTTCTCTCTGAACAATGAACTCACTGGTTCCTAGAATACCTGTCTTCTTGCTTCCAGGTCTTGGATCAAATTCTTTCCTTGCACTGGTTCAGTACAACTGGCAGCATTGGAGTGGTGCACCAGTCAAGTCAGCAGAATGGGAAGAGGTGAGAGACCTAGGCCAAAATTTTTATTCAGTCTGTGTATAGCTTTCCCACATGTAAAGTGAAAATTATTTGCACTTTTCTCAACACGTATATGGTATTTTTAAATTACACATCCTAATGGGCAAGACTGCTTCTCCTTGTGGTTTGGAATAGTTCTCCACAAAACATGCCTCTAATGCACATTTGAAGTTGACATCCAGGCTGCTTGTTATATACTGTTTGGAGTTTGATTTGCACACCTTCTTGTTATTCTTATAGTTGTACAGTGGTAAAATCAGATCAAAAGGTCAAAAGCATATGATGCTCTTGGTGAAAAATTTTTAAGGTGTTCAGCAGACTACAGATGTTGACTAGCACTTCTGAAAGCATTTCTTGATGTCTAAATTATGATTTTCTCACATTTGCTATGAGAACTAATTTTATTTTAAATCTGGACTGCTGTTCAGACCCCATTTTTACAAGTGACAATGGGAAGTAGGAACTAATTGCTGTGTTAAAGGTGTAAGTTATTATGATCAGCAAATACCCATGAAAGAGCATCAAGCTGGGAAACTCATGTCTTTAATGTCTGTAAAAAGGAGAATATTGCTGGGTCAGAGCTAAGAAGCACCCTTTGGTCCAAGACTGTGATCAAGTGTTGAATCTATTCCAATACTTTTTTGTAAACAGTGAATATCAACAAACTAAATATATTTGCTTGCATTTGCTTGTACAGTTTCATACCCCCTAGGTAGAGCTTTTGGTAACCCTTCTGAGCCTGTTGATTTCAGGTCTCCTCCAAAAGTCATATGTGATTTGGTGGTCTTTTCATTGCAGAAGGTAGAAAAAAGAGTTGGTGCTACAATGGGATAGGAAGTAGGAGGCGAAAATAATCTTTTCTTCTTAAATGGACAGAGCTGCCTGACCCCAAGGATATCATGAATAACCAGAATAACCTAACTGTTGTTGAGTGACAATAAAAAGGTATTCCCAGCTACTGCAGGCAGCTGTAGTCTTGGAATGCCTCTCCACATGCCAGCAGTGTGTGCTCTTAAGCAGGGGTTAACAAGAGTTGCCTGAAGAGCTACCTAATGTTAGCAACCACAAGGGCAGAAAGACTGATGAAATGACACAAAGGGTCTTCTGCATTTCATTTGATGTGGCAATTGTTCCCTCAAAACTGCACAAGTAGTCTGCATTTTTACAAACACATTGCTACACCACCACACCCCAGTACTCTCCTGGAATATAGAAGTTATTTGGGAAAATGTAGAAGCAACAGTATTTTACAGAAACCCTCAAATTTCTTGCATTTTCTGGTTTTGCTCCAGACTTTTCAGTAGTTTATGGTGAAATTACAGGAACTGATTTTATGTTTCATTAACGTAACTAGAATACATAGTCTGGTTTAAATTACTGTGATTACAGTTCTAAGTTTAGCATCTTTTTAAGTATTGCTAGGAGAGTGAGACTGTATATACATTCAGTTGGTGAATAACGGCTAATGTGTGCAGTCTCTAAGTCACAGGTGATTATTCAGTGCTGAAGTCATTACCTCTTTTCAAGGTGTGTATAAATCTAAAGCAGAGAACTAGAATATCACATTTTGTGAAGGCCCAGTGCTGTGTCCCTTACACATCCAATTGGGATGATATCAGGTAATTTAACTAGGTAGATTCACTGAAGCTAAATAGATTAACATATCTAGCAGATTGAGTCTCAAAAAATACTTGCACCTACACAGACTGATCAGAGTCTGGTGGTATTTCTACAGGGTATGATTAACTCTCTTAAGGTATTTCTCTTAAGGAAAGTTTATACTATATTTTCCATCATATTCTTTCTGATTATGCAGTGAAATATATCTCAGGGACTCTTGGATTTCTGGTAGACTCATTTCTCTCACAGCTAGAGATCAAAATTTATTAAGAACTCAGTAGAGTGAAATGCTGTGTATTACAGAAATATATGTACACTTGGGAGAAATAGAAAACAGAATTAGAAGAAAAGGCTTGGAGCCACTCTAAAGCTTTAGCTAACTGTGGAAAGGTATTGTAGCGTAGGGTTACCTCTATCTGTGAGTCCAATCCCATAGGGGCTATATGACATTGACACAAGACCCTGGAAACGATGTGAAATCAGTTCTGACATTTAAACTTGCTGTGCAGTGGGATGTTTGCATGCTAAAGACTCCAAAGGAAAACCAGGAATGAGTGAACAAATGACTTTCATTTCTGAATGCAAGACTTCTTGTTTTCTGAATAGCTGATTAACATGTTACAGTCCTTCGCTGTTGTACTATAGCAAACATGAACCCACATTTTTCTGATCCTCTGGAAAACATGTACCCACATTTTCCTATATGCAAAAAAAGTCTTAAAGCTGCTTGCAAAAGCTGGAAAATATCAGCTATTTTTAACCATTATTAGTTTTCATCTATACTAAAAAACAGAATCTTACATGTTGGCCTTCCTGCAGCCTATTATTTCATTCAGTAAACAAATTAATTTCTACCTGGTGTAGCAACTTTTTTTTTTTTAGCTAACTTCAATTAATTTTAATAGAAATGGGCTACATCTTTCACTGGCACATGTAAGAGTAATGTCGTCAGAGGTAGGGCGACAGGGTTGGTTAATATGTGGTGGGCACCTTGCTCATAGCTACCTTCTGTGCCACGCAGCCCTAGTCAAACTGAATCAGAGATCTGGTGACTTTATTCAAAGATTACCCAGAAAACAGCAGTAATGCAAACTTCTACATCAATGCAAAGACTGTCCTTGGAGCAGGAGTTTAGTTCATTTCTCATTCATCTTCGGAGTGCCTCTGCCAGATCTACAGCTGGTGTTAATCAGCATAGCTGCACTGACTTAAAAATAAACTTAGGCTGATTTATGCCAGCTAAACAGATAGAGCTCCTGATATTACTTTTTGTACAACAGATATTTGTGTAGGAGCTGGCTTGGCACCAGCAATTCGGTTTTCACTCTCAGATTATAACAACTTCTAATGATACTGACTTGGCTTTCAGCTGAAGTTCAGAAGTTAGAAATGTAAATAACAAAACAGGTTCCCCCACTATGTTTCCTGAGTTTTAGTATGTTTTTTCTCAATCAAAAGTCTTTTTCAACAAGTCAAAATGAATCATATTTCATAGAGTTCTAGGTTTTAAAAAATACACAGTATGGTGAACCCTGGGAGAGAAGCTGGGCTCACAATATAGCTAACCTCCAAAGTGACTTGTATGCCTCCTTTCTGTGTCTCTACTACCAAAATAAGTATGACATCCAGTCAATGCCTTAATGTCTAGAGGATAGGATAGTTTTACTCTTTCTGGAATGCCAGCTTGCTTCTTTAAAAATCCTAAAGTTTATTTAAGAATTTAGATGCTTTTAACCATAGAATTAGTAGCAATAAAAATCAGTGGTAACAATCTCTCGAATTCTTTTCTTTCAAGGACTACTTGCACATACCAGTCTTGCTTCTGCTGTCACCTGTTAAATTAAGTAAACTTTGTGTTTCACATACTGTTCAAAGACAACAGTGAACTTCTGTGATGACACTAGTGTAACATACAGTGCAATTCCTTGAAAGCCTGTCCTTCATGAATCAGCTTGGGATAAAGGTATCTCTGGAAAAAGAGCAAAGGCGGGTAATAAGTCAGATTATACATTTCTGTATGTTGATGTGTATTTCTGATAGCTGCGTACCTGGAACAGTGTATTTAAGAGTTTAGATATTGTCTTTGCATCCAGCTTTAATTAAAACATTTTTTTAAGTTAGTGTAAGCCATGATGCATGCAAAGATGGAAGACAATGTATGTAAATCGTTTTGCACAATTTTGGTTTTTCTCACCTTTCCTCCCCAAGTTTTCTTTTCTATTTTTGCTCTCCATACAAGTATAATAGAGTAATTAATCATATGACATTTGGGGTTTGACAGCTTTAGCCTCTTGAATACATTTATATCATCAGCCAGAGCTTCTTTATGCCACATCCTTTGGCTTGCTATAACTTGCCCAGTAATCCTTAGTGCCATCTACTATTCACCTCAGACAGCATTATGTAGCCACTCAGGAATGATTATCTATCTGGGAAATCAATAAACTGAAGGTCTATTAATAATACACATTATAAGGGATACACCAAAATGACTGTCATGTTCTCTTGTGTGAGAGCTGCCTTAACACAGAGGAAGATGTCAGAAACCCATTAGAAATAAATCATTCTGACACCATCATTCTGCTTTTTTAATAGTGGGATGTCAGCACCTCAATATTTCCCTGTGTTAATAAACTGGGGGCAGGTGGGGGAAATAAAGTTCACCATCACCACCAAGAGACTTTCAAAGCTTGAGTTTTGGTGTGACATAAAATGAAAGCAACAGACCAACTTATTACCTCTTGCCCCAGGGTCACTGTTACAGACTAGTGATTCAAACACACTGGCTTGAGAAGCATTTGGAAGCATGCCTGCTCAGTTGCAGTGAGGGGCTCTTGAAAGATTCATATCAGAATAAAATTGAAAATTACTGACAGAAATCACAGCAATTTAAATTAATCCCTATCTCTGGATGTTTTATGTTTGCTCACAAAACACGATGGCACAGTATCATATTGCATCTTGGGTGAGAGAAGTCTCCATCTGACCTTAGTGGCTATATATCCTGATTCGAAAAAAAACCAGCTTCTTGCAATCTACACCTCCATCATCCATTTCGTGGGATGATACAACTGAAGTGTTATGATTTCCTGGTCTGCTCTGAATATTACATGACTCTCACAGTGGCCAGCTGCAATCAAGTGTGTGGGATTTTTGAACATAGGACTTAACAAGTGATTCAGGTTGCCCTTTAAAATAAGTAGTATTGGTAAAAAGGAATGGAAGGAATGTAATTGTAACATTTCCAAGCATTCCTGGGGGTATATTTCACAGCAGATAGCTGTAGATTTTCAGATTTGCACCACTCTTTTTCCACTTTTTGCATTGGTTTTCAAGTCTGAGGATGTCCTGTAATCCTTATGGAAGAAATCCTTTCACTCAGCAGGATGTGTTTATTTAGCTTATTATTAGACAGGGCATGCACAGGAAAACTATATTATCATTCAGGTCCTTAGATAACAGAAGCTCATGCATTACCATATGAAGCTGAATATATGCTCTCCATTCCTGTAAGAGAAAGGTAGCTCCTTAGGCCCTTCTGAGAGAGAGAGGTGGATACAGCATATCTTGTATAAGATAACAACACCTACAACCCACATGTGGAGATCTGTTTTGCTAGGTAGATGTGTCTGCAGATCCATGCCCGCAGGACTTCACAATGTGAAGAGAGAAGACACACTTGGTTCCAGTTTGTGCATGGAAGTCTCAAGTCTCAAGTAACTGTGTGTCCCAAAATTTGAGCCATGGTGCTGTCCTGTCCCCACAGTTGCTAAAATTATACATGGAGGTTTCAAGAACTTGGACCAGTTTATAAGGTGTTTATTTGAAGATCTGAGTGAACCTGAGGTTTCAAACACTGTTGGGGATTTGGGGGCTCCACTAGGTTTTGAATGACATGCAGAAATTAATTTGTTTTTACTGGTAGAATTTTGGGCAGAATCAACTGCTTTTAAACTTCTACAAGTAGTCAAATGACAGTTTCAGCTGTTACTTGCTACGAAATGCAAGAGATGCTGAAACCCCAGACTCACTGAAACACAAGACAATTGAAACAAAGAAGATAATGATACATCACTGTCTATGTGTAGAAAACATGAAAGTTTACATAGTAATTAGCAACCATAGATGCTAGTGAAATAACTGCAATAGTGGAAATGTAACTCAAATTCAGAAAAAGGGTTTTGATAGATATTCAGTGAAATGTGGACTTTCAGGGAGTTTAGCCCCCAAAGTTCTTGCCCTGCTGCCAACTAGCTGTTACCTTCTGTGTCTCTGTTGTCATATAGATGAGCAACACTTTCCCATTGGAGTGCTGTGGCTTCTCTCCAATTTCTGAAGCTGACAAGTTAGACACGGTCTATTGGCTTGGAAGTTAGGCATGCATATTTTCTCACCCCCTGAAGTAGAGAAAACCCTGTAATATGGCACAAAGGCAGGACAAATTTGCTTCTTGTTGAAATGAGAAGTAGGAGTGGGGATGAGGAAGTTAATGGTATGCAAGCTTATTTTTGCATTCATATCTATCCTCCTTTGACTTACACATTTATGTGCTTTCCCTCAGCAGCAATAGATAATGCATTCTGGGATACCAGAGCTGATGTTAACCTTTGTTGGTTACCTGTTTGTAGTTTATAAATCCTAGAGAAAACAAAACTTTTAATTTATGTATTTGACACAAATTTTGGGACCATACAACTTGTCTCAGAAGTAAGTTAATATTTAGTTAATATTTGTGATTTTATATAGATTTTATTTATTTTTAAGAGTTTTGGGGAATTTTGGCCATCTCTGCTTGGTTGAATGTTTACAGGTTTTCTTTGTGTGCCTCTGAATATTTGAAGAAACACTATTATTCCTTATGGGCAATAGCAAGTTCACAAATACTATGCTGTACTTTTCCCGCAGCCCACAAGGATCTGTGAGAGATGAGAAGAAAGCGCTTTTTTTTCTCTCTCTCTTTTCTTTCTTTCTTTCTTTCTTTTTTTTTTTTTTTTTTTAATTGCTGCATCTCATTAGTACTCTTGGTACAAAAAAACTTAATGGCATGACTGATATGGCAGATTAAAACCCATGAGCTATTTTTCTCCCCCACTGGTTAGCACTGAATAACAAAAAATTGTAGAAGACTAGTTCAGAACCTGCTCAAGATTATTATTTATGTTGGCTGTTCATAATTTCTTTTTTTCTCTTTTTTTTACAAAGCAGGAAGAGTAGAGGCAGGAAAGGAATTCTGTTTCTGGCAACAAGGATTTCCCCACAGCACAGCCAAACACCCTAGGGCATAGCTAGCAAAGGTGAAAGAAAAGCTGATCTGACAGATTCTAGGTGCAAGAAAGATGTAGCCTCAGATTTGCAAACTTGAAGAGTATGTGAGGAATCATGTCAGGTGTTATATAACAGTATTTTCCATCAGGAAATAGATTTTGTTCTTATGCTGAGAAGCATGTCTTACTTTGTACAGAACTCCTTTAGGTGTGAATGGGACTGCTCAAAATAAAATATTGCTTAGTTGAAGTAAGAGACCACATTTTGTTATATGCAACCTGGAACCTTGAGAAAATCTGGTTTTGTTTACTTCTGTTACTTAAAAAATGTAGAATTATCATAGGACTTCTGCTCTTTAGACCTTTACTACAGAGAATAAATAAAGCAGGGCTCTACGCATTGCTTAGAAAAGTTAACCCTGCTCTATTCCCAGGAGAGAGGTGCTGCTGGTGACATTTAGGCTTCAATCACTAAAGAAAATACTGGTTTGTGCAGAAGTAGAAAGATGCTTGAAAATGGAGCAAACCAAATAGAAAGATTATTAGCATCCTCACAGAAGAACAGAGTAGAAAGAAAAAATGGACATGATGAATGAGAGGCAACCTGTGGCTGGACAGTAGTAGGTAGGATGGCAAGTAAGCTGCATTTAGAAGGGCACGAGCGCGTGTGTGTCCATGTGTGTGAACATGCCTGTGATGACATTAATGGTTTGTTTGTTTGTCTGAAACCTTAATTAACTGCCACAATTTTGGAGAAAGAAAACAAACAAAGAAGTAGTTATTTAATCTAGTTGATACTCAGTTTGTGCAGTTTGTCACTGTGTCTTCGACATGAAACTAATATTTTGCAGTGTGTCACAGTTTGTAGGGCAATATAGTAAGTTTTCTTAGCCCACCTGATGGAGCTGGAAAATAAACAATCTTTCAGGCACACTAGTCTGTTAAGTCTTCCATTACCCATATGTCTACAACACCTTATTTTGTTTAATTCTAGGAAACCAGCAAATGTGATTTACCAACTATTATTTAAGACAAAACATCTACAACATGTGTATTTGCATTTGAAACAAACTACTGAGAGTCAGCATGCAGTTTGTTGCTTAAAATGTATAAACAAAGGTATTGAAAGAAAGGTATTTAAAATAAATAACTCATATAAAACTGCTACACAAAGGGTGGTAACAGTAGAAGGTTATTGTGTGTGCAGCTCTGTGGGAAATTTTGTCTACA
Source organism: Aquila chrysaetos chrysaetos (assembly GCF_900496995.4). NCBI lineage: Eukaryota > Metazoa > Chordata > Aves > Accipitriformes > Accipitridae > Aquila > Aquila chrysaetos. The sequence goes on along the minus strand of NC_044030.1, from coordinate 15,413,923 downwards.
CTTCCTCTCTTGATGTCATTAATATAAACATTATTAGTTTTGTTAAAACACTTTTTTTTTATTAAAAAAATAATTCTCTGAACAAGAGAAAAACCTTGGTAGGATCTCACACACACACAAAATCTCCCACTTACATCAAGCTTGTCAGCAGTAGTACAACTTTGGTCTTATACAGTAAAATATCAGCTGTGGATCTCAGATGTTATTATAAATGTGCAAAGGATTGTTGAACGTATTGAACAGATGGAAAAACTGACGTGCTTGGATAGTGACTTATACAAAGTCAGCACAAATACTTAAAAAGTCATGTATTTCCCACCAGTATTTGTAACCTGTTTTATCTCCAAATGGAAGAGATGAGTCTCATAATACATAATTGAGATCCTGACAAATAGTAATGTAAGGTATATTATTAATAATATAGAACAATACAGCTGCTTTTGTCTACATCTTATTTTTAATCCTCTTCTTTTCTTAAGACTTGATATTTCAAATTATTTTTTACTTAAAATATTACTACTTCAAGCCCACCCCCCGCAAAAATTGTTGACCTGAAAAATAAACCATTCATGTGCCAAATGGTTTGATTTATTCAAAGTGACTGAATTAAAGGAACAGGTCAGTTATCTGAAAACCAAAGAGGGATTTGGAATAATTCTGTTGAAACCTGACAGATTCTTTTATCCTGCAAATTGATGTATTGTCATCAAAGTCCAATCAGCTCTTAGTTTTTTGGGTAACATCCTTCACAGATGTAAATTGCTGCAGCTCCAATGACACTGATAGGGCTAAGCTGATTCTGTATTGCCTTAAGATCTGGGACAATGAAGGCTGTTAATGGAAGTAAACTATGTTTCAGAGCCTGAAAATTGGCGGGAAGTAGCCTTTAATATATAGTACACTTAAAAAAGCAATGAGAACCTCAGTGTGTACATACACTAAAATGTAAATCTGGAAGCAAAATCAAACCCTCAAAAACTACGAAAATTCTGAATTAAGTCTGCCTGAAGAACTTTATTGTGGCTTTCTTGGCATACGCATATAATGCAAGCTAAAGCATTGTGTTATCCCCACCCACTCTGCATGCTGCTTCAGGACAAATGGTAGTAAAAAACCCTGGGCTGCTATGCTGCATTTTGTTCTTTTCCTCATCAGTCAGTGTGTGGTCAAAGTCATGTTTTCTACACGTTGTTCAGATGCTCCCCTGACGACAGATTTATTCGTTTCCTCCTTGAACCTGAGTGCTTCAGTGATGAGAAGTCCATTTATCTTCACAGTGCCCTGGTGAGGCGAGGTGGTGTTACAGCCATTTCAGGATCTCTGTCTGAGAGCACAGACCTTTTTTATTTTCTCTTTTCACAGTGCTTTCACATTGTTTAGCATCTTTACCTCTATTTAACTTCAGTTCAAAGGTGAGTGATTGGCTCGAGCTCAAAATGGGACCCTGCTAATTCATATGGTGCATTAGAAAACTGAGAAGGCAGACGCAATGGTTGCTGTGAACCATCAGTTGAAACAACTTGGTCAGTGTTGCTGAAGAAATCTGGAGGGGAAGGAGAGCAAAATCCAGTTCTGTGTAGCAGCACCCTGGTAGCTTCACCATGAAAGAGGCTGTGTTCCCCTTTCACTGGCTGGTAACCATGGTGCTTGCTTTCCAAATGAAAAAATACTCTGTAATACTGTATCCAGATGAGAGGTTAATATTTTATACAAGAGAGATCAAATGGCTGTTGTGGGTGCCACTGACAGTTTTGTTACAGGAAGCATTTAAAATGGGTATCAGACAAAACCCGGCATTTATTCATACCCTGGTTTTGGTTTTGGCTACCTTTTTTAGCATGAGAAGTAGCTGTATTGGATTCCTTTTGAAAGAGCATGTGGGATGGGTTGACCAAAGACGTGGTGTCCATCACTCTGCTGGGTTCCCATAAGCAGTGTGAGATTTCTTCTTTGCACACGTGCATAGAGGCTGTCATGGGATGTGACACAAGGGATGTGACCAAAGTAGAGATGGTCCATAAGTTGGCCAGGTTCTGGGCTCAAGGTCAGGTGAGACTTTCTTGTCACGGTTTAACCCCAGCCAGCAACTAAGGACCACGCAGCCGCTCACTCACTCCCCCCTCACCCAGTGGGATGGGGGAGAAAATTGGGAAAAGAAGTAAAACTTGTGGGTTGAGATAAAAATGGTTTAATAGAACAGAAAAAACTAATAATGATAATGATAACACTAATAAAATGACAGCAATAATGATAAGAGGATTGGAATATACAAATGATGCGCAGTGCAATTGCTCACCACCCACAGACCGACACCCAGCTTGTCCCCAAGTGGCGATTCCCCGCCCCCACTCCCCCCAGTTCCTATACTAGATGTGATGTCACACGGTATGGAATACCCCGTTGGCCAGTTTGGGTCAGCTGCCCTGGCTGTGTCCTGTGCCAACTTCTTGTGCCCCTCCAGCTTTCTTGCTGGCTGGGGATGAGAAGCTGAAAAATCCTTGACTTTAGACTAAACTTTACTTAGCAACAACTGAAAACATCAGTGTTATCAACATTCTTCTCATACTGAGCTCAAAACATAGCACCGTACCAGCTACTAGGAAGACAATTAACTCTATCCCAGCTGAAACCAGGACATTTCTGAAAGCTGCCTTTAACATTTGACTGAGAGCTCCCACTGCTGTTGGATCACATTCTTTTCCTAGGCATAGACAGACACACCTGTTGTAATTAAATCAACAGGACTGCATCAGAAAAATTAGGGGGAAAAAAGTATGTAGTCCAGCACTTATAAACTCCTCATTATTTTACAAAAGAGGTTTTTCAATAAGCAAACATAAAGGGAGAAGGAGTGAGAACTATTGTAGCAGATAAGATTACTCTAATTAAATTTAATTAATATACTCTTGCACTGCAGTATTTAAAATTCAAACTAATTTAATAAATACATTAATCATGCTGGTTAAATGGAAATGAATAGGTAATTCAGTATGCCCTTCAGTTTCAAGAAATGTATTAAATCTTTTACCAAATTATATACCTAGGATAGAGGACACTGGGGAAAAATATGACATTTGTCAACACTTCTGTCCTCTCAGAAGTCCTCATGGCTAATAATTGCTTTTCTAAAGCAGTGTTACTCAACCTTTTATTATTGAGGGACCACTTCACCTGTAAAAAACAACCCATAGATCTCCCCAGTATTGTTTGGTGGCTGGAAGGAAGGTAATTAACAGATTATTTAGCATTTAGATATGATAAAATTATGTTTTGTACAAAAATGTAATGTGCTGTTATGATTAAGAATGATGTAATTAAGCCTCCGGATTATTAAAAAAAATAAATAAAGTGACCATATATCCATCTTCAGAAACTGTTATATATTGTCAACTTTCCATATGCATGTATTTCTTCCTCTTTTTACTTTTCTTCCCAGTTCATTCATGAGGTTCTTGGGAGGGGAATTAATGGATTTATGAGGCCCTTTGGGTGACCACCAAAAAACTGAACACTGTTGTTTTAGAGAGTTGATCTCTAGTCATTAAATTTGTATGTGGATATGAATCTAAATATTGAATTTGGGTGGATTATTGATGTAATAGTCCACTGAAAGAATGTGTGCTAATGTATGTTAATCCTGTATTCAAAACCAGCCTAGATATTTAGGTACAGTAATTCAGTCAATAAAAGTGACTAATTCGTATTGTTTTAATGGTATTTATGAAGTAGATCTGGTCCATCAGATAATATCTTCTGTTGAAAACTGGCAACTATGCCTATTCTATGTGCAATGTATGTTCAGTTTTGCATCCTTCAATCCTGGTCTTTGCACTATCCAAAACAGTGGATATTTTGGCTGATTCTGTGCTTGTGCATTTAAGTTTCCTTCCAAGGAAAGGAAGGTGTATGCACAAGGGTCTCATCCAGCTGTACAACAAACACTTGGTCATGTCATCTATATTGGAAACAGATTTCTAGGGCACACCCAACCTGCACTGCATTGTGGATGCACCAACTAGAACTTTGTTCACTAAATTAATGATTTTGGAAATGTCACCTCTGACATAAAATTTGAGTTATTTCAGGGACTTATAGACTGGGGAGCACATTCGTGTCCACTGAAAAGTGAATGCATGCTTGTCGTGGTTTAACCTCAGACAGCAACTAAGCACCATGCAGCTACTCGCTCACTTCCCCCGCACCCAGTGGGATGGGGGAGAGAATTGGAAGGAAAAAGGTAAAACTCATGGGTTGAGACAAATACAGTTTAATAGGACAGAAAGGAAGAAAATAATAATAATAATAATAATAATAATAATAATAATAATAATAATAATAATAATAATAAAAATAATATCAGCAACAATAACAACAATAATAAACAATAACAACAATAAATAACAACAACAACAACAACAATAATAATAACAATAATAATAATATGACAATAGTAATAATAATAAAAGAACTGGAATATATAAAACAAGTGATGCACAATGTAATTGCTCACCACTCACTGACCAATGTCCAGTTACTTCCCGAGCAGTGATCTGTCTCCCTCCCCACTCCTCCCCCCAGTTTATATACTAGACATGACATCACATGGTATGGAATATCCCATTGGCTACTTTGGGTCAGCTGCCCTGGCTGTGTCCCCTCCCAACTTCTTGTGTCCCTCCAGCCTTGTTGCTGGCTGAGCATGAGAAGCTGAAAACTCCTTAACTTAGTCTAAACACTACTGAGCAACAACTGAAAACATCAGTGTGTTATCAACATTATTCTCATACTGAATCCAAACCATGACACTATACCAGCTACTAGAAAGACAATTAACTTTATCCCAGCCAAAACCAGGACAATGCCTCATCATGTGATCTTAAAAGAGAGAGAGGAACAAACAGGACACAGGATTTATACTTCTCTTGATTAACTCATGCCTGACCATGAAATGGAGAATAGGAAATATCACTTCTATACTTTAATAAAACAGTCTTCTGGCTTCCAGAATAGCTGGTAACTTAAGCTAAGCAATTGTAAAGTTATGGAACCTTTTAAAGAATCAAAACATCTTCTCTCAAATGTCCCCTCTACATCATTGCCCGGTATTGTCAGTACATTGTGGATGTGCCTGTGGTTAAGAGCCACTAGACAGAGGTATCTGATAGTGGTGTGACATGCCACAGCAGAACTTCTTGTAGTGGGAAAGTCAGCAGCAGTGCTCTGTGACATGAGGACTTACAGAGTGCTCTCAGCTCCTGGGATCAGAGTCAGGAAAAGGGACCAAGAGGATTGTGCTTGTGTTTCAAGTTAGTACTGAATCTATACAGGATCTGGGATTCTGTTCCCTGTAGGATCAGAATTCCCACAGAAAACACGAAATGTGGTGGGTAAATGAATAATAGGAAAATGTGAAAAACAGGAGAAAAATTCTGTGACTGTACCAGAAACAATTACTTGACTATGGTTTTATATAAACACATGTTTATATATATATATATGTGTTTATGCATTTACATGTACATGTGTTGAGGTTTCAGCACAGCTGGTAACAAAGCACCAGGCAGCCGCTTGCCTACTCCCTCCCCGCCCCAGCCATGGTGGGATGAGGAGAAATATAAAGGCAGGCTCGTGGGTCGAGATAAGGACTGGGAGGGATCACGCACTACTTATGGTCACAGGCAAAAGACACGCTCAACTTGGGGAAGAAACAAAATCAATTTAATTCACTACCAATCAAATCAAAACAAGGATATTAGGAAGTAAACCCAAACCTTAGAACACCTTCCCCCTACACCTTCCTCCTTCCCGGCTCAACCCCACTCCCGGTTCTCTCTCCCTCCTCCCCCCAGCAGCGCAGGGGAACAGGGGATGGGGTTGGGGTCAGCTCCCCACACCTTGTCTCTGCCGCTCCTTCCTCCTCGGGGGGAGGACTCCTCACTCGTCCCCTGCTCCGCCGTGGGGTCCCTCCCATAGGAGACAGTCCTTCACGAGCTTCTCCAACGTGAGTCCTCTCTGCGGGCTGCAGTTCCTCACAGACTTCCCTGGCGTGGGTCCTTTCCGTGGGCTTCAGTTCTTCCCAAACTTCCCTGATGTGGGTCCTTTCCGCGGGCCGATCTTCAGTCACAGGCTGCTCCAGCGCGGGCTTTCCCATGGAGTCATGGCCATCTTTGGGGGCATCCATCCCCCTGCTCTGGTGTGGGGTCCTCCCCAGGCTGCAGGTGGGCATCTGCTCCACCGTGGACCTCATGGGCTGGGGGGGGGACAGCCTGCTGTCTCACCATGCACACCTGCTCCCCCTCCTTCCTCACTGACCTCGGTATCTGCAGAGGTGTTCCTCTCACATTCCAATCCCACTACTCACTGCAGGTTCCCCTTCTCAAATCTGTTCTCCCAGAGGCACTACCACTGTCATTGATTGAGTCAGCCTTGGCCAGCGGCGGGTCCGACTTGGAGCCAGGGAAGCTTCTAGCAGCTTCTCACAGAGGCCACCCCTGCGGCCCCCTCCCCCACTACCAAAAAACTCCACGCCACACAAACCCGTAACAACACATTATACACATATGCATTATGTCTCAAATATCACATTTTCCTTGAACTTTGTCCTGATGTCAAAGTTATTTTTCAATATATATTTGCTATTCTACTTTAAAGAGTAGATCAAGATAATTTTTTTTTAAAGCGTATTTTAGGATTAAAGAGATCCTACACACCATTCTTTAGGAATGCGTGACAATTTTTCTTTCCTCTACTCCCTGTGTTTTGACAGTACCCATTAGAAAAGCCATGCATTTAAATTTAGCCTCCTAGATTATCTGGCTGTGCTGAGGAATTTAGGATCAATTTCATGAAGCTGGATTAATAGCATTTGACTTTCTCTATGGTTGCAAGTTGTTGTAATACTTTGTAAAATCAGGCTAACTACCTTAAAATGGCCACTTAAGTGATTTTATTTTATTGTGGTATTTGTAGCAATACCCCTGTTTTCCAATAAAGTTTTCATTCTTAGACTCCCCAGGAACCAACAAACTAATATTTTTTAATTGCCTTTTCTAAGAGCATGTTTCCCCATGTGTTCTTTCTCTTTTCATGCAGTCCAAATTTATAATACAACGTTTGAAATCCCACAGTAAGGGTGTACAATATGTCTATACTGATTCCATTATGGTAAGCAACTTTGTTGTTACATCTGTTTCCTCATCTTGCATTTTGGAGGATACCAATTTACCACAGGTCACTCTGAGACTAGGAGGTAATGTTGAGATAAGAAGTACTTTAGAGGTAATGATCTTGTTCTGCAGTGTCAGCTTAATCTTGGACCTAAATTAACTTCAGGTTGACTTACCTTATTTCTTTTAATGCTTGGCAAGATTTGTGTCATAAAAATGATCATTGTGACAGTGACAGGAAGCACAAAGCCGAGGACACACCCTGCTCTGTGGCAATGAGTCCAGTGCAGGGTCCCTGTGATGGTCAGGGCTGGAGCACAGGGTGCACAGGGGGAGGTGGTGGGCGCCAGGCTGGCTCAGCCTGGGGAAGAGGAGGGAAGGAGACATGTCTCTGCTGTTTGCAGCTTCCTGGGGAGAGGCTACAAAGAGGGAGACAGACTCTTCTCGGAGGTGTATGATGACAGGACAAAGGAATTCTCAGTAGATACGAGTAAAATAAATGCTTACCAGGAAGCCAGTCAAACTCTGGCTGCCCAGAGAAACACTGGGATCTCCATCCATGGAGGTACTCAACACACGACAGGACAAAGCAATAAGTAATCTATTAAACAGCCCTTACTGGAGCAGAGATTTGGACTAGATGAACTGCAGAGATCCCTTCCAATCTATGTGAATCTTTGATTTATGATATATTAATTTTACTCTACCAAGTTTTCTTAGGAAGAGTCACAGGCATACTCCCATATTTGTATATTTCTAACTTGTATAACGTTTTTGTATAAAAATCTGTTTTATATTAATAATTCCAAGACAATATATATTGCCGTTTTTTCATTTCCCCCTGTGCTTTTTTCCCTTGTTCATTTGATTCTCATGTATTACTTTATGAATGCTCTTACAACTGAAATTAGCTCATAAGCAGGCTTCATTTCCATGAAAAATCCAGACCCAGATATCCAGTTTTTGATCTGAATTTAGAAATAAAATCTTTACTTGGAGAATTTGTGAATCCAGAACTGAGCTTTTTAAAAGGCAATATAACTCATCTGGTTTTATAACACATTTTTAGTTTTGGTTCCCACCCACCCCCCCCACCCCCCACCCCGCCCTGGTCATCTTATTTTGAATGTAGGGGCAGAAATCTGCCATCTTCTCCTTATGTGAAATAAAAGAAATTGAATTAGAAATAACTGTTACCTCTCCCTTTGTAAGTCTTTGTATTCTCAATATCTTTTAGACCTGTAGTATAGCCTACTTAAGAAATATGTGGAAAGCATAGATCAGTCAGATGTCCAGGTTTCCTCCTTCAGAGTAGCGTTGACTAGTAGGTCATGGCAGATTTCAGTTCCATAAAAGGAGTAAAGACTTTGCTTCATCTCCATATATTTTATAACCAGGTGCTACACAAAGGTACAGTAATCTTTTGTGGAATTGCTTGCTTTAAACCTGACTAGATAGCAAAGGAAAATTTTATTCTCTCAGGATGATACATTGAAATGAATCAGAATAACCTTAATATGTGGCATGAAAGAAATGCACATGTGGGTTAAGAGTTAATTCTAAAAAATTCTTGTTGTCCTAAACAGAAAAAGACTTTTGGCTTTCAGAACTCAGTATAGACATAGGTTTACGTATATGGGTTTTCATAATAAGTGTGTGTTCCACAGTCCACTTCACTAGGATCAGATCAGGTCCCTGAGATTTATGATGGAATCATATTCATTTATCATCTTGTGACTCTGGAGGAAAGGAGGAAGAAGTGTGGTTAATGGAGTTCTGCTCTTTCATCTGATGGAAGCCTTGAATGCAGTTACTAGAGTGTAGCAGAGATGTTATTGCCTCTGGGTAAAACTGGTTCCTGCTACAGAGGAACAGTATAGTATGCAGCATTGGTTAAGTCTTGCACATTGTCTGACTGGAGTTGATAGATGTAAAGATATGCTTATGCATCTTGAGACAACTTCAGGTTTCTCAAAAGAAAAGTCAGAGTTTAAACATCAGGCTAAAGGAAAGCATTTATTTAATGCTTATCCATAGATAGTCATTTAAATGTTTAAAAATAATTCAGTAACTCTGGACACCAGCAGTATTGCCACTACTGTTGGGAACTGCAAGCCAGCTTTTATTTTGAGGGAAATAAGTCTGTGATCATGAGCTCTGTCAGTCCTAGCACTCCCTTTGCGTAGCCTGAATGCCCAGATAGGACAGAGGGCTCTGAGCAGGGTGCTTAGAGGTGGTGAAGAACAATAGCATCATATGGATAATTCCTGTTTGGGAACCTGTGCCTGTATCAGACTACATAGAAACATTTCCAGAAATTGCCTACCATCTGCTAGGCTGTCCACATGACTGACTGAGGTTGGGATCAATCTCCATATTGATTGATAGATCTATTGATAGTGAGTGTCATATGTTTTTGTGTATATGGCTATTTTTTTCCATTTATTTTCTGTGAAACATATAATTGTTTGAAATGTCCCCCTTCAAAATTGGAAACCAGTAATTGTGGGGCAGCTGGTTTGTACTGTAATGAATACATCTTCTTGAAGATTGCAATGTTCTTTATGTGTATTGGGTTTGCATGGCAAGGTTTTGGTAGTGGACAGGTGTTTTGGGGTTGTGTGGTGGGGTTTCGATAGCAGCGGAGGGAGCTGCAGGGGTGGCTCCTGTGAGAAACTGCTAGAAGCTTCCCTGGCTCCAAGTCAGACCCAGCTCTGGCCAAGGCTGAGCCCATCAGCGACAGTTGTAGTGCCTCTGGGTGCAAAAATTTAGGAAGGGGAACCTGCAGTGAGTAGTGGGATTGGAATGTGAGAGGAACACCTCTGCAGATACCGAGGTCAGTGAGGAAGGAGGGGGAGGAGGAGCGCCGGAGGAGGGGATGCCCCTGCAGCCCGTGGTGAGACGGCAGGCTGTCCCCCTGCAGCCCATAGAATCATCGAATCATAGAACCATTTAGTCTGGAAAAGACCTTTAAGATCATCCAGTCCAACCATCAACAATGCCCACTAAACCATGTCCTGAAGTGCCTTGTCTACGCACTTTTTGAATACCTCCAGGGATGGTGAATCAAGCACTTCCCTGGGCAGCCTGTTCCAATGCCCGAGAACCTTTTCAGTAAAGAAATTTTTCCTAATTGTCCTGGTTTCAGCTGGGATAGAGTTAATTGTCTTCCTAGTAGCTGGTACAGTGCTGTGTTTTGAGTTCAGTATGAGAAGAATGTTGATAACACACTGATGTTTTCAGTTGTTGCTAAGTAAAGTTTAGACTAAAGTCAAGGATTTTTCAGCTTCTCATCCCCAGCCAGCGAGAAAGCTGGAGGGGCACAAGAAGTTGGGACAGGACACAACCAGGGCAGCTGACCCAAACTGGCCAACGGGGTATTCCATACCATGGGATGTCACGTCTAGTATATAAACTGGGAGGGGGGGGGGGGGGGGGGGGGAATCGCCACTCGGGGACGAGCTGGGTGTCCGTCTGCGGGTGGTGAGCAATTGCACTGTGCACCATTTGTATATTCCAATCCTCTTATCATTATTGCTGTCATTTTATTAGTGTTATCATTATCATTATTAGTTTTTTCTTTTCTGTTCTATTAAACCGTTCTTATCTCAACCCACGAGTTTTACTTCTTTTCCCAATTTTCTCCCCCAACCCAGTGGGATGGGGGGGGAGTGAGTGAGCGGCTGCATGGTGCTTAGTTGCTGGCTGGGGTTAAACCACGACACTAATATCCAATCTAAACCTCCCATGCCACAACTTGAGGCCATTTCCTCTTGTCCTATCACCAGCCACCTGACAGAAGAGACCAGCACCCGCCTCACTACAACCTCCTTTCAGGTAGTTGTAGCAAGTGATAAGATCTCCCCTCAGCCTCCTTTTCTCCAGGTTAAACAACCCCGGCTCCCTCAGCTGCTCCTCATAAGACTTGTGCTCCAGGCCCCTCACCAACTTGCTGCCCATGGAGGTGAGCAGCTGAGCAGATGGCCAGCTGCAGCGCATGGAGGACCCCACGCTGGAGCAGGTGGGTGCCCCCAGGCTGGCCATGACTCCATGGGAAAGCCCACACTGGTGCAATCTGTGACTGAAGGACTGTAGACCATAGAAAGGACCCACACCAGAGCAGTTCATGAAGACATGCAGCTCATGGGAAGGACCAATGTTGGAGAAGTTCATGGAGGACTGTCTCCCATGGAAGGGACCCCACAGTGGAGCAGGGGAAGAGTAAGGAGTCCTCCCCCTGAGGAGGAAGGAGCGGCAGAGACAGTGTGTGATGAACTGACCCCAACCCCCATTCCCCATCCCCCTGCACTATTGGGAGGGAGGAGGTAGAGAAAACTGGGAGTGGAGTTGACCTGGGAAGAAGGGAGGGGTGGGGGAAGATGTTTTAAGATTTGGTTTTATTTGTCATTATCCTACTCTGATTTGCTTGGCAATAAATTAAACTAATTTCCCCAAGTCGAGTCTGTTATGCCCATGACGGTAATAGATGAGTGATCTCTCCCTGTCCTTATCTTGACCCATGAGCTTTTTGTTATATTTTCCCTCCCCTGTCCAGCTGAGGAGGGGGAGTGATAGAGTGGCTTTGTTGGGCACCTGGTGTCCAGCCAGGGTCAACCCACCACATCCTGAAACAGACTATTGAGACCCTTATTTAGGAATGTTCTTTTCATAAATGATACATTCAATGCCCTCTGCTTATTACACATCAATTTTCATTCCTCATATAGCACATATCTATGGAAGATATTACAGCTGTTTACTACACTAGAAAGGCACCCACTAATTATCTTTAATTAAGGCTTTTGTGAAGGTCTCTGTTTTAATGATGTATGGAAGAAATTTAGAATTAACTTAACTCCTAAGAACCTGCAGTTTATAGTGATGGTTGAACTCTCCTAGCCCAACAATTAAAAAGTAAAAGGATTTGAAAATAATTTGTTCTGGGACTATTTAGCTTTTTTTATCTGGTTAAAAAGGAAGACAATTTGGCTTTGTCCTTTAATTTATCCTGTATCTTCCCCTAGTTTCAGGTTGGTGGTTTGTGGTTTTTTTCCTTTTTAGTCTGACAGAAGAAATCTTTTAAGAATCATCTGGGTTTTTTGAGGTACATGACAACTGTCATGAAAATGATCATAGCATTGCTGAATAAGACGACTGTTGCAGCATCCTTTTTCCTCAAATCATTGCTTAATCACCTAGATATTATGGTAGGGTCCATTAACTGCAGGAAATTGTGTACTTCTTGATAATCTGTTTTTTAAAGGCCATGATGTACTTATCTTCTTTACTTAAGCTGCTAGACTCAGGCAGCAATTTTTCTTTTCCTGTTCTTTTGTTTCATGTGATGATTGTTTAATGAAAGAAATATGAACGACTGCGTCAGTGGGGACCAGAACATAGGACTCTTCCTTTCCAAATCACTGAGTCATACTCATGTTGGCATTTTTTTCCCTGCAAGAAACCAATATTCTTTGCTGCACCAGTGAAACTGCTTCAATAGGAGAGGGTTTTTTTTTCTTTTTGTGACTAAGCAGAGCAGTAAATCACTTCTTTTAAGGGATGAAGAAAGGGAATATTATCTGACAGTCAAGAAAAGACTGTGGAGGATGGACAAAGATCAATAAAACAGAGAATGTGTCGTCTCTCTCAACAAAATGTACAAATCTCAGAAAGAGGCAATTTGCCTTTTTCTTTTGCTTGTAAATCTGTGACTGGGATGCTTCCATCAACTTCTTTCTGTTCTACTAGGGTAAGGACAGTGGGTGCCACTTTAATCATTCTTCAGGGGAAAAAAAAAAAAAAAAAAAAAAGACCCAGCCCTGAATTTAAACAACAGTTTTCTTACTTTTAAACAATCTATTTAATATGTAGCAATTACCAGTCTTCTTTCCTATAAGTTACAGAAAGAAGGACAAAGGCTTGGTGGTGCCTTCCCTATAGTCAAAGCTAGAGATAAAGGCAAGCTTTTTCAAAGGCATTGATGTGACTCAGGACCCTCCAGTTAATTTCAAAAATCACATAGGAAAATTTTAAAAAATAAATTCTCTCAGCTTCTTATTGATTTGTCACATTTGAGTCAAAAGCACTTAGCATACATCTCAGCATTTAAGCTCCTACAAGTTATCATGTACAAAGTTATTTTAGGTGCAGTTGGGAACCTGAAATGATCTCTAAGCACTAAAGGAAATAAATACAGATTCAAGTCTGAATCCAGAAGGCAAAGCATAACTCACTTTTTTTGTCATAAGAGAAGGATAGATTTTTCCACTCATGAGAAGAATAGTTTGTTTCTATGGGTTTTAGGCTTCCAATTCCACCTTCTGGACTTGCTTTACTGCTTTTCAGAATTTTACTGAAGACTGATTTTATGTCAGAAATATATGGTAGAAAGAAAAAAAAAACTGGCATAAAAATACCCAACTATTAAAAAAGCAAAATCAGAATAAACAAAACATCCCAGCTGCTCCAAAATTAATTTTTTTCTATTGCTCCCTCCTGGAGGGCCATGTAGACAAGCCTAGTTAGTAATGGCTTTTACTTACCTTTACTTTTATGGGGTGGTGACCCATTGGCAAAAGGATTTTTCCTGTTGTTAGCTTTCTTAGTCATCTGCTTCTCTCCTGGTAACAATTTAAGATATTCAGATGTTATCTTCTCTCTCTGATTGAAGAATTTATATTCTGTGTGACACTAAAAGAAAAAAAAGATGTCATCCTCTCAGACACAGAAATATGCAATGTTTTGTAGCCAAACTTGAGATTAAACATCTTTTGCTTCATTGCTGCATTCATCAAAATTTCATGCTAATATTTCTATTCTGATTGTACTTTAGAATGTGAGGGAGAATGTGTGCTGTGTGGTGTATTAATATGTGTATGTGTGTAGGGAGAGAATTCAGTATTAAAAGGAATGCAGCATTGAAGGGTTACATGTAAAATATGTGATACAGAAAGAGAAGGTGTCTGGACTTTAACCATTACACCTAAGAGACTTTTACTTTTTAAGCAACACTTATAATGCTAAGCAATGTAATCGGTATGCCAGTTAATAACTGCAATGGATGATGGTGTACTTCAATCTTGGCAAAAAAAAAAACCCTTACATTTGTTCCTTTTCGCAGGTATTTGGGTGGTGGGGGGGTTGAATATGAAGTACATATGGGTCAGCAGTCCCCAGGAATGAAAACAGCTAGGGGTTTTACTGAAAACCCCATTAAAACCAATTTATTTTCCAGAGATAGTTGTTCTATCAAATATTAATGAACTTTGTTATTTATTGAAGAAATACTTTCTCAAGTTTATGGGAACTAGCTAGAAAACTCTTATATAAATTCATCCTAGAAACTGAATCAAGTTCTTGTGGTGTCTTTAGGATGAATTTCAGTTTTTGTCTGACACTTTAAGGTAAGCAGTGTTTTATGTACAACGTTTGCCATTTGATGAGCTCAGTAGTAAATTGAAAAAAAAAAAAGGTGATTAAAACCCCCAAACATGCCAGTATTTCTCTCTTTGTGCCATGAGGACAGATCATGGTCCTCTGAGGACTGGTATTTTAGACAATTTGGAATTTCTGATCAACCAGGTCCGAAGTCTTTATTGTCGTACTCTCCGTGAAGTTTTTTTTTAATACTTACAGAAAGCACAGGCCATCTAAGGTCATGCAGCACTGGTGAGCACAACCTTCCAAAGGATTGCCTCAGACTATGTTGGTTGAAACCACTAGTTCCCTAATGGGACTACCTGCTGTATTTAAACCCCATTGCCCACCACAGATTCCTTTTCCTAGTCTCTGGTAAGTGAGTGATAGAAATAGCCACATGCAGAAATTAAATACATGGTCCCTGGGACTTTGAGTACCAAGAATGCCAAAACAAAATAACTGGAATACTTGGTTATTTTATGGGGATAACATGTTAATCTTTTGTACAGTTTTAGAGCCATTAGGTTTCCTTAGCTTCTTTTACAGGAGCTTTTTCAAGCCCTCCAGGATGCAAAGCCCACAGGCAGATGAACTGTGTGTATTTACACAGGTTAACACACACGTCTGTTTGGAAAACTCCTGCTCTGTGTGATCAGTGCTACGTGGGAAGAAAAAGCAATACAGCTCTCTGTGGCTTGTTCAGCTGCTCCAGAGAAGAAAAGTAACTTAATATAAGTCACCCCTCATCAGTAGTTACAAGTTTCAGATGTTCCTAAGCTTTGATCCTGACTCAGATGCCAGCTCCTCTTGGACCTTCCTGTAAAACTCTGTCCACTTCCGTCTCTCCAATTGTATAACAAAATCAAAAATGCTTGCTGGCTTCAGGAAGTAGGAAGACAAATTAGCTGATATTTTTGAAATGTTTTCCAGAGCTTTATGCTCACATAAGATATATCCTTTGTGATTGTTAAATATTCAGCACATGTCCGCATTGTTACAGCAACAGAATTATAGGTATTTGGTCAAAGGTAGTGTCGGATAGAAATAGTTTAGCAGGTGTGTCCAGGAGGAAATGAATATCATCCCATTAAATCATAAAATAACAGAAGAGAAGTGTTAGTAGTCATCAATTTTTGTGGTGGATTTTTTCCCGGCAAAACTCATCATGCTGCTTACTGAAGGTAGAGCTGCACGTCTCCAGTAAGCATATGTGTATCTCTCACTAACAGAAGGTATACCAGTGCACTGAGAGAGTATTCCCTAATGAAACAGGAGATTATTTTAGTATAGTTCCTCTTTTCTATTAAGCACAATATTTAATAGAGTACCTAGACTGACATAACAACTCTCAACATCTGTTCTCTAACCTCTACAGAGCAGTAAAATATGCATTACATTAAAGTTAGGTATTATCATCAACACATGCAGTTCCCTACTTTTTTATAATCTAAAAAACCAGCAACCAGAAAGTAATTAGAAATACAAATAGGAAACTGTGAGTGATACTCTGTTGGTAGGTGAGTAATACAGGACAAATCATCAATGAGACTGTGCTTAGGACACATTTATGACAAATGCTGGGGGGGGGGGGGGGGGGGAGGGAAGAAAAGAGAAAAGAGAGGGGGAGAGAGTGGAGAAAGAGAATTAAAAAAAAAAAAGAGAATTGTTTATGTCCTAAAATCCCTTTTGTTTTTCACCAAAATATCAATGTTTGCTTTAAACCACTCAATGGCTCCTCTCCAAATTTCCAAAATTCATTTTCTTCTTTATAGTGATGCAAATCTATTTTTGCTTTTAAAATATTTCTTAAATTGCTACTCAAATTGGTATCTGAAAAACAATGAAAAAAATCTGGCATAAATTAGTATGACTTTTTTAAATTTTATTTTTGCTTTGGGAAAAACCCATGTCCTTAGGCTGTAGGTCTTCTCTTATTTCAGTAAAGTCACCAACTACGGAATCATCATAAGGCAACCTCAAAATTTCCTTTCAGTCTTTGGCTAACATGTGTAAGACTACTTTAGTTTCAATTAATGACTGTCTTAGATTGTCACTTTAGTAAGAATTCATGCATCATGACTATAATAAATGTCTTTAAAGATGATAAATTAAATATATATGTATACATGTGTAAAAGACACTAAATGTATATGCTTTTAAGCATACATTTCTTCTATGATAGAAACATATCATTGAAATCAGAGTAACTGTATCAGATGAGAGATAAAAGCTTTGTTTGTACTCTGAACTTGTCTGACTGGGTAACTGTACTTGGCTGGGTGTTGTCTTGCCTGTGTGCTTGTGCATTATATTTCTTCACATGCTCAGTGTCAAAGGCATGACCAGAGTCAGCAGAAAATTTTTGGATTGTTAGGGATTTTGTTTACTTTGTTTGTTCATCTGTTTGCTTTTTGCATTTTTCTGCAGTATGTGAATTTCTTCTGCAGCAACTGATCACCATAGCATCCATCCATATCTTATATAATTAGTTGCGTATCTTGTTGTAGTGACACTTCAGCTGTAGTGAAGAAACACAACATATCTGAAAACTAGGGTTTGCAATAATTTTTTTCAGTGTGATATATATTTGGAGGCAGATGGGGATAATATGCTTACAGACAAAGTACAGTTTGATTGGGAGGTAGGTAATGCATAGACCCATGTACAAAAGGAATTTCAGGTTCCTTAGTGGAGACATGTTTGACAAAGGCTCTCTTTTCTTTGCTGATAGCCAAAAATTTTGGCTTTTAGAATTTGTTTCTGATTTTTTTAGACTAATCTCCTGAACAGATAAGGTATACTTTAAAAGCACTGGTGTTCTCTTGGAAGGAAACAGCTCCAAATATTTAGGAAAAATCTACAGAAATGAAGGGATTGTAATGGGAATCAAAACAGGAGCTGGTACGACAGTTTTGTGAAGTTATGGGATTTTTTTATCACAGGATATACTTTTGAACTATTTCTTTTCTATGTGAGCAACCCACATATCATAAAGGAACCATTCAAAGGCAGAGTTAAAAGTGATCAAAGATGCTGTACTATTATAATGAATAGTGATGTAATGGTGTTACTACAGCACAAGTGCCTCACTCCAAGATCTTGTCAATGACAAGAGTCCAACTTTTTCACCTCTGCAGTGGTTAACAGAAAAAATCCATCAAATTAAAGTTGTCTGAGGTATCTTTTTTTTGTTCACATCCATCACACAACAATGAGCATTATTCTGTGTTTGGATTATTATAATGACTTAATTATGTGCTGACGTCATATTGAAAGTTTATGCATGTGTACTGGGATTTGTTCCATTAGTTTCCTGCATTCAAATTGCTGTTCTTTTTTTTTTCTTGTTCAGTGGGATTTGTAACTGGAGTGTCTGAAATGTTGTTTCTGACTTGTGGCTAAAAACCAACTTGCTCCATGTTCTGAACTTTATTGACAGTGTATGTCAATAAACAGAACTATTCTGGAGAGTTGCATCTGCCAGCTGCCATTGGACTTTACCTCTATTTGCAAACAGATGACGTAGTAACCTTTCATAAGCACAAATGTCAATATAAAAAGGAAAAGATAAAAAAAATCCAACATCTGAAATGTCTCTTTTTCAGGTTTTAAAAGTAAAAGAACATGTTAGCCACTGAGAAACTTAAGTATTTCATAGATGCTGTAGAGACAGTGCTTATAAACATACTTCAAGTAAGAAAAACATGTACAGCTCTAAGATTTCTCATATATTACTAATACACAGGTCTGGGCATTATTTAATCATACTGAGAATCTAAAGTACTAAAAATACTTTTGATTTTCACATTATGCAGGCTTGCAAAGGCATTACACTGTTCAAAACAAACTTTTCATATGTGAGCTCCTTGACACAGCTCTTTTCAGTGCTGAGCTGCTGGTTTAAAGGTTATACAAATTATATATTTTTACCCATGAAAGCATGCATAGATTTACTTGGATCAAGATTGTGACCCCTCTGGTCTGAAATTTTATTAAAAACTACTTAATATTCTACAATTTCTCTGTTGTATACAATTATGCAATAATTTTGAAATGAATACTGAGAAGTAGACCTATGTTTGTGCATGCCCAGGGTTAGTTTCTGAATGGACTTTTCAGCCTGCAATTAGTTCTCTGTGTGAGTTTAATCATGTACCTATGTCTTCACCATTATTAATGAAATGATTGATTGAAGCAATTTGGTATATTCACCTAGCTCCAAGCATTTGCCATAACAAACCCTGTAAGGCTGACAATATAAGTGCCAGTTAAACTAGAGTACCTGGAAATAGAACTATGTTCAATACTCCGTATCTTTTTTTTTTCTTCTACAGAGATTTTTTTCTGGCTGGTTCTGTCAGGAACAACTTGCTAGAAGATTAGCTTTGCAAGGGTACTGAAAGTCTTTGTGATAGTGACCTTTCTATTAACCCAGAAAAAAAAAAGACTTATTATCATAGCACCTGATATTTTTAATTCCATCTTAGACCTGATGCCCCAAAACATTTTCTTCTGTCTTCCCTGAGCTGGAAGACAGGGACGGAGAGCAGAATATACCCCCCATAATACATGAGGAAGCAGTTAATGACCTGCTACGCCATCTGGACACTCACAAGTCTATGGGACCAGATGGGATCCATCCGAGACTACTAAAGGAGCTGGTGGAGGATCTTGCCAAGCCACTCTCCATCATTTATCAGCAGTCCTGGTCAACAGGGGAGGTCCCAGAAGGGTCAGAGGGAGGATCTGGGGAACTACAGGCCTGTCAGCCTGACCTCAGTACCAGGGAAGATTATGGAGCGGTTCATCTTGAGTGCGCTCACACGGCATGTACAGGACAACCAGGGGATCAGGCCCAGCCAGCATTGGTTCATGAAAGGCAGGTCTTGCTTGACCAACCTGATCTCCTTCTATGACCAGGTGACCCGCCTAGTGAATGAGGGAAGGGCTGTGGATGTTATTTTCCTGGACTTCAGTAAGGCCTTTGACACTGTCTGTCACAGCATACTCCTTGAGAAGCTGGTGGCTCATGGCTTGGACAAGTGTACTATTTGCTGGGTGAAAAACTGGCTGGATGGCCAGGCGCAGAGGGTTGTGGTGAATGGGGTGAAATCCAGTTGGCGGTGGGTCACAAGTGGTGTTCCCCAGGGCTCATTACTGGAGCCAGTTCTCTTTAATATCTTTATCAATGATATGGACGAGGGGATCAAGTGCACCCTCAGTAAATTTGCAGATGACACCAAGTTGGGAGGGAGGGTTGATCTGCTCAGGGGTAGGTATGATCTACAGAGGGATCTGGACAGGCTGGATCGATGGGCTGAAGCCAATCGTATGGGGTTCAACAAGGCCAAGTGCTGGGTCCTGCACTTGGGTCACAACAGCCCCATGCAGCACTACAGGCTTGGAGAAGAGTGGCTGGAAAGCTGTCCAGCAGAAAAAGACCTGGGGGTGCTGGTTGACAGCCGGCTGAATATGAGCCAGGAGTGTGCTCAGGTGGCCAAGAAGGCCAATGGCATTCTGTCCTGTTTCAGAAATAGTGTGGCCAGCAGGAACAGGGAGGTGGTTGTCCCCCTGTACTCGGCGCTGGTGAGGCTGCACCTCAAATACTGTGTTCAGTTTTGGGCCCCTCACTACAAGAAAGACATTGAGGTGCTGGAGCGTGTCCAGAGAAGGACAACCAAGCTGGTGAGGGGCCTGGAGCACAAGTCCTGTGGGGAGCGGCTGAGGGAACTGGGGCTGTTTAGCCTGGAGAAAAGGAGGCTGAGAGATCTTACCACTCTCTACAACTACCTGAAAGGAGGTTGTAGTGAGGCGGGTGCTGGTCTCTTCTGTCAGGTGGCTGGTGATAGGACAAGAGGAAATGGCCTCAAGTTGTGGCAGGGGAGGTTTAGATTGGATATTGGAAAAATTTCTTTACTGAGAGGGTTGTCAGGCATAGGAACAGGCTGCCCAGGGAAGTGGTTGAGTCACCATCCCTGGAGGTATTCAAAAAGCGTGTAGACAAGGTACTTCAGGACATGGTTTAGTGGGCATCGTTGATGGTTGGACTCAATGATCTTAAAGGCCTTTTCCAACCTAAACGATTCTATGATTCTATTTATCCTAATTTGAATAGTACCCACCAAAAGGACTGAGGATGTTGCTTCTCAGCAGGAAGAGAAATTTGCATAATACAAGAGATGTATTCTGGCTGGGGATGAAGGAGGGAGATGAAGTGATGGAAACTACATTATCAATTTTCGATTAATATACTTTCCTTTGATTTTTAATGAAAAAAATATTTAGGACTGAAGTCTTTTTGGTGCCAGTTTTTGTATTTGTTGTAAAGTTGAAAGGAATGGCAGCACACAAACAGTACTGTAGAAAGAAAGTCATTGCAAGGGTGTAACTTCAATTCAGTGACTGTCTTCCCTCTGCAGGCAGCTGTGGCTTTGTAGTACTGACTTTTCTTTCTTTGCACTGTTGAGATGAAGACCTACAAGACAAATGGTTGCTAGGAGCAACTCTTTGCAGTAATGTTTATAGCAGAAATAGCAAAATTTATTCCTATTTCAGCAGAATGTCTTTAAATGTCAAAGGCAGTTTGATATGGTTGTGGGGTCTCAAGCACATTACAGTATCATAAAATCATGTGGAGTTTTCATTCTAAGGTTTCTCTTTTTCCTACAGCACTGTACTGGGTCTGGCTGGGATGGAGTTAATTTCCTTCATAGCAGCCTGTATGATGTTGTGTTTTGGATTTGTGGCTGAAATAGTGTTGATAACACACTGAAAGTTTGGCTATTGCTGAACGGTGCATGCACAGTGTTGAGATTTTCTTTTTCTACACTCTGCACCCATAGTGAGTAGGCTGTGGGGAGACAAGAGGTTGGGAGGGGACACAGCTGGGACACCTGACCCCAACTGACCAAAGGGAAACTCCATACCATATGATGTCATGAAATGTCTGTTAAGCTGGTCAGTAAGAAAGAGAATGTGCATTTTGTTAAATACCTTTCTTTTGTACAATATATAATTTTTTATTGTGTCTGTTGTGTTTCCTTTAAGTCTGTAAAGTTTCACACAGTGTTAGCATTTGTTCTGCTCCCCAAAAAAATGTTTTCTCCAACATCTAAGACCAGGTAGAGGAATGAATATCTTAATGATTAGTTATAACAATGTACTGGGTTACGGGGTCTGGCCAGGATAGAATTAATTTTCTTCATAACACCTCGTTTGGTGCTGTGCTTTAGATTTTTGACCAAACCAGTACTGATAACATACTAATGTTCTAGCTTTTGCTGACAGTGTTTGCATCAAGGCCTTCTCTATTTCTCACTCTGCCCCACCAGTGAAGAGACTGGGGGGTGTGCAATAGGCCAGGAGGGGACACAGCTGGGTAGATGACCCCAAAAGATATTCCATAACATAATGTCATACTCAGCAATAAAAGGGAAAAGAGGGGACTTTAGGGGGATTAGCCATCTTTTGCTCAGGCACTGGCTGGGCATCAGTCTACCCATGGGAGGTGGTGAGTGATTGCTTTTGCACGACTTGTTTTGTTTTGTTTTCTTCTCTCTTCTTCCACTTATCAAACAAGTTTGTTTGTTTGTTTGTTTTATCTTGACTTGCTTTTATCTTCCTTTCCTTTTCTCTGTCCCACTGGGGATGGAGGGAGACATGAGTGAGGGGCTGTGTGATGCTTACCTGCCCACCGGGGTTTATGCTGAACAAACAGTGATTCTTAAAAATCTAAATACTATATGGGAGAGCCTTGACTTAAACACGAAACTGAAATTTATGAAAATGAGTGACTGGGTGTTCACATATAGTTTTAAAAGGAAAACTAAACAAAAAAATGAAAAAGTCAGTAATTTCTTTAATTCTACAGCTGATCAGAGTCACAGAGACAGGAGTAATTGACCCATTTTTATCACTACATAGAAAAATAAATTTACAGGAGCATAAAAAGCAATTCAAAACAGAGAAAGAAACAACCCAAAGGAAATACTTTGGCTGTTCCCCGCTGTAAAAAGGAAGATTAATGAGTATTCAGGTCTACTTTTGAAAACTGGCCATTAAGCTGCAGGTCTACAAAGTTTACATAATTTTTTATCCCTTCTTTCTTTCAATTTGAGAATTCTAGATTCATAAATATCTTGAAATACTGCACAAAAGTAGAATTGGTGCCCACTATCATATTGCTTTTCTGGATTACTTATCTATGTTACTCATCTTTCTTTCTTCCTCTAGCATCACCATTATTGCTGTACATACTAGAAATCCATGGAAGAAACTAAAGTACCCTCAGATTTACAAGATAACTGGTGAATACCAGGGAATGCAGTACTAGCTGGCAGAATGATAAATAGGCAAGTTTTTTAGGAAAACTGGGGGGTTTTAGGTTAATGTTTTTAGGAAAACCCATTTGGTTTGATCTTTAATAATGTCACGTTGTCACTGCTGACAATGTGGATGGTAAGAAAAACTTGTGGGAGTGTGAAGTTCAGTTGGGCATTAGAAGCATCCCAGTTTAGGCTGATAGAGCTGATTTCCAGGCTTGCAAGTAGGCACAGATGCTTGAGTAAATGTTTATAGACAGAGCCTACAAATGTTAAATGGATTTTACAAGCCAATATATACAGATCTATTCAGGTCACAGATAGCTACTTTTTGTTCAGACTGGGAGACAAGCACTTGGGCTAGAGATTCAAGAGTGTTAATGAGCAGCTGTTTCAAATCCTCCTGAACTAAGACAGCATGTTGACTGAAAAAGTAAATGGAGATGTAGGAATTAAAGGCTCTGGACCAAGTCCCTCAAGGATCTGAAGAAACACAGAAATGGCCAGGGATATGATTATAGTTTTTCAGTGGCCTCTTCAGGACTTTCATTCTCTTTTGTCACCTGGAATAAGGAGTTTCTTCCATGAAGAATGAGACACAACAGCGGTGTAAGCTTCAGAGACTCATGAGAAATGGTATTTGTTCTGTGACCAAGTGAAAAGCTAGGCTCTTCCCACATGTAAAGCACTTTTCAGAACTGAATTTGCCAGTACTTTTCTGCATCATTATTATCTTTTCCTCTCAGAAAGTTTTTGTTGTGTTTTCTACGCCTTATTCCCAAAATCCGTAACTTTGGTTTCAAGGCATAGATCTTGCTTGCTGCACTATTTCTTGGTCCCATATATACAGGATGACTTTCCTGATTTTGTGGTTATTTTTTTCTTCTTGCTATGTTTTTCAGTATTAGTTCTGCAAACCTGAGTGCAATTCTCATTTCAACTAAATAGTCCTTCTGTGGTTTAAATTCTGTGTTTAGGCACTTTACTTAGGTGGTGGCTTTAAGTTTACTATTATTATCTTCCTCTTCTTTTGCTTGTGTGATATGTTCTGCTTTTCTGTTTTGAAGAAATGGTTTCCACTGGTGGCTTCTCAAAGCACTTTTGTTCCTGAGTCCATTTGGTGACAATCAGACTGAGGAGAAACAGAACACATAATTCATCACAATTCCAGAATATTTCCCTTCAAAGCCAGGATGATCCAAACAAATATGTTTTTTAAAAAGTTAAAAAAAACAAACCCAAAACGCCACAACAAAACCGTACCCTACCCACTCACCTTCTTTCTTTCTTTATTGCTGCTATATTAATAATTTGCACTAACAATCACAGTTTTGTATTTTCTTAGGTGTAATTATGAAAGCTCTGCACTCAGGATGTTGCAAGTGTTGCCCAGCCTTACAAGTGAAGAAAATGGCAAAGTGGATGAATTCCTTCACTTCAGATTTTGTAGATTGTGTTAAGTGGTTTTCGAGATTCTCCACCGCTTGATCTCCTGGCATGTATTCAGACTTCCCTTTCTGACAAGACAACACTTCAAGTATTCATAGATGTTTACCTTCTATCTGCCAAAACATGGCGTTGTTGTCCTAGAGCTTGGAGTAAATGGCAGCAGTGTTTTTTTCTGATTCATTTACATTGTTTAAACCTCAAAAGGCATTTTGCTTTGAAAAGGGAATCTGTGTTATGTACCCTCAGAACTGTGTCCCAGATAATCTTACTGATGAATAACTGCTACCAGTGAAGAAAACAAAGGTGAGGTTATTGTGATTGTTTTGAGAAAAAGGGTCCATGTAAGAATGCAAACAAAAGCACAAAAGTTGAAAATTTGGTCTTCAAATATTTTATCAGAGAATGCGATGAAAACAAATTGCTACAGAATACTGGACTGGATTTGATAAAATATTGCTTTCTCCCTGAGAGACAGTCACAAGTATAGAATTGAAATTATAGAAATTATAGAAAAACCTATAGCTATAGATAGGATTCCTTATTATTCAACAAAAAACAGTAGTTACAGCATTTATCTTGCCTTAGCGTTTAAGCGCATCGAACAGAAAGGGAACACATATAATAACCAATTTTTAGTAAAAGACTACTTGGTCTTTGGGACATCTATTTATCTCCTCCATCTTCCTTATTCTCCCTGTTTGACCACAGTTGTAGTTACTGTCCTTCTAATTGCAATGCAATGGTTTTCTGTAACCTGCTTACTTGTACACATGCCTTCTTTTGAAACTACAAAGCCATTAATATGGCACTTGTGAGAGCCAGAGTCTTTGTCTGCAAACTGGAGCATGCATGACTGAAGGTTAAGTTAAACAGGTGTAAGTTGTTAAAAGAAGGTAAGATAAACATGAAAAGAACAGAAATTTTAGCTCTTGTGTTAAAAAAAAAAAAAAAGTCTTATTCTGGAAGTGGAAAGAAATTGGTTTTAGAAGTCTTACATTAATGACAAAAATCAGATGAATAAGTGATATAGCAAAGAAGTGTCACATGAAAGATTTTACAAAAACATGCCAGCTTAGAGTATTTGCAGATTTCCAAATGCTACAGGATTAACTGTTATGGCCACGTACTACTGGGGTATTTGAGCTCTAGAGTGGTACCAGTGATGATTACCAACATGAGAGATGGCCTCTTTTGGGCCTGCTTATGTGTATATGGTGACTGTTTTGTTTCACTTCTCCATTGTGCATTAAATACTGAGAGTCTTAAAATGTGTGCCTGAAATTCTTAAAATTTTGGCTCATGAGAAATTGTAAGGGTTGACTGAGTTTAGTTTTGGGCATCCATATGGGAAGGTGGAAGTTTAGTAAACAAAATAAGAATAAACCAGTGGATTTTTGCCTATACTGTTTTGATAATCTCTTTATAATATTGTTCCTTCTTTGATATCCAGAGGCAGTAATTCCTGTATCCTTTTACCTCTATAGCTTTTAGGCTGTCTTGTAGCCACTGTCTGTTATGCAATTTCTTTCATATATGCTTTCTTGAATATGGCTATGGCACAAATAGTCTGTGTTCCCATGAATATAATTTCTCAGTGTTCTTAAGTACCTCTTATGCCATATAGACAAAGGACAGGGGGCAGATCATTAACCTTCATCCACCTTGTCTATTAAGCAGACTATACCTGAGAAAGGGATACAGGACACCCAGGTGTTGGCTACATAACCTCCCACCACTTGCACAAACTGATAACCAAGAGAAGACAAACAGTATCTCACATCCCAGTCATTTTAAGCCTTTGATTTGCAGTGCTCATCAGGATGATGATGTTTCACATTTCTGGTACAGGGCATAAGAAACCATGGAAATACAGCAGCCACAGAGAGCCTTTGGAATAACATAGTTACCACCCAGCCCAAGAATGTCAAGCCCTTGCATCCTTTTGGCTTTTCTTTTTACTGTCCAATTGTGTCCCTTAGTACTGCTGAGAGACATAGATCTGTGCTGTAGTTTTAGTGATTCCTTCATGGAATTTGGAAAGATGCTATGATAGTTTTTGTTCTTGTCCTTTATGTTTCTTTATTCCCCAACGGGGATACCAATAGTTACTAAGCTGTTTTTATTTGCTGTCTGTATGTCCTGCACTCAAACAGCTCGGTTTGTCTCTTTCCACCGGCCTTGGTATAGACTATAGTGTAGTTCCAGGAATAATTCTGAGAAGGACTTGCTGCTTTATTTGGAACGGCAAGCTCTGGTCCCAGATCAAGTGGTCCCTCCAGTTCTAAGTGTTTGATTCCCTCCTGCCATCTCAGGCCTTTATATCTGTTTGTGCTTTTCATCTGAAAAGACCTTCAGTCTTTTTAAATATTGCTTTCTTATAGGTCTAGTATAACATAACTTAAAGGTTTGCAAAGTCACTTTTACTAACATAGAAAATTGTTACAGCTTACAAGATAACTTGTAAAGCAGACCAATGGAAAGATATTTTCCTGTCTCTTGCAGTCTTGTTAGGTATCTATTGTTCAGCCATAAAATTGTAGCAATTGTACATCAGCATTGTCCTGATGGCTGATTAAGTCAGATCATCTCAGTTTCATTTGCTTCCATTGATGGAGGCACTGGACTTCAGCAGTCTTTCTGTCTTACTGTGTTATAGCACTGAATCAGCACCCTATGTTTTGAACGCTAACTTCTCAAGGAATAGAGTTTCAAATGGACATTAAAAGATGAACAAACAAACAAAACATTGACTTTATTATGTTCAAAATGAACAGTATCTGAACTGCTGCCTTCAGAGAATGCTTGGTTTTGGTCTGGAAGCACAGAGCCAGCTTTTCGCTCTTCAGATGTATAGAGACAGTACATTGTGAACATTTGCTTAACTTCCAGCAGCCAAAATATTTTCCTTAGTATGGAAATTCCCTCAGTATGGAAAATTACCCCGATACAGAAAACACGCCTTGCTTTTCTCTCTTCTATACTCTTCATCTCCTATTTCACACTCATATCTTTCAGATCCATTGTTTCTGGTACATTTAACTGTCATGTTCAGTTATGAACTATATAATAAACACAACTTGTTGAAGATAAATTCTTCCCACATGGGGAATGCTACCTGGACATAGATACAGATCTCCTTCTGAAGGAAACTAACTTTAAAACCATGACAAACCTGAGTAGGGTTTTTTTTTTAGAATTGGTACAGTTCCTTTTTTTCCTTCCAGAAGTCTTCTGAATTGTAACTCTTTCACTCCTGCTTGTTTTTAGTGCTTGCTGAACTTTACATCCGGCAAATGTAAGATGAATTAGTCTAGTATAATGCATGTAGTGTGTTTATTTACATTGCTGATTTGCTACAGTCTTCACAGGCCTTTATATCATTGTACTATTGCTTATTTACCAGACTGTGGTACTGGCTTTCCTTCCCATGTATTTGTGACTCAATAGGTTAAAGCACAATAGAGATTTATCACCAAATCTTTTGATTTTCTTCTATTTCCTGGAGATATGAGATCCTGACTTAATAATTTCTACCTCTTTTACTTGCTCACTGCCAAGCAAAGCTTTGAAACTGTTTGCATAGGCCCATCTTACAAAGCTCTAAAGCTCACTTTAATAAAAATAAAAGCTGAGATGGCCACTCTGCTGACTAGTTTTGTGGGTGCTTCAGGAGGCAGGGGGCATGTTCTCAAACTGCAAGAACTAAATGTATCTCTGAAAAATGGTCAATAATCTTCACTTTCAAAAGGTTTTTCATTTTCCATTTCACCACATAATGGAATCCTGTACAAGCTTCTACTAAAGCAGCATTAATTAGGCTCCAAAGGAATATATGAAAATGCCAGATGTCAAAGTAGAAGTATTAGCAAAGCTGTTAAATTCATGAACAGACATAGGACTAACTCGTAGCATAACATATTGTGTGTTTAACTCGCTGACAGGAATTGCAGAAATTGTAGGTTTATTTTACTTGAAAATCTGCCTTGGAGAACTGATTCTGCTAGTGAAGGCTAAAAATCTTTCCATAAGTCCCAAGAGCAAATGGGTACGTAATTGTTGCTGAGCTTTTAAAGAATTTTTGCTGTATGTTTCTAAAAATGCTGCTGCTAACATTTAAATGAAATTAAAACACCTGCAGGAAATGCAAAATTCAGGCGAAGTCAAATCCTAGTTTGACATAAACAGGCTGAACTCCAAAGGAGCATTGAAATTGTGCCTTTTTACGCAAGATTCATGCTTAATATATAATATCTGCATTACTTGTTTGTGTTTAAGGATCTGCAAATACTTTGCCATTACCAGTTATCCTACCATGATTTCTTAAGCAAGCAGGACTTTAATATGCTCCATGCAGAGCTTCAATATGTTCATCACATTGGCTTTCTACAAAATTTACCTGTCTAAGTTGCAGAGGGATACAAATCTAGTGCTGCTGCCATTCACATGGGTGATGTCTCACAGAAGAATAAGAAAAGTAGGAATGTGACCCATAATTCTTTCTACTTCAAAAAAGTTTTTCTCTCTCAAGGTGATTGCTGAGTTAGGGTGATCCCCTTCTAGCCATAGTCAGGAGCCCCTGTGTGAGTTCACCCCGCCCATAGACCTGCTTCTGTCAAAAAGGATGTACTTACTATGCAAATAAACCTTTGTGGAGTCTAAATCTGAGGTGTGCTTTTGCAACTTAGAATAAATATAGGAAAACTGGAAACCAGGATCTTTCATAAAACTTTATGTGAACACAGATTTGAATTAATAAAAACATGCCTAGATGATAGTAATCTGTGTTCGATCTTCACCAAATACAATGTAAGGACCTGAAATGCAAATTCTGTCTGTGAACGCTCAGAGCATTAAACCAGAATTGCACATTCATAGAATGGCTGAGGTTGCACACAACACTGGACATTGGGTAGTCCAACCCTCTGCTGAAGCAGGGTGACTGTGATCATGTTGTCCAGGATCGTGTCCAGACGATTCCAGTCCTTGAATATCTCCAAGGATGGAGACTCCACAATGTCTCTGGGCAGCCTGTACCAGTGCTTAGTCACTCTCATAGTTAAAAAATGCTTTAGCGTTGTGGAACTAGGACTCAGATTTCCTGGATTTCTTTCATGTTGAAGTTAGATTATATGGCAATATTTTTCAAAAGGTTCTGTGATAGAGCAATGTAGCAAATAGCTTTTTACCTATTGTACTCTTGTCAGTCTGTATTATCAGCACGTATGACAGATTCCATCAGTTTGTCTCTATAAAACTGGACCTAAATTATTTTATGTTGTAAATTTCTTTGCCAGTTGACATGGCCAAATTCAAAATTGTATGGCAAAAGTTAGGTTCTCTGTGTTGTTGCATATACTAAGAATGTACATTTTCTGCCCGGCACTGCCAACCTTAAATCTGGATGGAAGAGTGATAGGAAATAAATTACAAAAACAGAAGACAGTTGTTAATTTCATATCCTGAAAAAAGAAAGTCTCTTTGCTTCACTGTATTTTTTTACTAAAATTTTGACCCTCAGTATTTTTTGAGGACGTGGCCTAGCACTTTAGGAAATAGATGTAAAGTTTCCTACTACCATAAGTATCCATGGATTGACCTCTTAACTGCAAGGCAGCAAGTATTCAGGGATGTCTGGAGTCATGATATTCTGGGATATATCCATTTGCTGCTTTGTTTTGCTGCAGAAATAAATCAATGCTCCTTTAATGTTTGCTCCAGAGTCTACCAAATTTAATATAATGATATTGACTTCAGTATTCTTTGACTGAAAGCCTGGAGCACCAAATTAATCGTAGAACCACACAGTGTGACTGTGAATCTACCTTAGACTGGGATCCACTCTTTAGTGGCTAGAAACATCAGACCACTGTGCGAAGTAAAGCAGTAATTTCAGGTTTTAAGTGGCCAAGCATGAAAAACAGCTAAGTAATTGCTAACTTTTCTTTTGAAGTGATTATCTAAAATGAATATTTTACATTTTAAAAGACAATGTCTTCAGTCCTGAGAAAGAATCCTGTTAAGTGACAGTTCCTCTGTTTGCTGTTCCCCACTGCCCCCCATAATTTTCTAAAAGATTTCGTGTAATTTTGTGAGGCTGAACCTAGGTCTGGTGGACCAGTAATTATCTCATACAGAGAGAGTCAGTTTCATTTTTAGTGCAATTAGTGAATGACACCAAGAGTATGTGTAGTTTCCTCCTAATGCAAGAGAGATCAGGCTACACAGTTGATCAGTTTTAGCCTTCCTTTACTTCTGCCTCTCTGGAGATGAGGGGAGTAATGGACCATGAAAGGAAAGAGGTGACACACCAGAAAAATGATGAGACTTACACTATTTCCTGTGTCCTGCCTCCTGGCAAATGTCTATCAGGGTAAGTAAATACGTGCAGCTCCTGCTAGCTTGTAAAATATTCCGTTGACAAGGTTTAAAGTCTCTAAATCAATCTTGAAGGTAAGAAAAAGCTGCCATTCAAAACAAGATCAGCAGCCAGAACTGAGGGCTGTGGTGACCACACACAGACACACCCACACGTGCGTATATCTAAAATACATGCTAAAAGTTGAGCTCTTGGATGACTAGAAATCCAAATCTCTCTTTAATATGAGTGCACGTAGACTGACAGTTTTGTGAAATGAAATTCTCTCTTTACCAGTTAAGCATAAGAGGTGATGATACAGGCTTTCGTTATGTTGTTTGCCATGGCATTTCAAATAAACTCAGGAAAGCTTGTTTGGGAGGAAATGTTCATTAGTATAGTATAGATTTGCACTGAATCTGTGTGATTAGGATGGATAATCCAGCTCTTATTAAACATAAAACCCTAAAACTGCCTCTGCTATGGAAGTTGTATTTCTATAAACCTCTCTCTAAAATCAGTTCCCTATTCTTGAAGACAAGTGTCTATAATAAACAGAATAATTTTTCCACAGAAAATCCCTTTATAATTTCCCTCAAACTCATATGCTACATGAACATTTTATACAGGTTTGAATATTTGCACCTTCACATTTATTTTGTCCTTTTCACTCTTTGCGCACTGTAGGCATGTGCTTTACAACACATTTGCCTTTATCTCCGGATACTGTGTTGATTCATCTTAGAAACATTAACATTTATTGAGAAAAGCATAAATAAAGGGAAAATCAAGAAAGCCTAAAAAATTCCGGTGTCAATATGGTGCAACTTCAGTCTGTACCATCCTTGTGGAAGTTCTTCTTGCACTGTTCTTACATACCTCCCAGTCTTGACAGCTGGAGATAGGATTTCGTTGCAATGTGTATGTGAAAGGTAACAGTAAAAAGATGGACTAGTGAGGCAAGTGCTGTGTCTGCTTAATTCAATGAAGAGAATAACTTAGATGGCTAAATCCAGGTCTCAAGGCAGGGATGCCATCGGTGAAGGGAAAGGGAAAGTATGAAGCTTTTTATTTACTATAATTCAAAAGTTGATTAATTTCATTCCAAATTAAATAAAATTTATTCTGTGTGTGTGTGAGGGGGGATATTGTTAATCTTTGAGGATCTTGCTATACATAGAAGGTGTAACCTATGAGGCAATCAATCTCTGGCCAACTCATTAGCCCATCACACAACACTTGACCTCAGTGTTACCATAGGACGTCTGAATCCTGAAACAGGGATGCTGCCACAAATAATCATATTTGCAGGAGCAGGATACGGCATAGAAAAATTAAAGAAAAGCAAAACTTACTCCTGCAATAGTCTTCTAATAGCTGAAAAAAAATGTTCAATATCAATTTTCCTTTTGTTCATTCTCTAAAGGGGAAATCCTGTAGAGAGAGGCTCAGTCTCAAGAATATGTACTTGTGATAGCAAAGATAGATTTTTTTTTTTCTTTTAGACGGATAGCGTAGCAAAAAGAAAATGGAATATTATTCACTCTCAAAGAAGTCATGTGAAGGCAAAATGACAGTTTTTTCTCTACATAAGGGCCTTTTGGCTAGATTCACTCAACTGTATCAGACAGTGTTAAATTAAGATCAGAAGCTCAATGGAGTGGCCATATTAGGCTCAGATTTAAAGATTCCCCCTGTGACATTCAGTGCCTTGAGACTCAAGCCAGACCTTTGGCTCCCTATGGCATATTTCCTGGTTGCACCCATGGAAGAAGGGGCAAGCAGAAAGTTGCACAAGGACACTTTACAGTGCACAGTGCAAAGACGTCTTTATTAGCACAGTGAAAAGATGTGCCAGGTGGATCCACAAGATCTGTACGGCCTGTCCTGTGCTTTGTTCCTGAGACCCACATTGGTCTTCCCATCTGCAAGTTCCCAGTACTTCCCTCACTCACCAGGTGTTTCTGAAACATTTCCCTCATGATAGTAGAAAAGAACTTGAGAAATTTCCTGAGAGTGATAGTTAGTGATATTACATGGTAATGCTGTCAGTTTGGAGTAATGGAAACTTTCACCCTAGGAAATTGGCCTCCAATCCCAAGGTGTTCTTCAAGGTCCTGCTCTGTTCTTACCACAATCTGCAAAAATCTTTGTGTGAAGGTATTAAAGTTTCTTAGAGTAACAGTTTTAAGATTTCAAAGCTTGAAACATTAACAGCTTCTTCAAATGTGAAGTCTGTTGATCTAAACTGATGCTTTGTTGTGTCTTGTTGAGGGTGTCATATATGTGTGACAAACATAAAGATATGTGAATGTAATGATCCTGCTCTTTCTTTTAGACAGGATCAAAGTGTTCTGTATATTTTATTGATCTTGAAACTTGTCCTGGGCAAATTTAACATATGGAAAATAAGAATGGGTACAGCCTAGGAACACACTAATTGCTAGCTTATAAGCCTAAAAAGTGCAAACAGAATGGTGCAAAGTAGTATTCAAAATGGCCCATTGTTTAAAGCTATAAGGTCCTCCAGGTTGTTAGGTGTGATGCCTACTTCTCATGTTAATCACTGTGGGGAAATAAACCCTAAGACAATGGAAATATTATTCATTGTACATGAAAGGTACAAAAGCCTTGCATAAGACAGACAACATGCAACAGATATGTCAAGTTGATTGTTTACACAACCTGAAGTTTCTTAATGTGCTGAAATTCTGTGACAGGAATGTTAAGGTTGCTGAGAAACCCAGATACTCTGGTGGTGAGGACTATCGGAATAGTTGGAATATTTGGATTACAAAGTTTTTTGGAACAAACAAGACTATTGCACAATAATGTCTTGCCCATAGCTGAACTGATGATGCCAGTGTTTATGAACACCTTTCCATTTGTTCTCCAACTATTGTGTTCTAATTAAAAAATGGTCTGCATGCTGAAGGAGCAAAAGACTTTTAAGAGCACAAAGATTAAGGTAATTCTGTAATTCTGGTCTGAGTGGGATGTGAGCATTGCAAGGGGACATCTGGTGCCAAAAATAAACTAAGACGTGCAACTAATATTGTTCAGTGTTTTGGATCAATGTTATATGTTTCTGGGGGGACTACTACATTGATTAGCAGGAACTTTTTCCAGGAGAGGGAGTAGCTGCTATTTGCTCAATAAAATATGCTTCTACTGTTGTTTGCAGTTCTGCCAATGCCAGTAATCCGTTGCTATTCTATCTTCTTAGAAAAAGCAATAAATTTACTCATCTGAATTCAGCAGATATTTAGATTGTCACAGGTTAGGATTTCACTGTCAGCAGGGAACAGCTGATATACTGCTTTTATCAAGACATTAAGGAAACGTCTTCTGCCTCTCTTGATAGTTATACCATATTTTAACCTATTCTTAGCAGAAAAGGACTTCTGAGACTCCAATCTTGTAAATCCATTAGAAAATTAATGTTAGCCTTGTAGAGTTATTTCTTATTTGCAAATAATGAAACTTTGTGGATTTTTTTTTTTTTTTTTTTTTTTGGTGAATGGGTCCCTTTTGTAACCAACACTCAATATGTCATTTTTAAGCTGGGATTTGAATTAATACAGTGAATTGTTGAATTCCCTGAATATGATTTCAGCCTCTTTTAACTTTCCTAGCTTTCACCATTTGTTTGGTAATTTTCTTCGTTTGATTTATATGTAGAGAGATGCTATACAGAATTCATGTAGAAAGATATATAAATCCTTTGTAACCAGTGCAGATCCATACACAATGCACTGGACCTGCTTAATTTCGAAGTGGAAAAGACATGAGTAAGTACAGTAAAGTCTTATTGTGAAAAGGCATAAAGTCTTGTAGGAAAAATACAAATAAAGCTATTGTCATGTTCTACACAGCTGTCTTCAACTGGAAACCTGTAAGAACTTTAAAACCTGAAAGCTTTACTAAAAGAAATACCAGATAGCCTATTATAACCTCTGGCAAATTCTTGTTTCTTCCAGTTCAACAAAATTATCTTTCCTTTCTAGTGCCAAAGTCACAGCACTGATAATCTTTCTCTGAATACTACTATGCAAAGAAGAGAAACATTCATGCATACCTGTATGGTTGAGAAGAGTAGATATTAGCTATCTAAACTATCTCTGCATAAACAATATTAAGAAAGCCTGGGGGTAAGAAACAAAAGAACTATTACAATAAGCCTGATAGTAGTTCATGTGATGCAGAGTCCAGCTGATATTCTACCAAAGTAAAGTATAAAACTATGACATGTTAATAGGATGACCTACTTTCAGCGTAGTCCCTTTCATTTGCTGATCAAATACCAAAAAAAGTATAGAAATAAGAAAGTTCATACTCCTTTGGAAAAAGATGCTTAAAAATACTTGACATAAACTTGAAATTAACAATGTTGTAAAAATATACAAATACCACATAATTTCAAATGGATATGTAATTAGTAAATGACATTGATAGGCAATGCAATCAACAAAACTCATAAGATATATATTACAACATCATTGATTCTCCACAGAGCCTCCTCTGATTCATTTTCATGCTAGTTATCTTGTCAGCAGGCTTTTACTTTACAGGTCCATGACAGCAATGACTTAAATTATTAAAGAATAAAGCTAAAAGTATCCTTTTTTTTTTTTCCCCTTCTGTTGAAATATAACAAGTTAGCTAGCTTTTATTCTTAGATGTATTTGAAGTCTTTTAAGGTACCTATTGCATATTAATTAATATTTATTATCTGGGTGGGTTCGTTTCTTCAGATTCCTTCACCTTTTCCTTTCTAATTTTGAAATCAGACTGTTGCTGAGGTTAACAGAAATCTGTTCAGTAGCTTTTGGTGTTTTTTTGAAACAGTTCATATCTTTTCTACAGTTCAGTATAATTTTAATACAGATATGCATCACAGTTACATTTGAAGCAAGTACATTTTCCATTCCTAAATACGCTGACATTGAGATAAGGTTGCTCTGTTCACTACTGCTACAGGGAGTACAAAAGGCATCTGAAAGATGTATTCTGAAAGAGAAATAACTTATACTTCATGTTAGTCATAGGTTGACAATGCTATCTGAGTAGAGAAAGGAACTATTCAAGAGAAAATTTTACACTGGAGAAAAAAAATCACTTTCCTGAAGGTTTAGTAAGGACTAGATATGGTGATAGTAAAGCTTCACATGACGAAGGGTCAAGAAATTGAGAAGAAATTGTCAGTGCTGTGACAAGAAAGAAAATGAGGCCCTAGAGTTAAATTCTTAGGTCCTCACCTGTGAATTTTTGACATCCACATGATTCTCCAAATTTCTGTGCACCCAGACTCTTCTTCCAGTTGTGTAAGTTATGGTGGTGTGTCAGGTAGCATATCCGATTTTATCATGGAGATGTTACTGAACAGAGGCATCTAGTGTTGGCCCAGTTTTACCAATGGCATAAAACAAAATATGTCCTAATGCAGGTGCTTGTAATTTGCAATACAGATCAGTATTATTTTTGACATGATGGCAGTATCCACCTCCATGCCTAATTTTATTTCAAATTAACTCTTGAGTCTCATTTCTGCTTTGTTTTTTTCTTCAGTAAATTTGGTTTCCAGGTGATGCCCACTAGACGTGATAAACTGTAGATGATGTGTGCATGTCAGTGTGTACACACATGCATTGCCTATGTAATACGCGTATACTGTGAAAGGTCTAGATGAGAAACTTCGTGCTTAAAATGCTGGAATAAATTTCAGGAAAATAGTTTTCAGTTTGGTTATTAGTTGTATCAAACATTGCTGTGTGACAGGTTGCTTGGTCTGGGATGTTCAGTCTATCTGGACAATGTGAATTCCTGAACCCTCCTGAATCAAAAAAGATTTTGTTACTGGAATTTCTTAGGTTGGTTTTGGACCCCAGACTCAACATCCCTCCTTTCCCCAGTGCTCTCTGCCACATTTATCCTCCATTTTCTCAAGCTGGTTACTGTCTAAAATGACAATACACATGTCAAATTCTTCAAATCTATGATCTTAGCAGGTTACTCTCTGTGCTACAAGTACATAAGTCACTGTTTACGTGTAGCATGTACCTTAAGGAACATTTATTAATAAGCACATAGGCAACACCTTCCCTGCAGTATTCTGAATAGAACCAAACAATTTTGGTCTTGGTTATATTTTTGTGGTGGTTATTATTCTGCATGTGTGTGATGAGTCACTTTGAATTGTCAGACGTTTTGGAAGTCATCAATTGATTTTCAGTTATCTGCCTGAAAGGTTTACTAATTTAAAAAAAAAAAAAAATTAAAAGCTTTTTCCATTTCTTCATCTCCTTGTGGTGGTCTGAAAAAAGGCGTTTCCAGCAGTGCTTTTCTGGTTGCCATAAAAGCCTTGTTTGATTTATGATAAATGTTAATTGCCTTCATATAGCTTCCAGCCTGTCCAAGTAAGTGCTCTAGGACAATAAATGCCACACTCATTCAAGCACACTGTGTTCAGAATATTATCTATTAAAGCCACTGTGGATTAAATGAAGCAGATAATATGTGATGAAATGTTTATTCTCTTCTTTTGGCTCACAAGACAAGTATGCATTACTAGATGTCTTGCCTGAAGGAAGAAAGTTCCTTTGCAATTGTGTGGCTCTAATGCACTGCTTTTTTTCTTTACACTGCATGTACATTACTTTTTTGCTGGTGGAGCAGGAAGACAAACACTTAGCTGGAGAAGACATACATTTTCTCAGGGCAAAATATTATTGCAACCTGAAGTGAAGCAAACTGGGAAAGCATTAAATTCAAATGAAGAATTCACTTTTAAATCAACAGCAGTGCCCCTAAAACAGAGAAATGATATTATAAGTGTATTTTCTCACCCAGTACAGAGGAATGAGAATTTTTACTGCATTTGACTAAATATACCAAATATCCTCTTAGAATTGTGAAAGCTCATAGTATGCTCCTTTCATGCCTTTTTTTTTTTTTTTTTTTACATTTTGCCTCAAAGGACTTGGCTTCAGGTAAATCCATCACAGAAAAGTGGCAGCAGTGACACCTGTGCAGTGACAGTGCTGCACTACACGATGAAAGATTACAGGCTGTGATGATTGCAGCTTCCTCACAGTGTCGTTACCAACCTCCCCCAATCTCAGGCAAACTCAGAGACACCATTTAACCTCACGATTCCCTATAAGGCTTTCTTAGAATATTTTAATTATCTTTGTTCTAAAGAAGGCACAGAATTTCTGTATCTACATCTGTACCCATACCTGTATCTGCATCTGTATCTACATGCCTGTCTCTGTCCCTCCCCTCACCTAATCTCATCTCTCTTTATATCTAGCTATATCAATATCTGTCTATATCTAATCTATATATATCTCTATCTATATCATCTATCTCTATCTCTAGCTCTATCTATATGATCGATATCTACATCTAATCTACATCTAATCTATCTATACCTATACCTATATCTATATCTAATCTACATATTCTCTTATCTATTTATGCATGTATATGTACACACACAACTACAGCATCTCTCCCTCTCCCTCTCTCTAGCTCTAGCTCTCTCTCACTCTCTCTAATTTGTGTCACATTTGTCTCTATTTTTATCTCCATCATCTCTCTCCCCCCGCTCTATATATGCATGTACACGATACATATATCTATAGCATCTATATCTATACATCTCTGTCTATATATTATTGTATTTTCTTTTTCATTCTTGGACCATGTTCATACATTAAGTAAACTGGTGTTAGTGAAATGCAGATAAATTGGCAGTCAATCTAAAACCAGACAAGTCAGTTTGGCAAGTATCTGTATTAGAGATTATAACACAAAAAGTATTAATTATTTATAGCCAAGAGATCAAGATTAGCCCTCTTTTTAATGTCTCTGTCATTTCTTAAAAAGTGTCATGTTAAAAGGAAATAATAGGATTTCAATTGCTGAATATCATGTAGCTGGTGGTTCACCACTGCTGTTATCAAGTGAGAAATGCTGAAAACTGAGGTCTATCTTTAAAAAATATTGAACATAAATGGAAGCAACAAAATGCACATTTATAGCAAAGGTAAATAAACTGGATTGCTATATATGTATGTACAGAAGTCCTGGGGTGGGTGGGAGAAATTAAGTTGAAATGTACCTTGATTTTTACACCCAGAATAAATACTTCCTTTTTTTTGCATTTATGTTTTAATACATTTCCCATTCTCCTTTTCTGCCTGAGGGTAAACCCTCCTCCAAAAAAACCTGGCCGTTAAAGACTGTGTATGTTTCACAATGCTATTGTCATGAAGAAATAATTAAGGTAGGTTTTTTTCTAACCACTTAAAAAACCTGTTGACATGATTAATGATCCTCTTTTTTTTTTTTTTTTTTTTAATTCAGAGGGGAAATAACTGCCACGTTGAAGCATTTGTGTTTTGACATTTTGCTTATGTATGTTTATGCCTGTGTTCACATTTTTTAAAACATAGTTGTGATACCTTTTCTCACTATATTCAGCTTTTTTCAATGTTTGCTTCACCTTCATAAACTGACATGTTGGTAGTCTTAGTTCCTATAATAAGCTAAATAGTAATACAAACGTGTCCATGATCTTTTCTTTTAGTTAATGTTCTCCTTTCTGTATGCAAATGTGTTAACGAATTTTTGCAAAAAGTATTTTTTTTTTCCACAAAATGTTTTACCATAAGCCAACTTTCCTCCTGTGTGAATTTAACAGTGCAGTCAATCTGTGCTCAGAGGTGCAAAACACTATGGAAGAGGTTATAATGATAGATCTCAGTCTATGCCATAGTCATTGCAGAATGTGCTTGAGTACCTTGTCTCTATATTTGGCAGCATTTTTCTAGTGAGCAAAAAGAAATCTATCACACACCTCATCTTTCAAAAGGTCAGGCAGAATGTCATTTGACTTTATCTTTCATAGGAAAGTAATGCTATTACGTTTTTTTAAACAGACATGTAACAGCTTTTGTGTTCTACTTTTTCTCTACCACAGTGTGACTACTAATACTGTAATTATTCCCTTCTGTACAAAACCATATATTTTATTGCAAGGTTTAGGAGTTTGTCTGTTTTTCACTTTATTTTTCAGTGAAAATGTGTTTGGTAAAAGAATAAAGTTTTCATTTTCAGATAAAGAGATCATACAGCTCAAAATGCAGTTGTTTGTGTGGTCCACTGCCCTCGCAATGGGTGTTAATGACAGAGGAGAACCCCTGGCAGGCTTTGAATGATGTGCTTTGGCAATTTTCCTGTAAGATTTGCTGTGTAAGGTTTTCCAGTGTTGACACCTGGTGTTCAATGTTTTGGTCAGTCGAGATTTCTATAAGAAGTCAATTCAATTCACAGATGTAGTCAATGGCTTTAGAAAGCATACTGTTGTTTCTGAGCTTTGGGTCCTATTCCTCCCATGCCTGATTATACAGCAAATATATTTCCCTATAAATCATGCTTTGTCTTTATGTTTCTGACAATCACATGGTGCTATTGCTGAAACATGCTAGTCATTGGGTATGACCAAAAGTCTTTTCACAGGATTTTTTTGTTTTGTGTATTTTTGCAATGTTCACATAGTAAGACATAATTGAATCATGGTTTTGGCTTTCTGTCTTCTAATCAGGTTATATCAAAAACTTATTTACCTATGCTCAGCTTTAATCATGCTGTGGCAGACATGCTTGAAGAGAATGTCACATTTGGTGTTTGAATGTGTCCTGACAGGTAGACTAGAAGGCAAAAGAGTTTCTTCTATTTGTAATATTATTTAAAAAGATAATGCATGAAATAAATTTGCAAAAAATGTTTTCATGAACTTACTCTTTAGTAAGGCTTTTGGTTAGTGTTATTGGCTTATCTTCTTAACAACAGGAGAAACTGGGGATATAAGATGTTTTACAATACTTAATTTTGAAGTTTTTGGGACCTTAATATTCTGGGTTTTTTTGGTGGCACATGAAAATAAGACCAAGGTATATTTTTAATTTCTAATGGAAAAATAAGAGGGAGAAATGTACTCTGCCCCCATTGATAGCTTTGTCATTACTACACTGATCTGGAGTTGAGTTTTTAGTTCAACCCAGGCAGCACAAGAATTCCTGTGTCCCAGTCACTAGAACACAGGCTCTTCTAGTCCCCTTACTAGCCAGAAAAATCTTTTCATACTGAGTCTAATGGAACTGATGTGAAGTCTTGACAAAAAAGACCTAATATGATAGAAAACCAGCTCTTGTAAAAAGTTCCCAGTAGGTGAAGCAGTACTGCTTCTTAGAGCAAATTATTTTGACTACTTTGTGTACTTGGGTTTATGAGACTGATTTTAAGGTTTTTAAATGTTGATGGCTAATCAGAAGCACAATCAGTCTAGAACTTAAGGAGCTCTTGAAAGAATTTGTAGATGTGGATGGAAAGCACCAATTTTGTCACAGGTTTGATAGTGAACTTTAGATAAATGAGTCAGTTTCTCTCTGAGTCTCAATTCAGCATCTGTAATATTTGTCAAATTCTCTCACTCTTAATTTATATATTCTGTGATTAAAGAAATATATGATTGTGAAGTGCTTCAGCACTATGGGAAGGAAGTGACAAAATTGTAGTGCAAAGCATTGCTAAGTAGAACAAAGAAACAGCAGAAATTTATCTACCATGAGCTCTGGAGTATAGAGTGGCTTTGCAAAAGGATGTGTCCCTTGACCTCACAGCCAAACTTACCTACACTAATTTATTTCCCTTCATGTGTGCGCACGTAACTCACAGATGGCTGTTGCGACAAGAAATCAGAGAAAGGTGATTCTCATGTGTGCATGCATTGAAACTATATAGCTTTTCTTTTCTAGAGAGCTGTCTATTCATTTCCAGTGGAAGCTGACTGGTACTCAGCATGTGGGTGAACTAATCTAGTAATTTCTGTTCACTGGTAAGCAGTTTAAAAGTATGGCTTTAAGAAGTGAAGTAGCTATGCTTAGCTATGCATAAACACTAATCTAAAGGAGACCTGCTCATCTCGGGGACTGAGCAGTTTTGCAGGATCAGGATTTTGGTGAATTGGCTTTTCACAATAGTACTGTTAATATCATTCTTACTCTATACTATGAAACTATTGGGAATTAATTTTTTTAATCCCATAACTCAGAAATTTTCTCCTTCCCAATTGCTTTGTACATTAGCATGACACTACAAAGGACAAAATATCACAACGTAATCAGGAAGCATTTGTATATTTGTTATGTAAGTACTGTTAGTGTAGGTCCATTTATGCTCACAGTTACTCATCTTGGAATGTACGTATTCTCTTATACATACATACCTACATCCTATTTGTATGTGACTGTAGGGCTTGGCATATGCATTGGGGACATATTTACATTTGAAAGATTTAGGAGATTGTTTCAAGACATGAAATCCAAATACTCAAATCCTGTGTGTGCATCTCAAGGTTTCTTTTGATTCCTCTAAGTATCTAAGTTATCTGAAGCAATTCAGAGAACAATTCCATGAAATTTAATGATTAAAAAGATAACTTTAAAATTGGATGGTAAACTAGAAATATTTATTTTTAGCAATCTGCATTTTCTTTAAACTACATTGTTTCAAAAAGGTTGTATTATTTTTTTTATGACCATTGGCTCCACACTACTGTAGCCATAGTTTATGTATTTATACAAGTTTGAATGATTAATCAGAACATTCTATTTTATCTTGTGGCAACTGATACCAGCCACTTGCTGTTCATGTCCCATACCTCACTGTGCTGTCAGTAGCATTTTTTAAATGCTTGAACAAACATGCACTACCATCTGTAAAACAAACGAGTGTAAAAGGATAACTGACCTGTTACAGTTTATATTGCAAGTTATATGAAAAAAATCAGCCCTGGACTGTCTGATGTAGATGGCCAGTACCACAGCTGCAAGCAAAGCCCATTTTCAAGAATTCTTATAGTGTTTTTACATAAAATATAAGTCTGAAATGCTGACAAATAGAAACAAGGAAGCTCACTAAAATCTGATAGTATAGTGTATGGCTTGTACAAAAGTTGGACCTAACTAACAATGAAACATTTATTGTGATAACTAGTCAAAAATGTTTTCATTTAAATGACTTATCTTTGGAAATTAACATATTCTGTTCCTTAAGAAATATTTTCTGCTTTTCATATTAACAATAAAGCTGGTAGCTGTATGCTTTTTGAAATTGGAATTATCTGACATTTATTAAAAACCCATATTTCTTAAAAATTCTTATTTTGTGCCTACTTTGGAAGAACTTGTGTGGTTTTGACCAGCTTACCAAGTGCTGGTCAGAACTCTGTAATCCTTGTAATAAGCAGGTAAGTTCTATCTGTTAGAAGCAAATACTCTCCTAATGTATATTTCATTTTTAAGTGACTAGAAAATTTGATGACAGTGTCCAAATACTGTATGCATGTTGCATACACATAAA
The DNA here is from genome assembly GCF_900496995.4 of Aquila chrysaetos chrysaetos. Taxonomy (NCBI): domain Eukaryota; kingdom Metazoa; phylum Chordata; class Aves; order Accipitriformes; family Accipitridae; genus Aquila; species Aquila chrysaetos. The sequence goes on along the minus strand of NC_044030.1, from coordinate 15,370,784 downwards.
ATTACATGGGAATAAAAATAAATAGAATAAAAATACTTGCAATTGTACTCAGGACAACAGGCTCACTGAACTGAATAGAAGTGTTACGTATGCAATGTTCACAGTTGAAATTATTTTTCATGCAACAAAATCTTCATAGGGGTTATACAAAACTGCTTCCATTTTCTTGCTTATTTTATTGCCAGCCATATTTTTTAATAGGAAGTTCAATAGCCATTGATATGGAGGCTACGGAGGATCCTTCAATACAGGACATCTAGGAGACTGTGTACTGGTGTAAGATTTGGGGACACACCATGCACTTTTACATACCTGCTGAGTAAAGTATAGCCAAAGCCTAGCTTACCAGTCTAATACTCCTTCATCAAGCTACATCTTCAGGAAGAGCAAGAAAACTGAAGATCAGTGGGGACTTGGCGGTAGGTTATGAGATCCAGAACCTTGGTAACACAACCTTGCTCTGGAGTCTTTTACAGCAGAGTTCAGTGATGTTTGGAAATCAGTCACCTTCCCCCTCCCACTGCATCCAAGTTTTACATTAGGATTGAGTGTACGCAAGGTAGTGTGCACAAGGCACCATTATGGAAAAATCCCCAAAACCCTTTCTAGGAAACCGACAGCCTGGTGTGCCTCTGTAAAGTGTCTGTGTACTAAAGCATGCAGTATGATGAGTTAGAGATCTGTGTGTAGTTATAGAGCTACCATCGTGTTGGGATCAAGTAGAAGCGGTGGGATGGCTCATAGGACTGGAGTGTTGCAATGAAGGGATACAGGCTTTTCAGGAAGGACAGACTGGGAAGACCAGGAGGGGGAGTTGCCCTTTATGTTAGAGAAGCTGGAGTGCATGGAGCTCTGCCTGGGGATGGATGAGGAGCCAACTGAGAGCTTACAGGTTAACAGTAAAGAGATGACAGCTATAGGTAACATCACAGTGGATGTCTGCTACAGGTCACCTGACCATAAAGAAGAAGTGGATAAGGCCCTCTACAAGTAGGAGCAGACTTACATTTGCAGACTCTGGTCCTGATGGGGGTTTTTAACCACCCCAGTATTTGCTGGAGGAACAACACAGCACGACATAAGCAATCCAGGAGATTCATAGAGTGCATTGATGACAACTTCCTGACTGTTGTGGTTTAACCCCAGCTAGCAACTAAGCACCACACAGCTGCTCAGTCACTCCCCCCCGCTAGTGGCATGGGGGAGAGAATCAGAAATAAAAAAGTAAAACTCATGGGTTGAGATAAGAACAGTTTAATAGAACAGAAAAGAAGAAACTAATAATGATAATGATAACAATAATAAAATGACAGTAATAATAATAAAAGGATTGGAATATACAAGTGATACACAATGCAATTGCTCACCACCTGCCGACTGACGCCCAGTTAGTTTCCAAGTGGCAATTCCCCCAGCCCCACTCCCGCCAGTTTATATACTGGGCATGGCATCACATGGTGTGGAATACCCCATTGGCCTCCTTGCTGGCTGGGCATGAGAAGCTGAAAAATCCTTGACTTAGTATAAACGCTACTTAGCAACAACTGAAAACATCAGTGTGTTATCAACATTCTTCTCATACTGAACTCAAAACACAGCACTATACCAGCTACTAGGAAGACAACTCTAGCCCAGCAGAAACTAGGACACTGACCGAAGTGATAGAAGAGACAATGAGGAGAGGTGGTCTGCTGGACTTCATACTCATCAGCAAGGGGCTTGTTGGGCCAAAGGCAGCCCTGACTGCAGCAACCATGAGATGGTGGAGTTCAAGATACTTAGGGAAGGGAGGAGAGTAAAAATGCAGCTCACAACTCTGGACTTCAGGAGAGCAGACTTTGGCCTCTTCAGGGGTCTGCTTGCAACAGTCCTACAGGGTAAGGCCCTGGAGGGAAGAGGGGCCCAGGAAAGCTGGTTAATATTCAAGGCTCACCTCCTCCAGGCTCAAGAGCAGTCCATCCCAGTGAACAGGAAGTCAGGCAAAAATTCCAGAAGGTCTGTGTGGATGAACAAGGAACTCCTGGCCAAACTCAAACACAAAAAGGAAGCATCTGGATGGTGTAAGCAAGGATGGATAACCTGGGAAGAACACAGACATTTTCTGAGCATCCAGGGATGAAATTATAAAAGCTAAAGCCCAGCTGGAGTTGAATCTGGCCAAGGATGCCAAAGACAAGGAGGCAAGGAGGGCTTCTATAAGTGCATAGGCAACAAAAGAAAGGCTAGGGAAAATGTGGGACCATTGCTGAATGAGTCAGGGGACCTGGTTACACAAGACATGAAAAAGGCTGAGTGCTTTCTTTGACTCAGTCTTGCTAGCTACACTGGCTTTCAGGAATCCCAAGTCCCAAAGACTGGGGGAAAATACGGAGCTACGAATATGTACCCTTGGTGGCAGAGGATCAGGTCAGGGAATACATAAGCAAACTGGACATATGTAAGTCTGTGGGTCCTGATGAGATGCACCCACGAGTGCTGAGGGAGCTGGCAGATGTCACTGCAAGGCCATTCTTGATAATCTTTGATCTATCAAGGTGACTGGGGGAAGTACCTGAAGACTGGAGGAAAGCAAATGTCACTCCTATCTTCCAGAAGGGCAAGAAGGTGGATGCAGGGAACTACAGGCTGGTCAGTCTCACCACAATCCCTGGGAAAGTGATGGAGCACCTAATCCTGGAAACCATTTCCAAGCACATCAACAACAGGAAAATCATCAGTAGAAGTCAGCATAGCTTCACCAAAGGGAAGTCATGCTTGACCAACTTGATAAACTTTTATGATGAAATGACTGGCCTGGTAGATGAGGGGAGAGCAGTGGATATTGTCTACCTGGACTTCAGCAAGGCCTTTGACACTGTCTCCCATAAGATCCTCATAGAGGAGCTGTTGATGTATGAGATGGATGAACAGAGAGTGAGGTGGACTGAAAACTGGTTCATTGGCTAGGCACAGGTGGTGGTGACCAGTAGCACAACATTTAGTTGGAGGCCAGTAACTAGCAGTGTACCCCAGGGGCCAATAATGGGTCCAGTCCTGTTTAACATCTTCATTAATCATCTTGGTGATGAAACAGGTTGTACCCTCAGCAAGTTTGTAGATGACACAAAACTGGGAGGAATGGCTGGTAACCCAGAGAACAGTGCTGACAACCAGAGGGACCTAGAGAGGCTGGAGAAATGGGCTGACAGGAACCTCATTAAGTTCAACAAGGGCAAGTGCAAAGCCCTGCACCTGGGGAGGAACAATTACAGGCACCAATATATGCTGGGGGTTGTCCAGCTGGAAAGCAGCTCTGCGAAAAAAGACCTGGGCGTCCTGGTGGACACCAAGTTGAACATGAGCCAGCAATGTGCCCTTGCTGCAAAGACAGCTAAGGGTATCCTGGGCTGTGTTAGGAGGTGTGTTGACGACACATGGAGGGACATGATCCTTCCCTTCTAGTCAGACCTGGTGAGGCCACCCCTGTAGTACTTTGTCTAGTTCTGAGCTTCTTAGTACAAAAGAGTCATGGACATACTGGAAAGAGTCCAGTGAAGGGCCATGAGGATGATAATGGGACTAGAGCATCTCTCCTATGAGGAAAGACTGAGAGAGCTCCAGGGTTCAGCCCAACCTGGAGAAGAGCAGGCTTGGGGATTGTCATGGTTAAAGCCGAGCTGGCAACAAAGCACTGCGAAGCCACTTGCTCACTCCTCCCCGCCTCTGGCCCCGGTGGGATGATGAGGAGAAAATATAAAGAAAAGCTCATGGGTAGCGACAAGGACAGGGAGGCATCACTTACCAATTATGGTCACAGGCAAAAAACAAACTCGGGGAAAACACAAAATGAATTTAATTTACTACCAATCAAATCAAAACGAGGATAATGAGAAGTAAAACCAGATCTTAAAACACCTTCCCCCACCCGTCCCTCCTTCCCAGGCTCAACTCCACTTCTGATTTTCTCTACCTCCTCTCCCCCAGCAGCACAGGGGGATGGGGAATGGGGGTTGGGGTCAGTTCATCACACGTTGTCTCTGCCGCTCCTTCCTCCTCAGGGGGAGGACTCCTCACTCTTCCCCTACTCCAGCATGGGGTCCCTCCCATGGGAGACAGTTCTCCATGAACTTCTCCAATGTGAGGCCTTCCCACGAGCTGCAGTTCTTCATGAACTTCTCCGGCATGGGTCCTTTCCACAGGCTGCAGTCCTTCAGTCACAGACTGCTCCAGCGCGGGCTTTCCCATGGAGTCATGACCATCTTTGGGGGCATCCATCCCCCTGCTCTGGCATGGGGTCCTCCCCGGGCTGCAGGTGGGCATCTGCTCCCCCACTCACCTCCATGGGCTGGGGGGGACAGCCTGCCGTCTCACCACGGGCTGCAGGGGCATCCCCTCCTCTGGCACACCTCCTCCCCCTCCTTCCTCACTGACCTCGGTATCTGCAGAGGTGTTCCTCTCACATTCCAATCCCACTACGCACTGCAGGTTCCCCTTCTCAAATCTGTTCTCCCAGAGGCGCTACCACCATTGCTGATGGGCTCGGCCTTGGCCAGCAGTGGGTCTGGCTTGGAGCCGGGGAAGCTTCTAGTAGCTTCTCACAGGAGCCACCCCCTGCAGCCCCCTCCCCCACTACTAAAACCTCACCACACAACCCCCAAACAGGGAGAATATTCTTAATGTATACAAATACCTGAAGGGAGGGTTCAAAGAAGAAGAAGCCAGGTTGTTTCCAGTGGTGCCCATTGACAGGACAAGGGGCAATGGTCACAAACTGAAACACAGGAGGTTCCTCCTGAACATCAGGAAACACTGTTTCACTGTGAGGGTGGCCAAGTATTGGCACAGGATGTCCAGAGAAGTTGTGGAGTCTCTATCCTTGGAGATATTCAACAGCTGTCTGGTCACAGTCCTGGGCTACCAGCTCTAGGTGGCCAGGCATGAGCAGGGGGTTGGACCAAATGACCCGCAGAGGTCTCTTCCAACCTGAACTGTTCTGTGATTCTGTGACTGTGATTCTATGCTTCTGTGACCTCAGGCTAATGGTTAGCAGCCTCGTAGCAACTGAGAATTTTTTCTGCTTCCAGCCTATGTGTATTCTTTGCCTATTTATCTCTTTCTGTGCTGGCATGAGTGTTTCTTTATAAACAGCTTTTCTCCCTCTGTACTTCAGTCTCCTCCCTTGTCACTGCCCACCTTTTATTTGTAGAAAAGTGACATCCTTAACACACTCTTGTTTCTATTGTCTTGGGAAGCATGAATCTCTTTCCTAGTTTTCTTTCAAATTAAGTTAGTGTAATTTCTAATTAGCTTCCTTTTCCCCACCTGTTCACATTCCAGATCAGCTTTTTCAAAAGTGTGTCTTTAGAACTGTGAATAGTATTCAGCATGAGATCTTAGCAAGATTTTGGACAGTAGCATTCAGTAATATCCTGTTTTTGTGAGAATTAACTAATAAATTCTACATTTGTCTATTTTTTAGATACATCATGTTGTTGACTTGTTCATCTTGTGATCAGTTATGACACCAAAAGCTTTTTCAACTATTCATGTTTGTTAAACCCATGGTTTATTGTAGTAAGTTTTCTTAGAAATTTCTGAGAGTGTGTTCTGTATTTTGTAGAACATATTTAATCCTGCCTTATTCCCAGACATATCCTTAATGCAATCATAGTCCCATCCTCAAGGCAATTCAGTTATTTCTGTGTCTGTACTTCAGTATCATCCTGATTCTTTTCTGTATTGAAGATACTTTGTGCCATCAGATAATTTAATCAGCATGGGCTTCTTTTACTAAAAGGTTACTAATGAAATTAAACAAGGCTGGTTCCAAAGCAGGCCCTGAGGAGCTCTGCTAGTGACTCTGCTCCACTCTTCTCACTGCACTTTTCAGTATTAACTTTATGCTCCCTCATTTTACACAACCCCCTAGCCACTCTACAGTTCCTTAACTAATGTCTTCTTCTAATGTTTTCTTCAATATGTTTCACTGAAGATAATGAAAATGCAGCTTTGGCTGGACTTCTTTGGCATATGCAAGTGCTGTAAATCTAAGACTTAAAGAAAATGAATGTAGCTGGGCTTGTGACAACACTGTTTGTGTAGACAGGATAATAGGTATATCCTAGCCACTTACTGGAACAAATAGGTACTTACTAACTGAGTTTCTCAAAGAACAGCTCCAACCCTACCTGCAAAGTTATTAGCTTGAGAATTAATTTCTCAGTGGAGATAGTGCTCTCTCACCCAGTGACCCAGTGGAAACAGGAAAGAAGGGAAAATCAGCCCTTGTTAATTGAGCAAGAAAGAATTTTCAGTTTTACAAGCAGAACAAGTGAAATGTAAATGGTGATAATTGGCACTAATTATTCCCAGTAGCACTTTGTGTACTTTCTGAGATGCATGCATGGAAAGAGACTGAAAACAAACGATATAGTTACTTCATTTTTACCTTTAAGTAAAGGTGTAAGTAAAAATATCCCAAACAGAACATAAAACAAAGTTTAGTGCTCTGTTCCTGAAGGAATATAATTTAATGGATTTTTATATAACAAAAGTATAAGGTTGATTTTTATGTATCAGTTATATCTTATTTCTCTTTTCCCCTACCTCTGTGCCCAGGAAAAAAGTTTCTGTAGTCTTTTGAAATATACTTTTAAATATTGCATTCACATAGCATTTGGTCCTGTGGATGTTGATAAACCAGAAGAACCTACATAGTGCATGTATCAGTTCATGACATGTAAATAAGCAATTATTTGTTCACTGAAACTCTAACAGAAATCCCAGGGGTGACAGAGGGACTTACATAGGACTTCAGTGTTAAGTTGTAAGCATGTCTATTCTGTTAACTGAAGGCCTGTCAAAAATAGGTGTTTCTAAAGAATTTCCTTGTTAACCTGTACGATAGCACCTACAGTTGAGTGATGCTTTGATTTTGTATGGCATGAGGGAAGAAGACAGACACGCATCTCATTTCAGCAGAGGAGTATGAGCACCCACTGAACACCAGTGACAGGACTGCAGTGCACCTCTAATGGTAAAATCACTCCAGGTAGAAGGCCAATAAGAAGGCCATTAATTTATCCAGAAGAGAAAAATCAGACCAGAAATGTTAAGAATTATATTTTTTTGAGAACTACTTACTTAAAAAACTGTTTAAATTGAAAACTCTACCACCAAAAGTTAATAGACACCTAGATGGATTTTAGTACAGGCAGTCTTCCTCTCTGGGTACTTGACTTCGTTGTGGTGTGACTTCCATTTTGTGAAATGCCAGTGTTTTGGCAACTCTTTTCATGGCATGTTTTTAAAAGAGGAAGGAGGTGGGAGAGAACAGAATCCACTCCAGAACAGCCACCTGTGCAATGGTTAGAAACTCTTCTGCTTTGTGGGAAACTGACAACATTGTCTTCTCTGACTCATTAGAAACAGCTTAATCACAGGGTTAGAGCCAATTATCTTTCTCAATTTTGGTGGGGTTTGTTGTTTTTTTTTTTTTAAATTCCACCAAATTCATCTAAATAATTATGTTACATGAGAAGGAGAGAAAGAGACAATTAATTCAGGATAGAAAATGGTCTTCCAAATATCAGGTGAGGGGCCAAACCCAACATGATAGATTCCCAAGAAAAAGTTTGGCAAACTTACATTTACTGATATCTCTCCTCAGATATATTTTCTTGACAATTTTTTTGCTTTTACCATTAATGTTTTAGTGAACTAATATATGATCACTGCCACATGCACAGACATTCTTTTTAATATTACAAAGAAAGAAGTACTTAAAAACTCATAGGTGCACTCTTAAATTGTTTGATGTAACTACAGCTGGAAAGATGTGAATGTCTTTGGTAGCACTTGATGTGCTGTCTGGAAAGTTAAGCATATAAACTAGGTAGAGGCAGCTATATGGTGGCTAAGGCTGTGTGACATTACAGTACATCTCTAAGATTTTTTTTCTCCTATTCTCTTGATATTTTCACTGACCCTTTCTCTGAAGGAATTTAGCAAGGTACTTTTTCTCTTGTTTGCTGAAGCAAGTATTTTTCCATTGTGCTGTTTTCAGATGCAAAGTGCTTTATCATGGCAAAGGATATTTTAAGCCTGACATAACAGTCAGAGAGAAAGAAACAATGGGAGGTTAATGACTGCTGTTTCAAAGGTGGTGGTAATCACAGAAGTCAAGGTGAGAAGTGATTTCATTTTTTCCAAAGTGATATAGATGCATCTTAGTGGAATATGGAGTCACATGATAACAAAAAATGTCCTATTATTCTTTGAAAAAAGTGGTTGAACTGCTCCGTCTTTCTGATATGACAAATCTATGCAGATGCTCTGCATTTTGTTTAAGCGCAAACCTTAACACAGAAACTGAATAATTGCCCGTTTTTTCTTTCTGGAGTGTTGAAGAGTAGAGAAGGAACGAGAAATGTTAAAAGAAAAAGAAGACAACATAGTAACAGAAATTAATGGAAACAAATTGATCAGATAGTTTGCATATTTAATTAAAAGCCAAGTCACTGAAAATTTAGCATAATTTTAGGCCATCACCAGAGAGTGAAATGCACATTTACAATGGAACAAACCCAACCCTCTGGATAATATGACATTTTCTGTCACTATATAAACACACCCCCAAAAAAATCTACCTCAACATATATGCTTTTTACATAAAATCATAAGAATTTTACTATTCTACAGAATGACATTACTGTAATAATACATGCATCTGTAATCTCAAAAAGGTTAAGACTGGGATTTTTTTTAATTGACTCCCTTAAATTTGGGATTTTAATCAATAGCAACACACCCCCACAAACTGTACACTCAGAATTTGATTATGAACTGAGGAGCACAGTTTTGTTTGACTAACTTTGCTTGGCATCATTTCTTTAATACTTAGTTAAGTTAGAAGAACATAATTCTTAGCTGTAGAAGAGACTGAACAAAACCAAACCAATTAAAAATGCCGTATAAACATACAGACAGCATTAGATACCAAAATTGGATTTATCTGAGGTCATAACACAAAGCTTCACAAGTATTTGTTCACAAGAGAAAACTATCTGCTGTGGCCCTGATTGGAATACAAGAGTTTGGGTTAGTACATTTCTAGCAGTTCTCAGGGGTCTCATGTAGCTCACTAGTATTGTTCAGAATAAGTTTCTGGATTGTCATGGATGTGAATGCAAAAGCCACTTAGTATGGGCAAATAGCACAACGCTGCTTTTTGTCTAACATGTTCTTGTAAAAACTGTTGACTGAACTGTTCAGAGACTGAGAGATCCTACATCTCAATATGCAAGATCCTAAATATGTGGTCAGATTTTTATGCATGCGTTCCATATATAAAAATAACGTTCAGTACTGAAGTACTGCAGTTTGCTTATTTTGACCTTTTTTTTCTTCCTTTATATCATACCGAAGAAAACATCAATATTAAACAGATTCAGAAAAGCCATGTTTTGTCAAACAAATGGTTTTAAGACCTTCTCTGCTGAAGACAGCAGCATGATTTTTCCAAGTAGATGTTTCTGTATCTGTACTTATTTAATTAATTCATACAGAGCAGTAACTGACTGCAAATATAAGAAACTGATTAGGTTTGGAATCTAGCTCCTAGGTGGGATTGTGTGTGTGGAATTGGAGTGACAGAAAAGAAAAATATTAAAAATAACAAGACATGAACTAAGGTTACATTCTGCACAGTTTTAAAGAGATTTTGAAGTACAAAATCATATGATCCCTTTCAGGCACGTGCATGGAGTTTAGCCTTCTATCATAGGATCATGCCATCAGTTTTAGCTGTGCTTGCTTCTCTATAGCCCTTACTTACAGATACTTAAAAAGCTTTTTTTTAGTCCCTGTATGGCAATATCCTCCATGTGCAAACACAGTAATTTTTGATGCTCAGAAAATGAGGACCCCAGAGGTCTGTCCTGGGGCCTGTCCTGCTTAGTGTCTTTATTGGAGACCTGGGAATGCATTTTGTCAGTTTTTCAGGTGACACCAAATCCGCAGGGGTGGGGCTGGTTCAGTCCGGAGCAGGGACAGCTTCAGGACACCTAACAGCACCCTGCTGTCTACAGGGAGGGAACTGAGGCGGGGCGAGTGGGAGGGATGGAAAGGAGAGTGAGACTGCAGCTGGAACAGGAAAGGTTCAGACTACGCATACTGTAATTAACATGTCACCTTGAGGATAAATAAGAGGTGGAGTAGGTTACCCAGAGTGGCTGCAGACTCCTCATCTCTGGAGATTTTCACATCCCCTTGGGACAAAGGCCTGTGCCTCCTCATCTGAGTTTGGTGTTGGCCCTTCTTGGAGCAGGGTATCACGTTCAAGAAGTCTTGAGGCCTCCTCAAACGCATATAATCCAGTAATTTTGTGTACAACACAGAGACTATGAGAAATGCTTGTGCCTTCCAACAGCAGTTTTGAGATGGCATTTATAGACTGTGAAATGAGGAAGGCTTACTCTGACAGTGAAACAGAACTGAATGTAACATTTCTGTTTTGGGCCTTCCTTTGCTGTTTTTAATATTCTTGTAGGCACCTGTGCTGAACAAATGGGCTTCCTCATACATGATTTGAGAGTGGTTTTTCAGTTCCACCAACTTTGCCGTGCATTTCCTATTATACTTCTTTCTTTTTCAGCAGCTGGTTCTTCTCCCAGCTGCGTTGGTTTCAGTTGTGAAGGAAAGTCATTAATAGCCAAAGACAGATGGGTTATATCTTCCTAGTGCTGGTGCATAGCATTCTCTGGAACATACGTTTTCAGCAAATGCCTTTGCTTTCTATGCTTTGTAACTAACACAAAAGACTGGAACTTTACTGCATTAAGATTGACTTTTATATTTTTTTAAAAAACAAAAAATCACGTACTTTGTTGGATTTTAGTTCTTTATTGCAAAAGAAACAAAATACAAGTTCTGAAAAAACATCAATTTTCTGAACATATGAACAGACCTATAAAGCAAGACAGAAGTTTCTCTATTTCACCGTTCTGTTTCTGATAGCCCATTGCAAAGCCTTAGGAAAAGTGCAACTATAAGGCAAATCTATGTGATACCGTCTCAGCCATGAAAAACTTGGCATACTGATGCACTTTGAGCCAAAAGCTGTATCTATATCTTTCTGTTTACCACTATTTTATGGACTTGAGTATTAATTTGCCTATGTCTCTTGTCCCATCCACAATATTCTATGACCTAAAATATAACCAATTTAAATGATGTCTTATGCAGAAGGCAACTTCTTTGTGTCTTTGAGTGGTTTAAAAAAATAAAAAATAAAAGTCTTGCTGGGAACAGTCATATTATTTGACATCTTCTTGTGTTCACCACACAGGTAGTTCAAAGCTATTTGAAGGACTTAGCCCTGGTTCAGATCCTTTTGTCTCTAATGGTTTGGAACAGATAGTCCTTGTCTATAGAGGATCCTACATTAGAGTTTCCTGTGAAAGGAAGCTAATTTGCACAAACCCAAATTCACCCTGTAAACAGAACCTATGTGAGGATGTTGAGTAACTGGGGACAACTGGCAAATCCACTTCAAAATCATGTTCCTGCTCTGAACCAACAGTTCTGTGTGCATCAGCCATGCCATCATCCACCTCACCAGTAGTGTTAGTGGCTAAATTATTCATCTTCCTCAATAGAAGCCATTTTTTGCTTTTTTCACTCTATTTTACAGTCTCTGAATCATTTCTTGTTCTTCCATGTAATTTTACCAAGGGAAAGCAAGTGGGAAGAGAGTGCAAGAGCTATACACTCTCTTCTAATTTTCAGTGCCACATGGCTTTAAACAGAACGATAACAAAGTTTTCAATTTTTATGCCTTTCTAATAATTCTTGACATTTGATTTTCTTTTCTGCTGCTGGGTGCTGAGGTGGTATTTCCAGTGAACTATCCAGAAAGACATCAGGACCTTTTCCCAGAGTGGCAACAGCTTACCAAAGTATATTTACAGTTAGCTTGTTTTTTCTCTCCTTTCTGCTTTACTTTGCATGTAGGGGCACAGAGTTTCATCTCTCATTTTCTGGCCAGACACTCAGCACAGTGCAATTCTTCAGCAAGTCTTCACAGTCAAATTCTGTTCTGCCTATCTTGAAGATGTTATTTCACTTACAAGCTTTGTCATGTTACAGTTTGTCTCCTTTTCAGGACTTTTAGAATAAGTTGGCATTGTATTGGAGGGAGAACAAAAAACCCCACCTCCTGGTTGTGATACATAGCCATATATTACTACAGAGTAGTAATAATAACAACAGTAATTACAGTAACCTATTTTTCTGTGCTTAAGTTACGTGAGATTAATCCCATACCAACATTTTCTTCTTACTGTTTTCAAGGTCTTTCCTTGAGAAAGCTTTCTAAAAATCCATGTATATTCTGTCAGACAGATCCCTGTTATCTCTGACCTTTCTAAGTCCTGCAAGGTACTCAAACATATTTGTGAGGTATGACTTCCTTCTATAAGAATCATGCTGACACTTTCCCAATATATCACATTTATGCATGCTTATTATTTACAGATGTTCTGCAACCCCTTAAAAGGTTGGGATAGCTTTTCAACTTGAGTAAAACACTGTTTTCCCCGTTTAGATGTTTCATTTTCAGTAGTGGCTGTATCTTCTCTTACACCAAAATTTCCAGCCATGACAAAATGGAAGAATTAATTTCTGTTTAGAAAGTTCCATTTTAAAATACATCAAATTTTAAAAGCAATTAAAAGCAGAATCTGAGAATAAGTAATGTACTGGCCATAGTAATGAGGTATGTTAACACTTCCTATCACGTATAGCTGTCTGCGTTGTATCATTTAGAGAAAACAAAGAGGAAATACTTAGCTTTACAGTACTATACTCCTTCAGCTTGTAAGAAAACTATTGTCAGTCTTTCTGGATAGGTTAATATACTAAACCAATAGAACATTTGGGTGTTTTCAGCCAGTTTTAAAGTTATACCTTCAGTTAGGAAGCTAAAAATTTAATTTTTGCATATATTCCTCAAGTAAGAGGTTTAAGTAATAACAGATAAACTCATTTTGCCACCAAAGTTGACTGCTGTTTGATCAAATCTGCTTTGTACTTAAGAGACAAAATTGTGCCATTAATGGAAAATCGGAAAGCACTTGTGCCCTGGTTGTAACCCAAAAGAAAATCTGCTTTGCACTTGGCTGTTTCTGTGCATGATAAATATTCATGACCAGATTTACCCATTATAGAAATGCTCACTCTTATCATTATGCTATATAATGAATTGCTTCCCCTGTTGAAAGTAGTCATTAAAACTTTGTATCCCATCCAATCGCATATTAAGTTTTCCCCCTTCCCCACTTCTATACCTCCTTTTGTTTGCTGAGGGTTTTTTTTGAGAAATAAAGTTAGGGCTGATATCTTACAGGATTAGTTACAACCTGCACCATATAGTTATAGGTGCCTTACATTACACCTGTTAGGCCTTCTGAGGCGAAACAGCCATGTAGCAGATCACAGACTGCATACTAAAATCTGCCTTTTCAAATGAAAATGAGCAATGCCTTCCAAACATCCCTCATGGCATTAATTATCTTGTAGACTATCTCCATCAAATATTATGTCCAAATTTGCACCTCAAGCTTTCTTCTGGTGAGACACCTTTTGTGTCCACAGAGTTCACCACTTCCTCTCCATTCTCAGAAAAGAAAACCCACAGTTCCTGGCTCTTGGTTCAGTGATATGACTTTACAGCAGGCAACAGAGGAAGAAACAGTAGGAAGAGAACTCCAGACTAAGGTGGATTGTCCCCCTTCCCTCCGCTCTCAGAAGCAAGGCTCCTGGTCACCACTCGGTGGATGGTGCTAACCACCCTCTTAGTGACACAGAGGGAACAGAAAAACAAGAAGAAGTCTCACTTTGAAGAGGAAGCAATCTGACTCTACAACTTTCAGTTATCCTAAAGAGTTTGAGAGCCGGAGCTATGGGAAACTGAGGTCTGACTTTTAACCTGGTTTTGGATTGTAACCATTTGCACTGGACTCAAATTATGGCTCAAACACAAAGTTCTGACTTAACCTAAATTCTGTGCACTCCAAGAAAATGTGAATCACCTCTGCCAGTAACTCAGTTTTGCCTTCCCTTACCTTCCCATTACCCTAGAGTACTTGGTTTGCATGTAAATTGAGTGATTCATGTCATTTTGAACAGAAAGTACAAGCCTTGGTCACTGAAAAATGTTCAGAGTGATAATTGCAAGCATTTCCTTATGGTCAGAGATATTGAATGCAACATATATTGTTTTCACAGCATACCAAATAGAAAAAAAAGTCAAATAATCATTTTGGTTGTGCTGTTTTGTAACTTCTCTACTTGTGTCAGGTAATTTTTTTTTAAGATTGAAAATGTATTTTGCTTATTCTGTTTATCAGTAGAGATAACTTTAATCAGACCCTTGCCACAGATACATAAGTATCTTGAACTCCTGAGTGTCTGATTTTATAACATAAATAGCCACCTGTAACAAGAAACCCTCTTTAAAGTGAGGTTGTCCATGTTTTCTGAAAAAAAGTTTTGCTGTTACTGCTGAATCACTGTGAATAGTTAATCTAATAGAATCAGCTGGAGAATGGATGGGCTGGGAAAACAATTCATTGCAACAATTTTTGAATGCTGTACTTCATTAGTTTTGGACTGGGAAAATTGGTGATGTCATGTATATGTGTATCTCTACGTGCCTCTGTGCCTGCATATGCCTGAGTTATAGACATTTATGTGCTTTGAAAGGGATTACAGAAGAGAAGTTTTAGAAAGCACAAGCTGAGGATCTCAGTTACAAAATAGGAACATGAGCTTTCCAGGATCATCAAGCACAAGCCTCTGCAGCCCTCAACCTCCTTCCGTGATGTGTACATACCTGCATGAACAGCAGTTCTGACCATTCTTACATCCATTGTCAGACTGAGATAGATTACATGCCAGATGGAGAAGTCTGAAGTACAGTTTTTTGCTAATTTTGCCCACCACAACAACATGCTTTAGGATAGTACTTGGATATATGTATGGACACATATATTGGTTTAAGTTTCTTATGTCTAAATGGAAGTTTATAGGAATCCAGCCCATTTTAATGATCAGACCGTTCATGTCAATAATTTTATGCTGATATGAGACAAGAGGTTTTTTGTCACAAATAGCAGTACCTTTTCTGGCTCAAATAGTGATCTGCTTCACAACTAAAATAGTTACTGTGGTGTCTTTTCTTGAATGAGTTGTCTACAGCCTGCTTCTTTTGTCTAGCTTAATAGGTGAATGGAGATTTTATTTTTCGAAAGAACAGCAGTCCAGCTTAAATATGGCAATGAGTAACTCCTTGTGCTGTAGTGCCAGTAGTCTACCTCTCTATGACTTGACATGCTCTAGCCTGCTGCAGACATGACAGTCTGAAGGCAAGAGAAGACGTCATGGGAGAGCTTACTGGCAGAGTGAATGACTGAAGCAAACATCTTGTCTGGTGCTCCATGTGACTGCTTATACTACTTCACTTATAGGAGTTCACCTTGACTATGTATGTCAAGAGACATTTACACGTTCATTAACTTAGTCTGAAGTAAATCTTGAGTCAGAATTTCCACTATATTACACTGCATAGCTCTTTTCACACTGGTAGAGCTATGTTTTAAAAGACCATTCATTTCTGCACTGTTGCTTACGCTTGTTAAAATACTATCCTCAAATATGGGTGTTGCCTGCTGTCTAACAGTTTCATTTGAAAATGAAATTTCAAAATTATACTGGTGTGAGAACCTTAAATGGTTGGCAAATTGATGCATCATTTAGCAGACTTGGTCCTCAACTAGTGAAAGATCAATATAGTCATTCCTGAAGTCAAGACTGAGAACGCAACTCTCCATACAAACTTAACAGATATACCAAATTACTGTAAAAAACATGTTGGAATCCTCAGATGTTTGTAGATGTATCTAGATGTGAGCGAACTGTGTAAAAAACCAATACTTATGCATTTGAAAATGTAGAGAAAAATCAGAATGAGATTTTTCAGTCCCATGAAAGATGAGAATCATGCATGATAAGTCATTTAGTAATTCAAAGACCAAATGACACAGCAGCCTTCCTGCAGTCAACCAATGCACTTCATGTGAGCACAGCTGCCATCCCATTTGAGTACTACTATGATCATGGCATTTATTTTTAATGGAAGTAGAACTAACGGTATCCTACTGTTCTTTGTGTATATCAAAAAAATGTACCTGGATTACCATAGTGCAAAAAATCTAATGGTGTATTGGAGCTGCACTTCCACAAGCTGGGACAAAGAGGAGTCAGTAATATTGTTTCATGACCTGAAACATCACATAGTCACAGTCATGTTCAATGAGTGTTTCAGCAAGTTGTTGTATGTTATACAAAATTATTAATTAATTTGATTTTACTATTAAAATATATCTTTTAAAGATGTAAATAGAAATTATGTGGACAATTTGATTTATAAACAGAGAATCTTATTAAAATAAGTTAATCCAGATGTTTATTACTGTTTAAAAAGGTGCTCCAGATGGCTCAGTATACCCAGTTATGTGAATAACCCTGGATTGCTTTATTCAATCATAAGAAAAATTTCAATTATTTTGTTTGTTTATTCACATACACTAAATGTCTGCCCAAAGCAAAGTCTAGGTGACTTAAACCACATAGTCAATAGAACAAAAATGTATAAAAGTACTATTTTGCATACTTGTTAATATACTATAGAAGAAGCAGCCTTTCCAAATAAATAACAAAATAAACCAGTGTTATAATCTGCTTATTTTGAAGGAACTGACTTGACTCTGTATGACAGAGAAAAAACAGAAAATATGACCAGTTCCCATAGCTTTAATATTCACTGGTCTGGATGTCTCTGCTAATTTATGTTAATACCTCCCATGGTGATGAATTGGGCCTTGCTGCACTTATGGCTAATGGGAAAAAGCTGGATATACTCCTGAACTTCTTTAACTGCCTTAAAGCCATTCTTTTTTCCATTACGACATGTAACTCTCTCTGCTGATGTTTTCAGGTTATTTTGAGTGATTTAAGGAGTTTTAAATCACTGAGAACAGGTCCTGTGTGACCTAATATCTTCTCAGAGGTGACGAGGTGTGAAAACCTGTGTATATGTTGTGGTTTAACCCCAGCCAGCAACTAAGCCCCACACAGCCACTCACTCACTCCTCTGCAGTGGGATGGGGGAGAGAATCAGGAGAGGAAAAGTGAGAAAACTCATGGGTTGAGATAAAGACAGTTTAATAGGTAAAGCAAAAGCCACACACACAAGCAAAGCAAACCAAGGAATTCATTCACCACTTCCCATCAGCAGGCAGGTGTTCAGCCATCCCCAGGAAAGCAGGGCTCCATCACATGTAACAGCTAACTTGGGAAGAACGTTCCCCCCGCCCCCTCCCTTCTTCCCCCAGCATTATATGCTGAGCATGATGTTGTATGGTCTGGACGATCCCTTTGGTCAGTTGGGGTCAGCTGTCCCGGCTGTGTTGCCTCCCAACTTCTTGTGCCCCCCCCCAGCCTACTCGCTGGTGGGGTGAGCTGAGAAGCAGAAAAGGCCTCGACTCTGTGTAAGCACTGCTCAGCAGTAACAAAAACATTCGTGTGTTATCAACACTTTTTTCAGCACAAATCCAAAACATAGCCCCATACTAGCTACTATGGAGAAAATAGCCTATCCTAGCCAAAACCAGCACAGTATAGTATTGACTCTTTGTGTCAGAGAGGTAGAGTATTGTACATGAAGAAATTATGAAAAGACTGAGTACCCTGGGGTGGATTCACCCTCAGTAACAAGCAGCAGTTGCAGAAGTAACCCATTTCATGTGAACCAGTGCAGTTTCTCCTTCTGCCCAAACTTCTACCTTCCTTATCTGCTTTTAAACATAGTACACGATTTTCCAGCAAGTGTCTCACAAAATGAAAGTGAAAGCCATACACAGTTACAACCACAGTAAATGTGGCTGTGGGAGAGGACATAGAAGGTTTTTGTTTTCTCAAAGCAGAAGGGAGATTGTTACTACCAAGGTGTGTGAATAAAAAAAAGATTAAGGGAAATTAAGCTTCTCTTGTAACCCAAGCCTGAAAATAGACTTGAGGTATACTTTAGTCATTGCCTCAACTGTAAATCAAGATGTGAGGTTTTCTTTGCATAATTGTAATCATATAGCATTATACTTGATGAGTATCCCCACCTACTGCTATGGCAATCCAGACCACAGGAAGGGCAAACTGCAGCCATATTTCTTATTTCTTCATGTGAAGTCTGTTATGGGACTGTCTACTTTAGGCACTATATAAATATCACTATTCAATTTTATATATTATATCACTATGCTTTTATAATAACTGAACAGTTTTTCCTTTTTACACTTACGCTCACTAAATATGTAAATGTGAAAAATATTGGTAACAAAAAAGCACATAATCTGCATGTAAACAAAAGAACAGAGAAACCAGTCAGACTATTCTGATCACTCTGAAGATTTCAGATGGTATCAACACCCTTATGAACTAGTAAATTTAGTGGCCCAAAACTTATAGCTTAATTTGTTATTCTGCACTAGGATACAGCAAATATATTTGGGGAGAGGGAGGAAGGTGTTGTTTTGTTATAATTTGTTCTATTTCTTTTTCTTTTGTTGACATCACCACCTTGTCATTTTCAAATTATCTGAGCAATTTTTGTCACAAGCAGCAATTAAAGCCATCTCAGTAATTTCAGTTTGGTTTCTGCTTGTCTGCTACTCATTTATAAAGTTATAACATTGTGTGTAGTCACCCCGCGTTAAGATTTACATTCTACATAGCACTGCAGTTTTGTCCAGTGAAGTTCATGGGGGTTCTCTTCTTTGTCCTTCTACCACTGATTTTTATGATCTGAAAAAGAGGTCGAATAATGCACATATCACAAAGGTTGGCAAAGGTATGGTGTACTGCACCTTACTGCACATACATTTGAGATATGCACTTGCATATCTCAAAGACTAAAATGTACAATAAGCTGTATGTGTCATTCTGACATTCCATGTGTACATGGAATAATTCTTCAAGGATGAAGAAGTTTGCCAAACTTTGGTATTGATCTACACTACAAAGTCAAGCGTCTTAGGCAATTCAATACAAAGCCTGAAAAGTAAGCTCTTTGAGAGACATATTTTCATCTCTCCTTCCTCTAATGTAATCTAGTATTCACATTAAAATGTGAAAATTTTCAAGAAAAACTGTATCACTGAAAATTGTGCTCCACAGAGTAGGAAACTTTGCCTTTAGATCTGAGCTATAATGTTCTCCTGTGTAATCAGAGAGAAGCAGTAGTAAACTACTATCACTGCGAAGACCTGCAAGAAGTACATAGCACACACGTTGTCCTGTCAGATTCCAGGAAAAGTGTCTGACAAAGGGTGTGATGCAGTGCTAGGCGCAGATGTAAAAAACCCTGTACTTTTGTGTGTGTGACTAATGATCTCAAAGGTTAATTTACCACCCAAACTTACTTGGATACCAAACTGAGCTGGATATTGCAGGTAGTCACATTTACTTCTCATATGTTACTGATGAGAATTAAGAAATTCAGAGATAAACTAAAAAGGAAGAATTTGAAAAAGATTGTTTTGTTTTAGATTTTGGACAGAACGTGAGATTTTATAAATATATTTATTAACAATGTCTAAATTCAGTTATAAGTAATTTATAAAGAAAAAATCAAAAGGAAGATTTTTTTCTTTTAGAGGTATCTGTTTACTAACTTCTAAAATCTATTGATCAGTTTTACTTTTATGAAATTCTTTCTTTATTTATGATGCTAGAATACCTCTATTTCACACAAGCTGTCTTTCCAGTAATGGTTAGGTTCAAAAGTACAAAATTGCCAGGAAAGTATCTTTATTTCTAAACTATACACTAAACTGATGGTTTAGCTGGCTTTCCTCTCATCATAACAAGAAAATTTTCTCCTCTTAATTTTGTTGGCTGAATCTATGAATATATAAATCCTTTCTTCTTCTAGCATAAAATACCAATGAAGGGATTAAATGTTCTATGGAAAATTAATTTAGTTTCGTATAAACTTTATCCTTTGAGGTACAGGTGTTTTCATGTGTGTCTTAACATTTTCTGCTTTTGTTTGTTAACAAATTTTAATTTTATTGGTCTACCAAGAAAACAGTTGACTGTATAAGCTCTGTTAACACAGACATTTCATAACATTTAGGGATAAATTAGTTATGTGTCAGGAAGGTTCAACATGTACCTCTCAAAGACTCCCTAAAACTTCTCTAATCCTATAATTGTTATCCCAATAGGTTATTTCCTCTTAATCATGAAATTCCAATAAGTAGTGGGTGACTGTTACAATTTGAACTTTGATAGATACTAAGGGAGATGGTGTGAAATACTGTCAGTTAAAGCTCTTTTAGAGACTACCTATCTGAGGTGGTACTTTTGACAGGGCTAAGAGTCCAGCCTCTTGTTTTCTGGGAGTTTCCTGTCGTTTCATATCAGTCAGCTATAAGTCAGCTCTACCTAGAGCAAAAGACAAGACTTCCGCAGATGTCCATGAACAGCTGCAGATCTAATCTTGCAAGTCAACTGTGGATGCTTTATCACAAAGTAAAAATCAAGGACGTAGGTAGCTCCTGCTTTTAACCACTGGTATTAATTTTACTTTTATTATCTATATGGTGGAACAGTTGTGAAGTGCAGTTAGTAGTCAGCAAAATGTTTTGCTACATCAGTGAAAATCACTAGACATAACTAAGCATACTAATTCTTGAAAATAGAAAGAGGCCCACAAGGCCAAATATCACCTTTAATTGTCTCTCAAACTAATTTTTATACATAATCATCACTCACGTTTTGCACCAGCTCTTGATCGTACTGCTGGTTGGTTTTACTACTACTACTACTACTACTACTACTACTACTACTACTACTACTACTACTACTACAGTTGTTATTGTCATTATTGTAGACATTTCAAAATTATTTGGCAACATTTTAGAATAGTACTTGTACCAAGTTTTGGTTCTAAGTTGTCTGGGGTTGGGAACTGAAGACAGGATTTTTTCACTTTTCTCAGATTTATCTATAAATGATTCAGGTGGCTTTTAAACTACAAGACTAAATGCTGCAAAATCAACGTATTTCTTTGCGTCCTTCCTACACTTTATTTCTTTGCATATTCCCTCACTTCTATGAGTTTTGTGTTCTCTTGGAAAGATAGTAGTGGCAACCCTTACATGGAGATATCTGAAGTACATCTATGTCCTTGACAAATCCAGGAATAATCAAACTGAGGAAACATCATACTTAGGAGTTTAACTGTAGAGTTGCTGTCTCAGCTTTATGGCCAATGATGTCCTTCCTCCGTTACAAGGAGAATCAAAGGACAAATGTTAATGACTGCACACACTAACTGAAATGTGTGTTGGAACAGATTTAAACAAAACAGTAGCCTAACAAGAATTTTAAGTCTTTATTGCCAAAGCAGTAAGAGAAGAAGGACATTCCCTTAAACATATGTAGTTTATAGAGTTATGGCTAACGCTAAAACTCAGTTGTGGAAGAGTTATATTCAATTATTTTAAATTGCATTCTTTCTGTAATAATAAATCAGTGGATGTGTGAAATAATTATATGGTAGAAAAACTGTTTCAAATCATGCTTTCCAATGTTACCTTACTTACAGTGATCTAGGCAGAAATTCTTCCAGCTTTTATTGGTGTAACTCAGCAGAAATTCTCCATTCTTGTGCTTTCACCTTCTCATGCTCATTTCCTTCCATTTTGCCTGTATGCGGAAAATGAAATTAAGATATTTCTGCACATTTGTAGGTTAAATCCAAGGCCTTATTGAAAATTACCTTTCAAATGACATCTGGCAAGGCTTTAAATTCCTAATAACCTAGGAGGAGATAATGTTCTATGGTTTATTCATTCTGCATGCCTAAACTTGATGTAAAATTATAATTAGGAATTTGCAAAGAGTAAATTATTCTACTCGTATATTATTGCATTCATTAGTCTGAGAATTAATGAAGGAAATAGCTGCCAGTATTAACCAAAAATTCTCTATGCCAGAATTTTCTATTACTGTATTACCGATATTATTTAATTTAATCTCTGTTTAATGTAAAATCAAACCAAACAATAACCATTAAAGATTTTGGCTACTCTTTGTTAATATATGCCTTCAAGGTGGGGAGATTTTTCTTCAGTGAATTTAACTCAATAGATATTTGAAACATAACCCATGCTACTCCCCAAACAAATAATAAAATTTAAGAGAAGTCAACAATGACCTGATTTATGCAAAGATCTGGTGATCACCTCATGGCATGTCTAACAACAGCCTTTTCTTTAATCTTGGTGCAGCCCTAAGATCATAAATGGTGTTGATTTTCTTAAATATCCACTATTAAAGATGTGGTCTGTGACAGTGGGGTTTGTTTTTTTAGAGCAATGTGAGGATAGACTGAAAGCCTTATTGCAAGTGTTAAGAGTTGCTCTTATGCAGAGTATATCTATACAAGAGTACAGATGGGCATTGCCCTAATTTTTTCCTTTGGATAGCAAAGACACTTTCACTATCAATATTGTCTTCACTAATTATTAAAGTAACAAAGCATTCAGCCCAGGCTGCACAAACCTGTTGTGGGTATTAAGTGCTACCAGTCAACAACACTGCCCTAATGAGAAATTATTTGCACATAAAAGAGAAGTGGCTGCAATCCATTCTTTTCAATATGCACATTTTCTCTAAGCAAAGCTAGTTAGAGATTGAGCACCCGGAATTAGCAACTAGCTCAAATGGCAATCTTTGGTTTTTTGCACCACTTAGTTTGGTTGATTATAGGATTAACAATGCTAATATACCATATTTTTGTTCCATAGTGAGCTGGTGTGTATGAAATCACTTTTGCATGAAGAGTGAAGTAAATAAGGAGTTTGCATATACTGCTGGTTTAAATTTTTCACTGAAATCTTTAGCTGAGTTATAATATTGAGTTCTTGTCCCTTCCAGTTTTTCTGAGACTAAATGGTTTCACCTGAACTGAGTATCTTATTGTGTGTAATGTTGTTTTCATTCTTGAAAAAAAGACAATCTTGTAAAAGTAGATTATTCTCAAAATCAGAGCTTAAAATGAGAAATGTATATGGTAAATTACTGATTCACTTGAAAATAAAATATGCTATGCAATATTAAAAAAAAAATTGTGTCATTCACTATTAAGAATATACAGTGGCACATAGACATAAACACAAATATGAATATGAATGTAAATATAAAAATAAGTATGGTTCCCTTAGATTAAAAAACTGAAGTTCTTTGATTTAGATACATTTTGGAATATCACTTTGTCTTCTGGGGTTTTTGGGAGGTGTTGATCAATGTCTGTATGGAATTTAAGGCCTGCTACAAAGTGTATGACTTCAGGTAGGGAGTGGCAACCTTAAAGAAATCTGGGGTTACTGTCCTTTCAATAAATGTTTTTCCTTACAGAAAAAAAAAAAAAAGTGCACGACCAGAAGATATCATCTTTAATTTTATTACAAAAAGTATTATCTTTCTTTTGCAACCTAAGAAGATATATGTTATGACTCCTGCCAGATGACCATGAAGTTAAAATGATTCTAAATTACGTTTGGTACTTCAGAAGAAGTAAAAAAAATTAGGTTTTCCATCCAGCAGGAGGTAAATATCGCTGCTTACTTCTTTTTCTTGTTAGGATTTCTATACAAGATGAATTTTCTTCTCACAAGAAACCTACATGTTAATACCGTCACTTTTATTTGAGTTTTGCTCCAGTACACTAGATGTCAGAAAATAAATGGAATACTTGAGAATGACTGGGCAGTGACAGGTCAAAGATTTCTTCTCAGTTATTTTGATTCTTAACATATTTATTTTGAAAAAAAAGATGATTCTTTTCAAATTATTTATATTTCTTCCAGGAAAATAAGATATGACTAAGAAATCTGATTCTTAGAAGAAACAGATGGTTATAAAAATTTAAAAGTTTGAAGAGACAAGATTTCTGAATACTTAACACATCTTCAAATAATCAGATAAAAATAAATGTTAATATACTGACTCATAATTTACTATGTAATAGTTTTGACTTTTTTGAAAATAAAGGAGCTGTCTATCAGGGTGAAGCAAAAGCAAGAGGAAAGTGAAAATTAAAATTAAAATTAAAACAAGAAAAAGTGAAAAGAAAAAAGAAAAAATAAAGTGAAAAGAAAAAAGAAAAAGAAAAAAGGAAAGGAAAAGAAAATGGAAAAATAAAAGAGAAAGAAAATGGAAAAAGGAAAGGAAAAGAAAAAGAAGAAAAGGAAATGTAAAGGAAAAAGAAGACGAGAAAGATGAAAAATAAAAATAAAAGGAAAAAGAAAAGAAATAAAAATACAAAGAAAAAAAGAAAAAGAAATACAATGGAAAAAAGAAAGAAAAGGTTTGGTCTCCTGATTTACTGTACTGTTATTTAACTTTTTATTTTTAGAACAAGTCCTAATGACACTTTCCTAGTCAACTTTCCAAAACCTACAAAACTAGATTCATACTGAATAATTATAAATAAGTAGGGAGTCACTATATTGTTATCCACTGCAATGTAGAGTTGTCTTGGTGGAATTGAAGATTATGTGGCATGATCCATCAAATGACTATTTGTTGCATGTAGGACAGGAAGTATAAGAGCAGACTCCCATGTAACGTGTATATCATGATGTTGAATTTCAAGAATGACCAAAGGTCAGTTGCTGTTTTAATGTATGATTCCTACTTGTACAAAGATTCTCACTTTGATGTGTGTGTTGATTATGTTTTCTTTCTTTATAATGGAAATAATGTTTAATTTTGTCTAAGTTTTTATCATTAGCACTATACTGGGCAGGAGAAATAGATTCATTAACAACAAGTTCTAGGATTCACTGTCTTCCTAACTGAGTTATGTATTACTGATCTGCCTTGCCTTTAAATGTTTAATTGTCTGAGAAATTCCCGAGGGAACATTTCTTCTTCTTTTCAATGCAGAATTATTTAGTAATAATAACAAACTTTTAATGAGGGAAGAAGACAGTCTGATTTTTTACATTCCTACTTGATCTGACATGCCTGACTTATGTTGCTTACTGAATTAATCTACTAAACTAGGTGAGAAATTTGGTTTTGAAACATTGGTTGTAGAGAGTGTAAGCATTTCATAATGCCATTTTTGAATAGGCAGCAGGTCTTACTGTTAGAGCGATTCTTCATGAAATGTACAGGCTACTTCTCCAATAGGTGATATACTCAGGTTAAATTTAGGAGACTGGGGTTCCCATGCTGTCTTTCTCATCTTTCTGCTGGTTTTAACCATCATGACTTATTTTTCATTTCTGCAAAACCAAAATGTCAAGAAAGAAATTTGTTTCAGTTGGTTACCTCTGTGATTCTAGAAAACTTCACAAAACATGACTTTCTCTGACTGTCCCCACAGCCATTCCCCCTAGTAAATCTGACATCCTTCGCTTTATGAAAAGAACCCAGATTTACTTTTATTTTGTCTGTCGATGTTCATTGTAACAAGTCTTTGAGGTAAAATGTTCAGCTGACCTTTTTACTGCAGATACTTTTTGGATCATTCTACAGTTGCTCTCCTCATACAACTTTCCGGTTCCTTTTTTCCATCAATAACAACAGAAAAAAGACCTTTTATCCCACTAAGGTCAGTTTGCCCATATAATAAAAATTTATTCAGACCTGACTCTTCATAGCTCTGCATGAACGTGAGGGTTGGGATATGTATATATGTAACTATTGCTTAGCATGAAACCTGAAAGGCAAAGATTCCATGGCTGCATAAGATCTGTGTCAGAAAATAGGAAAAAGAATTTGGAAGCTTTAAAAAATATTTTGTTTCATATTTGAAATAACTTTTAAAAAGTTGTTTATTTGATATTTTAAATGTACTATATTAAAATGCATTGGTCTTTTTTTTTTTTTTTCTTAATCATATAGAAAGATATATAAAATATCAGGTCTCTGGTACTGGATATTATCAAAGACATGATCCTTAAGTTTGATCTTCTATTGCAGCATTTGTGGTCATATCACCATACATGCAATGGCATCATCTTTTATACCAAATAGCCTTATGATTTGAAAAGATGCACTCCATTTAAAGAAACAGATTGTCAGGAGTATATCTGATACAATGAGTGAAACAAAACATCTCTCAGCTGTAATTTTATGTTTCCTTTTGTTTTGGACACAGCTCCTTTGTATGGCTTATAATATAGTATGGCCTTTAGGGTTGATCTTGTCAAAAACATGAGCTCAGTTTTCTTTGTCTTTCAGAATTCTGACCCTGATGCAATGTTATTCCAGTCTCCATTAGGACCCGCTGCTTATAATCTATACTGTGCAGGCTAGTATTTAAGCCTACTTTATAGCTTCAGATCTTCATAAATTCTTGTCATAACAATGTCTTTTTATCATTTCCAGCATTTGAAAACTTTTTCATTTTAATTTTCCCAACATACTGCACTTTTCTGTTAGTTAGTGCATTCTGTCAAATGCTTAGCTTTTAGCACATGTTCTTCTCATTGATTTCAGTCTTCTAGTTCTTTCTATTAAGCTACTACTGAAGTTATAACTTGCTGAATTGGAAACATAAGGAGTTATTTTCAGGATTGTTTCATCAGCAAGTATATGCAACTTGATAGAATTGAGTGGGAGAGAGAAATCCTAGGTTTGTTCTACCAAAAAAAAGTTTAAAAACCTATCTTTTGTTCTACTGATCCCATTTATCCGTGTGTCCCAAGGCTAAATTCACAATAGTGTAAAAACACTGACACATCTAAATATAAAATTCAGATTCTCAGAACAGCCCAACAAATGCTGCACAAATCTTAGTCCACAAAATACACAATGTTCATCAGTATCATCCCTCTGGCTGCCTCAAGCTGTTGTGATAGGCATGCACAGAACTGCATAACCTCACCTGTGCTGAGCAGTTTAGCACATGTTTTTGTCCCTGTGTTGCCTGACTACTTTGTATGTGAGGTCTTATCTGGTAAAAGTGCAAACTGCAGCTCTCTCCTAAGAGCTTATTTAGAAAAACAAGCAGGATGTGCCTGAGAAACTATCATTCACGTACTCAAAGGACATCCCAAACCATCATCAATAGGGTAGTCGTTGTACAAGAGGTGGTGACAAAGAGAACTATTCACGGTTCAGAGATTTGGACATTTCCTACACCTTTTGACTGCTCCTGCCCTGCCAGCAAAGGCTGCCTGGGTGCCTCACCAGGGTTGTGGCACCAAGGCTTAGCCAAATAGCTTGTTACAACCAGCTACCTTCTGTCTGTGTTGTTGAGCAAATAATTTATAATTCTAACTTGTGCATCCCCTACTTGCAATCTCTCTATGCATGACTCATGATGTTCAAACAAATATATACTCACTTCTGTAACACATTGTCCCCTTAGAATCTGCTGGGGTTTGATCTTTTTTTTTTAATCTCTTCGCACAAAACCAGATCAGCATTGTATGATACAATGCAGACTGTCAAAAAATGTGCCTATTGCCAGCCACATCATCTATTGATAACCATTTAGCCTTTGAGTGGTTATTGTGTGTCTACAGTCTTTTTGATTACCAAGCTGTTGTTACCATGTAATTTACTAACATACCTCAGCAGCCGTGAGGGCTATTGTGAATTTCATATATTTTCTTGAATCAAGTATTTTTAAATGACTGTATCTATCTTAAGTTTGCTTGGTTTGTTGGTAAAATTGTTGTTAGTACATATTCATCTCTGTTAGACCACAGCATGAGAAGCACAGTGTATTACACACTCTTTGCAAGGTGTTTTTCTTACAAAAAGCATTATTTATAACTATGTAATTATATTTCCTGCACTGTGGGTACATGAAAGATTTCTCACTTAGTTGCAGATTATTTAAAATCATAAAGCCTCTCTGTAGTGTGTCTTCTTCATTTTTTTTATTTTTCATAGAATTATTCCACCTCTCATTTAACATTTTTGTAATGAACGTGGCTTGAATTAATTGTTTAGTCACAAAAAAATCTTGTGATAGAAACTCTTACCTAGGCCATGTCCAGAAGAATGATTTTTTGAAAAGTAACAACTATCAGCTGATGTCAGCTACTCTCGTGACATTAATTGCATTCCCTTTTCATCCCAGGTTGAATGGTTGGATGAAGGTAATTTAATGAGAAAGCTGATGGAGACAAGAAATGTTATGCACAAAAGACTATTGTGAGATTTTCCATGCAATCAATACTGTTAATTTATATCCTGAAATGATGGAAAACTAGAGCACACTTTGAGCTTTATCTTGTCACTCTCCCCTCCTTTCCTGCACGTGTTCTGCAGCTCCACCCCAAAACTTCTCCACTGGGGAGCCAATGGACCCCAACAGTACAACCTTCCTACACTAACAATAAAAAAATAAATCTCACTTCACAGAGCTGTATTCACATATTCACAAAAAGAAGAATGTTAATAAATAAAATCCCCTTTCACTCAGTGCAACATTTTCTATTAAAGACATTCTGATCTAAGGAAAAACAAAACCAAATCAGACAGAACTTGAAGTTTTCAGTTGTTTGCTGCTGTGTAGGCACAACAATAATAGGTGGTATGATAGAAAGAAGTTAAGAGTAGATGAAGGGAAAATTAAAGTAACACAAATGTTTTTAAAGAGCCTGAAATTTACTCTTCACACAAGATATACTGTAATGTACCAGAGAGCTGGCCCAATATTTGCTTTTGCTTTTTCATCAGACCGTGGCTTCAAGGTAACCTTTCGTAAGCAGACCTGTAAGTAGCTCTAATTTACCCAAGACAAAAACAAAACCAGAAGGTCCCTAGTGATGTGCCGATTAAATACCCAGAGTATTCATGTAGAAAATTTTTCCTTTGGAGAATTTTAAGGTTTTTCTGAGGGGGTGGGGCTAGGTTTGTTTCTTCTTTGAAGCAGATACAGGCCTTTCTGGCTGCATTTTTGTGGAGCAAGGGTGACATTTTGCATTCAGAACTGGCTATGTGCATTCCCAGAATTTATTTTGGCCTAACTTTCTTCTTTAAAAGTAGTGGTCTGAACCATAAATGGGTACTGCATTTGCTGCTGTAATGGTCTTCATGTTGCAGCATTACACTCTTCAGGGAAAGGGAACCTTGTGGTTGTTCTAAACTTACTGATGTTTGGTTAAAGTTACAACTGTATGTTTTCATCTGGAAGGAAGTATTTGGATCTGTTATTTCCAATCAGTGGCAGTACACAAGTAGATTTTCCAGTAACTC
This sequence comes from Aquila chrysaetos chrysaetos, assembly GCF_900496995.4. NCBI lineage: Eukaryota > Metazoa > Chordata > Aves > Accipitriformes > Accipitridae > Aquila > Aquila chrysaetos. The sequence continues at coordinate 15,341,453 of NC_044030.1, read as the reverse complement.
AGACATTGGCTCTTGATTATGCCTTTTGGGAGCTCAGGCTCAGTTCACTTCTTTGGACAGGGAACATGAACTCCCAGAAAAGTTGTTGCTCAGTATGCTAAAGAATATCTTGTTGTGGGTAATGTACTATACTTTCTAATACTAAGGTTTCTGCCAAAGAAAGCCTAATTAAGCAAAACAGAAAAGCATCAAAATGAGTGATTTTGAGAGTCACCTTTTCCAGCATGTTCTCTACTGTAGTAGATAAGGTGTTCTCTGGAGATATTAAAATATCTGGGAAGGATTTCAGAAACCATCTGAGAGAAGTTGAACACAAGTCTTTGCCTACCATGTGGGAGGCATCCTTCAATGCTGTAAATATTCTAAATTGAACCATTCTTTTTTTGTTGTTCTTTTTCTCTGTTTTTGTTGTTCTCTGCTTAAAGCAAAAAAAGAGAGAAAAGTGGAGTAGGTGGCCTTAATTTCATGTTAATACTCTCTTCTTCACCAATGGATTTAAACACATCTTTATTTCTTTGGGGATTATTTTTAACAGTAACATCAGGTGACTCTACTGCTGTCCTGAGAACTTACACAATCTTCTAAGAGAAGTTTTGAGCAGTATGTTGTTCTTATTCTGTATAACACTTAGTGTTCAGGTAGAGTAGAACATGTGTTGCTAATATTTTTGTCTTCAACAGTAGAATATTGTAATATTGGAAACCATAAAGAAATTAAAATGGACAAACTATGTCTCTGGATTTTCCCTTTCTTTTTGTTTTTCCTTTTTTTTTAGTCAGTGGCAAAGCCAGAAAGAAATTTGACATTAAATTCAGTCAGAATAACTTGTTCTTTCTCTAGTCTTTCCAGTTTAGCACATAAAGTAGGCATCATTCACAAATCTCTAAACTGGTTTGCCTTTAGCCCTAAAATCCCAAAATGCCAGAGACAATTCCATAATTGGATCTGGAATTATGACATCAAGTGAGTCTCATTAAAAGCATTTAATGTATGTATTTAACATACATACGTATAGAAAATCTTACTGAAGTAGAAGAATTTGCTTCACCATTTTGAAATCAGTACCACCAAGCCACTTTGCAAGAATGTAACAGTCTGCCCATTCTGATTAAGTGATACATGGGATGACATTTTACAAACAAACAATAAAAACTCCTTTGTTATTATAATCATTGAAGTTCCAGGGTAGGACATCATAGTCAATCTTTCACTTATTTCAACCACAAACTGCACTTTTTTCTTTATGTCTGGTACAATGTTTTAAGCAAAATACTTTCATTTTACTCATTAACATGTGAATTAATACACTAACTTAAATTACTTTTACTTGGTTCTTCCTGGCAGAAAATCTGCCAGGATTTTCTTGTATTTTTCCCAGAGCATTCATCCCATCTACAAACAGTTAACAGATCTACCCTTAAGTGAATTGCCCTTGCTCTGAAAAACTGATGCAGTAGTTTCTTTCCTTTTTTTCTAGGAAACTACCCTGCAATTGTGATATGCAGTTTACAACACATAAAGCATCCAGGAGAGTTTTTCATTTGCATTTTCTTAAAAAAACATAGCAAAAAAACCCCAAACCAAACAAAACACCAGAAAAAGCCCTATTAGGCTGTCAAGTTATTCAACCTTCAAAATATTGAATAAAACTTGCCAGCAGTATAGGTTTCTCAAAAATTCAAAGGTATAAACTAAAGACATAGGCAGGTTATATTGTTCTCTGCTCATTCCCAATACAGTTGTAAGAGGTTTTTGTAACATTAAACTTCTTCTGCACAGTATGGATGAGGACTCTTCTGAGTGAACTTGATATATAACCAGTGGCTAATTCTCCTGTCCCAGATGTACACTGTGCTTGCCAGTGGCACACATTATGCCTTTGATTTGTGAAAGCTTGAAATACAAGTGCATAAAGCCACCACATTGAGAAGGCTGACATTTGGGTTTTTTCTCTATCCATTCCCAAGGTTGGAGGAATTTCAAAAAACTGGAAGCAACATCGATGCACCCCTCACTGGAAATCGGTCATGGTGGGTAGTGTATCACTTACCTTCAGACACTACTGCGCCAGTGGAGGATGGATAACTTTATTCGTAATGCACTGGATTAGTATTTAGGAATTCTGAGTGCAATTTCATTCTCTGCTTATTTCTATTCCCTCAGGGAAATAATTTAGTGTCTGTCTCATTTCCCCTGTTGTCAAATAGCAATAATATTGCCTTACGTAACTGGATGGAGGGGAAGTTTGTAGTTGTGTGGGACTCAGATGTTTGTAGTGATTAGGTGGGAAATGTTAGATAACCTGATAGCAGGACACAGGTAGCTCCAGAAAGCTTCAGGTGGAGAGAAATACAGGTGTTTGAAGTGTCTGCAACAGGAAAATACATAAAAAGTATTTTTTTCCTGGAGAGGGCCACACGCATTTATATTCCACATTTTTCCTTCTTCTTTTGGTTTCCTTCCTCCCTTACTGCCTTTCTTTTCCAGCCTATCACATCTTCTGTATTTTTAAATTATATTTCCCTTTTCACTGCCGACATCCTTTACTCAGTTGTCTTCTCCTTTACTCACCCAACTTCATGTCTTCAGTTATCAACTCTCAACTCTAAATTTGCCTTCTTCCTTCTCTACATGTCCTTATTCTTTTGTTATACTACTCTCTAATCTTCACAGTTGCCCTATGCCCATGTTTGCTGATCCTGCTGTTGGTTTTATACTACAGAGTATCTCTCTGAATTTGAATTATAGGAACGTTCCAAGGCTGCTGTTTCCATGTGAGTTTCAGACTTACCTGTGCATACTTGGAAAAGTCACCCCGAGCAAGGTGTGTATTATCTTTCCCATGTGGACATTGATTTCACTTGTGGTTTTGACAGAACAATAAGATCCCTGCTGATGCATGTATATCTCTTTATATGTATTTTGCATTTTGTAGGACTGTATAACCAAGGGGAAAAAAGCTAAATTCAGAGAGAAGTCTTTTCCTTTTTAAAACTTCAGAAGCTGTAACCCAAAATATATTTTCCATGCACAAGTGGTTTCCAAGTTCATTTATGCAGCACTGGAGAAACTGAAGTTCTTATCTGATCTGAGGTACTGCTCATAGAGAGTGACATAGCAATTTTATAACCCAGCAAAAAAAGGGAAATATAGTAATCAAATAACTCACATTTTTAACTCCCACAATAAGTGACAAAGAGGATATCCAAACTGTGTTTTCATTCATCTGCAGTTTTATCCCTCCTTGCTCTCTCTGGAGAGTAGTGATACCCTATTTTATCTGTGTTGTCCTGATGTGAAACTGAACAACCACATGTGGCTTGTGAGCTCTGAATGGAGAAAGATGCCTGAAAGTAGCCTTGTCAGAGGAGACAATCTAGTGGGACAGAAAATTTAATTGGGAAATAACTCTTGTGTAATAGCTTGAGTAGTGCACTGCTGTGACTTATGTTTTCTCAGAAGGGCTCACCAAAAGCATTGTGGTTTGGGGTGAGAGCAGCCCAGTTAATTCCTTTCAGCAAAGACAGTTCACATTTTTGTAGCTTTCCTCATTTGTGTGCAAAGCCAAGTAAGACAATTATCTTTATCTTATGGTTCCTGCCCTCATTCCATTAGTATATTATTCTATTACACAGCTAGTCTAGAATCCAGTCCTTCAGGACTTTAGTATCTTATTGGGCCAAGATAATTGAATATTTATTTCTCGAGGCAAAAGAAAAAGTCTGAGGTTTTTTGTTAGTTTTCAGTTGTGGGTTTTTTTTTTCTTTTTCTCTCCCTGTACAGAATAAACATGAATGCATTTCTAAAATGCAAAAGAAGTGATTTCACTGCCACTATAAAGTGAAAAGAAAAATATTTAGGAACTGGGGAAATGTTCCTTACCTATTAAAACTTCTGTGTACTGCAACTGTAATTTTGGCTGATTTCTAATTCACTGCATGGTCAGAACAAATAAGGTCCAAGTGTTGATCTGCTCTTCTTGGTTCAGTGCATTCAAAACCAGAACTAACAGATCAAGATTAATGTTAATTTCCTTGACCATTTTTTTCTGTGTGCGTGGTTTTTTTTGGAGGGCTTAGTTGTTTTTTGGTGGTTTGGTTTCCCAAAAGAAAACTTGACTGCATTAGTTCCTTGATGAGTCTTCATTCCACTCCATCTGCAAAATGGGCTACAATGATGCAGCTTTTATTCTGAAAGGATGTAAGATTTCTGGAGGAAGAAATTGGTATTACCTCTGCACTGCCATTTTTTTTTTAACCATATATCTTGATGAGTAATTTAACAGCAGGACTGTTTGAGTAGTAAGATCTTGGTAAAAGTAGGTAGTATCTGACCTTTGATTAAAATATTTGTCTTTTAAAAACAAAAATATGACATTGGTACATCCATTCATCTCATATATTTATTCCAAGTATTAAAAAACTGATGAAACAAATTAATTGGAATAGTTGATACGTGGTAGTTACCAAACTGGTTAATGTAAAACTAAGAAAAAAATTTTTCATCCCAATCTCAAATTAGAAGCTGTCAAGGATGTGTCAGATTGACTTTATTTTTACTCAATAATAATAAAGTTTACTCTACACTTTCCATGCAATATTAGAACTGGAAGCTGATTGTTCAGATTGCCTAGGAGCTAAGAATGCTGCAGGTATATTTAAAGGCTAGAATGAAGCAAACTCATCCAAATAGCAGAATTAAACCCTGACATGGTTTAACCCGAGCCAGCAACTAAGCACCATGCAGTAGCTCACTCACTCCCCCCCCACCCAGTGGGATGGGGGAGAAAATCGGGAAAAGAAGCAATACCCGTGGGTTGAGATAAGAGCGGTTTAATAGAACAGAAAAGAAGAAACTAATAATGATAATGATAACACTAATAAAATGACAACAGCAATAATGAAAGGATTGGGATCTACAAATGATGCACAGTGCAATTGCTCACCACCCACCGACCGACACCCAGCTAGTCTCCGAGCGGTGATTCCCCGCCCCACTTCCCAGTTCCTATACTAGATGGGACGTCACATGGTATGGAATACCCTGTTGGCCAGTTTGGGTCAGCTGCCCTGACTGTGTTCTGTGTCAACTTCTTGTGCCCCTCCATCTTTCTTGCTGGCTGGGCTTGAGAAGCTGAAAAATCCTGGACTTTAGTCTAAACACTACTTAGCAACAACTGAAAACATCAGTGTTATCAACATTCTTCACATACTGAACTCAAAACATAGCACCCTACCAGCTACTAGGAAGACAGTTAACTCTATCCCAGCTGAAACTAGGACAAACCCCGTTTCATGTTGACCAGTTAAGGAGACTGCTGAATGAAAGAAGACATTAAATCTTGTTCTCAGAGTTTTAATTATCATCTATAACAAACAAAAATACACTACCTACTCTTACAAAGCCTGAATGATTTGTTGTGCTCCATATATACATGCACATACTCAAGTTTTCCTGCTTCCTTGAGGGGAATCCATTACAAAGGTCAATATATATTTCATTCCATCTGTGGTGAAAATCAACCTTTTAATTAGATATTATTAATGAGTTAAGAAGGCCACAAAATATAAATAAACTATTTCAGATCCTTTTATTTCCCTATCACCCTCATATTACTGCCAATTTCATGCTAAACCCAAGGCATTTGTGAGTGCTGCAACTGCCACTGAATTTGCCAGCAACCCTTTTGAAGCATCACTGATTTTGACCACCTACTTCAATCATATTTAGAGGATAAATCAGTTGACCATAGCTTTGGACAACTGCTGGGTGGCATTGCCCAGACAGCACTGTTGGAGAAGTGATGTTGAACGTTTAAATGGCTGGTCAAATTAGATTTTTTTGATTAAGCTTCTTTGTGCTAGAAGATGCTTAGGCTATGCTAATTATTAATTGAGAGAAACTGTGTTCCTGGATTAGGAAAGCTTTCTAAGTTTTTATACACTAAAAGAAGCAGCAATCCATAGCAAGACTGCCATGTGGATGGATTGTGTTAATTACCATCAACGTGATTTTTCTTTTTTCCACATAAGAAACTCTGAGAACAACTTGCTGGTATATTATTAGGTGGTCTATGATTGTCTGAAAAAGGATGAGACACAAGCAGTGGATGCAAGTTGTTAAGTTGTTTAAATGGTGTGTCAGTGATTTACTATAGCAGAGGATGTAGACCTATAACCTGTAAAACATTATTATTGATTTAAGTCTTATCTGTTAGCTGCATGATATAGTAATGTTAGTAGACTTATAAGATTTCAGAAGACAGATAAGTAAAGCTAGAAAAATCCATTTTGGTGATCTCATCTGACAAGTCCTCAAGAGATACCCGCACTGTTTAAGACATCAGTCACCGATGAATAAATGGCAAATTTGTGGTCTAACCCCAGCCCAGGCAGTGCCTGGATATGTTTTATCCATCTGGACTTAGAACATGCCACTGCCTGAGTCCTACTTCCACTTTGCTTCTAGTTGATATTGTTTTGAAAGAGAAGGAAAAAAGGTGAGGGTGATCGTCATTAGTTTTTCCTCTTCTATCTCTAATTCCTGTGTTCTAGTCCAAAACCAGGTAACAACTGCATTGTTATTCTATATGAATATAAATGTCACATCAGAATCAGGGCAGAAAGCCGGTGTGCTTTATAAATAGAAAAAAAAAGCCTTAAACTACAGATGAGACAATTATTGTCTTCAAGACACCACCAATCCGCCGTTCTCACTTAAGTACATTGTAAATGTGTTCATGAAGGAAGCAGAAGATGCAACATTTTGTCTCCCACAACATTTAGTACTTCAAAAAAAATTAATAAATTCTTATTCATGCAGACCACTTAATGATGTTTTTTTTCTTCATTATCATGGAAATAGCTAAGGTAGGATGTGATTTTATAGTGGTGCAGACTGGTATAATTTAATAGACAATTTTTTGGACCTATACTGCTTTACAGTGCTGAAGTTCACACCATGTGCTATTGTAGCTTCCTTAATTTATTTTGCAATTTGCAACTTTCTGAAAGTTGGAAGAGAGATCTAATCTTTGCCAAAAATCCCTAAAATAATCTAGTGCTCTTCTGATGCATTCTTGTAAACACTGATCACACTATATGTGTGATCCTTGCACCCTCAAGTAGAGAATGCACGAAGCACAAGTTTTAATTTCTTCAGTAGTGGAATTTAGGTGGACTTAAAATATTAGTATAAAAAAGATCATATCTTCCAATAATTATCTCTGTGCACTGCTAATGTCTTTATAAGCCTGCAGTACCTCACATTCACTTTGACTCTAGGCAAATAAAAACAGCAGGTACAATTTAGCAGGAAATCAGAATCTGTTATTTCTTCTTGTTTTTATGATAGCTCACTATGTCTGTCCCTATCAAATTCCAAATTTAATGAACTGCAGTTTCAAGGGTGGGCTGTTCTCCTGTATTGTAATCCAAGCAAATCAGTATGTGTGATTCAGTCAAAAGAAACCTCTGAAGAATATTATGTTGTAGTAATTTAAAGAAAAAAAATAAAAAGGTGAAAAAAAAAAATCAACATTGGTGTTCCCGACACCAAGAAGGGGAAAACTCTATCTCCAGCTTGAAACTCCATTTATCCTTGTGCACCATTGACCATACATCCAATCATGTAGTCTTTCTTCTTGAGATCTGCAAAATTCACCTTGCAAAATAGTGGATGTGAATTAGGTATGTATTCAGATGTTTTCTTGGTGTGATAGGAGGATAGATCCTTTGTTATTGTAGGACTTCTCACACTAAAGGCTGACTGACACCTGCAGCCTTTTCCCATAGCTGAAAGCAGTCCTGCCAGTGGTACCACTACTGTAGCAGGTAGCATTGCCAGCAGGCAAGAAACCAGTAACGTTTCCTCTCCTGTAGCTACAGGTCTTGCTTCAGTGGGTGCTGAAAGAGGGAGGTGGCTTCAGCGTAAAAGTCCTACAGTTCCAGGAGCGTGAAGGATGAGAAAAAGGTTGCAGTATCTTCAGTGCTACCTTTCACTTCAGTGGCGAACACAAAACAATGGCTCCAAAGGAACCCCACAGATTTTAATTGTTGAAAGGAAAAAAAAAAAAAGAGAGAAACTGACTTTTCCTCCTTCCCTGTACCCTTGGAACTCCACTGCCCAAAAGCTTAAAAAGCATTGTAACAACTGGTGGTATCATTATACTGTTTAGGTATACAGTCAGATACAGTCATCACTGAACAGTTGCTTAGCTTTTAGAATCTTTCTTTTGATGGCTAGATTATGACTATATAATTCCACTGTGATTAAAGTAGTGTGTTGTTCGGAGTTACATACAGAAGTTCAATGAGATGTCTATTCCCTACTTTATCTGCTGCTTCCTTTTACCTATCTTTATGTTGTGTTTAGAGATTAGGAGGCTTTTTATGTTTCTTGTTACTGATGTTATAGCTGGTATAAGAAAGTATAACCCAAATTAAAACCTATTCTTTCCCTCAGCAAGCTCTCTCTCATTACTCAAAAGATGCATGTGATTTTACATGTTCAGATTCCTTTTACTTCATATTTTTATACTTTATATGCAGCTTCAAGATGGCCTATTTTAGCTAATGAGTTTTGCAGGAAGCACTCAACATTGCAGGTTTACATAAATTGTACTTCTTCGTTGACATTTTGGTAAATGTTAAAGGTTCTGATCCCATCTATGTTTATATCGTTATTAGAAGATATAAAAACAACAAGGATAACCTACCTTATTGTTGTTTGTCTAAGTATTCACTAAATACTATTAATTTGATTATTATAGCAAATTAAAGCAGAAAAGAGTCAGAGTTTATTCACAGCTAAATTACAGAAATCAGTGGGTTACACAGTATTTGCATTTTAATTAAGTCATGAACATTTAATGTTATGTGCTGGAAATACAGACGGATTCTCTGGCTTTATTGAAATTTAACATTCATCTCATATTATTTAATTTTTGGTAGAATTTTGTATCTGTGTGTCTGCAAATATCCACGTGTGTAAGCATACAATTTTGTTACTAATGCATGTCCATAATATGCCAAAATTAACAGACAATTTTTCCTATAGATCATCAAAACAATCCTAAATCTGCACTACAGGTTATGCAATAATTTGGTTTTATTACCATGAAATAAACTTTAAAATACCCCTTGATACTTGGCTGTTCAGCTTACAGGCTAGGTGTTGAGAAAACCTTAGATTTGCAACACTCCAGTGCATGACGTGCTGTTAAACTGTAAACCAGACAAGTTCTTCACCTTAGGGTCTGTGCAATGTAAATTCTAAGTAATAACGTTTTGGCATCTGGTCTCCATTCTGAAATTCAGTGTAAAATTCTTCATAGCCTGTCTTTATATAATACATAGGGAAAGTTGAGAATATCCCAGGTTAATTCACAGCAACCAAACAGCAGTGCAGAGAGAAAACCCTTTGTCCAGACCAGCAGCCCTGTCTGAGCTTGGTATCTCCAACCAAAAGCATTTCAAGCCCAAACAGAAAGTAGGGGCCTGCAGTCTTTCTTCAAAATAACTTTTTACTTTTGGCTTGTTTGCTTTTGATGGATATCAGGAGGATGTAGTACTACTCACTCTGGTCTGTACAACCGCCAGGATGAATTATTTCTGCTGAAAGGAGAGGGATATGCAGGTTTCATTATCTCCTCAACATGAGGGAAATCTATCCTGTAATCTTCCATTTCTAAAACATACTCAGTCATTAGTGATATTTCAAGTGAGGAGAGTGCTCTCACCTGTTAAATTCAAAGCTAGAACAGGCAAGCAAGAGCTTCATCTAGGTCCATTTTATCAGGCAATTGTCCTAAAATCTTATTTTTTACATTGGTCAAGGAACATGTCTCATTATCCCATGAAAACTGGAAAAGAAAGATTGAGGGAGTCAAAACATTTTTTAGGCAAATATTTGGCAGTTTCCTCTGATGGAAAGGAAGATCTTGATCCAAACTGCAGCTCTGAATTGGCTACCAAGCGGACACTGTTTTGTTATTCACACAGGCTGAAACCAAGACAATGGCCTCTAGGAGACCTGAATCTTTCTGTCACCCTTATGAGAAAAGGTGTCCTGAAGACATATCACTTTCAGCTTGGCTCCTTGTAGCTACTTGATGAATCTGGGAGGTCTGGACTTGTGAGCAGGTATCAGGAGATTCAGGGCTACGCAATGATGTGCTTCACCCAAGTTCAAAATCTATCATCTAGAAAAACAGTAAAGAAGGTGCCAGGGGATTTTGCTGTACAGCTCTCACGTTAATGGAAGCTGTGTGACTAAATCCCTGTACTCAACAATGAAATTCTATCCCTTAAGTGAACATATTAGGAGAAATAAGGAATTAATTCAGAGGCTGAATGAAACTTGCAAGTTTATGGTGCAATGATTGCCTTCTCCACTCTATAGGAAAACTACTTAAGTCAAACATAGCAAAATGTAAACTGCAGAAAGTACTGAATGTTATATAGCTTCAGTCCAAGCTCTGTCTCCCCTTGCTGCTGTTCTCATTGGTATGTAGCACAAGCCCTATACAGAGTGCTGGCTTTAAAAGAGTTGAATAGAATAAATGTCAACACTAAATAAATCTTATTGCCAACAAGCTGCCAGGAAATGTTTATCACAGTTCTGGTAATGTTCAAAACAGTTACTGCACAATGATGAATCATACCTTATATTGCACACATGTTGATCATAAATATTTATCAGACTTCTGGCAATTTCCACAATGTTGAAGACACTCCAGAATTTGTTGAAGAGAATGTCTTTGTTCTATACAGTAGGTAGATTTCTCGACTTAAAATACAAGCAGAACATGTTTAACTAGTGTTAGGTGGTTTCGCCAGAGATAAAGGAAAGATGGATCTCTTCGTGAGGTAGTGTACAAATATATAGAGACGTACTAATTTTACTGTGTTCTGACAATCTTCTTTTATTGTCTGATTTTTTTTTTTAATAAAACTTTGATTTTATATTTCCTGATAAATCAAGTCATAAGGTATTCATGGTATCAGTGCCACAGTAAACATTACATGAATTCCTTCAGGTCTTATTTAGGAGGCTTTGAAGTTAATGAAGGCTTGATTATGGTTTAATTGGGTACAGACACAGGCTGTAGTGTCTACTGTTATAGCAGATACACCCTTCAGTTATAAATTTTAAAACATGTATATTGAGCCCAGCACACAAAGGCCACAGTAAATAGAACTAAGTATATTGCTGGCTGATACATCAGTGTTGCATTGGTAGCTATATGGATGGTTTAACTGTTTGGAGAAGGATGAAATGTACTAGCTTGAAAAAGATTAAAAACTTCAAGTGAGGATCATGTTTCTCTTCCATTCCTCTACAACATCATGCAAAACATAGCATGGTTCCGAACTATACAACTGAAAATTAAATGATGGCATAAATAAGCTTTGGTACATTTTAGTGTTGTAAACCTCTATGATTTTGTGCTTTGAGTTCTGATGCGTGTCAGGCACATAACGCTATGCTACTGATGGGAACTGAGAGAGCAGCTTAGTGGCTTATGACAGAAGAAAAGAAACTTTTATCCATTTTTATATCCAGTCTCATGCCCTAAACATTAGATCTTTCTTTCATTTAGACCTTGCCATCTGATGCGATGCTTGCTGCAATATTGCTATGATGGATCAGGAGCAGGGAGAATTCAAAGGCATCGCCGTTTGAGGGCAAAGTGAGACTAGTAGTCTGCATTTTCCCCAATCTGAGAAGAATAAGAAAGCCTCCTTTACTACTCTGTGTTTTGATTAGAGCCGTGGGTTCAAAATGCTTTTTCCCTTAAACATAATTTTTTTTTTCTGCATTTATATTCTGAATAAAGAGAAAGACTCTAAGAACAGGATTATGTTAGGAAAAAAAGTCCCAACATGACCCTGCCACACAATAAAAATTAATAATTGCACATTCTCTTATATTGGATAAAAATCAGAAAGTTGCAATATACTTCACAGGCAGATTTAAATTGCTACATGATAATACATGATCATTTATTCAGATATTAACTAAGAATTACTACCTGGCAACTTAATTATGCAAAACTCAGCATTCTTATAAATATCATTCTGAGAATTTCTCCCTCCTTTAAAAATAAAGAAAAATTTTAGGGCATCAGAAATGGATATTTCAAGACAGATAAGGGGGTTTTTTTGTTCACTAGCAGCTAAAATCTTTGCTCTAGGAGTGCTTTGGGCTTTTATAGAGAAATCCCTTTTAATGAGGTATGTGCTTGCGATAAGATCAAAGGAATTTCAGGAAATAAAATGAAAATGAGGTCTCAAAGAATTAGTAGTGAAAACCAAAAAAACCCCAAGAGTCCGTTATCCAGTTACTAACCAGCTTTTGAATTATCTCTGAAATCAGAGCATTCTTTATTGTACTATTTAAAAAAAATTAATCACTCTGGAACCCAGACTGTACACTCAGTTCTCTGACATAGAGCAATAAAGTTTTACACAACAGTGTGACCATATATGAAAAGCCTTTAGGCTCAAAATAACCTTTACCTTCCACAAAAGGAGCTTCTCACAGCAGTGAGGTAAAATTACCATGTTCCCTTACTATTTTTCTATTCAAGTAACTAGAGAAAGGAATGATTTAGTAATGGCTCTGGTAATGAGCCAAAATGCATTTTAGAAAGGTACAAAAATACATGCTAGGATTTGCCTGCCACAGCTGAAAAGTGTAAGCTAATGGAACCTAAAGTGCTTCAGTGTGGAAAGAGCTCTCACACTTCCTCTTCTATGGGATGAAAGAAAGAAGACAGAAGGTTGTATTTTAGGAGGGACATTTTACATGTCTTCAAGGGTTTCATCTTCCATATAAAGTGTTTTTTCCATACTGTATTGGGTTTGCATAGCAAGGTTTTGGTATCAGGAGGGCTAGAGGGGTGGATTCTGTGAGAAGCTGCTAGAAGCTTCCCCTATGTTTGACTGAGACAATGCCAGCCATCTCCAAGATGGACCCACCACTGGCCAAGGCCGAGCCCATCAGCAACAGTGGTAGCATCTCTGGGATAACAGATTTCAGAAGGGAAAAAAAGTTGCAGCGGGCACAGAAACTGCAGCTGGAGAGAGGAGTGAGAACATGTGAGAGAAACAACCCTGCAGACCCCCAGGTCAGTGAAGAAGGAGGGGGAAGAGGTGCTCCAGGTGCTGGAGCAGAGATTCCCTTGCAGCCCGTGGAGGACCCCACGCTGGAGCAATTGGATACCCGAAGGAGGCTGTGACCCCATGGGAAGTCCACGCTAGAGCAGGCTCCTGGCAGGACCTGCGGCCCCATGGAGAGAGGAGTCCACGCTGGAGCAGGTTTGCTGGCAGGGCTTGTGACCCCGTGAGGGACCCATGCTGGAGCAGCTCGTGAAGAACTGCAGCCTGTGGGAAGGACTCACACTGGAGAAGTTAGTGAAGGACTGTCTCCTGTGGGAGTGACTCTACGCTGGAGCAGGGGAAGAGTGAGGAGTCCTGCTCCTGAGGAGGAAGGAGTGGCAGAGACAATGTGTCATGAGCTGATCGTAACCCCCATTCCCTGTCCCCCTGTGCTGCTCAGGGCAGGAGGAGGTAGAGAAAATTGGGAGTAAAGTTAAGCCTGTTAAGAAGGGAGGGGTGGAGGGAAGGTGTTTTAAGGTTCGTTTTTATTTCTCATTACCCTACTCTGATTTCCTTGTCAATAAATTAAACTAATTTCCCCAAGTTGAGTCTGTTTTGCCCATGACAGTAATTGGTCAGTGACCTTTCCCTGTCCTTATCTCAACCCATGAGCCTTTTGTTATATTTTCTCTCCCCTGTCCTGAGGAGGAGGGGGAGTGATAGAGTGGCTTTGGTAGGCAGGCACCTGGCATCCAGCCAGGGTCAGCCCACCACACATACTCTGTAGTTTTAAAGTTATTTCATTTATTACAGCAGTCAGACTGACTATACATAGGAAAGAATAAGTAATACTGCAAAAGGCTTACAAGCTGAAAAGCATGAGATGAAAAGCAAAGAGAAATAACTGCTGTCTGTTTTTGAAGATCAGGAAATATGGTCCAGAGAAATTAGGAACAAGCCTTACAAATTACTTAGACAAAATCATCTTATATGAGAGTTAAACTGACTTGAGCAGAAATTAAGCACTTCTGAAAATACCTGCTACATGCTTTCCTGCACCTGAAGGAGCCCAGATCCTATCAGCAATTGCCTTCCCAGGACTATATACAGGAAATACACAGGTTAGCATAGAGAACTATCAAAAAAAGTCATGATTTGTGACATATGCCACAAAAGTCACATGCACAATTACCTAGAAAGAATAGGGTGATTGCTAATCATGTTCAATTCAATCCCTAGTTGCATAACAAATGCAGGCTTCAAGTCTTTATAAGGACATTTATAGACATTCTGAAAAAAATAGTACAGAACATAAGAATTAGCTTTGCAAATAACTTCTAAAGTGGGGTTTCAGCTATCATCAAGACTGTGTTTGTTAGATGTTCTTGCGCAGCCTGAAAATCAGCATTCTGATTCACCTTTATTCAGAGTATTAACACCACTTGAAACTTAAGGTTTCTTTGTTTCTTTTTTCTTCATTTGCTTCTTCATAACTCTGGTGTTAATTCAGTATATCCTAGCTGTGTTCACTGTTTATCTATATTTGGTTGCTCAATAAATGCTTTTTTTTTTGCTTTATTTTACTAAATACTCTTGACTTCTACATCAAAAAGTAGTTCATGAGCGGGTTGCCATGGTGATTTCAGGTAGCTGGAAAATGTCAAGATATAATGTGTTGTGCATGTAAAGCTACAAATATGAAAACAAAGCCAAAAGTAATTTTTTTGAGCACAATGTGGTAACAAAGTAACTACATGGATAACTAGTGAAACTGGAAAAACTAACTATTTTGTAACCACCAAAAAAGGTACAAACTCTTTCAAACATAAAATTGAGAGCTCATGTAAAATATTAGTAAAAAAAATTAATATATGGATATTAATTTTGACAGTGTCAAGTGTCCTGAAGGCTGTCTGTCACCTTTGACCTTAGTGTTCCAGCCTCTGGATAGAAATATTTTTTTTGTAGAACACTACAGACATGGACAAAATATTAGTCTAAAAAATTAGCCTCTTCAAATGCCAGATTGGGTCTTTTTGATTGTTCTTGCAGGTACAGGCTTATACACCATCACCTACATGTACATAGATGCAACAGATACTTTTGCTTTGCTCAATTTATCATGAAGTTGGGAGTGAGACAGAATAAAGAAGCAGGAGGTTGGAAACCAATTGAAAATTCTGCCTTAAAACTGGACATCAACAGAGGTTACGGAGGTGCATTTGGGCCTCTGATAATGACTTGATTAGTCAGTTTAGAATATATGGAAGACTGAAAATTTAGGAAGGTATTGATACTTCTAGAGAAGACAGATTTTCAGTTGCTTAACTCTGCTTCTCTTAACATCTGTTTTCAGAGAATTTGCATCTATCTGGATATGCCTAAAGAATAATGTAAGCTTGCTTATTTGAGAAGGTGATTTTCAGAACAGAGATAATCTTTTAGGAAAACAAAATAAATAAACATCATTTAAAGCAAAATTTATTTGACCAGAGAACATAAACAGGATTTTAGTTTTGAATTTCAGCTTTTATTGTTATATCACAAAATACTATTTTCTTTGTGATTTATTTAAGTCTTCTATTAAACTTATGAGAATGCATTGCTTTGTCTTAGCAATGTGAGTCAAAGAATGAAGCCAAGTCCCCCAGCCAGTAACTACATGTTACTTTGCTAGTGCTGAAAAGGGGATAGCACAATGGGTAATCTCATAACCTAATCTTCCTTTCACTCTTCCCAGCCTTTTGTGCACTCTAAGGGACAATACAAGGAAGCAAATCACCAGGCTTCCTCTTTTACAAGTACACGTAGCAGTGCTGCAATTGGTCCCCATCCCTCAGGCTCATCTCCATTGCTGGAGATCTTCATGCTCTGCACCAGTGTGGGGGTGTGCTCCCCATTCCACCCACCCCAGTTCCAATGGCTGCATCCAGCTTACTCCGGACTTTGGGGATGCATGGCAACATGGTAGTCAAGGGCTGCCTGGAACGGTGAGCCAGATGTCTTGCTGGTATGCAAATATGACTATAAGTCAAACATTTTACTTTATAAACAGTGGACTGCCCAGGGCCCCTTGAGTTCTTGTCCACGGCAGCGGGAAGCACACCAGAATCTCCCCTTGAGTAAGTACACCCCTCAGGGTTACTCCTCAAGGCTGGGAGGATCCTTGTCGCAACAGATGCTCAGTAAGTGGTTAATAGCATGCTGAACTTTGAAATCTCAGCTAAGTGATATAAAGGATTGATTGCACATATGTAATACTCTAGATGTAAAGCATTCACCAGGTCTGGGACTAGGGTTGGATCCAACCACACCTAGACTACTCTCTGAGAAGGAGTTTAGAAAGCAAGAGGGTCCATTCTGAACCTCATGACTCAATGGGGAATTCCTCCTGACAGTTCTGTCTGACCCTGTCCTCTATGCAGTAAATAATCAAGTGCAACCTTGCTAAACCCCTGTGGCATTTACTATCAAACTTTAAGTCACTGTTTTATATCAATAAACATATTGCTATTTCTTGGTTATGAGTGAAGAGCGTCAGTCCATCTGCAACAACCAGCAGTGGGGCCAGAACTTAAGTTATCTTGGTCATATGTTAGGTAAATATTTCCCAGGCTTGGGAGTGGGTATGGAAGACAAGACTTCATCATCCTCTGTGATTTTCAGAGCATATAAAAATATCTGAAAGGCTTGCTGTGACAGTGTTGGACAGTTGTTTTGGGCAGCAGGAACTAAACCTGCAGTAGTCAAAGTCTATATTGTCTGCATGGAAGACATCCAAGAGAAACCTGTTCTTTAGCATGCCCCAACTTCTTTGAGAAAGCTGCTTGGATTGAATTTCAGGAACAAAATAGGACGTATGTGTCAGAGCCCAATACTCTCTGGCCAAGTTCTTTTGGCCATGTCACACTTAGAGTTGTAGTGTTTAATATGAAGTTTACTTATTTGAAGATATTTGATGTTACATGGAATTTCAGATTTAGTAGAGTTTTAAAAGCTATACTGAAAACACAATACAAACGTAAGTTACACCTGGCAAAAATACAGCTGTTGCAATACACAATTCAATGACAATACCAATGTGATTCCCATTACCAGTCTCTATAACGTGCTCATTGTCATGATGCTGGGTGTCCCCCGTTGCCAGGAAGCAATATGCAGGTTGAAGCCAGTTCAAGCCCCTTGCTCTCTTTGAAATTCTTTTGTTAGTTGTTCAGTTCTTGTATTCTATGTTGGGTTGAGACACATATTCACTGCCCCCATGCTGTTCTGGCTAACTCAGGGAGACACTCACACTCTTTTAATGAGCTTGGGGAGAAACACTTACTTCACCAGTTGATAGCTGTTTATCTAAAACATAGGTCACCTCCATTCCCCTTTGTGTTGAGATAAAATCAGCTTCTTTCAGGTGTGGTCAGTCACAACCTGCGTTATTGCCTGAACTTCATGGGCACATCACCCTTGTTCATGTCCTCTAAACTTTCTTCCATTTTAAGGGTTTATTGGTCAGTCACAGTGTGAAGAGTATGGTCACAAATACAGAAAAATGACATTTATGATGGGGTGATCAGCAACATTAAAAGCAATAGGAAGAAAGTCAAATTGATAGTGTGGAGAAAAACATAAACACTAAAGCAAATGCTGCAGATGGGGTGTTAACAACTAGTATAACTTATGTTTTTAAAGGGCTGTGTCACAGCACTTCATTTACATACACACACTGATGTCCTATTTCTAACTGTGCTGGGTTTGGCTGGGATAGAGTTAATTTTCTTCATAGTAGCTGGTATGGGGCTATGTTTTGGATTTGGGCTGAAAACACTGTTGACAACACAGGGGTGTTTCCGTTACTGCTGAGCAATGCTTACACAGAGTGGAGGCCTTTTCTACTTCTCAGCCCACCCCACCAACGGGTAGGCTGGGGATGCACAAGAATTTGGAAGGGGACACAGCTGGGACAGCTGACCCCAAGTGACCAAAGGGATATTCCAAACCATATGACATCATACTCAGCATATAAAGCTGAGCTGGAGGAAGAAGAAGGAAGGGGGGGACATTCAAAGTGATGGTGGTCTGTCATCCCAAGTAACTGTTAGGTGTGATGGAGCCCTGCTTTCCTGGAGATTGCTCTGCCTGCTGATGGGAAGTGGTGAATAAATTCCTTGTTTTGCTTTGCTTGTGTGTGCTGCTTTGCCTATTAAACTGTCTTTATCTCAACCCATGAGTTTTCTCACTTTTACTCTTCCCATTCTCTCCCCCATCCCACTGGCAAGGAGTAAGTGAGAGGCTGTGTGGTGCTCAGTTGCCAGCTGGGATTAAACCACAACACTAATAAACAATGCTGACAAGCAAATACTTCTTTCAGGGTGCCTTAACTTTCCTGTTGTGCTAATACAGGAATATTGTTTGGAAGAGGACTGTGGGTCTTAGAGCATAACCTGGTCAGTATGGGGAAAGTGTTCCCTTTTGTGCTTCTTCTGAACTGCTTTTGGTAAACATTATAGTGAGCTACCCGGGGAACTTTCTTCATCTACAAAAGAGTCTTTAAAGTGTAACCATGGAGCTATGTAAAAAACAAATCAAGAAAAAGAAAGTAAGAAACTATTGTTAATGCTGAATTACTAATTATATGGTTTTAATCATTAGTTTGCAGTATGAACAATATAAATGAAGGTCTTCAAATAGCTTTAAGTTTGTAAATGACACACAAACAGTTTTTCAGAGCCCAAGCTATGCACAGTCGTTTCTCCCTTTTATCCTATACTAAGTACTGAGAAAATTACCTTCAATAGCATCAGTAAGGCTTTTGACATGGTCCCCCACAGCATCCTTCTCTCTAAGTTGGAGAGAGATGGATTTGATGGGTGGACTGTTCGATGGGTGAGGAACTGGCTGGATGGTCGCATCCAGAGAGTAGTGGTCAATGGCTCAATGTCCAGATGGAGATCAGTGACGAGTGGTGTCCCTCGGGGTCTGTACTGCGACCAGTACTGTTTAATATCTTCATCAGTGACATGGACAGTGGGATCAAGTGCACCCTCAGCAAGTTTGCAGACAACACCAAGCTGAGTGGTGTGCCTGACATACCTGAAGGACAGGATGCCACCCAGAAGGACCTGGACAAGCCCAAGAAATGGGCCCATGTGAATCTCAAGAGGTTCAAAAAGGGCAAGTACAAGGTCCTAAACCTGTGTTGGGACAGCCCCCAGTATCAATACAGGCTGGGGGATGACTGGATTGAGAGCAGCCCTGCCAAGAAGGACTTGGCGTTACCGGTGGATGAAAAACTGTACATGAACCAACGCGAGCTCACAGTCCAGAAAACCAACCGTATCCTGGGCTGCATCAAAAAAATTGTGACCAGCAGGTCAAGGGAGGTGATTCTGTCCCTCTATTCTGCTCTGGTGAGTCCCCACCTGGAGTACAGTGTTCAGCTCTGGGGTCCTCAGCACAGGAAAGACATGGACCTGTTGGAGCGGATCCAGAGGAGGGCCACGAAAATGATCAGAGGGATGGAACACCTCTCCTATGAGGAAAGACAGAGAGAATTGGGGTTGTTCAGCCTGGAGAAGAGAAGGCCCTGGGGACACCTTATTGTGGCTTTTCAGTACTTAAAGAGGGCTTATAACAAAGATGGGGACAAACTTTTTAGTAGGACCTGTTGTGACAGAACAAATGCTAATGGTTTTAAACTAAAAGAGGGTAGATTTAGACTAGCTATAAGGATGGAATCTTTTACAATGAGGAAGCAGTTGCCTAGAGAGGTGATAGATGCACCATCCCTGGAAACAGTCAAGGTCAGATTGAATGGGGCTCTGTGCAACCTGGCTTGTTGAAGATGTCCCTGCATATTGCAGGGGGGTTGGACTAGATGACATTTAAATATCCCTTCCAACACAAACTATTCTATGATGCTATCATCAGGTTCTCAGGTCAGGCTGTTAACCTCTTACAACTTTTATTGTCTGTGTGTTGCTATTACCTCCTACCACCCGTGTGCTGTTACAAGGCATTTTCTTTTTGATGAGCTTGTCCTTTATTGACAGTATACTTTCTTCATCAAAAATGTTTGGGTTTTTACATTTCAAATGATTATATTTTATGGAAAAAAATTAGAATTTTTAATCAGTTCTCCCACATGGGTCTGTTGAATGAAAAGGCTTGTTACATTCACCAAGGATAACAATAAAAGCAATTAGAATATAGCAGATTATGTTTTTTCAGGCTGCATCTTAGAGCTTTAATTTTCCTTTGGTCTTCATCCCAAACTCCATTTTCTAATAACTTTCACCGTAGGAAGAAAAGAGCTTTAAGAGCTGCCCTTAGCAGCAAGAATGAGTGCTAATCAGCTATAAATTAGTTCTAGTCATTCACAAACAGTTAGAGTAGGCTCATTACGTGGAAAGTAATCATGAAAAAGCTACTCTTCTTGCAGAATTTAATTTCACTAGCAGAAACTAGTATGGATGATAGGCCAGAAAAGGCTGAGATAGTCTACTGTACAAAATGTTAGGGTATTTTTACTCCTTTTGAGATTTTAAGATCTGACTGTCTAAAAAACCAAACTAGAGATAGTTTAGGATGCATGATTTTTCAGAAGGAGCCCATTATTAAAAGCTTACTGTTTCTCATGATGGATATTCAGATTTCAGAAGTACCACCATAAACAACCTCTAAATACTCTGTTTTGACTCTATTTCATACTTCAAAGTGTAGTTTGTGAAGTTTTGTAAAGTCCCTGCAAAATACAAGATTGAAGCGTTTACACTTAGATCTTCCTTGTCACAGAAGGAAGATGATGTTGGGTTTCCATGACTTTACTGAGAACTTTTAATAGGGCTTTCAATTTCTGTTGGTAAGGAACAAATGAAAGAGCTCTGCTTTTCACCTTAATTACATATACTTTTCAGCCAAACTAAGAAGTGAAACACTAACTTTAGAGCTTTTGTTACCATTTTAGTACTCCATACTTTTATGTTAGATCTTTTGCTACTCAAGTAACAAAAAAAAGTACAGAATTTTAAGTTTAAAATTTACAAATCTCCTTTTCGGTTAGAACAGTTTCAATCCTCAGCATGGTGGAAAATTGGGACATTTTCTTCAAAAAAGCGTCATAGAAATATGTTTTAAAATACTTATTTGTATATGTATCAAAGTACAATTTTCCACTATTGACATAGTCATGTGAATATATCTAGCTATAAATATAGAATCATAGAATCATAGAATCATTTAGGTTGGAAAAGACCTTCAAGATCATCAAGTCCAACCATCAACCATGCCCACTAAACCATGTCCTGAAGTATCCCGTCCACTCGCTTTTTGAATACCTCCAGGGATGGTGACTCAACCACTTCCCTGGGCAGCCCATTCCAATGTCTGACAACCCTTTCAGTAAAAAAATTTTTCTTAATATCTAACCTAAATCTCCCTTGCCTCAACTTGAGGCCATTTCCTCTTGTCTTATCTCCAGCCACCTGACAGAAGAGACCAACATCCACCTCACTACAACCCCCTTTCAGGTAGTTGTAGCGAGCTATAACTCCCCTCAGCCTCCTCTTGTCTAGACTAAACAGCCCCAGTTCCCTCAGCCGCTCCACATAAGACTTGTGCTCCAGGCTCCTCACCAACTTGGTTGCCCTCCTCTGAACACGCTCCAGCAACTCAATGTCCTTCCTGGAGTGAGGGGCCCAAAACTGAACACAGTACTCGAGGTGCGGCCTCACCAGCACCGAGTACAGGGGAATAATCACCTCCCTGCTCCTGCTGGCCACACCATTTCTGAGACAGGCCACCTGAGCACACTCCTGGCTCATTCAGCCGGCTGTCAACCAGCACACCCAGGTCTTTCTCTGCTGGGCAGCTTTCCAGCCACTCTTCCCCAAGCCTGTAATGCTGCATGGGGTTGCTGTGACCGAAGTGCAGGACCCGGCACTTGGCCTTGTTGAACTTCATACGACTGGCCTCAGCCCATCGATCCAGCCTGTCCAGATCTCTCTGTAGAGCCTTCCTACCCTCAAGCAGATCGACCCTGCCTCCCAACTTGGTGTCGTCTGCAAACTTGCTGAGGGTGCACTCAATCCCCTCATCCAAATCATTGACAAAGATATTAAACAGAATGGGGCCCAACTCCGAGCCCTGGGGAACGCCACTTGTGACCCTCTGCCAATTGGATTTCACCCCATTCACCACAACCCTCTGCGCCTGGCCATCCAGCCAGTTTTTCACCCACCAAATAGTACACTTGTCCAAGCCATGAGCCGCCAGCTTCTCAAGGAGTATGCTGTGACAGACAGTGTCAAAGGCCTTGCTGAAGTCAAAGAAGATAACATCCACAGCCTTTCCCTCATCCACTAGGTGGGTCACCTGGTCATAGAAGGAGATCAGGTTGGTCAAGCAGGACCTGCCTTTCGTAAACCCATGCTGACTGGGCCTGATCCCCTGCTTGTCCTGGACTTGCCATGTGAGTGCTCTCAAGACAAACCGTTCCATAATCTTCCCCGGTACCGAGGTCAGGCTGGCAGGCCTGTTGTTCCCTGGATCCTCCCTCCGACCCTTCTTATAAATGGGAGTCACATTGGCAAGCCTCCAGCCCTCTGGGACCTCCCCTGTTGACCAGGAACGCTGATAGATGATAGAGGGTGGCTTAGCAAGGACCTCCTCCAGTTCCCTCAGTACTCTTGGATGGATCCCATCAGGTCCCATAGATTTCAGAGTGTCCAGATGGCATAGTAGGTCCCTAACTATTTCCTCCTGGATTAAGGGGGGTATGTTATGCTCTTCATCCTTACCTTCCAGCTCAAGGGGTGGAGTACCCTGGGGATAACTGGTCTCCCTATTAAAGACTGAGGCAAAGAAGGCATTAAGTACCTCAGCCTTTTCCTCATCACTGGTTGCTGCGTTCCCTTCTGTATCCATTAAAGGAAAGATATTCTCCTTGGGATTCTTTTTACTGTTAACATATTTGTAAAAACATTTTTTGTTGTCCCTTACAATAGTGGCCAGATTTAGTTCTAGCTGAGCTTTTGCCTTTCTAATTTTCTCTCCGTATGATCTAACAAGATCCCTGTACTCCTCCCAGGTTGCCCGCCCGTTCCTCCAGAGATGATAAACTCTCCTTTTTTTCTTGTGTCCTAGCAAAATCTCCCCGTTTAGCCAGGCCAGTCATTTTCCTCGGCGGTTCGACTTGCGGGACATGGGAATAGCCTGGTCCTGAGCCATTAAGATTTCCTTCTTAAAGAATGTCCATTCCTCCTGGACCCCTTTGCACTTCAGGACCGTCTCCCAAGGGACTCTCTCAACCAGTGACTTGAAGAGGCCAAAGTTTGCCCTCTGGATGTCCATAGTGGTGGTTTTTCTAACCCCCTTCCTTGCCTCACCAAGAATTGAGAATTCTATCATTTCATGGTCGCTAAGCCCAAGACGGCCTCCGACCATCACAACTCCCACCAGTCCTTCCCTGTTCATAAACAGTAGGTCTAGCAAGGCTCCTCCCCTGGTTGGAGGAGCCTACCAGCTGTGTCAGGAAGTTATCTTCCACACACTCCAGGAACCTCCTAGATTGTTTACTCACTGCTGTGTTGTATTTCCAGCAATGTCTGGAAAGTTGAAGTCCCCCACGAGGACAAGGGCACACGATTCTTAGACTACTGCCAGCTGCTTGTAGAATGATTCATCCGTCTCTTCAACTGGTCGGGTGGTCTATAACAGACTCCCAGCACAATATCTGTCTTATTGGCTTTCCCTCTCATCCTCACCCATAAGCACTCCACATTGTCATCAGACTCGTGTAGCTCTGTACAGTCAAAACATTCCCTAACATAGATAGCCACCCCACCACCTCTTCTACCTTGTCTATCCCTTCTGAAGAGCTTGTAGCCATCCATTGTAGCACTCCAGTCATGGGAGTCATCCCACCATGTTTCCGTGATGGCAACTAAGTCATATCTATCCTGCTGCATGATGGCTTCCAGCTCCTTCTGTTTATTGCCCATGCTGCGTGCATTGGCATAGATGCATTTGAGCTGGGTTATCGAATCCACCCCTAACATGGGCATGCTGCCCCCAGGCTCATCTCTGGTGCACCTAGTTTTATCCCTTGCCCCTTTCAAACCTAGTTTAAAGCCCTCTCTATGAGCCCTGCCATCTCATGAGCAAGGATTCTCTTACCCCTTTGAGATAGCTGGACACCATCTGTCGCTAGCAAGCCTGGTACTGTGTAAACCTCCTCATGATCAAAAAACCCCAAATTCCACCGATGGCACCAGTCTCTGAGCCACTTATTAACCAGGTGTGTTTTCCTGTTCCTTTCAGTGTATTTCCCTGCCACTGAAGGGATTGAGGAAAACACTAACTGTGCTCCCGATCTTTCTACTAATTGTCCCAGCGCCCTGAAATCCCTTTTGATTGCCTTTGGATTTCTCTCTGCAATCTCATCACTGCCAAACTGCACAACCAATAGCGGGTAATAATCAGAGGGCCAAACCAGACCAGGGAGTTTCCTGGTAATGTCTTTTACCCAGGCCCCAGGGAGGCAGCAGACTGCCCTGTGGGATGGGTCAGGTCTGCATATTGGGCCCTCTGTCCCCCTCAGAAGGGAGTCGCCTACGACAATTACCCTCCATTTTCTTTTTTCAGAGGATGTGAGAATGCATGGGGCTGCCCGACTGGGCCTAAGCACCTCCCTAGATAGGGCTTCATCTACACCCTGATCTTCACTGGCTTGGTCCGCAAGTTCCAGAGCCCCGTACCTGTTGTGTAGGGGCAACTGGGAAGGTGAGGGAGACCGGGAGGGGATTCGCTTGCCTCCCCGAGCAGGGACCTGTATCCATTCCCCTCCATCTCTTAGGTCCCCTCCTGCCTGGTGGCAGGAGGGCAGGGGAACCTCCGCTTCTTGTGGAGCCTCCATTTGCTGCCTCTGCCCTAGGGATGGTAGGGTGTGGGCCCACCAATCTATCTCCCTTTCTCTCACACTCCCTGATACTCCTCAACCTTTCCACTGCCTCCTTCAGCTCTGCCACCAGGCTGAGCAGATCATCCACCTGGTCACACCTCACACAAGAGGTGTCCCTGCTGACCTCCATCATTTGTGACAGGCTCAGGCACTCCCTGCAGACAGAGACCTGGACAGCTGCATGTTCACATGGGACCTCTGTCTGCATCGCCACATTTTTCCTAACAATGGCTTTCACCCGAGTGGCAACCATACCTGGATCTCCCTCTGGGCCGACACCCACCACTTGAGTAGCCTTCTCGAGCTGGGAAGAGGGGGGGCTGCGTCCTACCAGCACGCCCTGCCTGCGCGAACTGCCACACAAACTGCCGCGCCACGCCCTTTCTGACGCACCACGCCCTTTCTGACACACCACGCCCTGTTTGCTCACCCTGTTCACCACGCTCCTGGTCGCCGGCCCTCCTCAGGGCCGTTCAAATCTCCCGCGGTTGCCCCTGGCAACGCGCACGCCGCGTCAGCCTCTCTCGCGAGAGCCGCCGGCTCTGGCAGGGTCCCTCTGCTCTTCCCCAGCGCTCCTGGGCCTCGGGAACCGACCGGTCCACCTCAGTCTAGCGCTTAGCCGCCCACTTGCCGTTGCCTCTGCTGGCCTCGCCGCTGACTGAATGAATGATATGAATGATACTCGTACATAAAAAATGTCATTTGGTCACATCCAGTTTTGGCCTCTGCAGTACAAGAAAGATACTGACACATCAGAGCAACTCACCAGAGGACTTTGAAGGTTGCTGGGGCTGGAGCACCGGATGTACAAGTGGAAGCTGAAAGCATGGCTTGTTCAGGCTGGAGAAAAGAAGGTGAAAGAGAGGCTTTATAAAGCTATCTAATTGGAAAATGTAGAGAGGATGGAGACCAGACTCTTCTTGAAGTACAGTAGAAGGGCAAAATGTAACAGACACAGGTTGCAAGAATGTGAATTCAAATATCATCTTTTTCGCCATGAGGATAATGTAACATCAGAGTAGGCTCCTAGACAGGTGGTGGAATCTCCCTGGAGATGTCTCAACCTCAGATGGACAAGGCCTAAGCAACACAATCTTACTAGACTTTCATTGTACAGGAGGTTGGCATAGATGACTTCAAGAGGTCACTTCTAACCTTCATTACTGTGATTCTATATTTCTACTTAATGAAGGTTGCTAAAGGGTTTTACAAGCATTTGTAGCCTATTCTGGTGAATTATTACAGTTCTGCCCACAAAAGTATTTTGTCTCTTTTATTATATGAGCTGGAAGTACTTCCCAGGCATTGACTACATAAAGTATATCAGAAAGTATATCAAGTATATCAGAAAGTATATCAGGGTGTGTTTGTCTGTCTGTCTGTCTATCTATCTACACAGTTATTTACACATTTCATGTTCTGGACCTACGCGTCGTGACTATTAAGAAATACTGTCCGTTTGTCATTAAAGTAAATGAGAACATCTTATGATAGTCCAAATCCTTTAAAACAGTGAATGCTATTTATTTTCTCTAGTTAACAATCAGAAGAATTGGAATAGCATCCCAGTTTAGTCCATGTGCTTGTACATTCTCAGCTTTGGTTTGCAGTGTGTAAGCTTTCTGAGTGTCAGACAGTTAAGCCATGAGAATCTCAGGCACACTGATTCAGAAAAGGTATTTAGGCTTCTAATGGGAATTGTTATATTTCATTTGTAACATATGTAAATGAAAATTCTTGTCATGTACCATGGACCACATTTCCTCCTTAGGCTCAAACTATGCATGGGCAAATTGTTTTATTATGCAAGCTACCATTCCAGTACATGTCAACCATAGAATTGAAAATCAATACATTATTTCAAATAGCCTGATAACCTAATAATATACAAATGACTCAACAATTCATCACTGACTGCCGAGGCATATTTGAGTGATATTGATATAAGTAGTATTAGAAAAGCTTAATGTGCCAATAGAAAATCTTTAGGTCAATGTATATGTACATAAATTTGAAAAAGAAAGAAAATATTATTTATATATATTTTTATATATATATATATATATATGACTAATACTGTGCTACATTGGCCAATAGTATCCACATGTGTATCTGTCAGAAATTGAACAGAAAAATACCTTACTAGAGGAGAGGTATTTTCTCCCTGATAAAATATAAGTAGTAAACTCAAACAGTTATTTATTAATGTGGTACCATCTATTTAGTTTGGAACAATAATTCCAGAGTTTAAAGGCAAATTACAGCAGAATTTTAGTTTTATGAAAGTTAACACAAGCAAGACTGAAAGTTTCTTATTGCAGGGAAAAATAAAACTAAATTCTATCTCCATTTTCTCCATTACCTAAGCACAAAGTGATTTAATTTCCACCATGATTCTTTAACCTAGCAGTTTCCCTCAGTGCTAGTTTTCCTGTGAATTACACATGGCTACAGAAAGCAGCACTGTGTCACTACTCTGACAAAGTATTGCTGCTTCTCCTGCACTAAACAAGTTCCAAGCAATTTAGAGAAAAGGCAGGGATCACTGTGTCTGACTGAGTGTGGAGTATAAATGTGATAATAGGATGAAATTAAGAATGTCAAAATGGAAGCTGAGGAACAGAGTTCCTAATTATGAAACATATTTTTCTGAGAGCAAAGCTTCCTACAGCAAGAGTCAAAAAGGAGTTGTCTTAGCTTTGTAATACAGGTTGGCTAAGCAGAGGTTACTTCAGAGTCCTTGAGATGCAGTGGCCTCTGCAAAAAAAGAAGAAAAAAAAAGTGATTTCTACACCTTTATGCCATGTCTTCTTCCACCACATCATAGGCATAGTGACTGATAAAAGACAGCAGAATCCACACAGTATAGATTTCTATGCCGTAGGGTTCATATATGGTATTTGTACATAGGCTTCCCTTCAGCTACCCTTGACTGATTAACATGAGTCCTGTTTGCAGTAAATTTGAATCCTCCTCTTAATACTGACTAGCAGTCAGGTGAGGCCAGGGGCTCATGAATCATGAACAAAATACTGGTATATACACCAGAGTTAGTTTGGCATTGTCCAGAAAATGGATTAAATGACCAAGCGGATCACTTTCACTTCTGACTTCTATGATAGTCAAACTTCTTGATTTTATTTTACCCTTTAAGGAATGCATTTTGCTTTTGATTTGGTTCTTTGGCACAGAAGAAGCTGTCATGATCAGGGAGAAGAAAAGTACAGTCTAGGAACAGAAAATGAAATATTTTCTTACTAAATAAAAGAGTTTTCAAAATATTGTACTTTGAATGTAATCTTTTCAAGTACTTCTTGGTGATTAGATCCTTCCTCTAAGGAAAGCAAAGGTATCTCCTCTGGCCCTTCCCTACAGTAACTATTTCGCATTACTTAAGTTTCAAAATCTATGTTTTTGTGTTTGTTTTTTTTTAATTTGTAATTGTCACTCTAATTTGAGCTATCCTCCTCAGATTAATCCTTCCACAAATTAAATATTTTTGTACTTTTTTTTTTCTTTATTAGTTTTAAGAAATAACCTGCCTATAATTTGACATATCCTTATGCAGAGTTATTTTCTGGATTGTTTCTCACTGGCCATTCTTGCTGTCCATCATGTTTTATCAAATAAAAGGACCACAGTTCCCACCAGGAAGTCTGTACATTTCAGTAGACCAGATGCCAGAGTCTGATTAGTTACAAAGACATTTTGATCACCAGCTGCACTAGTATACCCTATTCTTTTTAGTACCATGCCACAAATTATCCATATGGTTTCTGCACATGTTCTTTCCTGTGCTTACATATCAGATATTTAAACAGTAATCAGGTGAGTGACAGGGATGCATAGTTAGTATTATAATTGTGAAGGTGTAGCATAAAAATAACAAGCTGTTGTCAGAGACTGAAGGACTTAATGTCTCAAACATTGTGGTGGGGCAGGTTCTGCTTAATGGTGCTCTCTGCAGAACAACGAACCCTGCCCAGTGACGAAACCCAGGCACTTGAGAAGACAGTTAGCAACGGGGCGCGGAGGTGGGGCCGGAGGGTACACAGTTCCCTCTTCTGATATGCTGAGCGGGGCAGCTCACCATGTATGGCCAGAGGTCAAAGAACAGTCATGCCTGCAGGGAGGGAGAAGCTACTCCCCAAACGACCCCCAAGCCCACGGCCCCATTTCCCGAAGGTTCTGGAAGCACAAACTGCACATGACACCTAATTAGCCTAATGAGTCTGAGTGCCTGCCTGAAGGAGGGGCAAGGAGATTATAAAAGGACACAAACTGAAGCCCCACGTGCCTGAGCCCACCGGAACCAGACCCCTCGGCTAGCTGGACCCCTCGGCTGACTGGACCAATGCTGGACCCAGGACTGGTGAAATCTTTCTCTTCTCTCTGTCTCTCTTTTTTTCCGTAATCCCTACACCTCATCCCCTTAAGACATAAAACCATTGACCAAGTCTGGGACTAGGAGTGGATCCAGTTGCCCCTGGGCTCCTCTCTGAGAAGGAGTCTAGAAAACAAGGGAGTCTGCTCTGAATCTCGTGACTCAACGGGAGGGATCTCCTTATTGTCTCCCCTGAACTGATCCCCAACTAAGCAAGGCCTGTAGTGTATGTTTGGTGAGATATGGTTAGCACGTGTTACACAGTTTACTGACATAGTTTCATGCCAATTTTTGTTGTGAGCATACCAATTTTGGTGGTGAGCATGCCAATTCTTGTTGTGAGTGAATGAAAGTTGAGTTTTGTGAGTTAAAAGATCCCTAGTGTCATATCAGCTTAATCCTGACCTGGGAATCAGCAAACCTGAATCGTCATCCTGAGAAGTTGGGATATGACCGCTGTCCAGTATTATGCCTCTGCAGATGGTGTTCTGTACTTGTGCCTTTGATGAGGTCATGGAATTGGTGGGTCAGTGCTGCAGGTCATCATCTGTTTTTGGTTTGGTTTTTTTTCATTTTCCCCAGGATACCTCTGTTCTCCTGTCTATGTACCTTATTCATATCTTTTCCCATTATGAAATATCATTTATGTATTCTCTTCTTCACGTGGCACTCACATTACCAAAGATGCCATCTTACAATGTTACCTTTTTTTTTTCCCCCTCTCATTTCCCTGTGGACTCCAGGCTATCACACTGAAATGGTAGTTGCCTCCTATTACTAATGTAGTAAGAACATGGTAGTAGGGATATAAGGTTATGCCAAAAGGAAATGTATGGAATTCAGATTTTTTCCTGTAAAACAACCTGTCACAGTGGGGTAATAATGCAAAGTTTTTCCGTTTAAAGGTGGAGTAAACTTGGTGATAATTCAAGACTGAAATGGTCCCTTGAGTTAGCTGAGAATTATTCCAAAAAAGCTGTCCTTACTTTTTATTGCTTGTCAGTGAAATACGGTCTATGTGTACGTGCATGTACAGATTACTGCACATATTCTGAACTGTTTACAAGACCAGAACTATTCTCTCCATGGTGTAGAAGTAAGGCTTACTCTCCAAGGTCACCCAAAGCACTCAGCTACACAGTGGAGAATTCCCACCATAAAACATCAATGTATCGTCATTATTCAAATCTTCATTTAGAACATGTCTTAACCTTGACAACTGCATAACACTTCAACCAAGCTGGATGGTCATGATGAGTCTGTTCCCTATTGTACCAAATATCCCCTTATTCCCCTTCCTTCTTCACTGACTTTGGTGTCCGCAGGGCTGTTTCTCTCAATTTTCTCACTCCTCTCTCCAACAGCTGCTGTACAGCACTTTTCACCTTTTCTTAAACATGTTTTTGCAGAGGCACCACCAGTGTGGCTGGTGGGCCCAGCTGAGCCATGTGGTGGGTCTGTTTTGGAGCTGACTAGAACCATCTGGAACTGGCTGTGTCTTGTCATTGGCAGCCCCTGGCCTCTCCTCACAGAGGCCACCTGTGCAGCTCCCTGCTGCCAACA
Organism: Aquila chrysaetos chrysaetos; assembly: GCF_900496995.4. Taxonomy (NCBI): domain Eukaryota; kingdom Metazoa; phylum Chordata; class Aves; order Accipitriformes; family Accipitridae; genus Aquila; species Aquila chrysaetos. The sequence goes on along the minus strand of NC_044030.1, from coordinate 15,310,450 downwards.
CCTTGGCACCTACACCCAATGCAGATTAACTGGGCATATTAAATAAAAAAAGTTGAAAATTGACTGTTTGACTTTTTAAAGATAGGTATATCATAATAAACTTCATTTTTTATCTAAGGATGGTATAGCATGCTTTTTGGAACATGGCAGTATCATTTCCAGCATTGCTAGTGACTGAAAGACCAGACAGCAGGTAAGTAGCATTGTTCATTCCACAATGTTTTTTGTTTCGGAAAAGCCAGAAAATTAATTAAGACAACGTGCCACCCACCTATTGCCGAAAGGTTTCATTAATTGCCAGAAGGTCCTTAAAAGGCTTGACGGTGTTTTCCTTTTGATTTGTGCCAGGGCTGATGCAAGCTGCCATTGCAGGAGATGATGCTACCATCAATGAAGGCATGCATACTGAACAGAGTCTGCTGCCAGCTTAGGCAGTGCATAGCTCATCGCATCCTTATCTGTTAAATGATGCAATACAACTTTTTAGATGTCAACTGATTACAATTAGTGTAGTCTTTCTTATTCCCTCCCTCCCCTTCACATGGATGTACATATGCACACTTAAACACACAAAAGAATTGATAGCTATATGCACCTGCAAACCCAAATAACTACTTTACATAACATTTGTTACATAAGAGTCTTTAATACCAATGATTCACAGGAAATAGCCCTGTGACATCCGAGACAAAAGTGGAGTTCTTATGTCAGGACTATCTCAAATGGAACATGCTTTAGCTGCTTCCATTTATTTTTGTTGTATAAAAATGATCTACATTAAAGTATCTAAGGAACTTTTTCTTACTTTGAAGAAAAATTTTGTAGCAGATACAATTTTCATACTGCTATACATGGACAGTGAATTTGCTGTGAATTAGAGAAAAGTATGAAAATATTTTTTCATGTTTGATTTCATAAAGCTTTGAAAGGGGAAGATTCCTAATTCTGTTTTCTGATCCTTCCCCATGAGTCAGTTCCAGATGTCTACTGATAAAGAGCATGGGTTCTGTGAGTCCATTCCAAAAATATTATACCCCCAAGATACTCCACATGAGAAAGGAAGGCATATTCACATTTTATTTACTTTCAAGGTCTTTCTAAATTGTTTATTTTTGTGCTAGTTTCAGCCTGAATAATGCAAAAACATAGATATATTAACTTAAGGTAGCACACTAAAATTTGGTCAACTGTTTTCTAGCCCACAGCAGTTGGGAAAGGGGAAGAAACAATTGGAGAAAGATAACTGGTAGCTGCTCTCAGATATTGATACCGTCTTCCTCCAGTAAGGCCAAACTCATCCATCAGCCAAAGCTTAGTGTATGAGACTCTGACTCCAGCAATCCCCTTTCATTTGATGTAATGGGAATCAGCTCATAAGAATCCATATATTTGTCCTTAGCACCGAGGACTGTGATGGGAAATGTCCTAATGGAGACAACGAGAAATGAAAAGTTCTTACTGCATCCGATGCCACTCTGCCAGCACACAAATGGTATGGCATATTCTGTTCCTTGTTATGAAGCTCCAAATATGTGCCCAGTATTCTGTTAGTTTGAGGGCAGAGCTTAGTATGTCTCCCCACATGTCCTCAGTGAACACTCAGGATAGAAATTATTAAACAGTGGGAAAAGAGTGACAAAATCTGACCCTGTAAAACTTTTGCATTCCAATCATCTTTAAATGAAAATAGTTCAGTCTTCTTGACAGAAGGCCATATTCTGATATGCTTATGAGTGTTAAATACCTGCTTGACTCTACAGGGACCCTTATTTTTATTGCAATGATTACCTTCAATGATTATCTTTTGTCTTGTTTGATGAATGACATTCAGCCTTCATAAAGAAAAGGCAAGAGAAATTTCTGAATGTCTAAAGATGTGCAACAAGTTTACATTTTCATCCAAAGACTGTATTTGTAATTGCATATCAAAAAGCAGGTGGCCGCCTGGTCCTTTGAGTTCAGTCAGGTCAAGAGGAGAGAAGTACTCCCATCGTATACAGCTAGTAAAAGAGAAAGTCAGGGAAGCCAAATACATAGTGCATAAACCAGTATTTGTTTATCTATCTGCCTTATTTTTCTTCTGTATCCAGAGATTAAGGCATATACACATGCTACATTAAGCATCCTAGAGGAACAATTGCAAGTAGCTATCTTTTTTTAAACATTGTCAATTTCTTTTTCTAATTACTAAAATAATTAAGAATTTGTGACAGTTATGGTCTGAATTAATGGCAAAGAAATGAGCTGTAACACATAGAATGCTCTGTTCCATTGCCTACAACCTGCTTTGGGAGAATTATTTGTATTATGCTTATGCTCATTTCTGCGAATAGCACAAGTCCAACTGGGTGCAGTGATAATTAAAAAGTGAACAAACTTACCTATTTGGCTCATCTGAGAAGCAGCGGAACTCTAAATTTCCCATCTTAAAAGTGGGTATACTTCATTTACTACCACATGATGTTGGCTAGGCACTGCATGCCCATATAGTGATAGTAGGAGTGCTCTTAAAGTAAGCCATGTTTCTGGAGAAGGATTAAGCACATTGTGGGAATAAGCAAGTGAGAAAGGGAACTGATTATTGTTCATAATTTTTTTTTAGAATCATGTTTTATAGTTAAAAGATCAGATTTTGCTTTAAAGAAGTAGTTGGCACTTTGCAATCTCCACCTAGGTCTTTGCCCTCCCTTTGATAGCAAAAACTTAGAAAGAAAGCCAATTCCCATGGCAACCTCATTGCCATGGCCTTGAGGTCTGAATGAAATGTACTTTCCTGTCAAATGCTGAAGATAGTTATCCATACTAGTTTTGGTGATGTTGAAACTGGAAGGGAAGCAGAGTCCTCTGTTGGAAGATACATCTATTTGTGTTGCAAGTCCTCCTCAGTTTTCTAGGAACAATTTATTTCCCTTGCTGAAGTGAAAGAGGAAATTTACCGTCTAAGCACCTATTTATCCTTCTGAATGTCAAAACTGTCAAAAAGGAAGGTTATAAAGTGATTTTTTTTTTCCAGTTAGAATTGTTAGCCACTAATGACATGAGCATAAGGAGATACCTTAAAATGAGGATGAGCTGCCAACTACTGAACAGAAAATGGTATTCTAGTGGAGAAAATGTTACAAACTAAGACAGACATATTTTTGACATTTGCTGCTGCACAGTTGTAAAGGAATTCATGAAGCTGACTTTGTACCCCTTGAAGTTCAGGAATGACAGTGAGTCTGTTGTCTTCTGACAGACTGAAAATTTAAGTTTCACTGGAGACCTTAATGCCTTGTGATTTCAGAAGTGCATCACATTCATAGAGAAAATGTTCTTTAAGCAGCTAAGTACAGATTGGGTGTAGATGCAGAAGTATGGGAAATCACCTGCAACACAAAACATAAGAGGCAAGGTCCAGTCAACTGCCTTTGTTGGAAGAAAGTATCAATGGCTCTGTGGAGAAGTTAATGAAAAATACCGTTCAAATACTTAGCTTCATGCTGAGGAATAATAGCAATCAGAACATAGAGTCAAGGATTTTGCTGAATAAAATATTTCATTATGTGTAAGTTACTATACTGACCTTAGCACTCATTTGCACTGAAAGACCATTAAGATGTATTTATGCCTTTGCCTACACCACACTTTCAAGTTAGTAAACACAGAATTAGATCCAGGATGTTTGTCTACGTAATTCCTAGGATTTTGGCCGTATAGTTATCTCCGTCTTTGACTGTCATACTTAATACTGACCTTAAGGATAAGTACAAGAATGTTTTGATACCATACTCTTTCTTCCACTGGGAAAAAAAGTGTACTTTAGACCTCAAGATGTAGACTCTAGAGGAACTAATCACTTTAATCACATGTGAGAATTAATATTGCTGTTAGAGGTTTCAGAGGCCTTCTTATTATACACATTAATTTTAGTGGAAATATGTTATCCTAGATTTTCCTAACATAAGCATACTTCTACGGTTTCTAGTAAAATTAAATTGCTTCGCACTAAATCTGTCAGCACTATTTTTCTCTTTAGAAGAAAAATAGAAGCTTGGTGTACTCTGGATGGGGTTCTTGGTGGTGGAGGTGGGGTGTTTTAGTTTTTGCCATTTTGTTTGAAATCTATAATTTTATTAGGAAAACATTTTCATTTGTAAACTCATTGAGCCTGGCTTTTCAGCAACTCAGTATCCATTTACATTCTGAAAGACTGTCATCATTACATAGGAAAAATGTAATGTAAACCACTTAGCCTTCTTGCATTTCAGAGGATAAATTGCAGAAGCTAATCTTTAGTGAAATATGGAAGAAGTACAAAATTATGATCTACCTTCCAAGCTGTCAACACCTGAATTATAGGAAAAGAGTACAGAAAGCAGCTATTTATCCACTCTGATTTAGTAATGCTCTTCCTGTTTTATACCTGTCTATGCACTCTTGAGGATTAGCATGCAGAGGGTAAATATGAAAAAAACATTAGTAATCATTCATAAATGATCCTTCTGTGGGAAAAAAAAAATTGCAAACCCAAAATAAAACAGAATAAAGCTGAAACTTCCCAGTTCTTGAAGGAAGTAGGAAGTGAAGATGGGGTCTCAACTCACTACTGTTCACTGAGCTACAGAAAATGACTGCCTCTATCTCCAGTTAATCACCAGAGGAGAAACAAAGCAGCAGAAGATTTATGCACCCAAAGAATCAATGACTTCTGGAGCATTTATGTATCTCCTTATGAAAGCCATAACAGCCCTTTCTGAGTCTTATAGGGGAAAGCTCTCCATGTAAAACAGGGACTTGTCTTGTACTTCTGTATTGACTATAAATAAGTCTATTGCGGAGTGGTAAGACATGCTATATGAGGGGATTGTGCACAGAATTTTTTTAATTTTATTTTTCATGCCTTTTCAGGTCTCCAGATTACACTTAAAATTAGTTTAAGGTATATATCTAAATTCCCCCATGGAGTGAATTTTAGCAAGCTGTTCAAGCTAACCTTTGATCAAACCCAGTGAAACCGATACCTGAAACAGCTGGTTAAATTTGGTCTGCCTTGTTGTCATTAGTTGCTGTTATTGTCTTACCTCTACCAAGGATCTGATCTAAAAATATGTTCTAGCATTCTGCAGGATTGACTCTACATATCCATGTCACAGGTTTTCTGGGAGAGAATTCAAACATTTGTGAGGAAAAATATCAAGGCACTTTTTTGTTTGGAAAACAGAATAATCAATTCACAAAATGGTTGGAGTATTGTAGATCACAGTCTTTAGGGGAAAGCTTAATGCTCATGGATAAGTGGTGTCCATCCAGCATGTATCTTGGTGGACAATTCTCAAGTGAAAATGGACTTATATTCTTTGACTAACTAGTGTAAGGCTTGCGCTGCAATTTCTGAGACAAAACAAAACCCAAAACACCCATCCCCCACGCAAACCCCTAAACCAAAACCAACTCAAACAAACAAAAAAAAGCCACAAAAAAAAACCCAAAAACAAACAAACAAACAAACAAAAACAAAAAAACCAAACCCAAACCAAAGCTCTAAGCACTATGTGGCTTGTTTCATGTTACTAGAAAAATTTAGAAATTTTAATTTAATTTAAACACTAAAGTTTGATTGATGGCTAACAGAAGAATTTAAAAACAAACAAGCAGGAGTTAGGAAAGATGTCTAGAGTATATTCCCTTAGATGACAGCTTGATCATTTATCCTAGAGATAAAATAGTGTCACAGGTTCACTTTTTGTTATAAAGGTGAGCAGTACTGAGATAAGAGGAAGAAAAAATTAAAAGGGAACTGCATACTAAAGCCTTCCAGTTGTATTTATAACACCTTAGAAAATATTTTAAAATGCCTGCAAACTGCTACCACCATTTTGACTGCCACCACCACTTTTTTCTCGATGTTAACATTAGTGAGATCATTCCCAGATCATGAGATCTGTGTTTATTATTCCATCCTAAATGTAATATATTTTCTCAGTCATGTTTCTTAGTTATTTCCACTTTTTGACCTTTTTGAATAGAAAAATTAAGAAACTGGATTTAATATAGAAAACATAGATGCTCAGAAGAGATAGAACTCCAGTAACTATTCAAATCTGGTTTAGGACCATCAGCATTACAAGTTGAAAATAATTTGTATCTAAAAAGATCATTCAGATCTTTTCTATTCTGCTCAGAAAAATTGGATAGTGTTGTTTAATGCCACTTACATTAAATAGTAACTGTTTTCTGCAGCCAAACTAAACTAGAAGTAGCAGTAACAAAAATATTTTGTAAATTATTTATGTGTAAATTCATATATTACCCCAAACCCCAGATATATGACAGCAGCTTTAAAAAGAAAGATTTAAAGCTTTAAAAGAAAGTGGTTTGGGTTGTTTTTCTTTTTGCTTTTAAAGCGTTCTTTTTTGGCAGATAACTCTTGAAAAGAAAGGTATTTTATACCTGATTTACGCGCTTGGTTATATTTCAAGATGTTTCTTAATAATTTTTTTTTTTTCAAAATTTCACTAACTCATTTAATGAATTTTCAAATTGAAATGTGCCACCTCACTTAGGCCTTTCATTTAATTGCTGTTGACCATTACCTATTATTTTGATGTATGCATCTTTCAGTCATCTGTATCTATATTAATTTCTTCTAGTCAATATCTCCTGCATTTAGCTTCAACTTAGTTCCTAATGAAAGTCAATTATCTTTATTTATCAATGGGCTGGTATTAGGGATTTTAATGAAGTTTAGGTGCATAACACCTAAAGTGTTATGGAATTTAAAAAAAAATGTTAATAATCTACCTATCTTGTATTACATTTGCTCATTTAGGTATTTGAATGTCCTAAAAATCTGACCCTTGCTTCAAGTTTCCATTTTATCTATCCATCCATCCATCCATCCAAGAGACATATATTTCTGTAATGATTCTGAAAGAATGAAAAAAAAAAAGCTAGCAAAATATTCTGTAAAACCAGCAATAGAAGGTGATTTGTAGAGTGCAACAATATCTTCTGGAAGCAGCAACTTGAATTGGTGCAGCACTGGTTTGTGGTAAGTAGAAGCAACAGACATCTGCTGTGCAAAAGGGGATCTACCACCAAAACCTGCACAAGAAAGCACAATGAATTTTCATTTTCAAGCTTAGAGTACTTTTTTGTTCAGGAATGCTCTTGCAACTCCCCGCAAACCAATGGATACTACAAACAATCAATGAGCCATAAGAAAAAAAACAGAAAAATAACTGTCAGGCATAAAGGGATTTTAGCAAGAGGTGATTTCACTTGTAACGGCCTGGGAACAAAGTCAGGCTTTTGCTGCAGCCCACACATGCCTGTCTTCAGCCAATCTACCACCACATTGCCAGAGAGTGACATACCAGTTCTGCTGTGGAAAATGTGAGGCTGACATTCATTTTTGACAGGCCAGAGTTTCAACCCAAGTGAACAGTGGGCTACAGTAATAATTTTTCATGTTTTATCTTTGTTGTTCTTTTATTCGTGAACACATGTCTCAGTGAAACAAAATTCCAGAGGGGGAGGGCATAATGCATCTGAATTTATAACCTTAATTTGAAATTAGAGTGTGCCAAAAAGTATATACCCAAATAAGTTCTGAGAAAAGTTATTAGTGAACACACAATTTTTTTCCCACTTTACAAGACAGTGAACTTAATAAAGTCTTACAGAGTACTGAAAATGTGTTTTAAAGAAGTGTGGGGAGAAGATAAAACACATTTTTAGTAGTTGTTTGAAAAAAGGAAAAGATTTGAGGAAAAATCCAAAGCACTTTTCCATAGTAACTCAGGTGACTCATTGTCTTTTACAGACTGTGCTCCTGTATTGCATTAAAGCTCTTCATGAGAAGAAACAGTTCCTGAGAGTACTCCTAGTAATGTGGTGCTGAGGCAACTTAGTTCAGCCAGACACATTTGCCTCATGATAAACATTGAAACTTAGAAGAACTAAACTAAAAGCATAACATGATATCACAGCACAGTTTGAAATTAAGTGTTTGAAGGTTTAGTGCTTTAGTGAGGAGACTTGAGGGGTGACCTCATTGCTGTCTACAACTTCATTATGAGGGGGAGCAGAGAGGGATCTCTTCTCTCTGATGTCTGGTGATAGGATATAAGGGAATGGCTTAAAGCTGCGTCAGGTGAAGTTCAGACTGGATATTAGGAAAAAGTTCTTCATTGAGAGGGTGGTCAAGGACTGGAACAAACTCCCCAGGGAAGTGGTCATGGCCCCAAGCCTGTTGGTGTTCAAGAAGCATTTCAACAATGCCCTTCAATATATGGTTTAACTTTTAGGTTGCCAACTCCTGTGGAATCAGGAGTTGGACACAATGATTCTCATGATTCCATTCCAACTCAGGATATTCTATGATTCTATGATCTAATTGTTTGTTAAGGAATCACATTCCTGCATAAAGCAGTTGCTTTTAATGAAGTAATAAATAAAATTGTACTATTAGCCAATTTTCATTTGATATGTAATTTAAGTAAATGGTCCAAATATTCAATTTAATTTTAGTTTTTCTTTTTTAACATGTATAATTATAGGAACAAAGACAGGTCACCAAAAGCATGATGGATATACTCCATTTCAGGATAAAGAAAAAAAAATTCCTTTGAGGTTTTCAAAGTTTCAAAGGTTTGGGGCATTTTTATTTTTCTTTGGGAAACCTACCTTCTGATTCCTGCGGAACAAAAATACTTTGTGAAATACCTGTATACTCGTTATGCTTGTGAAGGATACTTAATTCTTGCCTTAATATGTCAAAAGTTATTAAGAATAATTAGGCTTTCTGTATCACATCCATAACTGCAGTGTATGCAAGACCTACATTGTATTGGTTTGAGTTTACTAAGCAGAACCATTTTTCTCCCCCCCTCCCCACCCCCCCCCCCCCCCCCCCCCCCCCCCCCCCCCCCCCCCCGTATCTGCTGAAAAGTAATAGGATAAAATCCTTAAATTCTTTATAGAAAGTATTTGTTTCTGGACCAGAAAACCAACTTGCCCATTAGTTTGAATCAGTGTTATTCAAAATAAGAGCTTGTATAATAATGTGTCTAGGAATCAAAAATCTAGTAGAAGCAGACATGTTTAATAGCCCAAATTGTAAGCACTCCAATTCATGCAAAACTCTTTGTTGTCCCTGCATGAAATGGGAGAAGAATTTTTATGAGTTTATGTCATATTTGAGATTGATTGATAATTTCCAAGTGGACCATAGTGTGATCCTATGGTTGCTGCGCTACCATGTTGTTGTGTGTTCCTAAATCAGCCTTCAAACAGCAAATTCAAAAGTGTAAGAGTAATTTAAAAGTTTATATCACACTTCTCCATTACAAAGACTGACAGGGAACTCACTCCACTTTCAAGACATTAAAAATGATATTTTTTAAGGTTCTGCTAGGTATTTTTACAGTAAGATTTACTCATCAAGTGAATTTTGAATTATGTGACTTAATTAAATCTGGGTGTTTGTGAGTAACTAGTTGCTTGTAGCTGCCTCAGAAATGTACTAATTACCAAACTGACCAAAACAAACACATTCACATGTTTAAGCCTTCACTGTAGCAAGAGGTTATTCTCAAAAATAATATGATGAAATAGACACACTGGACTTCATCCTGAAGGACAGCAATATCTCCTTCAGAGCTGCTGCTTGCAGTTGTGCAGCCCTTTTGCCTCAGGCAGGTAGCCAGTACTCACCACCTTGGAGAGTCATGAAAAACTGGAGGTAAAAAATAGGAATATTCTTCATATGAATACTCTTCACTTACCAGGAAAGAAAAAAAAAAAAAGAAAAGAAGAAAAAAAAAGAAAAAGAAACATGATTTCCATTCATTCAAGCCTCAAATAAGCCATCTCAGTGAGTTCCTGACCAGTACCTTCTCTCTTTTGGTTTTCTCTCAGGGCTATACAACCTGCTCTGTAACATTTTTGCTTTCAAAACAGAATTTTCCTTAGGGACGATTGCCTCCCAGCCCGTGCTTTTTCACTTTTCCAAGGAGAAATGAGTTTTCTAATTTCTCATTCCCATTTTGCATTGTGAAGGTTAAATAATATGATTTGAAATTGGCTCTTTAGTTGACTTTTAGTGATCCGTACAACTTTTTAATGTAGTCCAGACCTGACAAGGAAGTTTTAATTTGTCTGAATGGACTTTCTGGCAAATGTATTGGATTAAGCTCCTGTTTAGTTCAAAGGCAATTTGACAGAGAAGAGCTGATAATTTCTGAAAATATATTCTCCTTAATCACCAAGAGAATTTTAGTTAGGAACTGAAATTTTGGTGGTCCAGGTACCAACACAAGCCTGATACAAACACTAGCTTCAGTGCTATGATTTTTCAGGAGAAATGCCCTAACCCTATCTGACTGTGCACGCACCTAGTACTTGAACATCTAGGCTGAACACACCCAGCTAAAACCATGTGCTTTATTCATAGGTAGCTTTTAAAACGATATTGTCTATTTGCTTCATGACAGCATTTTCTTCAATATAGTTGTTTTGGGATTATGTGGTGGGGTTTTGTTAGTGGGGGAGGGGCTGCAGGGGTGGCCTCTGTGAGAAGCTGCCAGGAGCTTCCCCAGCTCCAAGTTGGACCTGCCTCTGGCCAAAGCCGAGCCCATCAGCAATGGTGGTAGCGCCTCTGGGAGAACAGATTTGAGAAGGGGAACCTGCAGTGAGTAGCAGGATTGGAATGTGAGAGGAACACCTCTGCAGATACCGAGGTCAGTGAGGAAGGAGGGGGAGGAGGAGCGGGGGAGGAGGTGATGCCCCTGCAGCCCATGGTGGGACGGCAGGCTGTCCCCCCCCAGCCCATGGAGGGGAGCGGGGGAGCAGATGCCCACCTGCAGCCTGGGGAGGACCCCACGCCAGAGCAGGGGGATGACCCCGAAGATGGCTGTGACTCCATGGGAAAGCCCACGCTGGAGCAGTCTGTGACTGAAGATCGGCCCGCGGAAAGGACCCACGCCAGGGAAGTTCGGGAAGAACTGAAGCCCACGGAAAGGACCCATGCCAGGGAAGTCTGTGAGGAACTGCAACTCACGGAGAGGACTTGTTGGAGAAGCTCATGAAGGACTGTCTCCCATGGGAGGGACCCCACGGCGGAGCAGGGGACGAGTGAGGAGTCCTCCCCCCGAGGAGGAAGGAGCAGCAGAGACAAGGTGTGGGGAGCTGACCCCAACCCCATCCCCTGTTCCCCTGCGCTGCTGGGGGGAGGAGGGAGAGAGAACCGGGAGTGGGGTTGAGCCGGGAAGGAGGGAGGGGTGGGGGGAAGGTGTTCTAAGGTTTGGGTTTACTTCCTAATATCCTTGTTTTGATTTGATTGGTAGTGAATTAAATTGATTTTGTTTCTTCCCCAGGTTGAGCGTGTCTTTTGCCTGTGACCATAAGTGGTGAGTGATCCCTCCCAGTCCTTATCTCAGCCCATGAGCTTTTCTTTATAAATTTTCTCCTCCTCATCCCACTGGGGCCAGAGTCAGGGAGGAGTGAGCAACCAGCTTCACAGTGCTTTGTTGCCAGCTGGGCTTAAACCACGACAATAATTAATCAAACAAAATATCCTAGACAGTTATATCTACTGTGACAAGTGCAGTTCATGAGATTGAGAGTTATAGGTAATTTTTGAAAACAAGCTGTCTCTTGAAAAATGTAGATTGTGCAGTTTCTTTTGAAGCACAGGTATCCTAATTAGACAGACTTAATGAGTAGTCGTCTTAGGACATAAGCAAAGGTTAGCTGCAACCTTTGTAGCCCAGTTATAACATTTTATGTGAACTTCACAGCTTATTTATAATGCTGTTAGGTATTGTAGAGTAGAACTTAAAACTTATAAAATTAAATGTAAGACTGAAATGTTTTTGTCACCTTTACAACTTTATTGTGTTCTACATCAATTGAACTGTGTCATTTATAAGTTTGTATAACATGTTTAGTGAATAAATTACCTTTCAAAAATTTTTAAGATCTTGAAGGAAATCATATGTAGAAAGACAGTAATAATCCTATGCATCAAGCTGCCTCTTACCTCTGAAGTATAAGGTATACTTTGACAATGAATGCACTGATGCTTTTTCTTTAAATTTTGATATATCCATGGTGGTGATTATAGGCAAACACTTTCAGATCTCAAACTTTTTCATGTGCAGATTTAAACTTGATCTGTGCTAAGTGAGATTACTATTCTCACCATTATTCAGGAAATTACTATGAAACACTATGGCAGAAGAAAAACATGGGAACTGAGAAAACACTGCAAAAAAACAACACTGCAAAACCCATACCACCACCACCAATATTCAGCTAGTCTGTCTGTTTAAAGACAAAAATTTTGTCCAAACTAATGTTGGTGCTAATTTCCTTTTCATACATTTCTATCTGTCCACTTCTTTCCTCCTTCAGAATGCGTTAGTATGTATAAATATAGACATTTTGAAGAAGCAGGTAGGTCTTCTGCAGACATTGAAATTTGGTTAAGCTACTGTTTATATCAAAAATACTAAAATGTTTTTATAGTCAGAGACCAGAATAATCCCATTAACTATGACACAGATATAATTCTGGTACTCAAAACCTATTTAGGAATGCAGTTTCATTCTTTTTTTTTGGCTTCCCAGGCCCTCCTTATGTCAGATACAGAAAATCCTGTGGTAGATTAGAAATTCCTGTTTTAAATTAAGTTAGTTAGATCATTCTAGGCTTTTCTATTCTTCCTGTTTAATGGTGCCTCACCTGGAGCACTAATTCTGATCATTTCTATTCTTCCTGACTGATGATGCAACCCTCTTGGCAGGAAAATGAACCACTGACCCGATACAGTGAGTTAGCAGTTAAAGTGAGGAAGGGATACTTCCTCAAACGACCACCAAAGACCACCCGAGACCCCCACGCATGCGGAGAAGGCATCTGATGTGTCATAGTTTCATAATCCTATGCATATGCAGTGGCAGTACTCTCCCCCCAGCAGGAAACAAAACTTCTCCAGGCAGGGTGAAAAGGAAAAAAACCTAAACCCTAGAAGCCGCAGGTTGAAATTTGAACTGGCCAGTCGAGACATGCCAGGTACACAGAAGTGACCTTCTTGGCCAATAGGGATTAAAATGACCACAGATCAGATTTGACAAGGCTATAAACGGGGTCCCGACGGAGGACACATTGGAATCAGAGCAGTGGGTCTGCAGTCGGGGACTCCCCCTCAGGTCAGGGCACCGTCCGAGGTAACTCCTCAAGGGAGAGAGCCCTCAGCTTTTAGGGGAGTGATATGCGCATTTTAAGTCATCACTTTTAAGGATTCTTATGTCAGCTATGTAGTACTATGTAGTAAGTAATTCCCCTTACATCATTGAGCCTGTAGTTCACTACTGTTACCGGAGTTCTAACTTTTCTACTGAAGAATAAATCTGAGCTTTAACACCTGTTGGATTTGATTGTGTGTGCATCCGTAACAGCATTAGATAGTTTCAATATGTATTAGGTAGGAGTAGTTTAATAAATTAAATGCAATTGTTACTGTATAAAGGGGACACACCTGATGAATCTGGTGTGCTTGATTTGTGGAAAGTCCACCGAGCACCCTGCAAAGAATAAAGCAATATCTCTTCTGAGTGTGTGAGATTGGTTTGTTGCACACCAGGTAACAAATCTGCTTTTAGGACAACACTCACAGCCCACCCCATCCCCCACCTCCTGCCCAAGAAAACTACTGAAAATCTTCCAGTGCTTGAAATTCACAGAATTAAGAAGTACTTTATGGAGCTCTCACTTATGACATGTTGAAAAACACTATTATAGCATTTTGTACAACTGTACTTCCTGTAACTGAAGGGTTATAGGAAAGTCATAAATGGACGTTGTAGAGTCCTTGGCTCTTTCTATGATTACAAAAGACTGAAGTACTTCTAGAAAACTTCTTATGACTGTACATTCAGACACTGAATTGGTCTCAGAAATTTTTCATTAAAAAAAAAAAAAGGAAAAATGGAAAAGGCTTTAAAGGAAGAGCTTAAGAAGCTATATTTTTTGTGGACCGTTGCCTTAATTTAAAAAAAAATACCAAACTTCAATGATATTCCATTCTGAGGCAATCATATTAGTTGCTTATTTTTAGCATAAAACCTTGTCAAAGTGAAGTGATGGACAAAACTTCCATAATGTAACTTTAGATTTCAGGTATGAGTATCACCATAACCCACACATTTGAAATTTAAATTCAGTGAAGTTACGGATCAACGTTAAAGGCACAGCTCAGTTAGCATTTTTACATTTTAGTAGATTTTTTTTTGGATCAAGAATCAAAAATAATTATTTCCATTGCTAAAAATACAAATATTTCTCTCTTTCGAAATCAATTCCAATTTCTGGAAAGGCAAAACTAGGACAGTTATTTCCAGCATGAATACAGCATTAAACTGCATATACACTCAGTAAAACAGTTTCTTGGGAGCAGAAAGAAACAAACCTTCCATGAACAGAAGAAAAATAATGAGATGAATACTAATATGTGTGAAATGAATTTGCAACTTCTTAAAGAAAAATAAGATACTATATATAACAAATTTTAAAATAGAAATTCATGTGTTTCCATTATATCTAATGGTGGGACTTCCAAAAATACGCAGCATGATTATACAGTCAGATACTCAGAAAACTTGTGAATCAAAATGTGTGTTTCAATTTTACTCATATATTCTGGCATTTTAAGCCATTTTCTGTGACACTAGTTACCCATACATTCAGTGTATGGGTGAGTGTAATTGGCCAGTAAAAAATAACTTACATCTGCTTTGAATCCCTAGGGACTAAAATTTGCCAGAAAATGCTGGATAATATAACTTTCAGTGTCTAAATAAGGAAGAGTATCACTTTCATTTTTAAATAATGTATAGATTTCTGCTCATCATGAATACATAATCTGAAAGAACTGTCATATTCAAATGATTTGGCCTGAAATATAAAGATAAAAATATGCAAGAACAGGAGAAAGCAACATAAATACTAGTGACTTATTTATTTCCAAAACCTAAAATCCTACCATAACATCAAGAAGAAAAGCTGCAGTGCCAATGAGAATGCATTACTGAAATAATCAGTAGAGGGTCTGATTTTATATTCCACAAATATTAAACTGATGCACAGTGGAAAAGCACATAAATTTTGGAGGTAGATGATACAGAAAAATTGCAAGAAAAAAATAAAATAGTTTGAATGCAAGCACATTATCTTAAACACAAAGAACAACAACAACAAAAAGATAAGGATGAAAACTACATTTCTTCTTCATAAGGATGTTGAAGTAATTAAGAATAATTTAGGCTACTAGTATTATACAGTTATTCAAGATCTGGTTGGCAAATATCTTACTGTATTGAACTTAGCATTAATGTATCACTTTATTAGCCATTACTTTAAAGAAGCAAATGTAGTTTGGTTTAATTTCCTTGACTTGTCGTGGTTTAATCCCAGCCTGTAACGAAGCACCACGCAGCTGCTCACTCACTTCCCACCACTCAGTGGCTCAGGGGAGAGAATTGGGAAAAAAAAAAGTAAAGCTTGTGAGTTGATATAAGAACAGTTTCATAGACCAGAAAGGAAGAAACTAATAATGATAATAATAACAATAATAAAGTGACAATAATAATAAAAGCATTAGAATATACAAAACAAGTGATGCACAATGCAGTTGCTTACCACTCGCCGACTGATGCCCAGTTAGTTCCCGAGCAGTGATCCACGCAGGCCAACTCCCCCCAGTTTATATGCTAGGCATGACATTACATGGTATGGAATACCCTTTGGCCAGTTGGGGTCAGCTGTCCTGGTTGTGTCACCTCCCAACTTCTTGTGTCCCTCCAGTCTTGCTGGCTGGGCACAAGAAGCTGGAAACTCCTTGACTTAGTCTAAACACTGCTTAGCAACAACTAAAAACACCAGTGTGTTATCAACATTCTTCTCATACTATATGCAAAACCTAACACTATACCAGCTACTAGAAAGAAAATTAACTCTATCCCAGCTGAAACCAGGACACTTGTGCTGATATAAGACAGTTGCAAAGAACTACCCTAAAGTGGGTGATTTATTGTTTTCTCAGCGCTCACTCAGAGGGAGCAGCTATAGTGCTGCTTCCCTAAAAATGAATTAAAACTTTCCTATAAAGGGAAATCTTAAATATTTCTTAATATTTTTTTTATGATTTCCTTACTCGTCTGTGTTAGGAAATATTTCCAGGGTTTACCTCCACCCTTCTCTGTGCAATAAGGTTTTATTGAACAGATATTGAAGAGACTCCTATTTATGTTTTCCAGTCAGGCTCTTGGGTTAAAACTGAATATTTTTACATTTTGTCCCTGGTTCTGGGTTAATTCAGAAGATTTGTACCTGGATTCCACAGCTTTTATCATCTTTCTAGACTCTGCTTTTTTCAACTCTTCATTCTACAAACTCACAACACTTTGCTTACACAGTACTTTCCATGACATTAAATGGTTGTTTGCTAGTCCAAACCAAACAGATGCATGCATATGGATGAATGTCAATCTAATATTTGCACCATGTAGTATTTCTGCAAAAGACTAGAACAATATAGACATACCTTATTTCATCCAGAGAAGTTTATGTTTTCTTTACTGTATATATTAACTGTTAGAGTTCTCATTTTGACACCACCCTAAAAAAGAAAATCTCACTGAAAACTGAAAGCTTAGTTCTCCATTTTTAACTTCCCGTTCATTGTAGAATGTCCTATGTCTGAATAATATCTGAATTGTAGGGAAAACACTTTCAGACAAGTTAGAGGAGTATATTTTCCTTATTTTTTTTTTTTGATTCCTGGTTTTATTCTTTGCTGGTGCAGTTAACATTAATTTGGTAGGTTTGAGGGATGGTTTTCCTCCTTGTTTTCTGTCTCTCTCTTTCTTTCTTCCTTTTTTTTTTTTCTGTTTTTGTTACTTCATTTCTTTTCTTTTTTTTTCCTTCTTTTTTTTTTCTTATTTGTAGCACTCTGGGACCTCAGCTGAGACTTCAAAGTTGTAAGAATGTTGTAATTACTGCTGATTAGCAGCAAATACAATTAAAGTAGCCATTCATTGATTAATTTTCTCTATTTTCAAAGTACTCAGTTGTCAAGTAGCATAGAGATAAGGTTAAGCCGTCTTTGACTAAAACTGTTAAAAGGCACAATCCAATCTATGTGTACAAGTGTCTACAGGGCAGTAGGAGAAGCTTTCTGAAGTGTACATAGCAAACTGTCGTGTATCAAAGATAAATAAAACTTCTTTGTCCTTTCCAGTCTACCCTACATAACTTTTTAAGGAGATTTACATGGCATGTAGATCCATAAGGCTGGATTCTGAGTAGTGATCTGTCCTTTTTGAAAGGGAGTACATTAGTGAAAAAACTGGAATGAGGATATCCAGGTACTTCAGTAGTTTCCCAGCTTTTGACTGAGTAGAGCATCCCCAGTGGCACGTGAAACCAGACCAAAACTGGGGCCATACTCTTAAATTTTCACTGCAAACAAGTCCTTCCAGAGAACTGAAAGTAAAGCACAAATGTAGTCCCATGGGCCATTGAGATTATGAAATGATGCAAGATACATCTGTTTTTTGGATGTGATATGCTTTGATGATATTGTGATGACTCTAAAGCTTCCACTCATTAAGGACATTCTTGGGCATTACAGTAACTTTAAAGGAGTAGTTACATGTAAAGATGAAAATAAAATCTTACTCTTTTATTTATAAAATAGTTATGCGGGTATTTCTTCCCTAAACAGATATGTATGTTTAAGTTAAAATGTTAAAGTGACTGGATTTTAGAGTTTATGTAGACAAGATGTCATATTGGAAGAGGTGTTCAATGGATTTCAAATGAATTGCCTTTATCAGAATTCTTTAAGGGTGGATTTATTCCTTTAGAGCAAAGGAGGATGCTAATCTTTGAATTTCAGTGGGTAAAATGATAAATTTATAGACCTTGATTTTTCAGTTAAGAAGTAGCTTTTTCCCTTTTGAAAGCTAAAATGCCATGAATCACTTCGCTGATGTGTGTATTTAATTTATACATAATACAGATTTAACCTGAGATCTTGGTAATGGAAATTGGCTAATCTAATTGGAAAACTCTACTCTTCTCAGACAGAATTGTCCCTGATCCAAGATTCAATACTTTATGGGGAAAGAGGGTGGTACACACTGCTTTCGCTAGTGAATCTTTGACCTTTTAACCTATTTTACTTTTTAATATATATTTTGCCTCCATGCAATTTCTGTGACAGGAGCCAAAGCCTCAGATGAGTTAGTGATGTAGACCTACTTGGAAAGGATGGAATGATCTCAAGCCTATTTCAGTTCATAAAGGAAGCAGCACTACTGATGTAGACTGTTACAGTCATTATAGTATGAAGATATTCATGTGGAAGAATAACCCAATGTAGTTTCAATATGATTGCCCAATCAAGTTTCAGTATAGTAAAGTCATTTAGATACTTTAAAAAATAAAAAAATAGGATGCTTAATACACTATCGTTTTGTTATTTCTCTAAAATATATTATAAAACCTAGCAGATGATACATTTCTTGGTATGGACAGCTATTCAGCAGTCAATCCTCATTTATCCCACTAACAATCAGAATTGCAGGCAATTAAATGAGAACACTCCTCACAGGTAACACAGAGAAAGGGTAGGTTAGAAGGGGCTGTTAGGTGGGAAGGTTTTTTTTTGTTTGTTTTTTTTCCTTATGTGCTTTAGGGTTTTGTTTTTGTTTTTTTTTTTTTTTAATGAAATATTTTTTATTCTGTTTATATGTGTAGGTGTGTGTCCTGGGTTCAGCTGGGATAGAGTTAATTTTTACAGGAACCTGGGAGGTGGGGGGGGCATAGCCGGGGCAGCTGACCTGAACTAGCCAAGGAGCTGTTCCATACCATGTGACATCATGCCCAGTATATAGATGGGGAGTGGGCCAGGGGCAGGGCTCTCCTGCTCTCTCTCGACTTTCGGTGGGGGAAGTGGCGGAGCGTCGGGTCCCGGGTGGTGAGCAGTTGCACTGTGCATCGCTCTTTTCTGTATACTCTTTCATTAGTACCGTCGTTGCTGTTGTAACTTTTTTTTGCCTTGTCCCAGTAAACTGCCCTTATCCCAACCCTCGAGGTTCCAGTTTTTTTTCTTTTCTCTCCTCCGTCTCCCCCCTATCCCACCGGAGGGGGCGGGAGGAGTGAGCGAGCGGCTGCGTGGTCCTTTGTTACCGGCTGGGCTGAAACCACGACAGTGTGACAACACTGTTGTCATCTGAGTCAGTTCAGTGTATTAGTCTTGTGCATATATTTAAGTGATGTTAAGCCCTGCATGAAGGGATCTGGTGGAGAACATGCTGTGCTCTGTGCTCTTCCAGGGGCTTTGTGGTCCATCTTCTTTCTCTTTTGCCAGTGCAGCCAATTTGCAAGAGCTGCTGGTATGGAATGGCATCTAAAGGAAGACTGAGTTCTAACTTTTTTTCTCCTTGTTCAGTTGCTGACATCGTATTAGATATGCAGGAACAACTTCTTATATCTAGGAAATCATAACTATAGCTCTTTCAAGGAAACAAGCACCAAATTTTCAAGCCCTTTTAGCTTCATTTGAAATGAGTCAACTGTGGCAAGGCTACTTAAAATCCAGTTTTCAGACAATGAAGTAAGGGTTGCTGTTCTTACTCAGCTTTTATTAATACAGATATTGCATTAATTCATATGTTAATTCTTGAATAATCCCTTTACCTTTCTTTTGAGTGCATTCCAACTTCCAGGCCATCTTTTCAGTCACTGTCCAAAACCACCTCTCTTTTAGTAGTTTCCATATTGGTCTTAAATGTTTGTAGTCTAAATTCATGTTTTACTTTGACCTCAAAAAAGATTATGAAAATAACAAATAAAGGATCTGAACAGTAGTTTCATGTAAACTATCCCATGTGGCTGACATGGATTAATCTCACTGAGTGTTTATCAGCTTCAAGAGTTTAGGCTGATGGCACTGCTTTTGTTACTACAATACCACATAACTCTGTGTAATTGTTAAATGCTTGTTTTTCTCAATAAAGCCTAATTTATGCTAATTACTTGCATTTTGAATGTTAGTTCTTTTGAATAATGTGGGTAGCCTGATTATTAGGTTCATTTTTTTCACATTCTAGTTCTCAAATGTGTGATTTTGCTTTTAATGTGTGCCACCCCATCCTGTTAAAAATCATAGTTGGAATGTGTATAAAAGATACCAGTTAGGGTAGGAATGTTAAATGGTGTGGGATAATTCACACTGTGGGGAAAAAAAACCCAAAACCCACAACTCTTTCCATTATTATTATTTATATAGCTTGTTATTTCTGACAAGAAAATTGAAATTGAACTAGATTTTAATGAAAGTAGGTAACCTTCATGTAAAAAAGGCACATCTAAGGTTTTAAAGCTGGTTTTGCATTTGTAAACTGCTTTATGTACATGAGCAGTACTGTTGGTTTACAATTACTCATACAACTGGGTGGAGGATCACAGCCTGACTGCAAAAATAATCCTGCTTTATAGGAGGCTAAAACCACACCCTAGTTACTAAGTTTTTAAACCACTTTGTAATATATTTTCTTAAAGAAAAGGCAAACAATTAATGGAAGTTCCTAAAATCTCCTTTTTTTCAATACATCTCTCTGAAGATTTGATGAGAAAGTTGAATTTATATTAAAGCTAATCTACTTAATAGTGTTATTATGTATCCAGCAAATACTTTCCCTAGAAAATTAGCTAAGTTAAATAAAATTTACCTTCACTTACTGTATTAAATGGAATTTACTATGGAGGTCACAAAACACAGACTGCTAGCTTAGTAATAGGAAAAAAAAAATCTGCAAGGCAGGAGCGACTCACGTATATAAACATGAGTGTTCAGAGTCAGTTGAGATACCCCATAATAGCAAAGACTGGCAGATATAGACAACTTAGAGCACTCCTTTCTGGAGCCAGTGGTGGAAGCTGTGTGGTATATACACTGTGCCTAATATAAAACTGGTTACTTCTGTTTAATCAACTGAATCATGTCCAACTACCCAAGAACTTCAGGGATTGTGAAACAGAATAAATATATTGAGCATATTTAACATTATTACTGGCTTCATAATCCACACATTAACCAGTTCTTACCTTATGAGTATGGCTTTTGCAATACTCTTATATACTAATATTAACAAAATATGATTTTGAACATAAGAAGAACTAGACATCTAAGTCTTCTAGGCAGATTTGAAATACAAGATACTATAAGGAGCATGCACATGTAGTTATCAAGTCAGCAAAGGTACACATTAACACCTGTTGTTACATGCATAAAAAAGTACATTTTTGGAGAAGGAATATCATAATTTCCCACATTTGCCTTAATATTTTTCTTTTTAAAGGGAATAAAATGGGATATCACAGCAAATACTAATACCGTGATAAGAGAGCCATCACACAGCAGAAAATAAGACTGTCTTGTGAATATTTTTTGTAGTCTTTATCATGATTGGAAATGCTTCTGAACCTTGAAATCCACAGGCTGCTGTTATTCATTCTTCATAAAGAGGGGACAGCCTGTCCTGCTTTGATTTTTGAAAAATTCCTGTAGTTTCATCCTCACAGGGATTATGAATAGTTGGTTTATGAAATACGCTTTCATCACCAAGGTGGAGAAATGATTTTTTCTGACATGACGAGGAAAGAAGGGTGTCATTTGCCTTGTCTCACATACTGATTTGATATGACAGAAGAAACCGTTTGGACCCCTTTAGGTGTCAACACAAAAGTTATGTCAAGTGCTGGATAAACTATGTGAAAGGTTCTTGCTCTAAATTGGAAGGAAATAGTAAGAAGCTGAGCATTGTCTGTGACTTTATTGAAGGGTGTTTATACGTAAATGTGTAGCTGTATGTGCTATAACTTCATTGTTGCTCATGCATTAATCTTTTGAATTTGCTCATAGACAATCAAATTTTACAGCTTATGATGCTTTCTTTTATTAGCACTTCTTATTTGTCACTAGTGTGGCACTTTTTCTAAAATGGTTTTGGCTATGATCTTATGGCATAGACTTTGTCATGAGAAAGTCAAAAGAGAGCAAATGAGGAACCAGTACAGATCTGGGTGTAACTGCTATCTTAGTTCTTGTACTGTAATGGAACAGACCAAACTCTTTCTTAGGAAACAAAAACCCAGCTCAGACTTAGAGATCTGGGTGGAGCTCTTACAGACTGAGCCCTGCAAAGCAGTTGCATCGGACAGTGCCAAGAGGATGAACATTCATCGCTGCAGTTGCGTATTTCATGCAAAAAATTACATCACATTGCACAGGGTATAACCTTAAAAAAATTGAAACACTGTTAACAACAGCAATTAGCCTTTGAGAAAGAGCAAGGCCTATCAGATCAAAAGAAGCCACAGAAAATGCTTTGGCTATATGCTTATAGAATACTCAGTCCTTGATGAAAGGACTGCCACTAGGACTTATATGCTTATAGAAAACTCAGTCCTTGAGGAAAGGACTACCCCTACCACTAGTTCTTTCTCATCACCATATAACGCCATTAGCTCTTACTTGTTAATTTTTTAACCTATCTTCTTCTCCTGTATAGGTAAAAGAAAAACATTGTTCTTTCTTAACAGAAGTTGCTACACAGCTTTATTACCTGCTATTCACTAAATAGAGGATTTTTGCTTGCATGGTAGTGTTTAGTGATACACTTAAATGTCTTTCTGAAGGAACCTGCTCAATTGGATTGTTTGTGACATTAGACTGATAATAAATAGGAGTTAAGAACATTTTAAAATTACTGAAGCAAATGCTGAAGATAAACTGTAGGGGTTAAAACACATGTTTAAGTAATTTCTTGAACCTAGCCATGGAGAACGGTGTTCATAAGTGACCCCTTAGTGACAAGATATGTTAAATAATTTTGAATTACTGTTTAATATAAGACTGTCAAGAAGACTGTAAAAGCTGCTCCTAGAATCATCATAACCAAAGGGAGAAAAGAGAGAGAGGGGGAGGTAGCTAGGATAATTAAGTGTCAATGCTGTGCCCTCTGAAAACTCTTACTGAGTTCAGCTTCTAGGTTTCACTGCTTTTATTTGGCAGTGGCCTCACAATTTCCTAATTAATTCTTGCCAATACATAGATATGCAATTCTGACTTAGTTTTCTCTTCAAATCATACAGTACAACAATGGATCACGTAATAAAAAGCCTTTTTTGAAGGATGTGGAGCCCACAATTAGGCAGTTGATCCACAAATGACCAAAGATGATCCAAAGGTGATGAAAAAGTAAAATATTAAGGTACCTATTTATTCTTAGCCAAATTCCGTTCTATAAATAAGGGAAGTTACTTCACCTTTCTGCATTTTTGTCTTATAGTAGCCCTTAAGTATTTAATTTCTGTTGCATTTGGGGGGGAGGGGAGGGGCAGAAACAGCATCCTAGCTCAAGTTTGTACTTCATGAAACACAACAAGATTTGTCCTAGGTGGGTTCCATACCTGCCTAAAAGCAAGAAAAAATCTGTCCCAGACTGAGCTAAATATAAGAAGATGCAGTATTTGAATATTCAGTCCCAAAGTAGCTCCACATTATAAAGAATATGCAAGTATCCCTCAGTATGTGGGCAAATTTCTCTGTTGCAATAGTGACAGAATCTGACAAATTAGCCTTCGTTTGTGTTTTGATTATACTATTACCATATTATTCACTTTGGCTTTATCACATTGTATATGATGGTTTTCAGAGGTTCCTGCCTGTCCACCTAAGACCTCGTCAGTTTTTTATGTGGTTGCTTCCAAGGCCAAAAATCAGCATCTCACATGTGCTGTCTTTAAGAAAACCTTAGATTAGTTTATTATTACTTTTTTTTCCCAAACATTTCCCAGTTTCTAGTCTCATGTCATTGTAACTATAATTGGAACTTTAAATGAAGACAGTTCCATGAAAGTATGCAATATATTGACTAAATAAAAAGAAGTAATTTATAATAAATCAATTTAATGAATGCTAAACATGAGTTGTTATTAGGCATAATTCTAATTCTGTCAAGGGTATGCAATGATATTACACTTTATAAGCCCGCTGACATTGTCAGCCTGAATGCTACTCCGTATCTGTTACTGCACTTTGATCTACCTTCTCCCTTCTGCCCCACTACATTCCCTGTGTATCTGGCTTCTGCCACAAAAGGGACTGTTCATATTCCTTCATCTTCCACTATTAACCTGAGAATTTAATGATTTAGGAAACTTGATTAATTACTGTTCTTTCATTGCCTCCTCCATTCATTATAATAAACAGTATATTATATAGCCTGCATTTATAGTCATGAGGAGATTGAAGCTGTATAATTCAGTATGGTAAATTTTAATGATTTATACTGATGTGTGTGTTAATTAGATCAAATCAACCTTTGGAATATTTAAGTAAAGGAGGAAAGAATACCCATGCTCAAAGGTCTGCATCCCTTCTCCCCATACAACACTTCACTGAACTGATACACAACACCACCACCAAAGGTTAATCATGTCCTCAGATGTGTAGAAGTCGCTCCTATAAAATTGGATGAAGATTTTAAGTGCAAATTTAAGTGTAAATGATGTGTTTTGGAGGGGAGAAAAAAGACCTTTGATAAACAATCATGTTTCTATCAAGGTAACTCATGGATTTACTAAAAATAGATCTGTAACTTATTTCTGGAGGAGAAAAAAAAAAATCAAATACAGTAGCAGCTAATTAAAAGCCATCAAAGAGACTTGAAACAAGGATCCTATTTAAGGTCCAGCTGTGTTCTCCTCCATGTGATCCCTCCACTAGACAGGATGCAGTCTGCTGGCTGCCAGCTCTTCTTGACTGGGAACATGAAGGGGATCTTCTTGAGCCCACTGATTGATCCTCAAGGATGAGTGAAGTCTAGACTGATGTACACTGTAGTGTGCTTGATCATCAAGACTGGACACCTGGTTGGAGTATAAGGTAGCTTCTTTTTGGGTTACATGCTCATGTAATCCTGCTATGGAAACCATTGTGGGAAAAGACAAGAAGATGATTGCATGTGCCTCTTTTAACCCAGCATTGAGCCGAGACACAGATGCCACCCATGTTGACAGAGGCCTGCTTGGGAAAACAGAATCTGTGCTAGGGTTAATACTTTGGGCTTAGCTTAAGTTAAGCAACACTACGGTTTTGGAGTTCAGGTAGTATTTGCAAGAGATGCACTTAAGACTGAGCGAGCCAATTATTATTTTCTTATAACTGATGTTAAAAGAAGAAAGGTAAAGTCGATTTTGACTGAGAAAACCACAATTAAGCTATTTCATGGCAAACTTCTGACATAATGTGCAGCAACCAAGGAACTTTGACAAACATCCACAGATCTATGCAATAGCAGTAACATGATGGTACCAACAAAATTTGTGGTAAGGCTGAAGGCAATATAGACTGTAGATTGCTCATGTTCTGCAGTGACACCAGTCATAGTAACACCTGGAGCACAACGTGCTCCTCCTAATTGTGGTGCCACTACCTTGATTATGTCTTCGTGGATTTTTGTCACCACTTGAACCGAACTTTATATTCTAACAGATTCCTTTCTTGCTCCATCTACTTAAAAAACAGTCTGTTTGATCTGAAAAGCCTGTTGGTGGGGCTCTGCATATGCTGTTTTCTATTTCTGAAACAAACCATGAGAATTATTTTAATGAAAGAGAAAGCTCTGACATCAGAGCTTTTTTTTTTTTTTAGAATATGTTAAAATTCAAAACTTCTTATCAGCCCATACAGAAAACATTTAATACTTCCGTGGTGGTTCTGTGTTCTCATTTGCACAGAGACTGAGCAAGGTAAAAAAACATCCATCAGGTCAGTAAGATACATTATACCCTTCTAATATATGATTTAGGCTATCTATCAACCCCTATATAAACCTTGCTAGACAGTTTTAGTATGAAAACCTTGAACTTTACAATACAACATTTATCACATTTTTCTAAGTTAGCTCTCTGAAAATACAGGTGTATTGCTTTCCTTTATCACCTCCTCTCTCTCCAAACTGTTTTGGATTTTTCATGAAGTCTAGTGATATTGAAGCCCCAAGAGAGTCAGTATACCATGCTAGCCCAACAGAAGATCCACATTTAGCACTGAAGTAGTTCACTGAGAGTATTTGTGTGCTTGCAGATATTCTTTTACCTTATATGTACACATCCTGTACGTTGTTAAAAATATTTCATTAAATTATTCTCCATGAGTGATGGCACTTCACTAGAAGCATTTAATTTTTGTCAAGGAAAGAAGAGGAATTTATATTTCACCTTCACCACAGTAAAACAAACAAGCTAAATATTAGTGAAGGAGCTGCAGTTCAATCCTACCTAATTTGATATAAGGTCTCCAGCTCTTTTTGTCAGAACTACAGGAGGAATGAGCTGTAATTGGTTTTGCAGAATTTGCATTTACTGTGAGAGACCTAAACAAAAATAATAAAATGAATCTCACATTTTCATTATTATTTTAGTGTAAGGCTTTCTTAAATTAACAGAGAGTTTGTGAAGCACTTTAAAATGTACCCCTGGTAAAATGTTGTTAGAGGCTTATTTGCGTATGTCAGGTCAACTAGTAGTGATTTACTTATAGCCACAACCAGACACAGCTCATTTGGCTCACTTTTGCTGTGGGGAGGTTTAAAAACCTCCTTGGCTGAAACTTGTGTTTCTCCTTCACAGATTCTCATATAACCAACGCATTGAGAAACATTTAGTGAAATTAAATAAACTCTGGATTTGAAATATATAAAATCATGAATGATGGAAAAATTGCTCAATAGATCTCATAACACAAGAATCAAATTAAGGTACTAAATAACTTGATTGGGCAGCAGGTTTAAATCTTGTTAAGTAAAGCAGATTCTTTATAATGAATAATTAATCTTTGGAACACACTGCCACAGGACCCTGTGGAAACCAAAAGTTTAATACAGTTCAAAAAAAGATTAAATCATCTAATGGAATAAAAATCTACCTGAGACCAGGAAGTGTGAGAATGCAAATGAGTCCTTCATCACCTAAACACAAATTTTTGGAACGTGAGAGCTTATATTATGGAAGCACAACTGTGCTTTCACAGCTACTGTCCGGAGCTCGATACTTGTGCTGGAGAGTTTTGGTTTTAACAAGCATTGTCTTTTTTTTTTTTTTTTTTCCCCTCCATACTGGAAAAACTAGCCCATATTACCTCATTTAGATACTTCCTATATACCTCCATAATGGCTATAAATTAGTATTTTTCATGTAAATAGAATATTTAATCTTCCATTCTCCTTTCTTAAACCTCAATATCAAGCTCACTGTTTATAGTGTATTTTCTAGCCAAATTTCTAATTAACTGTTTATTTTGTTTTCTTTTCCTGTTGAAATTTTACAGGCAAGTAATATAGGTAGCAATATTTTTGTTACTTTCAATGATAAATTAAGTTTTCAGATAACAGCAGGTTTTGATTTATTTGTATTTTAGATGGAAAAAAATATTGTTTAAAAGAAAGTTAAAATTAAAGAAAAATAAAAAGTGAGAGGATTCCCTTTTCATGCAAAATCACTAATGAGTGCATAACCACACTGTAAAATATTTCTCAGACGCACAAGTCAGGGAAGATGCTGTTCACAGCTTTTGGTTGCTTTCTAACAAATAGCTCTTCCTGTGTCTGTGATCAGTGTGATTATCCAAGGAAATTACTATTGTTGAAGATATCAGGAAATATTCCTTTCAATCTGAGTATGAAGGATTCACTTGGCAATAATGTGTGTCCAGCTGGAAAAAAGAGATTGAAGAAGTCTATAAGAATAGAGGATTCCAAGAAAGTGAAAGTGGATAGTGGTAACTTTCTTCTTAAGGAGTTTAATTAATATTGACTGTTAATGCAATTAAAACAAACAAACAAACAAACAAACAGACTGTTTGTATGTGCTGCCTTTCCTCCTTTTCTCTTAAGCATTTTCCCAGAATGTTAATGGCCCACTTTTTCTATTTCTCTTTCTCTTGCAGTCAGGAGAAAATAGGAACAAACACATGCACATGCACAGCTGAACAACTTGAGCTTCTAACACTGTGAGCAATGCTTCATCAGCAGTGCTCCTGGAAGGTAAAAGTGTAGTTTTCCATGAATAAAATAATTTAGATGCATCTTGAAATGTGAATCATGGGTGTAAAGACTTCTAAAATTTCCATGGGATGTTAATTGTTTGGGGATGTTTATGGCAGCAGAGATAGCAGGGAATTTGATTGCACTGAGACATTCATTCAAGAAATTATCTAAGGACATGGTTTTCAAGAAAACACCTGATTGTAACTAAAATATTAACTATATTCTTAAGCATTTTACTTGCTCATATGTTGGGATAATTTGCAGAACTTCTGACGTCCCAGTTCTCATATTTATGGTGGATGAAAAACTGGACATGTGAGCTTGCAGCCCAGAAAGCCAACCATATCCTGGGCTGCATCAAAAGAAACGTGGCCAGCAGCTTGAGGGAGGGGACCCTGCCCCTCTACTCCACTCTAGTAAGACCCCCCCTGGAGTACTGTGTTCAGCTCTGGAGTACAAGAAAGACATGGACCTGTTGGACTGGGTCCAGAGGAGGGCCGCAAAAATGATCAGAGGGATGGCACACCTCTCCTGTGCACAAAGGCTGAAAGAGTAGGGGTTCAGCCTGGAGAAGAGAAGGCTTCAGGGAGAACTTATTGTGGCCTTTAAATACTTAAAGGGGGCTTATAAGAAAGATGTGTACAGACATTTTAGTAGGGCCTGTTGTGATAGGACAAGGGGTAATGGTTTTAAACTAAAAGAGGGTAGATTTAGACTAGCTATAAGGAAGAATTTTTTTACGGTGAGGGTGGTGAAACACTGGAGGAGGTTGCCCAGAGAGGTGGTAGATGCTCTATCACTGCAAACATTCAAGGTCAGGTTGAATGGGGGTCTAGGCAACTTGATCTAGTTGAAGACATCCCTGCTTATTGCAGGGGGGGTTGGACTAGGTGACCTTTAAATGTCCCTTCCAACCCAAACCATTCTATGATTCTATGATTCTATAGTTAAGTTCATAAACATCCTAGAATATCTCCTAATAATATGCAGCAGTGGTATACTTCACCAGGATTATACCAAAATCTATTACAATTGTGCACCTATATACAGGACAGTCATGTAGCCATGCAGCCTTTCTAGGCTTTTGCTACATTGCTTCATAGTTCTCACAGGGAAAATCTTTTCCTTACCTCCAACTGCTCTGGCCCTGCTCAGCTCACTGCCTGCCAGGGCAGCCTTCTCCCCAGAGCTGCCCCTGGCCCCATCAGCACCACTGCTAGGGCTGTGCTTGCCCTGAGTAGGACTGCACACTGCCCTTGCCTGAACTGTATGGGTCCCAGTCTCTACACATAGAAGCCTGTGAGAACTTGCTGGTGAAAACCAAGGCAAAGAAGGCACTGTTCACCTTAGAATTAGCTGTGTCTGTCTCAAATCACCTTATGTTTTCCCTGTTCAGCTTTTTACCATTAGTTCAGCCATAAAATCTCTTCCCATTGCCCTTGAATTCCCTTGCCAATCTCAACTCTATTTAGACTTTGCCTTCCCTAACACCACCCCTGTAATCCCAGACAACATTTCTAAGTTTCTGTTTTGTCACCTGCCCCAGCTTCCACCTCCTATGTGCAGCTTTTTTTGAGTTGGAGCTCTATGAATTCCCACTTAGCCATGTTGGTCTCCTGAGGTGTCAGCCTGAGTATGGGCATGTTCTTCTCTCACCCTTGGAGAACATTACCCTTAAAGCTCTGCCAGCTACCTAAAGCTCCCTGGCCCTTCAGATATGCCTCCCTTGGGATCCCACCTACCCACTCCCTGAGTAAGCCAAAATCTGCTTGCCTGAAGTTCCAGGTCTGTGCTCTGCTACTCACATCCCTCCCTGTGGGATCTCACACACCTCTATTTCATGGTCACTGCAACCAGAGCTGCCAGTGATTGTCACCTCCTGTCCTGTTCCTCCTTCTTAGTGGACAGCAGATCGAATTGTGTGTCAGCCTGGTTGACCCGTCCAGGACCTGTTCTAAGCAGTTATCTCTGACACCCCCCCAAAATCTCCTTGACAGCTTGTGTCCCGCCACAATGCCCAACCAGAAGATGTCAGGAAGGTGGGAAGGTGAAACCTCCAAGACAGCTGGTGTTGGTGACCCAGAGACTTATTCAGGTTGTTGAAGTTGGTCCACTACTCATCCCTGACCAGGTGGGTGGTAACACGCTTCCACCATGGTGTCATCTGTCTCACTGTCTCGTCCTCTGACCCTGACCTCCAGCTCTCACCCCATCACCTGTCCCATAAAGAAGCCCTGGGTGTCTGAGCTACTCCATCACACTAAGGACCAACCTGTCCTCCTCTTCCTCCCTGCCCACCTATACTGAAGAGGTTGTACCCATCCACTGCTCTCCCTAGTTTTGCAAGCTGTCTCACCATGTCTCAATTTTCTCATCAACTCCCCAGTAGCAGTCTCCATCCATTAAGTGCTAGTGAGTGTCAGGACATGTACCTTTCTAGGTGCTTTGGAAAGAAATGGGAGAATTCGGGGAATCAGCATGTGTCAATGAAACATGGAGCCCTTTGCTGTAACAGTGGGATGCTATTTGCTTTCTAGGTTGAGGCAAAACCTATTTTTCTTGTATTTGATTTGCCTGGGCTATGTGACCATACTCCCAGGGCCTTCAGAGGATGTCAAGTCAATTTTAATGCTTTTGGATTGCAAACACTGTGTGAATGTTCTGAAGTTCCTCCTTCTCAAAGAAAGAACAGAGTTAATATTTGTAACATCTACACACACAGGTTAAAAACTTTAAGGGAATATAATTTTTCAGGTGAATATATTGCTTCTTTTAGAAGATATAGAAGCTTTCAGGTAACAAAAGTATCCAGATGATACATGGTACACCATGGAAAGTACCAAGACCATTTAATGAGTGTTATGTTTGTCAGTCCATAATGAGTAGTTTCAAATGTAATTTTTAGCATGGTCACTCTCAGGTAATGGTAGTTTCAGGAAGTAACATTACAGTACTGAAAATAATTTCAATGGATGTCAGAGTCTGCTGAGTAGCTGTCTGATGTGTGCTTTGAAGAAGATGCAGCTTGCAAGTAATAAACGCCCATCCTGCCTCTCTTCCTTTGTTACCTTATCTTTTACTTTTTTTTTTTTTTTCTTAAAAGCCGCTAATTAGCATCATTTTTGCTGCTGGGGTCAATGTGTTGGTGTTTAGAGGGTTGGTATTTTGAATTAGGATGTCTGCTATTTTTGCTTTGCCACTTATCTGCTAAATGATTTTGATATCTCATTGCAACACTTGGTATCTCTCTATGCCTGCCTAACATATTAAAGCAGGAGATATTTTTTTCTGAAGTCCTTAAATGATTGACGTGCCCAAGTGAATTTTTTCAAAAGCATGGTAGGCTCCTACAGCCTAACTGTCACTGAAAGTAATAGGCGCAAACCAGCAATTTTTCTCCTCAGTTGCAAGTACTCATGATGGCATCTTATACATATGTGTGGATGCTGCTGCTGTTCATTAATTCCAAGCAAACAGTAGCTTTTGCCACTGTCTTCTTCTGAAAAGAATTAAGTCAGAGTGTGTTCCTGTTAAAAGTGCTCCCCTTTCTGAGAGATTTTATGGAATTTTCAAGGAAAAGAATTATCAAATTAAAGACAAAGATAAACTGGATCAAAACATGAGTTCCTGAACTTAGTATCTATCAATCACCAGCATTAGATGTTGCAGAAAAAAAATAAATAACTAATTTGAAAATAGTGGCAATTAACTATCCTCTTTATTTAGGTATGTTTTATAAATTCTACCAGCATCATCCAGGCACAAAAAGGTTTGTCCATTATTTCCTTTCATGTTTCTGAAAAAAACAACATGCTTAATGATGTCCAGGATTTAAGGATAGTATAATTCTCTAGGCAGGACCATCTGTCTGCGTGTTCATACACCTCTCTGTAATGTGTAAAAGTGCTGCAATTCTGCAGGTGACCTCAGCAATAACAGAACTTAAAACATTAAGAGCAACAGTCTTGGTGCTCCAGGACATTATTTTGTCAAGCAAACACGGCAATGGTTATGTGCTAGCTACTGTTGTTACACACTGTGCAATACTTAGTCAATATTTTAAGGGTGCCTAAGAGATGTGGGAAACTTCCCATATAGGCATTGTCTAGATTTGAAACACATCTGAGTATCATATAGTATTTCTCTTTGAAAGTAATATTTGTATGAACACACAAGGACTGGTCCATGATATGTGGAAATTATTGACGTCAATCAATGCAAGGTCAGCTGAATAATTTCCTGGACTGTAACACCTTCCACAGGTCCTTTCTGTGTTGTCCTTAAATAAAAAACCCCTCATTTAATAGATAGCTAATCACTCAGGCATGCATTTCCTCATTTACCTATCTCTTTGGGCACAGAAAATATGTAAACAGAAGTTGCTTTTTTTAACCAATCTAGTACTTAAATTAGAGATGTGTGCTAAATGTCATAATATTTATAATTTATCAGAGTAAACATCTGGACATAAGCCACAGAAATCTTGGGTTCAAAACAAGTACCATAAATTAACTCTTGAGACTAGGATATTAAATCTTCTGAGGGCCTTGCCTGAATTTCAAACAAGGTCAGGAAGTTAGCACTGATTTCTTGGACAGATTTTAGCTTTTTGATTCTTCTCTTTCTTTATTTTTCTTTTTTTAAATCTCCCACTACAACATTAAATAACTTGGCAATATTACTATTTGGAAGAACACAGGGCATGCTGTAGTCAGTCGCAATGTGTGTGTTTGCCTACCTAACTGAAGGTTATTTCCTATGAATATTTGCTGCAGGCATATAGTCTCCTCCTTTGCATTCCTGCTCCCACCTGCAGCAGTAATATCCTGATAAGTAAATAAAGAGAGAAGATTTTTCAGTTCTTGAAAGAAATTTCTGTAGAGACCAGCAGGTTATAAAACAGCCCAAGTATGTAAACAGCCCAAAGCATATATAGAATTTTTTTAAGCTTAATGGAATTACAAAGTATCAGTTGCTTGCAAAGAAGGATCTTCCTTTGCATGGGGCAATCTAGGAAGGAAAAATTTGTCCTGATATCTTAGTCAGACTGTCAGGATGGTTTTTTGAGTCTATCTAACTATATTAAAAAGCTTTCATGTAGCTTCTTGATGGAATCCAAACTATAGTGCAATCTACAATAGAAATTTTAGTCTGGAAAAGGTAATATGCAGGGAAGAGTAAGGAACAATTGACTGTGTCATACCTCTCAAGAAGAATCATAACTATTTTAATAGTGTATAACAATCTCTGCTGTTTTTCCATTTTCTTATTAACTTTATAACTCACCACTAATGTCATAACCTACATGAATCATGAAGGGATGATTGCAGTTTGCAGGAAGGAAGAGTTTGTAAGTACGACAGCTCTCGCTTGGTACAAATTGGTCTTGAACCTGATACATAAGTAGCTGATTTGTTAAGGAACTAGTGAACATCAAAGTCAACCTGAAGGTTTGAAGAAGAAAAGAGACTTTAGAGATTGACCTACACAAAGTTTTTAACTTGGCAAGAGCATGCTCCCTCTGATGTACATGCATGCTTATTTCTACAAGCTATCCCTCTGCTTGGCTGCAGCCCTAAAAGTGCCCTGATTTTGATTGAGACTAAAAACATACAGTACAGTTTAAACATACAGTTTAAAAATTAAACCTGTACAAGTGCAGAAAGCAGCTGAGATGTTCAAAAGTTTGTGACATTCAGGATGTAACCTCCAGGTTGAAATGCAGATTTGAATATGAGATGGGGATAACACATTTCTCCGGCAGACCAGTTTACACATGTTCCATCTTTGTAAGATTACTTTAGCTTTCTTGCATGTTTCAGTTGTATGAGTCATGTCTGCTGAAAAAAAAAAAAATGAATACAGAAGCCAAGAAAAAGAATTTTGAATTAACAATGGGTATTCGCTGTGCTGGTGCTAGTATTGCAGTGCTTTTGCTCAAAGGGAGAAATGAAATTCGTGATTCAGAATCCTCTAGGCACAATCCTTTAGATTACCTTCTTTGATATTCAGGAGAAGATGATCTCCTCAGAGGATACTGAAGCCTGGGGGCGTATTTTCATAATTTCACATGAGGACAAAAGATTAGCCACCCTGGTTCAGGTCAATGGTCCCTTTAGACAATGGCCCATCTTTGACAGTAGTGTCCCTATCCAATGTCAGGGAAGGTTTCAATACGATCCCAAAAGCGAGATTAAGACACAAACAAGGTCAAATGCTGTATACCCAAAAGAGCTTTTATTATCAAAAGCATCAAAAGCAGAAAATAGTAGCGATAGGATAGAATGGAAGAAAAGGCAGAAATCAAGCAAGCAGTCGGGATAGAGTTGCAAGGATAGTCACCACCATGGATCCAGTGGCGTCCCGTTGGTCCTCAGTCTTCAATTCTTCAGTGGTGGGTGCACACCATGGCTTGTCTCCACA
The DNA here is from genome assembly GCF_900496995.4 of Aquila chrysaetos chrysaetos. NCBI lineage: Eukaryota > Metazoa > Chordata > Aves > Accipitriformes > Accipitridae > Aquila > Aquila chrysaetos. The sequence goes on along the minus strand of NC_044030.1, from coordinate 15,275,861 downwards.
TCAATGATGCTTGCACATAGGTACTGTTCATGCACTGTTCATGCGCTGCAGGTGTCATCTATCACACGACCTTCGAGTGATCAACACCAGAAACCAGTACCTTGTCTCAAAGACTACAGTTTCCATGAGAATGGTAGCCTCCACCTTCCTGCATGCCTCGCTGGCTCCGGCCTGTCTCCTCCCCTGGAGGCCTCAGTGGCCTGATAATCCTCCTTATGGACAGAGGAGTGTCCTGTTTAAACAGGCCATCCCAGAGACAAAGGGCTTGAGATAAGCAGTAACAATCCTTGAGATGAATATCTTGAGATAACAATTCAGTCTCTCACAAGTAGTCCTGTGCAAATGTTTAGGAAAAGAAAGAGCAGAGCATGTGTGTGTATCTCTCAAAAACATTTTCCTTGTTTTTTCTACTTTTAACACAGGGGCTTCCTTAGTTAAATCTGGTTTCAATTCTAAGTCCTTTCCCAGTTTCCCTTTGAACCCATGTAAATATTTTGCATCTACACCTTCTTTTGACAAGGAATTCTGTAGGTCTATTGCACATTATCTGTTGAATCACCTAATCTGGTTGGGTTTTGCTTGGCTGCTACTACTTCCATCCGTGGTCCCTAGTTCCCCCAGAAGAATCCATCAACAGTTGACCCATTTTTCTACCATCTCTGTAACACTAGATTTTGTAGAATTATGTTTACAAAAGAACAAACTTCCTAAATTTGGGGATTATTTTTCTTAAGTGGTCCTTAAGTTTTAAGTGTTTTTTAGTATTCCATAGGATGGACAGATGCACACACAGACACATACTCAAGCACAAAAACTTGTTGTTGACCAGGATCATGTTACACCCTCCAATGTTTGAAATAAGCAGAAGACTACCATAAGGAAATGTCCTTTCATAGATGCAAACATTGTTTATTAGCTGCTTATTAGTTGTTCTTAAAGACATTTGGAAGCACTTGTAATTAGTATCCATTAATTTACATATGAGTAAAAAACCTTGAAATCTCTGATATCCTCATCATCTCACTTCATTTCCAGTGCTAGTTCACAAGCAAGAAAAACTAAAACAGAACTGCAATTTATTGTCTACTACAAAAGCAAAATAAAAAACTGTTTTTGCTTCTGAAACTGGCTTCCAGGTAATGGTTCTGCCTTGCCTGTGTGACAAGAAATTTCCTTAGCTACAAGAGAGGACAGAGGGAATAATTTTTAGAAGGAATGTAGCTAACGTGAGAATGTTTCTAAGTTTTTGTATGTTTACTGAGAGGTTTTTGTAATGTAATATGAAATCACAGAATATTAACCTGGTTGTGATTATGTCTTTAATGTATCCTTCATCAGTATTTCAGAAAGTATTTCACATATCAGTGACTTCTTGGACTTTTATCAATGCTGAAGTGGCTAATATTAATAATAAAGTGGCTAATAATAAGTGTATAATCTCTTATCTCAATGAAAGTGTTGTTTTCAAGATGTAGTGTGAAGTGGTGGATGCACAGTGGTCTTTATCAAGAAAATTTGTACTTGTTTATGTAATAATTGCACACCTTATATCTGTACCTATACCATAAATAAAGATTGGCAATACAGTTTTTGTGTCTGAGGCAATAGTTCTTCATAAGCAAACTCTGACAGTGCTGGACTTCCTGAATAGTCACACTAATATTGGATGTGTCACACAGTATGATTAACTGACCACCAAAATAGGTTTTTGCAGTGTCATACCATTAGCTTTAAATTCTGCCACCCTTTTGTTTGCTAAGTAATGCTTTAGTATTGCTTTCATTTTGTTGATTTGTTCTTCTCGTGGTGATCCATTTCAAAATGTTTACATGGTTTATAGGCCAAGAGGTAGTCACCGTTATTACAGCAGACTTTGTTCTAGTTATGCCAAAACCTACAGATTCTGTGTATGTGTGAGAAAGTATATTACAAAAGCTTTACCTTTAAAAGTTTCACCTGGCATTGTTAGCAGATCTGTATTATTACCCCAGATCTAACTGCAAGATTGGATCCAAAATATGGTTGTTTTAGCTAATGTCTGCAATTACACTAGCTACAGTACTTCTCTACTATGTTTGTAGACATTTATTAGCAGTTGATCCCACAAAATTCTCCTGTACAAGTTATGTTTCTGTGTGCTGCAACAACACCACTGTAAATAAATCCTACCAGCAGTAATATGCGTTCACAGTGAAATTTTTAAAGCATTGTCTCATTGATAACATTTGTCAAATTAATAAATGACTGCTGAAGATTTCAGATTTGATAAAGTATATATATTTAATTTATAAAGCCTTATTTATGGTAGCATTGAAAACTTATCTATGACATCAATGTAGAATCTGAACACACTTAAACTGTGTTTACTGACTTACATTTCTATTTCTCATAAAACAGTAAAATACTAGTCATTATCTACCATTTGATCATGTTCTGTGGCTCTGAGGTTTTTAAGTGGACTTTCAAAACCACATTACTGTCTACTTTTATTTTCTTGTTCTTTACTCTAGGACTACTAAAGTCAGAATCACTGTTTTGCACACTGGCAGTCAAATAACAGTTTATTTTATCTGTCTTTTCCTAGCTCTGCAAGAGAATATGGATCATCTGTATCACCACCAAAACTAAAAATGATCCTCCAAACCCCACTTTGTGCTTAAAAACATAGCTAGTATTAGTAATGTTGAAGGAGATATAGGCTTACACTAAGATTTCATGTATTATTGATCTTTTCATGATAGTGTTTAACCTACCAATACATTCTAAATGCAAACTTTTCCTCATAAATAGGGCATGAATTATTGAACTTAAATAGTCGTTCTTACCTTAATGAGTTTTTTGATTTGAAGTCCCTCTCAGTTCTTGTCTGCGGGACATTTTCATCAACAGTGGAATGCAAGCAGGGTCAGGCTTTGCTATTCTTCCTCTAGGTTGGATGCACTAATGACCTTGTAACACTTGTTCTAGGATGGTTGTACAAAAAACAGATGGGCATCCATTTGCAGTATGACTTGCCTCAGAATTTGTCATTTTCATTAAAAAAAAAAAAAAAAAAAGGAAAGGGATAAAAGTATATTGGTAATATTGTTATGACAGCCTAGTATGTGACATTATGACCAACCTTGTACAACAGTTTAGGTCTGGAAATTTGGAACTGGAATTGGAAGGTTGCTCTACTAGCCTGGGATTCAGCTAAAAGTTGACAAGATTATTTTTTGTTGGTGGTGTTAATTGATTTTTCACAGTCTTGCAGTTCTCTCAGCTATTTTGTGAGACTAGAAATACTTATTCTTATATACTTGGGAGTTAGAATCAAATAGCTATATAAACCCCACCAGCTTTCCTTTTTAACCTTTTTCTAGCTAAGTTGCAATACAAAGCTTGTAAACATGAATCTTAAAGAATTAAAAGGCCAGAGGCAAATAAAAAAATAATTCCTCCTCTGATTACTTTTTAAGCAAAAGATAGTTTTTTTTGGATAATTTTGGACATTTTTTTTTTTTTAAATACTGTGGTCTGGCATTTCTATTACAAATTTTGTCTCTCTGATAACCTCATCAGATGACTCGCCAGACTTTTTTCTTTGTCAGTGATATAGACTTCTTAATATCCTTTGGGTAAAGCACTACAGGTTTCCCAATACGATATTCTGATAGCAATTATTCATCTGGCTTCTTTGAACTAACGTCTTTTATAGCTTAGAGAATGTACCTATCTACTGGAAAATCCATATGTATACAAATCTTTACGTATATTTCTCCTATGCTTCTAGGAAGTAGCAAAGGTTCTAATTAATTAATTAATTGTCCACTTTTATGGATAACTAAAAACCAAAATCAGGATGATTTGTTAGATATATGCTTCCTGTTTAAAATACCAAGGAAAGGGGGATCTTAGGTAGTAGCATGAGCAATCTAACAATGGGAAGATTTTTCTCATAAGGTTTGTATAGATGAATGCAGGAGCTGGCCAGGGTCAGAAGACCTACAGTCCTTTAAATGAAAACATTTAAAAGTTAAAGATTTTTAAATGTTGCCATGATTTTTTACTAAAATAATATTTGCTGATCCCATTTAATCTATAGCCTGATTCCAAAGGCAGAGCATTTCTACTATAATGCACTGGTACACAGAGTCCACAAAGTAGTAATTCCTTTGACAGAAAGCTAAACAAGGAGTATTTGCCTTGAGAAATGGGGTAGTCTACTTCATCCAGGAAAGCCAGTCTGCAACACTCAGACAGTGTTTCCAAAGCAGGATATTTTTGCCTTAGCACATCAGTAAATTAAATAAGGAAAATTAACATATTTTAAAAGCTTCAGAAGGAAGACATATCTGTGGTGATCAAAGTCTAAAGAGCAGAAGCAAGGACTGCCAGCAGATACGATCCATATGCGAGCAGTGACTCTTCAAGCAGTGCGTGAATGGTTTTTAGCCAGTCAGAACCAGAAGAAAGTTAAATCCACTTCCCTGAAGGCTCCTTAAAGTACATCTGTGCTTAGGGCAGTTCAGTAATTATGTGATAGGAATAATTTCTGTGATTATAAAACATAATGGCCACCTACAAACTTCTGGCATTAGAGTTGAAGGAAAAACACAGCCAAGGGGAAGAAACTGGATGTACTGAAGAAAAAAATCTCCTTTAGGTTATGAAATTTTACTGGCCAGTAATCACTAGTATAAGAAAAGTAACTAGTGTGGGTTTGCTTTATTTAATTTTGTAACATAATTGGCAATTAAAGTTCTGTTTTAATCTTCTTTCCTCTTTTTTCCCCATTTTTCCATATCAGAATAGAGCACCTCAATCCCATTCATATTCTACATTCCTGTACAGAATATGTGGAAAATTACATGATCTATTAAAAAACTGTGCAAATTGTATTCTGTGGCTACATTTCCAGTTGCTTTGAAGGGAATTACAAAATTTGTTCGAACAAGGTAGATTACTTCTACTTTATCTTGCTTTTTCTTCCTTGCACTTCTCATTTGGTTTAGTAATTCAAGAGAGAAGGCAAACACAAATTGTTCCTAACCAGTTCATCAATTCTATCCCTGCTGCTAATCGCACAATTACTGCATTATGCAGGAATTACCTTCTAGTTTCATGTTCATTGCTACCTCAGATTGTTACAGAATTCAGGGTTAGCAAGAAAGACTTCTGGTAAAAAGTGATCTCTTTGCTGTAGGTGTTATGGCAGAAATTGGGTATCTCTAAAAGTAAGGAAGATTTTATATTGGTATACTACCAATATTTATTTTGGTGTAATACCAAAAGCTTTTCCATCTAAACCTTCTCTGACAACACAAAGACATACTGGATAGTGACACCCAGATAAACAGATACTACATTAACAAACATTTTCTATTTTATTTTTTTTAATCACTGTGAGAGAGATCTGTTTTGCTACTGTATTAGCAAAACCTCCTGTTGAAGGCTGGACTTCTACTCTAGAGAACCTCACCCATTCTGCTGTTCAAGTTAGAGAAAATCCTCTAACCACCTGGGAGAAAGACGGAGCCTGAACAATACCCATCACTGTTGTGCCTCAAGAGGCAAGAGTCCTTCCACAGGCTTCTTTGTTAACGGTTGTCTTCTGCAGGTTTTATGTGCAAGGAATAAAGTAATCTCAGAAGTTGTGATATGATGTTAATGGTATCATATTTTATACTGCTCCTCACCTAAACTTATTGCTTTGAATTTAGGAGGACATAAAGTAAAACCAATTAAAGATAATGCGCTTTTTATTATTTTATGCACTTTAATAGCATTTGAAGACCTTTGCCAAGATTTTATTATGTCTTATGCAAATGTGTAAAGTTGGTCTATGCCCTAAAGAACTCACGTTCTATAAAAACAAAACCAGGGCTAGTAAGTGTTATTAACCTTATTTTACAGCTGAGGATGCCCAGACTGAAGAAACCAAAATAAAATCCCAAAGTCACATGGAAAATTCTGAAATGGGCAGGAATGAAATGCAGATCTGCATGTGAATGAGCTACTTAAAGCACATGTGCTCCTTGGGTCAATCTTGAAGGAAGCCTGTTGACAGAATTTCCTTCTACAGAACAAGTTGTTTAATAGCTGAATAGTTGGACATAAGACTTTTAAAAGTGGAATGAAAACTTACACTGGGATATGGAAACAGATATTGACTGACAGGACAACGTTTTTTACTTTTTTGCTCATTTCTGGGTATAGCCATTGAAAAGTTAAATTGACACTGCAGTCTGCAACATCTTTCCTTACTGTTCTTCCTGTTGCAAGGTCCTGCTGAGTTCATGAGCCCTGCCGTAACCTACAAACAAACCCATAGGAGCACATACTTAAACAGCATCAACAGCACTTGTTATTTCTCATCAGGTCTTTTAGTATTTAGCCTTGCAAAATCTCTTCTTATCATTGCAACATATTTGAGGCAAAGTGAAATGTCAGCCACAAAGCAAACACAGTGACAGCTCAAACTGTGGGTTGGGTTCAGAAAAATGTGGTCTAGATGATTTTCCGTCTTGAAGTATTCAATTATATTCAAACTAAATATTACATGCAAATATGTATTTATATAAATACACACATAACAAGCTTAAGAAACATAGTTTGTTTTACAACAATTAGCAACTAAGTGCAGTGCATTTCAGTTAAAGATGTTAGAGTACCTGAAAGCTAAGTGTGATAGTAATTAAATTTGGTAATACAAAGTGCAATGTCCTCACAGATTTTCTTCATCTAACTTTCACTGATTTCAGTGGGTTTTAGGTGTATTTTGTTCTCCTAAAGCAAGCAAGATGGTATAGGAATCTGAAAAGGTAACCTGTTTAATTCAAATAACATAAAATGCTGGTTTGCATCAAATATGGCCTTAGTGAGAAAACAAAGAAGTACACAGTTAAGCAATTTCCTACCTAAGCTAGCATTTAATTGTGTCGTTCATTTTAATGGGGTTTAGATGTGTAACTAAAGAATAGTACATGCTTGAAAAATGTTTTTCTGAGTTACACTGAAAGCAAATATCATTGGATGGGTTTCTCTGAGGTAAGCTGTTGTAAATCCATTTAACTTTTTTTAGTTTAAGAGATGAAATCAAGTGTGTAATTTTCGTGTTAACTGCAGTGATATATTTATATTGAAATATTTAGGAGAAGAGTTATCTGAATAATTTGAAACGACAGATCAAAATTCAGTCTTGCATTTTGTTATTAATTAATCATAAAACTCTCAAAGTACTAGTAAATAGTCATATAAATAAATTAATAGAATGAAATAAATAAAGTGTTATGTGGTAGCATTTGATGACGTAGCAAATTGCAGTTAATACAGAATCTGTTCTTTGTTTTGGATTCTCACAGAAAGAAGGGTAAGAAGGAAGAAATCAAGACTTTAATAAAATAAATTTAATTTTTTATTGGACCTATTTCTTTGTCTTCTTATTTTACCATTTTTCCTACCATTGCTACCAAGAATGGTGACAACATGTGCTGGTTTTGGCTGGGATACAGTTAATCTTCTTCATAGTAGCTAGTATGGGGCTATGTTTTGGATTTGTGCTGAAAACAGTGTTGATAACACAGGGATGTTTTCCTTGTTGCCGAGCAGTGCTTACACAGAGTCAAAGCCTCTTCTGCTTCTCACACCACCCCACCAGCAAGCAAGCTGGGAGTGCCCAAGGAGTTGGGAGGGGACACATCTGGGACAGCTGACCCCAGCTGTCCAAAGGGATATTCCAGACCATAGGATTTCATGCTCAGCAATAAACTGGGGGGAAGGTTGGCTGGGGGGCCGCTGCTTGGGGAATGGCTGAACATTGGTCAGTTAGTGTTGAGCAATTGTCTTTCTTGGGTTTTAGTTCTCTCTCTGTGGTTTTTTTTTTTTTTCCTTTTCATTATTAGTATTGCTATTGTTGTTGTTTTTATTATTATTTTGTTCTATTTCAATTATTAAACTGTCTTTTTCTCAACGCATGAGTTTTCTCACTTCTACCTTTCTGATTCTCTTTCCCTATCCAACTGGGGGGCAGTCAGCAAGGAGCTGTGTGGTGCTTAGTTGCCAGCTGGGGTTAAACAGTGACACACCACTAAGAATATTAAAGAAGAGAGTGTATTATATAGAAAAAAAAATAGGAATGGCTCTTTTTAAAACAAGCATCCATAACCAGAGTAAACTTCTCAATAAGGTGGTACTAAAGTGGCAGAAAGGAACAGATCTTTTTGCTTTTTAATTCTGAAAGTATTTCCTGCTCTTTCTTGTTGCTGTTTTAACAAATAGGTAAGACCCCAAACATAAACTTGAAAAAAAAAAAAAAATCATGGGAATTGAAAGTCTGCCTTGGTTAACTTTCTTTTCCAATAGCTGATATAGCCGAGCCATGCAACCAGCCAAAGATTTTATATGGCACAGTATGATACAAATATGGAGTGGAAAACAAATCCACTGTAGTCCAACAGAGGGGCTGTGCAGCTGAAAGTAAGGGGGAGAGGGGTGGCAAAAATCTCCAAATCTTGAGAGAAAAGCAAATGTTGGATAGACATTAATTCTTGCAGATGTTTCCAGCATGCATACCACAACAGAAAGACTTGAAATTAAAATAAATAAATAAAGCAATCAAACACTTATTTTCAACAAAACCACAGTGGGGAAGTAATTACATTAAATAGTAACTGTGGGTTCCAAACAAAGGTATATAGGATTAATCACAGCATTTCCTGGGCAATTGATATGGACTGCAGACAGTAATCAGACAGAACTAAAGAAGTGATTCACTGACAATGTCACAATCCTCTCACTGGCCAATTGCTAGAAGAAAGTTTAATCTCATATTAGAGAAGCTCAAATATTCCTTCAATTTGAAGACAGCATTGTAGCCTTGATTGTCATAGTCCACCCAGCGATTTCGTCGACACACTTTCTTTCTCTATGGTTAGATGGAAGGCAAGTCCCATGTCATGATACCATGAGATCAGAGAATGGAAAGCAATTTTCTTAGAGAAGAACAAAGATATTCCTATTACAGAAGAAAACCTGTATTTAGTCTACAAGTATAAACTCTGAAGATTTTATCTAGTAGTTTATGAAAAGTGTTTAGAATCTGAGACCCATCATTTAATTATAAAATGTACATTGCTTAGGAGCTGGTAATGAGCAGTAGAATCTTTTGACAATAATCCAAATCCATATGAAACTGGCAAAAGTCCATGATGTTGTTACTCCTTCTGTTTTAGCAGATTTTCTGGTGTTTCTAATCTGATCTGGTACTGATCACCATTATTGACACTAATGGATTGTTTTGTTTAGACATATATAAATAAATGGGCATGGAAAAGGACGGGAAGTTTATTCTTGCTGAGTCAAGAAGAACATTTCTCATATATACTTAGTGTGCAGTGAAGCCCTGGACAATCAGAGATTCAGAATCCAAGTAGGTACCCAGTGTACATATTCCTCAGAGCATCTCACTGCAGCAGCAATAACCAAGCTAGCTAGTTTAAAAATAGCCTTATAATGTGTGCATAAGCTATAGTTACCACAGTAGCTTCTTGTAGACAAACCTCATTTCTTTATATCTGCAGAATCCTCTTTCTCATTTAAACATACAATACACCAGAAAAGCTAAAATCTTATTTCTTTGTCAAACTCTAGATCTATAAGTTTGTGTAACTTGAATATACCTGTTTAATTTTTATCAGCCTTTTCATTCTTCCCCCACAACTGTTGTGAAATTTCTTTTACTCTGTTTGACTTTGGCAAAACATGAAGATTTTTCCAACCTTCTAGAGCTTACCCGGGAGTTGAAGATCTATTGAAATTAACCAAATGGGTGTTCTCTAAGCTAACTCTTAAGTACAAATTAGCAAAGCTTGTTTGTGCATAAAAAAGCTGAAAATATGTTTTGTATATTTGTGTCATATTCCAATTTCTGTGGCATTTGAGTTATCACTGATACTTTTGGCTATCATTGTTTAGTACACAGACATGCTTCACATGTTTTACAACCTATAATGTAAATTAATCATTCTGTGAAGTACATGAAATTTAAAGTGGTAATTTAATTGCATAATTCCACATGTTTTTAATAGGGAATAACTAAGGAAAATACCAGAGTTTTTGTACAGAGGTCTAAGGAGTTCAAGTTTGCTTTTATATTTTTTTTTTTTTTTCCTTTTTAGAAAGTCGTATAAGTGGAAACTAGACCCTCTCTTTAGTAAATTGCTTGACCCTTTCCCATATACTCTCACCAGTATTTTTAAGACAACATCTTTTACTCTGAGGCCTGTTCAAATGCAGACAATGCTAGAGACAGCAAATCCATTAAAACCTCCTGGAATGCAGTCAGTCTGTATGATCCAGGTAAGAAATATTTAATTCTTTTATCCTACTGAGGTTTTAAAATTTTGCTGTGTGAGAGGAGGGAAATGAAGCCTTGCAGCCCAACAACAAATTTAAAGAGCCATGTGTGACTCTGAAAGTCTTTGAGGTAAATAATTTCCAATCACTAAAGGAATTTAAAATTATGAGGAGAAATGGAAGGATTGTACTCTGGAGGATAATAATTAAGTACCTCACCTTGAAATATCATACAGTATGGGCAACCTAAGAGTCTGCACTGTAGGATTACTAACATAGGGATTCATTTTATAAACAGAATAACATCACTGTTCACTTGCAATTATCACCTACAATCTGTTGCCTACTGCAAAATATAAGTTGAGCATGCCTTTCATCTGCTTGATTTTCCAACAAATGGAGGCCAGCCTTTTATTTAGCAGCTTTCTCAAAGCAATAGAGGTTAGTCAAAGCAAATGGAGATATTCAGTTTTTTGATCAGTGAGTGCTCACTTTGAGACATCTGAAAGGATTCAAAGTACCTGTCTTTAAAAAATTTAAGTATTAGATGTCTTAAATTTACCATCCTTCTTCCTCCTATCTAAAATCACAGCTGGATTGTGAAAATCCCCAGTTATCAAAACACTTCTTAATAAATTTTGGAAGTTATAATTCACAGAAATTAAGATTTGTGTTTGTCTATGTTCTGATTTTTATTGCTTTACTCCAATTTCTTGAAAAGAAATTAAAAAAATACATTAACTAAAGGAGTATCAGACAACAGCAGGACATTAACAATGAGTGTCTTTTAGTTTTAATGTAATTTTATAACTGGAGCTAACCATAAAAGTCAGTAGAAATGTACTGTTACAAATAAAAACATAATTGATCTCTGTGTGTTTTAGTGATATTTTAGTGATGCAGGTTAGGGAGCTCATTTGAATTCATTTTTAGAACTTTAAAAAAAACCCCATCTCACTAGCAAAAATAAAAAGAAATATTACTGAAAAGCTGGCCACATATTCTAAAGCATAGATGGTCACAACAAACAGAAATTCAGATCCATTCAGTAATATAGGACTGAGGGAACTAATGAATATTTACTTCTTTCTGGTCAAGATTATGCCATAATGATACACACGTATTATATTCATTTTTTTACATTTTTGTGAGTTTTGGTTAAACTTAAGTGGAACTTTGACACATATTGTCATTCTTCAGACAACTGACTTATCTTATTTATCTTGCCTATCTTCTGTATCTTGTTCACAATGTTATCTGTACTACTAATGACCTGTGTTGGGATACCTGCTCAGTTTATAGCTACAACTACAGTGTCATGAACATGTGTATTTAATTCAGTTAGATCTTGGATTTCTGTGTCAACAGAATGGCACCTTGGCAGTGAATATTGCAGTATCATTAAAATAATTGCAAAAAACCCCACTATACCCTCCTCTTTTTTCAGTCTGAAAAGAGAGAGGAAAAAAAAGAGTGAGGGAAAGGAGGACCGTGTTAATATAAGAGACACCTGCACTGATTCCTTCAGGTTCGCGTTCTCCTAGGTAAGTAAAAAGAACAAGAGTATCGTATGCAGGGTCTTCATATCACACACAATGGGGATACTCTTTCTGACACCCCTCTGTTGGGCTTCCTTGCTTTCTAGTGCTAATCCATCAGCACACTTCTCTATCCACAGCTAAGAAGCAGAGAGATGAGGGAATTCAACAATCTTATGACTGCTTACACATCTTCTAATCTTGGAAAGGAGTAAGGAGAAAACACAAACAAATCACAGAAATGCAGGATTCAGCTTAAAAACAGGTACACTGATCCTTTTGGTAGTCTTCCTCGTTTTTTTTTCGAAAGCGCTTAAGTAAACTATGGAGTGTCAGCATTAATTTCTAACTTCATATGTCTAAGATGTTTAGTTGGGACTAATTTGTCTCGATAACATGGGCTAATGGTTTAGATGGGTTGACTTTAGTTTAAAGCAAAAATATATCAAATTAGCCCACTTCTTTTATCAAAACTTCTGAAAAAATGTAGTAAGGTACCTTGAAAGTCAGTTTAGACATATTTCTAAATAGCCAGGCAGTTTCCTTTTTGTCTTTTTTTTCTTTTTTTTTTTTTTTTCCCCTAGCATGCCAATTAGAGTTACACTTCATGACTGATGTTTCTCATAATTCTGTCTGTCAGATTTACCAGGACATTTACTTACAAATAGAATATAGGAAGCAAACCAATGTCCTTTAAAGTATGTAATTCATAACAACAGCATGTCTCAAAGGTTTTTGCAATCAAACCAGAATAAATATATATATATATATTTAAGTCTGGCCAGTACATAACAATAGAAAGAGTTCAAGTGTTATTGATTAAAGATTCAATGGGAAGATTCAGCACTGACCTGGATGCTGTAACAATGCATTGTCCAGCTGAAATCTGGGAAGTGTGAGGCTATGGACTGACATCATGGTGATGAACTGCTGGTATGTTACATCACTTAGAAGAATTATGGTTTTTCCACTTATATTTAGTGCTAGATGAAAACGTCACAACTGCTGATGACAGTGTCCATAAACTATGAATTATAGTCCAAAGTTTTCCTGTTCATCCTTTCCAGCATCTGTGGGATCATTGTTTTCCACACAGCTGCAGGTAGCTTTATATATATCTTTGCCATAAAATATCAGGAAATACGTGATAAGTTCAACCAGAATCATGGGCTGGTGACACTCTGCCAATATAAAGCAGACATGAAAGACTCTCTGCTATCATCTGGTTTATGTCCTAAAAGCTGCTCAGCCTATCTGGAGAAAACCAACAAATTTGGTTTCATCTGTACAAGTGCTTTCTAAAAAAGATGATTTCTTCCTGGGTTAAAAGTAAGGGTTCCTACTTCAACATAACAAATCAATAATTTAGTAAATGATTTTGCTCCTCTTAGAAAGTCTTTCTGTATAGTGCCTTATTTTCTGTATACCAGACAGGTTGAACTGTTTTTTTATCTCTCATCAGTGTTTTGCAAACTTGATTTTTCATTGGAATTTCAGACAAATTTTTCTTAGTCCCTCTGCACATATTTTTGGCTTTGGTCCAGATGCTTAGTAAATATAAATAGATATAGTTCAATTTCAGCTAATAAAACTATGCTGATTTACATCAGCTAAATGTCTTGTCACTTAGGTTTAAGAAGTGACTTAGCACAAAATATTCCAAAACTCCACAGGATGGAATATTCAAACATGTGATCCCAAATGAACACCTTCAGAAGCTATTGCCTGGCCACCGAGAGGCAGTAGTAGACTGTGTGTTCACTTACAGTCTCCTCATACTGTGAATTAAAAATGTGTTAATTTGATGGAGATTCAAAGTGTTCCTTGCAATTGTGGTGCCTAACAATGTGCATGTTTTCTGTAATTGCATCGCAGGTAAGAGATGGCAATTTCTTTCAAGAAGGTAATTCATCATTTCTGTTTGCATGAACAAACTTTACAGGTGCAAACTCATGGATAAAAGGGGATTAGAATCAGATCACTGAAGGAATTATTACCCACTGTCCACCTCATCCTTCTCTAAGTGGTCTTCTCTCTGAAGTAGGGACAGATGGACCATGCAGGAGGTTGTTGGCCAGTCCCCAGCATTTGGAGCATGGTATATTAAGGTGAAGCCTGAACTGGTATCAGATTTAATGATAAAACATGTTGATTTGCACCATCCAAGTTGAGTACTCCTCCAATTTTAAGTTAACACTCTGTCTGCCCTTTCCATAGGAGGCCCTTGAGAGCCACAGAGCTCTCATGGATCTTCCTGGGAGTTTGTCTATCTAGCACCCAGAGACAAGGGGTGGTGGGTCCCCCCTTCTGTTAGCTGTGTGAGTTGGCTGGAAACAAACGACTTATGTTTCTGAGCCATTTAGACATATATATTGAGATCATCCAATAAATAGCTCTGTACAAGAGTAATTTTCACCTGATATATACTTTTATAAAGAAAAACATTTACCTTGTTAGAAAAATTAGAGAGCTTTCAAAAGATCAGCAGTGTGAATCTAAACTCTGAACTGTCATTTTTATTTACATGTGATGTCATCAAGCTTTATACTCAGTTTCTGAACAAGTTAGCAATACTGTTCTGCATCATTTCATAACCACAAGCTTCACAACATTTTATAAAGTTGGGTGAGTGTTATGATTCTTGTTTTTCCAGAAAGCTAAGTTTAGCTACTCAGAACCTACAAATTTCAGTTATTTATGTTTTAAAGAAATGTATTACCAATGATATTCAAAACTGAAACCAGTGAGATCCCGTGTAGAATTATAGCACAAACAGTGAAGAACTTAAAAGTAAAATATAACAAAACTGCTTCAAGAATTCCTAAATTTGGTAAGCCATTTTACTCAAATACAGTAGGTGCAAAATGATCCTGATATAGAAGACAAGGTGTATAAATACTACATTGGTCACAGGGCAAAGAGATAAAAAGCTGACCAAAAGCCTAAAAGAAGTCTGTTAGTATTGACTTATTTAAATGAAGTTCTCCAGTAGACACTACTCTTGGACTTCATTTATCACTTTGTTCTTGATGATCACTTTAGCCCATGCCCAGTGTCACAGGCTTTTCCAGAGGTTTCTTTCTGAATGTGAATGATTCCAGCTCTCAATTATACTCCCTGCCACTTAACCTCTCAGTTGGTATAAAGGGCTTTCTAAAGTAAGCAGATTATTCTCTGCCTACATTAACCAGAAACCCTGTACAGTGACTGAATAACTCATCTAAGGACCACTCAGTATACTCTCTGTTCTGCACTTGGACAACAAATTGTTGCTTTCAGGCAGGACTTGCAGACATGTAAAATTTACATTTTTTTTTAGCTGACATGGAAATCAAAAGCTGTGAATCTGTATCAAAAGCTCCCTGTAAGAGTCACACAAATTCACCTGCAGTCCTGGCTATATATCTGTGACTGAAGCCACAGCTATTCAACCTCACTTCTACAGGCACCTGAAGTCTTTTAACTACCACTTTCTCAGGCTTGTCAATTTATACTGCATTCATAGTTCTGATTTCAAAGTAAGCATTGCTGTTACTGAATATATATGTATTTATCAATCAGGGAGTCAGAAATTATTAACAACATACTTTGTGGTAGTGGTTACACATTATTAATCATTATAACTACCTATACAGAACTGTCCTTAGCACTAATATCCTAAATCAGCTGTATGTGTGCAGTACCATGGACCTGGTGCCATGTGGTCAGGGCTGATGACTGTGTCCTCGGTGGCCTCAGTCACAGAGTTTGGGGTAATCAGGCTTGAGAGCTCTTCGACAAGGGAAGTCCGAACAGACATGGGTTTGTCCTTCTATGTTTTCACTCTTTCCACCTGATACTCTTGTGTTACTTGCACCCCCTCCAGAAAGGGGGATCTGGTTTGCTGCTGACCTGCTTATCTTGGTTTTGTTTCTTCCTTCTTGTTTGCTCAGAGGACCTCCTGCCCCTTTGCAGTTACTTGTGCTTATCTTGCTCTGCTTTTTCCTCTTGTAAAATTTGTTACTTGGGCTGCTTCTTAACACTGCTAAAGTGCAACTACACAAGTCTTTGTTTATCCCCTTGGTGGTAACTTTCCTCTCATTTTGTTTTTTTACGTAGTGTTTGACTATGTTATCACCATGTTACGTCCTGCTGTTGGTTACACTATATTAGCACACTGACACTTGGTTTCAAAGGAACTTAATATTGATTATATTGACCAAATTGAGAAATATACTTACAGTTTATAAGTTTTATAGGCCATTGTTTTGGTTGCCACATGTAATGGCACAAAATCATGTTGTTTATGATTACCTAAAGAAATAATATTTGGATGTATGAATGCCATCTCCCTTTCAGCATGCATTAGGTCTTATTTTTCTTTTTTTGAGGCTGAATGTTAAAGATGTCCTAGCTACAGAAACCACAGTCCAGCCAGTCAAATATCTGTGTTCTCTTTTTCCTCTAATTCCAGTCACGTTTCTGTTGTCTCCAGTTGAGGTGCAGAAACATAGTGTAGCAGGTGTTATTCCACCCTACCCCTGCCCCCGCAATTCCCTTTTGCTCAGCTAATCCTACATGTTGACCCCTTTTGCCCCTGAAGAACCACTTGGCACAGTTACAGAGATTTTAAAAACATCCATCTATTCCTCCAGAGTTCCTTTAACGGTTGCTACTGTTGGCTGTGGCAAAGAGTTTGGAATAAAAATGGGTTCTTAATGAATTCCATCCAGTTGAGCCTGAATTCTCATGGTCAGCACCAGCAATGAGTGTTACCATTGCAGTGAATGATTGATTCCCAAGTAATCACCGCTTACCCATCACTGCAGAAACCAACACATCCCATTAGACCACTGCTTGCTTTTGTCTTCTTATCTGACTCTTTTATTCATTTTTTTTCTGCGCATTTGTAACTGATGAAACTGACACTACAAAATGTTCTCTCTCTGTTCTATGTGCCTTTGCAGACTGCTTTCTGATGCTTTGAATGGAGCTACTGTACAAAATAAAACTGAACTTCATGTTTATCTTGAGACTAAATCTTGTGGCATCTGGTATTACATGTTGATAAGTGGGATTGCTCCACTCCAGATGGTTATGAACAACAGCAGTGTTGACAGTGACAGTGCATATATCTGGTAATTCCAATGTAGTCCATCACTATAGGAAAGAGTCTGTTCCTTTTATTGTTTTGAATGAATGCAGTAAGAGCAAGTATCTGAAAGAAAACTATGTCAGTGAAACTAGTGCTGATACATGTTATTTTCATTTGGGTAAATCATCAAAGTCCCTTGTTGCATCACCTGCAGTGGCAGACTGTCATCCTTATTCTCAAATGTCACTTTATTGTCTCAAGTGTCTATTTACCCAGGACCCATGCAATGACTTGACCAATAAGTCTTACTCTGAAGACTTGTTATAAATAATAACTATGAGTAAGATAATTTTACAAAATGGAAATGTAGCAAGAAGGTGCTATGTTGGGCTGGGTTAGGATTAAGAAAATAAGTGACAGTTCAAGTCTCACTTTTGCCTCAGATTACCTTTGCAATACTGGATGAACTGAACTTTGTTGGTACGGAGTAGAGGAGTGCATTCAGGTGGTTTAGAGAAGTCTCCCGTACTCTTGAAAACACACAATTAAACTTCAAATACAAAAAAGGACAGACAAAGAGGATTAGAAATATTATTTCACAGAGGGGTTGACAAAATGGAGAGGGGAGAATAGATTGCTGCAGTGCAAACCAAGTAAGATGTATTTCTTTACATCCAGATGCACAGACGCACAGGAGAAATAGCTGTGCAATCTTGCAGAGAGAAATAACTGGAGGAGTGACCAGTTCAGCCAGTGCATGAAGTACTCCTCTGGCCATTGCTGGTTAGACACTTGAGTTCAATTCTGAGGTTTCTCAAGGTTCACCATGGGTTCAAACATGGAGATAACCTAGGTGGCAGTAATTAAATGCCTTCAGTCCATTTTATTGTTTGCTCATTAGCTTCTGGTTTGGTGCAGATCCTGTTCTTTCTTTCTGGCAATAAATAAAAGAATAATATCAGTAAATCCAGAATAAAAAAACAACTCAAAGGGAGGACTCAAAGTCAATTATCAAAATGGGAAATTGTCATGGTTTAACCCCAGCCAGCAACTAAACACCATACAGCCCCTTGCTCACTCCCTCCTGCTCTCAGTGAGATGGGGAGGACAATTAGAAAAAAAACCCCAACAGCTCATGAGTTAAGAACAATTAAGTAACTAAATTAAAATATAATAATAACAATAATAATAATAAAATATAATAATAATAGTAATGAAAAGGAGTATCACAAAAAGAGAGATAAATAAAACCCAAGAAAAGACAAGTGATACACAACGCAATTTCTCACCACCCACTGACCAATACCTGAGCAGTGATCTGCCTCTCCCAGCCAACTCCCCCCAGTTTATATACTGAGCATGACGTTCTATGGTATGGAATATCCCTTTGGCTAGTTTGGGTCAGCTGTCCTGGCTACGCTCCCTCCCAGCTTTTTGTACACCTGCTTGCTGGCAGAACATGGGAAACTGAACAATCTTCAACAGGATAAGCGCTGCTTAGCAACAACTAGAAACATCAGTGTGTTATCAACATTATTGTCACACTAAATCCAAAACATAGCACTGTACCAGCTGCTAGGAAGAAAATTAACTCTATCCCAGCCAAAACCAGGACAGAAAACTAAGAATATGATTTCACATGAGGCTTGTTCTTACTCTGAAATGTGAAGTGGGTCTGGATTCACTGACAATGTCAGTATAATGAATAAATAACATTTTATGTTGACAAAAAACGTTTCACACAGAAATAAGAATAATGAGGATTGAACTGTCTGCTGAGTACTCACAGAGATACAGATGAGCCAGGAAAGGAATATTTCTCCTTCAGAAACATGATAAGACTTTTAAAATGTTAGAGTTAGATATCCTGCCACCTCTCCCCGGTGGAGATCATCCAATCTAAATTATCATGGAAACAGTGCCACACAAAAAAACATTTGGTGATATTTGCAGGAAATGGCTGTGACATTTTCAACTTGTTAAAAAGCAATGAAACAAGGAAAGATATTGCCAAACTGGGAGAAAATGAGCCTTTGAAGAACTGAAGTTCTAAAACCTAATATAACATCTCTATATTTTTCTGTGACAACGTGCTGGAAAGATAAAGCAATCTCCTTTGGGCTCTCCCAAACAAGACATGTCTTATCAGAAATTTACTGAGCTGAAGATCAAGAAAGAGCTATAGCTCATCCAATCTTCCACCCCACATTTCAGACACTTTCAGTTTCCCTTAATTGCCCCTGCATTGATGCCATCATGTTTGTGACCAAAGTGTAATTTCTGTAAATTTGGCAGTTCAATCTGAAGTTACCAAAATGGAAAAAAAATCAACATTTCCTTTGATATTTTGTTTCCAGGGTTAATCGCCCTTACATTTAAAAAGCTGTTCCTCAGTTTTAATTTGAACGTGTTCGATGTTACCTTTAAACCATTGCTTCTCTGCTTGATCAAAGGGCCCTTGCAAGCTCTATATATTCTTCTTACAAGAATAGTTATTCCTTGTTACCTGTTACCATCAAGTTTCATTTTAATATTCTTAACATATAAATGTCTTTCAATATCTTCAGTCCTTGAAGATACTGAGAGCCTTCAGGTCTGTTGCATCCCTCCTCTTCCTCAGTTTCTATAAACATGCAACTATCTGAATAATATCTCATTAGCTTGGAGGCAAGGTCCATTCCTTAACTCTGGTAAGTATTTGCTTTGTGGTCCTTTTTATCACAGCAGTTCATCAGGAGAAACTGCTGTGCTGCATATTAAGTAGACCCTTGGGTTTTTTTCAGTCACCATTTTCAGTATAGCATCTCCACTGCTAAACATATAGCATACTGCACACTCAACAAAAATTTTGCATGTATGTGAATATCTCTTTTTTTTCACTAACACTGCCTATTGAGCAAGCTTTCACTTTCTCTTTGAGTATCAGACCTTTCTTGTTTATAATTCTGAAAAATCTTTGCGTTGTACTGTTTTGGGTATTTTTCCTGCAATTTTGTATTAATTTCTAAATCATTGATGAAAAGGGTTTGGGTATGGTATCAACTCCTTTAGAAACACAGATTTGGTCACCACCAGTCCCTGCTGATTTCCCCCATGATACCTATCTGCCCTTCATAGTGTGCAAAGGGCTTCCTTTACT
The DNA here is from genome assembly GCF_900496995.4 of Aquila chrysaetos chrysaetos. NCBI lineage: Eukaryota > Metazoa > Chordata > Aves > Accipitriformes > Accipitridae > Aquila > Aquila chrysaetos. Next base: position 15,255,775 of record NC_044030.1, on the reverse strand, counting down.
GTGTGTCACTGCACTGGGTGATTAGCTTCATGTCAGTGAGGTAAGTATCATGGTATTGTTATCCACATATTTGAAAAAGAACTTCATGTAGGAAAAAAACTCAAAAAATATCTAAAAACATGGTTGCAGGAGCATTTTGAAGAGCAAAATGCTGAAAGAAAGGATAATGAAAATCTTTCAAAAGCAGGGGAAAAAAAATTCAACACACTAAACAGGCTTTCCAAATAAGCCTCTTCATAGTGTATTCATTATAGCTGGGAAACATTTTGTGAATTTCACTCTTCCCATTAACTCTTTCAGGGACTTTCTGAATCTATACTGAAAATGACACAATTTGTGTTTTGCAGCATGAGCATATTTTAAGTCAGATAGAGCCTGCAAAGGCCTACTGGAAGTCAGATACTTCTTTCCTTATCCCACATAAAGTTAATTACAGTTTCCAATGTAACACAAATTCTTTCAACGAATATTCGTAATTTTTATGCATTTTTCAAACATTCCTGGCAAATGTATTGAATATTCCTCAGTCCTTGCCACTTTCCTTTTTCTCTAAATAAGCTGGTGGAACAGTATTTGGACTTTAAATTACCTTTGAAGAACTAAATTTGCAACCTCACTCCCTAACCGTGCATCTGATTCCTCAGTACCATAATCATAGAGAATTTCTGAGCTGTCTAATGAAGCTTTTCTCAACAGGCCTGATGCTGTGGTGTTGATACCAATAACAATATTCCTTACTGCCGTTATCAGAGCCTACATATACAAAGTAATGATTTCCACGTGTTAAAAGAAAGTTATTTTAAGCTGAGACCTTTTCTTTCCTCTCAAAGACTTGCATTACCATTATAGCCTTTTCATTTGACAGAGTTTTGCTGCAAGTGTTGCTTTGCAGCTACTGAGCAATTTTCCCTTCAGTCCTGTTACTAGAACCAGAGCCCCAAACTAGTTTATTATACTCCAAACACTGGAATCGCTCTCATCTTTGACTCTCATAATTTCTGTGATTTAATCCAAATACTTTTACTCTCAGCATTTTTTTTTAATTTTTTTTGTGATAGCTTGATAGATGGGAGTTCAGTTGTGTGCCTGATGTATAAGGAGCTGTATATTTCATCTCTTTATTTGTCTCCAAGAGTGTTATTGTTCTTTTTTAACTGTGCTCCATTTAAACCATGACTCACACAAATATGAACTGGAATGCTAACATGAATATTGTTATGTTTTTTGAACAATATGATCAATATCTGTTTTTTTATTACTATAGGTTAACTTTTTTTTCCCCTCAAGGATCACTCAATTCAGGACAAGAAATGCTTGTGAAGGGAAACAACCCTACAATGAAGACAGATGTTCACAGAATGATATACCAATGAATATTAAAAAAATATCTCTCAGAAACAAGATGAGTTTATACAAATATTTCACATAAGAAAGGGACTCAGTCAAGTCAGCCAGATGATGTCCAAGTTTGTAGTAGTGATACAGGTTCAAAAAATCAAGCTGATTTCTCAAACCAGACATCTGTGACTTGCCACCAGATGAGTCCTGACTGCCATTGAACCGTGACCTAAACCTGTATAGTCATCTTTGCATGTTAATAACTTCAATAAAATATCTGTACCTCTCACTTTTTTTTTTTTTTTTCACCTTCATAGCAGAGCTGCAGTCATGATTATATCACAACAGTCCATCAACAGAGCTGATCTTCACCTCCCACAAAATTGCATTGTCTGATACAGGAAGGAGCTCTGTCCAGTCTATATCTCTCGGGGGAACAGTACACTAGCAGGGTTTTTTTGGGCCTTGCACTATTTTCAGTTTTAAAATAACTTACAGTACTTTTAATTATTTTCTTCCATATATTCTAAGCAATTAATTTCTAAATGTTGGAATAATTTTTAGCATGTCTAGCAATGCAGCTTGGATGATAATAACTGTGAGAACCTTTATCACACTCCATTACACAGCTCAGAAACACCATCATTGCAAGTTTTGAAACCCCACCCAAGGTACCTCTCTCTATCTTTAGAAAAATAAATGTGTTCATAAGTTTAGTTATAATATCTATCCCTTTGGTGCCAAGCTTTGGGAACGACTGTGAGTCAGAGCTACACTAATAGTACTATTACTATTGATATGCAGGAAAAATTGAGCCATTAACAGTTAAAAGTTGTGTCAATTAAATTTTGTACTAAAAATGTGAGAAACAAAATCCCATAAGAAAGCTACTACTGAAAGGCAGCACTCTTGGGGAATTAGAGTTATTAAAAGTGCTATTTTATTTTCCCTATTTTGATACACTTTTATCTTACTGTTTCCTTTCCTCACTCTTCCTGCACCCTATTGCGCTAGGAGAAATCAGAAATATGTAAGTATGTCATCAAGGTAACAGTAACCACAGTCTGAATTCCCAGTCCACTTGCATTTTCATCTCTTATTCCATTTATAAATCATTGTGTACTGCCACTTGCACCAGAACAGAACTGGTTATGTTTTGCCTTAACTGCCTCATCCTTCAGCAGGTAACAATGAACAAGTGCATTCATTCTTTTGCTGTGAAATGGGTCCTGTGCAGCTCAACAGTTCACCTATGCTCATCCTAAACCAATTTAGAACAACGTTTAGGGGTTTACTTAATGTTTTGGTAAATTGTATCTCCATTTTTAATTAAGACTAATGTGGAGAGAATGCATGAAATTGTTTCCCCAGACAAGTTTTTATATTTTATTATATAATATTTTGTTGCTTTTTTGGAATAATTATATTGTCACTCAGGGCTCAGAATTGCCTGGGTTTAGTAATAGTCTTAATCATAAATCCCATAGCCAATAACTTTGAAACTGAATTCTTAGATGTTGAAAGTATCTGAAACAGATATGTTGGTGTTGGTATTTTTAGTGAGTTACTGCAAAAGATCCAGTTTTACAGAGAGGGGTTATGGTGCATGCTGTCCTAGATAATTTAGATCATTTTCATCACACAGTGTGCACGTAACTTTTTTTAACAGTAAAAAAAAAGTCCTGAAAATGGGGAGAACAAAGGAATTTTGGGAATCACTATGGAGGCTGTTATCAGACAAGGTTTCACACTTACTGTGGTGGCTTTTGGGCAGATGAGTAATAGATATTGTACTTTTACATTATGTGTTCATGAATAGAGCTCATCACATTTGAAAAAGAGACAAGTACCATCACCCTATTGTATGGTAGGAGAAACTGTGACAATAGAGAGATTAGAGATTTATCTACATTCACCCAGGGGCCAGTGGCAAAAAACAGGATCTGTACTAAGGATTAGATGCCTTATAGTATGACTTCACTTGCATAAAACAGTAAAAAAGTTGCTATGTTGGCAGACTTAACAATGGCTTTTTGCTTCAGGTATACTGACAGCAGCTGAATTGAAACACATGAAGTCAATGGTGGTTTAACTCTGAAGATCATTGGATAAAGTTCATTTTTTCAATTTCAGCAAAATGCGGAGGTCTTTTGCCAAGTTGCAGTCAATATTTGTCAGCTTGTTTTTTATGAGTCACAGACAGATGGTATTAGGATTTTTTAGGAAGGTTTAAGTTACAGCACATTCAGATCCACTGGTATTATACTTATAATCTGCAGGGGTGGTATTCACATCCTGTTAAAGTTGCTGTATTTATGATAGACAGACTGGCAAAATTGTCACTGGTAAGGGAAGTGCAAGCTCTTCATTTTTTGTTCTGAGATGACTCAAGGGGTCTCCATTTAAGTGCATTTAAATGGATGTTTTAGTTACACTGTAATGTCAGGAAGGGCAACAGTCAGTATTGATATTTTCTCACTATTACTAGTTTCTATCAGGAAGAAACTTGTTTGAGGTAGCTTCAGTAAACCCAAGACAAAAATTAGTCACCAAAATATTTCACATTTCAGATGAATGTAACTCCAATCTTCTTTTACATATGACAGATAAGTGTTATGGGGTCTATTTCTTCATTTGCAACCAGAAGCAAAAGAATTGATATAAATATAATTCAGCTATGAAATCCTTCAAGATCAATCCACCAATGTTTCTATTCAACATAAATGGTGTGATATTTGTGATTGCTCTGTTAGTTCTGGACACTGCTGCAATTATTTCACCATGGAATGAAAAAAAGGCTCTGTTTCCTACTAAAGAAACAACAACGTGCAAAATAATCTGCTCATCCATTGGGTCTTTCATCACATTTACCCTTTTATAATAACTGTTTACCTAAGTGTCTCACACTTTATGTTTGGGAATGTCTTCATCTGTCAACATTCTTCAGCTGACATCATCTTATTCTGCATCTGTTAAAGCATCATCAGTTTACTACATGTAGTTTTCTGTGTTTTTCCATGTTCCTTTCCTTTCCTTTCACCAGATAGGATGTGAATCACCTCCTTTTCTCACCTCCCTCCTAATCCCACTTTATTCAGTTCTTGATGTCTGTAACTTCCTAAACCTAGACCTTTTTTTTTTCCTTTTCTTTTTTAAATTCACATTTCTCACTCTCACAGTAGTTTGGAAAGAACTAGTGTCAACATTTAGTTTGAATTTGCTAAACCAACTTCTGTTTCGATACCAGTCAAATGGAGAATGTTGAACAGAATTCACTTGACTTATTCCCATGTGGGCTGGGCTGCCTAGACAGCTTACATCCCCTGCCCACCTGTGCATCAAACCTCCCAGGTTAGGAAGAATGCTACTACTACACAAATAACTCTGCTTTATACAGTGTGGAAACTTAGGAAAGTCCTAAGCACATGACTAGTTACTAACAATGCTGACAAGACAGAAGTTCTCCATACTTTCTTTGCCTTTATTGGCATACCTGGATCCCAGATCACAGCTACGACAATGCATGTGTCGACCCACTAGTAGTGAAGGAAGAGCTGGTTTGCAGCCTCTTGCTCAACACACATAAAAACACGGGCCTGGACAGAGTCCACCCCAGGGTGTTTAGAGAAGACATTGCAAGGTCACCATCTATAACACCTGAAAAGTTGTGGAGATCAGGAGATGTTCCTGATGACTAGAAGAGGGCAAATGTCATACCCATCTACAAGAAGGGCCAAAAAGAGGACCCAGGAATCTACAGGCCCATTAGTCTTACTTCAGTCTCTGGGAAAGTAATGGAATGCGTCCTCCTAGAAACTATTACAAACCAAATGAAGCAGGTGACTGTGAAAAGACAGCATGAATTTACCAAAGGGTGTGGTAGGTCACCTTCTACAACAAAATAACATCCTCTGTTGACATGGGGAGAGCAATGGATGTTGTTCACCCGGACTTCAGCAAAGTATTTCATGCTGTTTCCCACAGCCTACCCTGGACAAACTGGCAAGTTACAAATTGGATGGGTGGTCTGTGAGATGGAGGGGAAATTCATAAATGATCTGGATGATAGAATTGAAAGCACCATCACCAAGTTTGCTGTTGACACTAGAGTGAGTAGTGGGGTAGACACATCAGAACGACAAGCTCTCTTACGGATAGACCTGGACAAGCTGGAAAAGTGGGCTAACAAGAACTATATGAAATTTAATGAAAACAAGTGCAAAATCCCACACCTGGGAAGAAATAACCAAAGAGCCCAGTACAGGTTAGGAGCTGTGTGGCTAGAAGGAGCTTGCTGAAAGGGACCTGGGGTCCTGGTGGACAACAAGCTGAACATGAGACAACAGTGTGCCACTGCAGCAATAAAGGCTAGTTGGATCCTGGGCTGCATCCACAGGGACATTACTAGCAAAGATAGAGATGAGTTCATCCCACTCTTCTCCATGCTTGTCGGGCTGCACCTGGAGTACTGGGTCCAGTTCTGGTCCCCATAACTCAAGACACAGACAGACTGTTGGTTGAAGGGAGGGCCACAAAGATAATCAAAAGGCTGGAAAACCTGTCCTATAAAGAACAGCTGAAGGAGCTAGGTCTTTTCTCCCTGGAAAAGAGAAGGCTCGGGGGGGCCTCAACACAGTATTCCAGTACTTAAGGCATGGCTACAAAGAGGGGAGAGTCTCTCTCTTCACAAGGATCCATGCTGAGAAGGCATAGGGGAAACACAGGTTGCACTGGGAGAGGTTTTGGCTCAACATAAGGAAGAAATTTTTTACAGTAAGAACAATCACTCAGTGGAGCATCCTGCTTAAGCGAAGTGGTAGAGTCCCTGTCACTGAAGGTTTTCAAGATGTGATTGGACAGGGTGCTAGATAGTCTCATCCAAGCTTCCTTTCCTTCCAAACCAAAAAATTTTTTCCAGATGACCTTTTGAGTTCCCTTCCAACCTGGGCTGTTCTATGATTCTATGACTATGGTCTGTTCCTTGAGCTAGAACCTCTGTGTTAAGTGCTTAAGGAACATCAATAAATGGGTGCAGCAGAGGCACAGCTGAATTTTAAGAACAGGAATTAGGAAGCATAAAGTAATAATGCTGTCAGAAGTTCTTACACATTTGTGGGAACATACCATAATCACTGACACAAAAGCAGGATGCCAGAAATGGAGCTATGGCCAGTGTGGTACTGTTTATACTCAGGAACTTAGAGAAAAGTTGATAATGCTTTCTTAAAGCAACATATCCTGGAGCCTTGGGGATATATTTTAATTTTTAGAGGCTAAAATAACCCAAGGAAAAACAAAAAAGCATGTTCATATTTTCAGAGTTTCACAAAAATCCCCACCAAAACAACCAAACCCCCAAATAACAGCCCCCTGTATGAAAATGTAGGCTTTGAAATTAATTCACTTCTCTGCTATATGCACAGGGCAGATGGTCATACTGAGTGTAACTACTTACTAAACATCTATAAAAAAACCCTGGAAAATCAAGCTGAAGGTCTGCCCTCCCGTCTTACTTTTAAAATTGATTTTCCTATCAAATTCATCTTTCCTTTTTTTTTTTTTTCAAATGTATGACCTGGATTTGAAAGTATGTATTGTCTGAAGCTTTTCACTGAGGACCTTACATTACCTGCATTGCTGCTCAATTTATTTTACAGTTAAAATACAATTGTTCAGGTCATATTTTCATATTACATATTTACTTTTTTTTTTCTTTCTATTTCAATGAACCCTAAACTCCAAATAAATGAAACAAACTTGCATCCTTCTTATCTGCTGGATGAAGTACAGAGAACTTTGAAATTCTTTTGAAAAGAAAGACCTGGTACAGTAGCTTTAGGAAACAAATAAAAACCAAAAACCACTTATATGGAGAAAAATACACACACCCCCCTTCTCTATTTCCTCCTTTGCTGGTTTAGTCAGAATAGTTCAAACTCATCTCAAAAGTCTTTTAAAAAAACAAACCAAATTAAAGCAAATGGAAAAGTCCCCAGAGTTAAGGGAATTTACTGTATCTTTGGAATTATTCTATTGCAAATGGAGAAAAGTTCACATATTTTTATATCTCAGAATACGTTAACTGAGTTCAGGATTTTAACCTTGTTTAATTCTAAATACATTTTCTATTAAAATGCTGGTCCTCAATGGGTAAACCAGGGAGATGATGCTCTGAACCTGCCTTATTTCTATCACAGAAAGAGAATTTCAACTCTTTTTGTTTTAAAGGAGCTGCAGTCAATTCTCCTGAAAAGCCATAAATTTAGCATAGAAGTAAATTAAAGATTACAAAGAAAACTCCACTTTCCTTGACTTTTTCCCTAAATGTCATCACATTGCTCTTTCCACAGCTATATTTGAAAAGGCAAGGTAATGCTTAGGAAAGTAAGATGCAAGGTAAAGCTTAGGAAGATTTCTCACAATCCTTGGAGAAAATAACTTCCTCATATAACTTTCTATTATAGAATTGTATTATTATAGTTATTTTTATAGTTATTATTATAGTTATCATTGTATGTATGGTTATTTTATTATTATCTATATAATAATATCATATCATATCATAGAATATAACATAATACAATACAATACAGAATTTTGTCATAGAAATATAATTTTATGTCACAAAACAATATCTGGTACTTGTGACAAGCAGTTAGATCACTGTATGGAAAATTTGCTGTACGGTGATCCTTTCCTGCCTTTTCCTTTCCTGGGACTGTATGGGAGCCTGCTGATTCCAAATCTGGATGAAAACTGAACAGAGTCTTCTCGTCTAGATAGATGTACCTTTTTCTTTCTCCTCTTTTTCAATGATGTGAAGATAAACATATACTTCATAAAGGAATGGGAAGATAAATATTTGGAAATCATCTTTAGGCAGTCTGGAACTGAGGGAGACTGAAGGCGGACAGTACCAAAGAAAGACTCAAGATGTTGGACCTCCTTTTTTGTGCTATTAACCAGAACTTTTCTAGGAAGCATTCTGGAATGTGTAAGATCCAGGGGGTCAATGGGAAGGTAAGAAAAGCAAAAGCAATACTTTTAATTTCTTACTTAGTACTCTTTCATATTAAGAACTTCTGTGAGATATGACAGGTGACGCTGGCATCCCTGTAAAAAGCCAAGTGCAGCATTCTGTCAGGGCTCACATTGGATAATCAGCTGATTGTCTTTAGGGGGGAGATGGGTTATGTGGGGGTGCCCCTGAAGATGCTTCTCTCACACACTTCTGAAGAGATGCAGTAAAAGTATGAAACTTCATTTAAAAGAACATTTTTTCCTGACCACTACAACTCTTAAGCTTATGGCCAAAATTCTTGCCACAAAGGATTATATTTAGAAAATAGAATAAAAACTGTACAGGCTTGATTGCAGAGCTTGTGTTGATTGCCTAAAGGTTTACATTAACATAGAAGCAGTAAGAAAAAAAGGTCAGATATGTCATGCTATCTTTAACTGTCTTGTTTAATGAACCTAAAATAATGTTGAAAGAATTCTATTTGTCACAAGAGAGTATTAACATTTATTTTGCACAAAGTGATCTTTGTGCAACAATAGAAAATGTCTTATTGATATAGAAAATGTTGTCTTGCCAAAAATACCCAATTGCTCTCAGCTTCTTTTTGGAGTCTTTTACAGTGACTTTAAACAGACCAAGTCCTTGGTAGATGTAAACCACAAAAAAAATCTCTTTTGGTAAGTAGAATTGAAACAGTTTACAGCAGACAATATTTTTTGCCCTTCTTAATTTCAGCAAAGACACATTCTCATACACTTTCTTTGTACATATTATACAGATCTTCATTTTTCCTATGCCTTACACTTCAGCTGTCTGTTCAGTGATTGTTTCAAAGTATTTCAAGGAGACATCCATGTACAGAATAGGTATGAAGTATTTGACATTAGTTCATGGGTTTTTTTAAAATAGTCCTAGTTATTCACCTCAAAGTGCTTTGTACATGTCAGTAAATTACAGTAACACTCACAATACTTTCATATACCCCTATTTTATACACAGTTAACCGGATTTAGAGGAAAGGTTATGTAAATAGCCTTTGTTATTAAGCAGGTGACTACCTGCCAAAACTGAAAGTGGAATGCAATCATCTTTCTGGCTCCTGGGTGATTGTTCGCCTCTTGTTCTTTTTTTCTTCTTTAATTCGTCATGCCTTTATCTTTCCTCTCTTCTATAAATCCAAGTAGCTCAGAAAGGTGAGTAGATGGGGCAGGGGAGTGACAGGAAGAAAGGAGGGAAATCCAAAAGAAGCTATAATACATAAGATGGCAAACTTGCTCAGATATAAAAGCAATACTTTACTTTTAATGATGACAAACAGGGTACAATAATTTCTGTGTACAAAAAAGTGGGCAATGTTTTTTAGAGAAACAAGAGTTGTTTCCTTTTTTAAAAATTTATTTCTGGATCTATTTGTATTACTTTTTCTGTCTCTTTAACTGGCTAAAGAACTAAACTTCCAATTTCATCTTTCCGTCTTGTTTGTTTCCATGAGCTTTATTCAGGCCTGGTAGTCACCTGAAACAGTAATTGAAATAATTTGAGCTGCATCTTATTTAAGTAATCTTGTGGCTGAGCCCTAGATATGAATATGTTGCTCCAGAAATAGCAATGATAAAGCTGAAATCCCATTAGAAAAGAAAAGCTAATATGTCAAATAAGTATTTTTTAAAGAAAAGCAAGTTTGTTTCATAAAACATGATCTGCACTTACCTTGATGAACAAATAGGATATACTGGGAGAGAACACTTCTTAAATTCTCAGGATTAAGGAAACTAGTTCAAAATGTCCTGTCTAGAACAAAATAATTAAAGTTTAATTATAACTCTGTTAAAACATCTTGGCTTGAGGTATAGTAAACTGCATAAAGGGGAATAGACCCTTCAACAAACCTGTAACAGTGCTAACATATGCTTTCTGCCTGATGTTTCACAGTTAACTGTGATAGAATCTTACAGTTTTAGTACTGAATTTAAGATTCTGGAGGATCCATAGCACAGTTACAAAACAGTTGTGACATAGAAAGAAGTGCTCTGGGAAGAATTACATGTTATCATAAGCTTCATTCATAAAGGATAAAAAAGCCTTCAGCTTGTCATGGGATTGGTATTTTCAGTCCTTGACAGAATCCAATTCCCAACTACCACTCTTCACTTTACAGATCTGGACCTCCAGGTCCCTGTTCTGACTACATTAAAATTAAAATATCTACTGCTATGAACAACTAACAGCTTTGAGCTCTACCTCTAGTTTAGCAGAATAAAAGGCTATGTTCAAGGTCAGAGAAGAGGTGAAGAACAGCCTCCTGTGTGAGATGGTGCTGGTATTCTCAAGACAATAGCCAATACAGAGGCAAAAAAATATGTTGAAATCTGCTTTGATCTTGTACAGAGCCTTGGTCTGGCCCAAAAAATCCAACCAGCATGATGAAAAGCTAATGCCAGAATGAATCTAGAGATCATGCATGTGCTTTACTATACATGCCTGAACTAAATTCAGTATATATAGGAAATCCAGTAATTGTTATCCTTTTATGACAGGACCTTCAAACATCTTTGAAAATATTATCTGCATGTGCATGTGTGTGTGTGTATATGTATAGTGAAAGAGATAAACTAAAAGTGGATGTTGCCTTCAAACAGCAAGGTCTGTTACATGCTATATTCATTCTCAGCTTTCCCAGGATTGTAGTCTGTCCCCTCAGTTACCAGCAGACCTACATTTTCCCTGTGAGTTTCTCTTCAGAAATGTGAGCCTGAAATAACAAAGAAATGTATTTCTAGTAGGTGTGAAAACTTCCTGTTGGCCAGAGTGGACAGAGAACATCAGAACAGGAGCTTGTCACTTCATACAGGAGGCACCAGACTGCAGAACACTATAGGATCATCCAGGAAAACAAACTTTGTTCCTAGATGGATAGTATGTGCTAATTTTATCTGATGAAATATTGGTGTTCACTTATCCAGAGGAGTCCTTACTTCAGGAAGACAACTTCATGTTTCTCACGCAGAACAAAGATGTTTTAGATCACTTCAGTCAAGCCATTTGCTTCAACTCAGTTTGGGGAAAATTTCAATCAAAAGACAAAACAGAAAGACAAGAGACGTTTGTTTTCCCCTGTCATTTCTTTAATGGTAGTATAGCTTGCTAGGGAATTATGTAGCCAGGAGAAGTAAAGGTTATTACCACTTTAATCCACATAGGAAACAGACTGGTACTGAATTACCGGACTAGTGTCTGGGGACACTAGTAGCTATTTATAGCCTCCTCATAGGCCATTTGATGTGAAAAGACCTAAATGAGGTGAATTCTAGCTGTACCTCTGTCGTGGTTTCAGCCCAGCCGGTAACAAAGGACCACGCAGCCGCTCGCTCACTCCTCCCGCCCCCTCCGGTGGGATAGGGGGGAGACGGAGGAGAGAAAAGAAAAAAACCTGGAACCTCGAGGGTTGGGATAAGGGCAGTTTACTGGGACAACGCAAAAAAAAGTTACAACAACAACGACGGTACTAATGAAAGAGTATACAGAAAAGAGCGATGCACAGTGCAACTGCTCACCACCCGGGACCCGACGCTCCGCCACTTCCCCCACCGAAAGTCGAGAGAGAGCAGGAGAGCCCTCCCCCCGGCCCACTCCCCATCTATATACTGGGCATGATGTCACATGGTATGGAATAGCTCCTTGGCTAGTTCAGGTCAGCTGCCCCGGCTATGCCCCCCCACCTCCCAGGTTCCTGTAAAAATTAACTCTATCCCAGCTGAACCCAGGACATTATCCACCCCTTATTCTATACCATTTACATCATGCCCAGATCTTACATTTTCCAATCAACCACTACCACTTTCCTTGTCATATATATATATATATATATATATGTATATGGACCCCACACACACACACACACACACACATACAAATAGTATTCCCTTAGTCAATGGGTTATCCCTCCAATGTGTCCATCAATTTTATTTAGTCCATGACTTTGAGGCTCCATCTGTTGTAACACTTCTTCAGGATAAGAGAGATGGTGTGAGGTGTTGGGTTGTTGTATGCTGTCTCTGGAACTTCTGGCTGGTACATTTGATGCAACCCACACCCTTGGTCTGCAGGTCGAAGATGTTGGATCTTGAGGAAATTGCTGGGCGCCAGTTCAAGTTCTATCACTGTTGTTCTTGGCTCAGTTTCAAAGTCCATTCTTCAGTCATTTGGGTAATTCTTACAGTAATACCCTTGATATGGCATATAGACACTATAGATACAATGACATACATTGGCAGGTTATTTAGCAGTTAAATATCATACAGCCTAGTTCACTGGCTATTCTCTCCCAAAATCAAATCTCCCTGAGGTACACATCGAACTTCCCCATCCTTCTGCATCACCCACCAGGTGTACCCAGGTCCCTGAGCAAAAACCACCCCTTGGAAGGGTTTGTCTCTGCGTGAGGGAGGACTAACCCAGACTGTCTTTCCTAACATACTCCTCATGTGCACTACAGGAACTTTATCCCCTTCTACAGTATGTGCAAGTCGTGGTTGGGCGGGGCCCGCCCGATTGGTGGATCCTCTAATATTAACTAACCAGGTGGCTTTTGTTAAATGTGTATCCCAATGTTTGAAAGTTCCACCCCCCATTGCTCTCAATGTAGTTTTCAGCAGTCCATTGTATCGTTCGATTTTTCCGGAGGCTGGTGCGTGATAAGGGATGTGATATACCCACTCAATGCCATGCTCTTTGGCCCAGGTGTCTATGAGGTTGTTTCGGAAGTGAGTCCCGTTGTCTGACTCAATTCTTTCTGGGGTACCGTGTTGCCATAAGACTTTCTCTTCAAGGCCCAGGATAGTGTTCTGGGCAGTGGCGTGGGACACAGGATATGTTTCCAGCCATCCAGTGGTTGCTTCCACCATTGTAAGCACATGGCACTTGCCTTGGCGGGTTCGTGGGAGTGTGATATAGTCAATCTGCCAGGCCTCCCACTGTTTATATTTCAGCCATCGCCCTCCATACGACAGGGGTTTCAGTCGCTTGGCTTGCTTAATTGCAGCACATGTTTCACATTCATGGATAACCTGTGCGATAGTGTCCATGGTTAAGTCCACCCCTCGATCGCGAGCCCATCTATATGTTGCATCTCTTCCCTGATGGCCCGAGGTATCATGGGCCCACTGAGCCATAAATAGCTCACCCCTACATTGCCAGTCCAGGTCCACCTGAGACACTTCAATCTTGGCAGCCTGATCTGCCTGCTGGTTGTTTTGATGTTCTTCAGTGGCCCGACTCTTGGGTACATGAGCATCTACGTGGCGTACTTTTACCACTAGCTTCTCTATCCGAACAGCAATATCTTGCCACAGTGCGGCAGCCCAGATGAGTTTACCTCTGCGCTGCCAATTGCTCTTCTTCCATTGCTGTAGCCACCCCCATAGGGCATTTGCCACCATCCATGAGTCAGTATAGAGATAGAGCACTGGCCATTTCTCTCTTTCAGCAATGTCTAACGCTAGCTGGATGGCTTTCACCTCTGCAAACTGACTCAGTTCACCTTCTCCTTCAGCAGTTTCTGCGACTAGTCGTGTAGGACTCCATACAGCAGCCTTCCACCTCCGATGTTTTCCCACAATGCGACAGGACCCATCAGTGAACAGAGCATATTGCCTCTCATTTTCTGGCAGTTTATTATACAGAGGGGCCTCTTCAGCCCGTGTCACCTCCTCCTCTGGCGACATTCCAAAATTTTTGCCTTCTGGCCAGTCCATGATCACTTCCACAATTCCTGGGCGACTGGGGTTTCCTATGCGAGCCCGTTGTGTGATCAGTGCGGCCCACTTACTCCACGTGGCATCAGTTGCGTGATGTGTAGAGGAGACCCTCCCTTTGAACATCCAGCACCGGCAGTCGGGGTGCTAAGAGGAGCTGTGTTTCAGTACCAACCACTTCTGAGGCGGCTCGAACTCCTTCATATGCTGCCAATATCTCTTTTTCAGTTGGAGTATAGCGAGCCTCGGATCCTCTGTATCCCCGACTCCAAAACCTCAGGGGTCGGCCTCTGGTCTCCCCAGGTGCTTTCTGCCAGAGGCTCCAGGTAGGGCCATTCTCCCCAGCTGCAGTGTAGAGCACATTTATAACATCTTGTCCTGCCCGAACTGGCCCAAGAGCTACTGCATGAACAATCTCCCGCTTAATTTGTTCAAAAGCTTGTCTTTGCTCAGGCCCCCATTTAAAATCATTCTTCTTCCGGGTAACTTGGTAGAGAGGACTTACAATTTGACTGTAATTTGGAATATGCATTCTCCAAAAGCCCACAACACCTAAGAAAGCTTGTGTTTCCTTTTTATTAGTTGGTGGGGACATAGCTGCTATTTTGTTGATCACATCCATAGGGATCTGACGACGCCCGTCTTGCCATTTTACTCCTAAGAACTGGATCTCCTGTGCAGGTCCCTTGACCTTACTTTCTTTTATGGCAAAACCAGCCTTCAAAAGGATTTGGATTATTTTCTTCCCTTTCTCAAAAACTTCTTCTGCCGTGTTGCCCCATACAATGATGTCATCAATGTATTGCAGGTGCTCTGGAGCTTCACCTTTTTCCAGTGCAGCCTGGATCAGTCCATGGCAAATAGTGGGGCTGTGTTTCCACCCCTGGGGCAATCGATTCCAAGTGTACTGGACACCCCTCCAAGTAAAGGCAAACTGTGGCCTGCACTCCGCTGCCAAAGGGATGGAAAAAAATGCATTAGCAATGTCAATTGTGGCATACCACTTAGCTGCCTTTGATTCCAGTTCATATTGAAGCTCTAACATATCTGGCACAGCAGCGCTCAGCGGTGGCGTGACTTCATTCAGCCCACGATAATCTACTGTTAGTCTCCATTCCCCATTAGATTTCCGTATGGGCCATATGGGACTATTAAAGGGTGAGTGAGTCTTGCTGATCACTCCTTGACTCTCCAATTGGCAAATCAGCTTATGGATGGGGATCAGGGAATCTCGGTTGGTGCGATATTGCCGCCGGTGCACCGTCGTGGTAGCAATTGGCACCTGTTGTTCTTCAACCTTCAGCAACTCCACAACCGAAGGGTCTTGAGAGAGACCAGGCAGGGTAGACAGCTG
Source organism: Aquila chrysaetos chrysaetos (assembly GCF_900496995.4). Classification (NCBI taxonomy): domain Eukaryota; kingdom Metazoa; phylum Chordata; class Aves; order Accipitriformes; family Accipitridae; genus Aquila; species Aquila chrysaetos. Next base: position 15,240,309 of record NC_044030.1, on the reverse strand, counting down.
TTCAATCTCCTCCGTCTCCAATGCAGCTATACCAAAAGCCCAACGGTACCCTTTTGGGTCCTTGAAATACCCCCTCCTGAGATAATCTATACCAAGGATGCACGGGGCCTCTGGGCCAGTTGCAATGGGGTGTTTATGCCAGTCATTCCCGGTTAGACTCATTTCAGCTTCTAATACGGTTAGCTCTTGGGATCCCCCTGTCACACCAGAGATACAGATGGGTTCTGCCCCTTTATAACTTGATGGCATTAGGGTGCATTGTGCACCAGTGTCTACTAGAGCCTTATATTCCTGTGGGTCTGATGTGCCAGGCCATCGAATCCACACTGTCCAGTAGACTCGGTTGTCCCTCTCCTCCACCTGGCTGGAGGCAGGGCCCCTCTAATCCTGGTTAGAATATTCGTTACTCACTTTTCGCACACGTGAGTCAGAAGTCCCTTCAAGAGGATCAGAAATGTGATCAGCCCATCTACTGCATCTGGGGGACTCCTCACAGGAAACTGGAGCAGCAGTTTTCCAAGAAGAATCCTCTTTCCTGGTTGCTTTTTCTCGCAACTCCCGTACCCGTGCATCCAGGACTGAGGTAGGTTTTCCATCCCACTTCCTCATGTCCTCTCCATGGTCACGCAGGTAAAACCACAGGTTAGCCCGTCGTGTGTACTTTCTCTCTCCTCTCTCTTGGGCAGAGGAATGCTTACTCCCAATAGCTGCGATGCGGGCCTGTACAGGTGGGGAGGAGGACATATCCACTTTGAATTGCTGGAACTCTCAGGACAATTCCTCTACAGCCGAGACACAGGCCCGTAGGGAGGAAGAGAGACTTCCTTCGTATTGCTGGAGTTGGACAGCCAATTCATCCACCGTTTGTCCATGGCCTTCTTTCCAGGACATTACTGCCAATGAGTTGGCCTATGTTGGTGGTGCACTTCGTAGAAACTTCCGCCACATGGGTTGTGTGCATTGGACTTCATCTGGGTCTATGGGTGACTGCGCATTTTCTGGATCATTATAAATCACCTCCAGCACGGCTAATTCCCTCAGGTACTGGATACCTCTCTCCATGGTCGTCCACTTGCCTTGGTGACATGTAACTTCATCCTTGAAGGGGTATCTTTCCTTTACACCTAACAGAAGTCGCCTCCAGAGGCTGAGGACTTGTGTTTTTCTCCCAATCGCCTTGTCGATGCCCCCTTCCCTAGATAGAGATCCCAACTGCTTGGCTTCCTTACCCTCTAATTCCACACTACTAGCCCCATTATCCCAGCATCGGAGCAGCCAGGTAACAATGTGTTCACCTGGGTGGCGGCTAAAATCTTTTTGCATGTCACGCAACTCACTCAGGGATAGAGATCGGGTGATTATTTCAGGTTCTGCCTCTTCCTCCTGTTCTCGTGATGACCCTGGTTCATCTTCATCTCTCACTGAGCGAACTGATTTCTTTGTGTGTTTCTTTTTCTGTACAGGGGCGACTGATACTGGCACAGGTTGGTTCTCTGGTTTAGCTGCAGTATCTGTCACTGCGGTTGGGGTAGCCACGGTGCCTGCTGCCGGGGTAGGGGTAGCCACGGTGCCTGTTGCCGGGGTTGGGGTAGCCACAGTGCCTGCTGTAGGGGTAGGGGTAGCCACAGTATTTTTCTTTCAAATATTCTACCACTTCATGAGGGTTCTGTAGTTGTTCGGGAGTGAACTTCCAAGCCACTGGGGGTGAGAAGTTCTCTAGATACCTGCCCATATCCTCCCACATGCCGTGCCACCCATGAATATCCAGCTTTGGGGCAGATCTCTGGGTGGTACTCTTAAAGAGCCTTTTTGTAGCCCTAAACAAGACCTGAAACATATTCAGGAGGCATAGCACTAACAGCACACTGGCTTGTGCATCCCAAGGATATTCAAAGTTCTCAAAAGCTGTTGTAATTAGTCGGAAGGAGAAAAGGGAGGCGAACGGACGGGGGGAAGTATCCCCCCCTAACTCCCCCATGGATTGGCTGTAATTACCAATAAAATCCGATAGAAGGTGCCCAAAGTATGGAAATGATATCACTGCCTCATACAGATACCAGCTTAACCTCATGACCAGTGATGTAATCATTTCACAAGTCGACATTGCCCAGTACAGCAAAATGATAATCCCAATCACTCTCCCAGAGGTGAGAAACATAACTACAGGCAATACATAGAGCATATAAGGACTTACAAAACGCCACCATGTAAACAAATTAATCAACATTGTGACTAACATCTATTTATCTAATATAAGGAATGCGTATGACAAATTTGTTTCAACACGCTCTGGCCAGATCTGTCGTTATCTCAACCCTTCGTGCCCCACGTTGGGCGCCAAAAAGGACTGTAGTGGTTTCAGCCCAGCCGGTAACAAAGGACCACGCAGCCGCTCGCTCACTCCTCCCGCCCCCTCCGGTGGGATAGGGGGGAGACGGAGGAGAGAAAAGAAAAAAACCTGGAACCTCGAGGGTTGGGATAAGGGCAGTTTACTGGGACAACGCAAAAAAAAGTTACAACAACAACGACGGTACTAATGAAAGAGTATACAGAAAAGAGCGATGCACAGTGCAACTGCTCACCACCCGGGACCCGACGCTCCGCCACTTGCCCCACCGAAAGTCGAGAGGGAGCAGGAGAGCCCTCCCCCTGGCCCACTCCCCATTTATATACTGGGCATGATGTCACATGGTATGGAATAGCTCCTTGGCTAGTTCAGGTCAGCTGCCCCGGCTATGCCCCCCCCACCTCCCAGGTTCCTGTAAAAATTAACTCTATCCCAGCTGAACCCAGGACAACCTCCAAACAGCTGGATGAAACACAGATTTAAAATATTTTTTTCTCTTAGGCCAAGCAGTCACACCGCTGTAGAGTACCTGACTTTGTATCCAGTGCAAAGGATCTCAGGATAAAGCAAAGAACATCACTTATTAGTTTTAATTCATGATTACCATCTGTTTAGATATATATGAAAGAGGAATAACTTGTCAGAGATGGGCTTACCTCATCTTTGCAGAAACATTCAGCCAGCAGAGCCTACAAGCCTCACTGAGGTGTGGCTTCAGAAAACTTGCAACCCCACAGGAATTCCCATTGGGTCTTTCTGCAGGGAGTCCTGATGTGATATTCAGTGTAATTTTAGACCAGTTTTGAGGAGCCGTCAGAAGCTGGAGCAATCTCCTCAGGGTAGGTTAGGCCACTGCCAATTTTTCTGCAGCTGTGACAATTCCACTCCAGGTTGACTTAGATGCTTTGTCCCCTGTACCAGTCCTAAATCACACTCTAGGCTAGGAAGTGAGAATGAATCCTTGGAAAACAGACTATCTTCCAGGACAGATTGAAGGTATTTTCAGCTGCATTAATGTTCAACCATTTAACATGACCATTCCCACTCCGTCCCCTTTAGCCTCCCCTTTGCTTTTAAATCATTGACTTCTGTTCTACTAGATTTTGATTTGGAGTAAACATTACATTTGCAGTTGTTTGCATTACATTTGATAATTGTTACTCTGTGCTGTTAGCTGTTGGTCAGACACACTGAAAGTCTTTCTAAAACCCTATATATACCTGTCCTGCATGTGAAGTAAAGCCAGAAACATCACTGACACAAGCAGCAGGGAGATGAGTCAATACATAGCAAATGAATAATGTGCAGGCTCTGCTGCTGTCAGACCGGACATTGCGCATACCCTCAGCCTTCTGATACACTCAGACTGAAGAATCCATGTTCTCAGCCCAAGTGTCACCTTTTTAAAAAGACAATAAAAGTGTCTGAGAGTTTTGATAGGAATTCCCTCTTGGTGAGCCTTTCAAGTAGAGGCACTTTGCCTTTTATGTGGTTCTCATTCAGGATCTCATTACTTCCATCAGTCTGTTAAACGCTGTATTAACTTTTCCAGATATGCTGAAGCCCTACCAGGATTTTTCTGGATTTTCTTATAATGGTTACTTGATAGAAGTTCTTTTGTTTCAGTCTGCAAACAGCCCTTTCCATTTAGTATGATATTGTTACTAAGAGACATTCTTAAACTGAAAGGCATCTTTCCTTCCAAAAAAATTAAAGAAAAATTCTCCACAATGACTAATTATAAACACATATCTTCTTTTTTTTTTTTTCTTTCTCCTTGTATATAGACCACATCTAAAGAAAGATCTTGCAAAAGGGCCCATAATATCATGAAACAACCTGGCATAGCAACAAGGATTTCCCTCTCTCCTTTTCCCCTTACCGACTCTCCTCCATCTCTTCTCCTGTCCCCTTTTTCTCTCCCTGTCCTCTTTTCCCTTTCTCTTTTCCTTGTCCTCTTTTCCCTTACCTTTGCCATCACAGTTTCCTTATTGTGGAGATAGTACTTAGGAAAGGAAGCCCCAAGGAGACTTCTGACTACCTGATAACAAGTGGAAGGATATGCCTGTCTTGCAGGGAAGGCTTTGGCACTTGCTGTCAGTTCAGGGAATACTGGGGGCTCAACTGCCACATCGAAGACTCCTGTGCTGGGATCATGAGTCCTGCAGTTCCAGCCCTCACTCCTGGCTTCTTTCACAAGCAGCATGAGTACGCTGAGGTGACACATGTGGACACATGTTTAGCTAACATCGGCCGCAAGAGCATTCCAGAGGCCTTTAGAAGACCTTGAACAGAATAAACAAGAAGACTAAAAAAGAAAGATGCCAATTAGAAGAACACAGGTGCACATTCCACGATAAAGGGAACTTGGCACAAAGAACCTCAATTCGGCAGTTTATCTTGACCAATTAGACTGAGACAAGTTTCGCGTGTTTTAATTGGTATAACCAATTATGTCCTATGTTTATGCGCGTGTACAGAGTTAGTATAACCAATTATATCTTATGTTTATGTGCGTGTACAGTGTTGATATAACCAATCATATTTTATGCTTGTGCGCGTGTACAGTGACTTTGCAGAATTTGTGACTATAAGTTATGTGTGTGTTTTAGCAATAAAGTGTCGTCTGTTGTCTGCTCTCAAGATTACAGGTGTCCGTCTACTTCAATCTCCTCAACACAGACTTTTATCCCAGAAGTGAAAGACTTTCTGCCAGAAAGAGTAAACCTGAGGGTGTCTTGGTACATGCTGGCAGACCAAGGAAGGTTGTAGGACAAGTGGAAAGCTGGTCACAGAATGGCAATGTTCCTGATTTTGCTGTACATCACATCTCTGCCCCTTTCTCTGTAAGAATCCCAAAGGTGTAACCTGCCCAGAGCAGTAATTTTTCATCCAGGAAAGGTGAAAAACCTGGATGCAGCTGCTGAGGATGGTGTCCACCTGTTTTTAATGCAGCATAGCTTGGGAATGAGGTAGATGATCTGCAACGACTGTTCATTAAGGCATAGTTAAGAGTTAAAAGTTTTAAAGGACATTCATTCTTTGGTTAAAGCTTATTCACACATCCGTTCATGATGTCTTGAGTTTACTTCAGTTTTATACTGTTCAGTAGAAACAGTACAGGCAACTGCTATGTAAGTCAACATAAGAGGGCTGGGAATCCTCAGCTCATTTATCTCCCCTAATTGCACTGATTTAATAATAATTAATAACCTTCAACCTTTTGATCACACTTTTCATTCACAGAATTCAAAATTGAGTTGCAAACACTAATTAAGATTCAGGGTACCCATCAAACAGAACCTTAGAGTGATCAAAATCTTAATTCTGTAGTTGTATAAACACTGTGTGTGAAGTTAAAGGATAAGGACAGGAGCTTGTGTCACTTCCCTCTTTCTCATTTTGTGGTCAAATGTTGAAATCCAGCCATGAGGAGGCATTCTGTTATTTATTATTAGAAGAAAAGTATGACACTTGTATAATAGTTGACTTATTAATGTGATAGTTTACTCCCCAGGACCACAGACTTGTGGCTGCGATATATGAACTGGAAACAAGTCCTTTTTACAAAATCATGTGTTAATCTGTTAAGCAACTGCCTTCTCTGTTTGTACATATCTTACACTATCTCTGCAAGCACTGCTTCTAATTCAAAAGAAAGCAGCTGTCAATAAGGATCTCGAACATGAAACATGGAGAGATGTTCCTGGAGGACATCAAAAAGCAAACCTTAGGATGAAAGAGGAGCAAAAAACCCAGGAGAGAGCCATTCAGCAAGGGTAACTGGAACTTATTGACATAATAAGAAAGCTATTAAGGGGAAAGATCTGGGAGCAAAAGGTAATGACAGAGGTGGTTGGGACAAGAAAAGAGGATATAAAATGAATGTATGAGGTTTTATCTGTAAGTGTTCAGGGAAATGGTTCCTGTTATAAAGTCTAAATTGTGTTGTGAAACATCTTGAGAAAAGAAAATCGGGTTTTGACTCTTCATTGTCAGAATATGAGGTTCTTTACATATGTGATACACACATGCTATTTTCTTTCTTATTAATATGCACCATTATTTGTATTAAAAGTTTTCTAGCTGCTAGTGCCTCATCTGTTAGTAGTGACAAAGATATTTATTATTTTAAATAACTGGTGTGTTAAACACATTCAGAACTACTTATATTTAAATTTGTCAATTGCTTTATTTTTTTTTTTTTAATGTACCTTACCTACTTTCTGTCCTTCACTTTCTCCATGTATGAGTAATGGTTTGATTTCTTCCGGAAACATTTGTAAGAAAAATTTCATTGTCTAAGTTTTTGACCAGGGACTGACTTTCTTTGATCTAATCTCGAGGTGTCAAGAGAGCAAGTCACAGAGGCATAAGATGCTTTCCTATAGATATGGAAAGTGCTCATCCATCACTTCAGGTATTCGAGGTGCTTTCACTCTCTCTCATAATTTTATTTCTTTTATGACTAATGCCTTGTCAAAATGTCATCTCTTCCAAATTAAACTCATTTTGACTAACACAAGTGAAATAAAAGCCTGTTCTGTGGCTACTTTTCAAATATTTGTGTAATATTAAAAATTGCTAATCTTTTTTTTCCCCTTTCTTTTAAAAGACATGAATGGCAAAAACTTTCTTTCTAGAGGTATTTACAAAAGACATGCTTTAATGAGACAAACTTTATGACAGTAGCCCTTTCAAAGGTAAAAATGGTATGAAAAGCACAAGTTAATGTTCTTAGCATGAAAGCTGGGGCCATAAGTATGTGGAGCAAGGAAGAAATTGTGTTAACAGTAGTTGAGATTCATTTTGTATAGTACGGAGAGGAATATGTTATTATAATATCTTATAATAGTTGTGAAGCATGAGTTTTAGGGGTATGCTTTGTGTGTTGTTGATGGGTTTTAGCACCACTTTTAAAGAATCTTCACTAATTGTTCAACATTTGTTTGAAGTATAGTCCTGTTGATGGCATCCTGTGTAGCCACAGAATAGGCTGCAGCTGGGAGCCAGATTGCTTTGTGCAGATGCTTGAGGACCATCCCTGTAGGATAATCAACCTTGAATCATGTAGTCTCCATGTCTCACCATCTATCATCTCCTTTGCTGACATCTCCAAATGCCATTGTTGAAAACAAAGAAGAGAGGATAAAGGCTAGGTGAATGTCTTTGTACCATGTCTTTGTTCAGGTAATACTCATTTACATTGTATATACTGCATTATATACAATGTATTATGTATACAGACAATATTCATACTAATAGCTGGAAATTGCCAAGTCCACAGTGATAAGTGGTGGAAGTGGAAAGGAATCAAATACTTTTATTTCCTAGGAAGAAGCTTAGATTCATCAGGACATTTTGACTCATTTCATGAAAAAGCTGACAAAAGCAGTCTGAATTTGTGAAAGAAGTATTTTACTAATCCATGTGTTTGGATGTGAAGGTTTTGAAAAGGCATACGTATTGGTTTAAATATGGAGACAACCAACAAAACTTTTTTGGTTCTCATAAATACACCTGGCATGCAAGGAGCCAGTACTAGTGAGTCTTTTTGATATATCTACAAGGAAACATGAACAGGAGAGGGAATCTGTAATAGAACAAGCTGTTCTGAATGTTGTTATACTCTTGATGTTTACAGCCATGTGAAAATGAATCTAACATGGTTTATTACAGAACACTGATGGAGCAGCATTTGAGTGAGCAAGAAAATCTTTTGCTTGCTATTACGCTGTTATAGCTAAGAAGTACTAAAAAATGAATGTAAAATGGAAGCTGAAGTCACCTTTTCTAAAAATTGTAGTATAAAGAAGTGAAACTTATGTATTCTGCAATTATGAGGAAAAAAATCATTAATGACATATTTTCTTGCAGCTGCCTGCTCAAGCAAATGACATTGTAATGACAATAGTATGTTTCTAAGGTATTGTTATCATCACAGAACTGAAAACTCAGAAAAGTTTTCATTTGACTTGGTCTAAGGTGTGCAAATCTTCTAAGTGCTAGATCCATAAAAAATCTTTTGTGTGGGCAAGTGGTTTTTAATTTTCGTTTGAAATTTTTTTTTTCCTTTCTATATTTAAACAGTGGAAGTTCTGGTTCTGTGCTAACACTAGAATCAAATGGGTCTTGAGTCTCATGACTATTGCATTATGAGCTTGTTTAAGGCAGATTTCAGGATATGCGAACTGTAGCCCTTGCTCCCTGTAACACGCAGTATAAGCCCCACTGTGGATTTAGGTGCTTGTGTACCAAGGGTTGAAGGTCCAGCTTTACTATAGTACAAAAAGTGGATGGAACAGATACAGGAAAAGTATTATTGGATGTAAAAAACCCTAAAAATCAGATTTCCAAAAGACACTGTGCAAGCAACAATGATATGGTCAGAATATGGAGTCATATGTGTGGGCTCTGATTCTGTTATGTGACGCAATATTGGCTTTGCAGCTAAGAGGTCTTGATTACTTCTGATTTATACTTTGTAAAACAACAAATAGATGCAAAACAAAAACTCTAAATGCAATAGTAATGTCCTGTATACAGCTATATAAAAAAAAATAACAAAACAGAAAATAGTTTTTCTACATGACAGTCCTGAAACTGTAGAGAAAATTAAAATGATAAACTCATTTCTTTATAGGAAATTAACATTTTACTAATTCTTTAAGTGTTGTTTGGATGTTTCAGGATAGAATCAACAAGAATAAAACCAGTTGTGGATAAGGAATGATGGATTTTATATATATATATATATATATATATATGATCTAAAATATTAATTGCTTCAAGCACTGTCATTAGGACCCTTCAGTTGTTCAACTGGTAACGGAGAAGTGGCCAAGAAAATAACTCTCTCTCAAAAACTCTTTCATCTAGTGTTTGTTGGTTTATCTGTTTTATTACAAACCTATCTAATTTGTAGGTTTTCAAATGGATTTTTGCAGTTACAGCTCATGAAGCTGTTTGCAACAGTGCAGAAACCTTTCTGAGATGCTTTTGTCCTTGGCTGCCTTCTGCCTCTTTGTCAGTATTCACCTCATTGTTCTGATACATCTGTTTGAGAGACCAAGCTGTGCTCTTTGGGTATATGAAATTGTCAACTTCAAGTGTAGACCTTCCTGGCAATAAAACCAATACTGTGGAGCTTGTGGGCTGAACAACCTTACAGTTTTCAAAGTAAGGTATAAAAATGAGGACTCCATTTTTATTCCACCCCCCCACCCCCCCGATGACAAATGGCAAGAAAATAGCAGACAAGAAAGAGCTGGACCATGAGTCTCATAAATTTAATTAACTGTATTGGGCTGCAGGTCAGCTTTGATTAATAGGATCTTCTGTGCTAAAATGCATGAATCCTTTTAGTCTGCACTAAAGAACAAAATCCTCTATCAGAAAACAAGCCAATTGTATTCCAGCTCTTTGCTGAAGAATATTAAGACCCATAGTTTTGAGCATATTGACTTCCTCATGCTCTATACCAGGCTCTTTTACACTTGGACATAATGGTGAGGAAAGACTGATCATAAGAAATAAAGAAAAATGACATTCAAAATAAGTTGCAGCTAGTTCTGGATGTAGTTTACATTCTCAGGTCCTTAAGTGCCCAAGCTTATTTGAAAGTTTAGGTTTCAACTGTAAAGGGTGAATACAGTGAAAAAATATGTGAGTTTCTAGGTGTCTGCCATTACAGAAAACTTCATGACCTATCAAGCTTAATTTTCTCTTCTGCTTTAGCAATATTTGATGGATCCATGAAAATAGAGTTAGTAAAAAGCCATTTTTTTCTTTTGAAAGAAGTGTTTTCATAGAAGTTTACTCAAATGCATCTTTTTGTTAGCAATATTATTCCTGTGCTTCCCAATGCATTTTACATTATAAAGACAAGGATTTTCTTCTGGAAAGTGTTAAACCTGGAATTAAATAAGGTAACACATAGCTTTACGTTTGTGTTCAGACCCCAACTCATAAAACACAGAGGCATAGCAGCCTTTCCTATATAGCACAAAATGAAAGACAATAAACAAGTCTTTTGCACTAGTAGTCTTAGAAATTCTCTCTCACTGCATCTGACTCTGCACTGTATAACTTCTTATCTGGTTACTTCCTCTATAAGTTGTTAATTTATAAACACATTATCTGTGAAAGTATTATTGAAAGCTACTTCAACTTATTATACTATGGAAAAAAAAATATTTTTTGAACCTCTTTTTATTTCTTTCTTTAGCTGTTACAGTGGACACATGCCTTTGTGTGAACATTCATGGCTGAGTCTTCCCAGTAGGTAATAGTTGTCACTCCCCGAACTCCAGTTTACCTACCTCTAAATAGCGTATGAAAGGAGCTGAAAAATGCAAATGGCTCTAAAGATTCTACACAACATAAGAATGAATGACTGTCAAAGACATTCTTATATATATTCACGGTTAGCTGTGGTCTGTCACTCAACATGCATGAGGAAATGCAAGAATTGTTATAGTAGGCCTTTTTATTTGTATGTCCTTTCTTCAATATTAGTCTGTAGCAGATACTGCAGAGGAAAGTACGACAATTCAGTGAACTTTTGGCTTTAAAATTTGGTTTTAAATTTGAAAAGCTGAGTGAAATTGCAGATTGTAATTTTTTTCTGAGATCTCAGCATTTTTTTTTATTGTTTTCAATATAAGCACTTCCATACCTTGGACTGACAACCTTGTCTGTGTGCTGGCAAAAGGTCAAAGTACCTTGAAAGGACAACAGGTATCTTACTCAGTGTAAAGTTTCTCCAGTACTTCTCTGTGAAAATACTGCTATAAGAGTTGTCATGTCTTTCTGATCAACAAGAATAGCCTTGGATCAGAACAATGTAAAGCAATTTCAGGTGTAAAGCAATTTCAACTTTTTTAAACCTCTACCCAGCAATCTCCATAGAACTAAGTGTTCTACAAACGCTTCCATGTGAGCTTTTCTCTTGAATATATCTGTAGAGTTTTCACCATGACTGGACATTAGTTCTGTTCTGTAATATTATAGCATTGCACTTCACCTGACTTGCCATACTGTATATGCACTACAATACTCTATGCATCACCATTTGGTGAAGCCACCAGTTAAAGAACTAGAGAACTAAGAAACTTCTTTGCTAATTATTCAAAAGCTTTCTAAATTAGTTAGGCTAGGAAGAGTGGAATGACAGAATAATCTCCAAGAATAAGAAGAAAATGAGCTAAGATATGTTATTTTGTCTTGGCTAAAGAAGTATTATTCTTTTTTTGTGGCTGCTTTCATTTTCAGATTAAACAACTGCATAAAATGAATCAACACTGGGAACTTTCATTCTTGTATTTTAGCAGAAAAAATCAGTGAGTTTGCAGGGTTTTCTGAATGAGTTTAGGCAAGTTATTCACAAATGTCTGAATTTCTTTTCCACTACATTAAAAAATTACTTCTTTTTCCTTTTCCAGGATTCATTCACATGATGAGTGAATGATCATAATCCTACAGTAGTCCAGAGTGGAGTAAGATGAATGTATAGAAAAAAATAGAATAAGCTTAGCTTTTAGAAAAAAACCTTGGAAGGAGAAAACATGTGGACAATATGCTCAGTCATAAGTCTTAGGTATGTTCACATGCACATTTATATTTGTACTAGATGGCACCTGTCAACAGGCTTCACTCTTCAAATAGGCATAGGAAACTTCAGTATCAGCCTCTCTATTACTTCATTTTTCACATTTTAAAATTAATCTTACTATCCATGTCCTCCAAATAAAAGCTGGAATTTTAAATCTAATAGAAAGTGGAGAGATGAAAGAAAATAATGTGAATAAATAAATGCTATCAGTCTAAATGAGCTCCTAAACCTTTAGATAAAAAGGTGCATGAGGATAGTTAGCTTATGTCAGTTAAAACGTCTTTGTCTATATCAGTGACATTACACCTATTAATCTTAGCTGAGGATCCTGTCCATAAATCACTTTCAGAAGACTTACATTCCTCTGACAATTAAGGGAGGGAGCTTTTGCCTGTTTTTTTAGTGTATATTTTAAAAGTTGCATTCTGTACAGGCTATATGCTTCTCATCCTACAATCTACATGCAAGCATAGCTATTTATTAGGTATACGTCAAAAGAAATACTAGATTAGAAATCTAGGTACCAAACAACCTTTGCCTCTTCACATATCCCTGCAAATGAGAACCCATCATTTCTCCACAGTTGAGGTATTAGAGATTGAGGCATTGACAATGAAAACTTTCTGTTTTCTCAAACCTGATTTGTCCTCAGCATTTGCCTGAAGTGGTCCTTAGCCCTCTGACTGAGGCTTTTGAATGATTAGTGGAGGAAGCCGATGCAGCTGATTTTAACTGAGCCTTTGAAGCAAAACTAAAAATTAATGGAGATCAAACCTAACTGCTGGCTTATATGGCAGCTAGATGTTTGCTTACTGACACACATATAACTTTTTAAACAAGGTGGGTTGACCCTCTATTATCGTATTGCATGACTGAAAATAAACTGAATAATGAAGTGAATACTCTAACCCAGCTCCAGGAATACTTCATTTTACTTCCTTACCCTCTCATTCTCCATGCAAAGGGTGTGCAACACTAAAGAAGAAATTTAGTTAACAAATGCAGTTAGTATTTCTCCTTGCTTAGAAGATCCCTCTAGGCAAAATGCTGGTCCTTTTGTACTTAGCAGGGATTTTGCAATTGACTTCAATGAGTCCCGGGTTTGCATGTAATTTACCCAAACAGAACTTTATTATATAAATTTCCCTGGAGGCACCATTGACATTTTCAAACCTCTGTGTGTTAATTTAATTTATATATAAGTACAGCAATTGTTTACAGAAGAAAAAAAAATACTGATGTAGTTTGTCCTTGTAAATACAGTCTTCTGCTAAACTAAAATTTCAATTAGGCTACTAATGCAGTGTATTGGTGTATTGCACTTGACTTTAGTGGGACCTTCCATGCTCCCAAAACAGTGACTGTTTAAATAGTGAACTGCTCTACTTTGAAACAAACCTGATGGATGGGTGTTAATTTGCTTCCCATACAATAGCTTTTGTGAAATATACAGTTACAAACTGCTGACAATATATTTGTTGATGACCTTCTTACTCTTCCTTAGGTTTTCAAAACTTCCTTTTGTCTTTCTTTCTTTCTTTTTTTTTTTTTCAAATTAAACAAGAATTAAAAAAGGTTTTTTCTTTACATTTGACTCCATGCTGAGATCTGTGAGCTTTTACCATGTGCAGGCCCATCAGCCTCAAACATATGTCCGTGAAGTTAGTCAGTGTAAGTTACTAACTTTAAGTTAAGCATTTGAATAAGGTTTGCAACACATATCTTACTAGAAGAAGCACAGTACAAGCAACCCTTCTCATTTTGGGAATATAACTTATTGTACCCAAGCTAATGTTGCAATGGTCAGTAAAGTAATCTTCCTGTGGTGTTAAAGATGATAATAATTTTTAAAAAATGTGTTTTTCAACCCCATTACAATTTTTGTTCTGCTGTAGGATCTCTCATTGGAACTTACACTGTTTCTCCATCTCTGGCTTTCAGCTACATATGTAAAGAATGTATATTCTTGCATCTTTTTGATGAAAACTGAGCAAATTCTTTTGGTAATGTTATATTCAGAAAACTTTCCACAGGAGGTTAGGAAAGCAGACAAACTACAAAATATTTAATTTGAAAATCTGTCATCTGCAGCTTTCTCTACACCTCTTGCCCAGAAACCAGAGTCTAATGCTTTTTAATTGTAAATGGCCAATTTTCTCTAGAATCTCATCTTAGAGTTAGAGAACATCACCAAAGTATCGACATCTACCTGAGTAGGCAGATATCTTGAAACAGTGATTCTTTTTCAGCTCAGTAAAATATTAGTTCAGGTCTTCAGTCACAGTCTGACTATTTTCCTACTGACTCCTAGTACACAGGGACTGGGAAACCATATGGAAGAGGTCCCAAAGAAATAGAGCATGTTATTTCATTTGGGTGCTACCAGTGACATTCGTTGTTTTCTTACAATCACCACCAACATACCTGCCAAAATCCCCATTTATCTCAAATCTTTTATTTTGAAAATTTTAATTTTGTAGGAGAATGAATATGGAAAAGATTCTCCTGCTGCGTTTGATTGTCAATCAGTTTCTTTTTCTGCAATGGCAATTTAAAATATGTTAACAGCCTATGTATCTGAGGAATTACTTTACTGACAATTGGTAACAGGATGACATTAACTAGTAACTGGTTGAAGGGTAGCATTTTATTTTATAATGATGTATTACATAAAAACATTCCTGGAATGATAGCTCTATTGGTACATTATACAATTATTATAGCTTACCATAGTACCAAAGTGCTCTGAGGATGCATTGCAGATGTATACTGTCAGAGCACTGGAGTCTTCTGTATTTTCACTAATCCAAACCAAATCTGTGCCTATGCTGAGAATACAACTATAGTCAATCTTACAGTACAAAGTTTAAGATCTTGTTCATTTTTAAGGATTTATATGTGAGGTTGAAAAGTAAAATATTTTCGATGAAATTAGAAACGTTCTGTGCAAAGAGTGTGTTTAGCCCCATAAAGGAAAAAACTTTTCCCCACTTTTCTGTCTGAAGGCCCTACTTCATTATAGCCTTATGCACAGAAAGGGAGAAACAAAGCAATGACTCAGTAGACAGCACCTTTAACAGACCTACTTTTTGTGCTGTGGATCTAAGTATTCCTAGAAAGTATACTAATGTATGATTTAGATTTGTTACAAACTTCCTGACACTGCAAGCCTGCTCTGGAAATCTTGCCAGAATAAGTTTCTGAGATTCCAGTATGGTTTTGTATTCTCAATTTCTACTCCTAGTTCAAAATTCCAGCTAAGCAAAAAACTCAGGAAAGTGACAAGGGGAGTGTAAACAGTTCAGATGAAATCAGGATGTGCTGTTTGCGGGGGCAAAGGGGTAGAACACCTTTTTTTTCTCTAAACCAGCAAACCCATCTCCAAGTTTTCAGAAAATACTGTTATGGTCAAAATCTTGTAGGGGAAGTACAAAGTTGGAATGGATCCTGTCCAAGAGAGGCTCAAACAGGATCATCAGGGAAAATATTCAGAAAGATTGCTCCAGAGGTGAAATAAGGCAAAGATTTCTTCCTTCTCAGCTAGACTAAGTGGTCCTTGGGAATTGCACAGAGAAGGCTGAAAAAGCAACACAAAGCCTAAGATCAATGAATGCCTTATTTTATTATCTGGATAATTATCTGAAACATGTTTAATTTCCTGATAATCTTTTTTTCAACTGCCCTACATTCCCAGTGGCTTCCACCTTACTAATTACTTTGCCCTCAATTTCCAGAACCCCAGTGTCCCTTTCCAGCCTGAAGCATGCTATCTGAAATGGGATTGTAATGCATTCATTTAAAGTGCTTGTTACTGCAATGCTTATCAAACATGTCAACAATCGTGTTAGAAGTTGAAACGAACAGATTAACAGCTTATAGGACACTGTTGAATAAAATACTGTCCACAGATGACTTAATAAACTGCAAAATAGAGCAAGTAGCAATCACACATTGCCAATAATGATCCTGGAGGTGAAAGCTCCATTTGGAAAAAGTTCATTTATTTGGTCTCTGTGTAGCTCATTTGCCCAGAAGGGGGAGACTATTTGCAAGCACAGCAGAAAAAAACAGTGAAGCTGTGGGGTTTTTGGTGCAAAAATTTAAAACTCTAGTGTAGAGGTTGAGCATATGAAGCACAAGTTCACCCAAAAGCTCAGAAGAATCTATTTTATACCAAAAGTTCTTAAATATGTGTAAAGCTTTAAAGGCCCCTGGAGTTTAAAACTTATTAGCCATGACACAGTAACACAGCTTGTTTGATTGCTTTGACATCCTCCACTTCCCCCCTGAAATGATATCAAATTATGAATTATTAATGGTAAGGTTAGTTTACATTTAGTATTAAATTATTGAATATACACGGTGAATAAAAAGTTCCTTAGTCATTAGTTTTAAATTCAGAAAAAAAACCCCAAACAGTAGACAAATAAGGAGAGGTGTTTCTGAGAACGCACCCCACTGTAAATGAATGTAGAATAAGTAGAGATGGGGATTTAAAGCTAAAGGCAAGGAGATGACCACTGGGATACCTTCCTTCTTGAGATGAATCAACAATAACTTTCTGTCTCTGGAGGCCTGAATTGAAAGCGCATAACAAGTTAATAATGGTGGTCTCTGACTTCCCCATTTAGCTAGCATTTGCACCATCAAACAATCAAAAAAAAAAAATTGGCAGAATTACTTGATGTGACTGACAGGAAGCAGTGGGATAGCAATAGCATGGGACCAGAACAGGAGGAGTATGACAGGCCAAAACTGAGGAATATTGGCAGGGCCACGTGGGGAGATACACAGCGCAGCTGCCTGCAGTGTGCTGAGCTCTAATTAGTGCCATTAGTTTCTCATTTGCAGGAGTCAGACGTCCAGTACACAGATGTATACTATAAAACCCACATCACACCAACAGCAAAGCTCTTGCACGGGGACGGGAGAAGGGCTGTGGCGGCTCGTGCTGGGGATGGCCGGTGGCTGGCAGAGACGATGGCCAGGGAGTCCGGCTGCTTGCCTGTGTTGGAACGGCTGCTGTGTTGGGTTACTGCACCTGTTCACTCCAGGTGAGACTGCCGTGACAGCACCTTGAAGTCAGAAACACAGGGACTTTCTGATGATGGTACCTGTGTGAAGGTGGCCCTGGGTGGCTTTGCCTGACCCCTACAGCCTTAGTCACTGGATGGCAGTACAAATTTTCAGTGTAATGCAAACAGAATATGTTAAGCTTCTTCTGCACTGGATTCTTCAGACCACAACTTATGTTATTAAAAAATTATAACTATTTTTAAAGATCCTACAGTAATCTGCCTCATCATAAAATTTCCCTGCAGCAGCTCTCTACTGGAAACCATTTTGGCTTTTACATTCTAACATTAGATACGACACTGAAAGTGAAGAAAACCTTTTGTTGCCTTTTCACTCTAAGAAAGACATCTCACTTGGTCAAAGGGTGAGCTAGCATCTGCTTAAACAATTTCTTGCCTTCAACCAAAAGGTGGGTGTGTGAATATGTCTATTGCTATGGCAAACTCCATATCATGGAATAGTACTTACGATGTAATAATCTTTGGACATTTGAGAAGGAATTGCTAAATACCCATTTGTTTGTTAAAAGGCAGCATCTTTAATGGTTAAGCATCTGAGGGGTCAGCTGATAAAGAGCAGATTTTGTTGAAATATAATTACAGAAATAGACTGAAATATGCTTACACAATGAAACACGCTTTCTTGTGAAAAGACAGAAGTGTGCATATTCATAACAAAAGATTTCTAAATATAAATAATTTAAGGATCAAGACAAGAAGCAAGGAGATGCATATTATAATATGAAAATATGTATAGTGTGGCATCTCCAAAGAGATATATGGAGAACTTCTCAGGCCTGGGACTTTATCATAATAATTAGTTCAACAAAGTTGTTATTTCTACAGAGAAGCTAACAATTATAACTGTGGTAATGCTTTTAACTGTCTTGAATATTCCCTTTCTTAACAAATCAGAACTAGGTTCAGTTTAATAAATTGATGATAGTGGGGAGAAAAAGAGACTGAATTGCAGGGTGGAAGAGAAAACTATATTGCTAATATTATTGCCTGTATATTGTTAATATTATTGCAGACATAACACTGGACTACCATAAAATGAGCCCCCAAACCAGCTACTTTGGAACAAGATGAACTGTATCAAATGAATGCACTGCAAGTGAGTACCCGAAGTCACATAACGTAGTTGATCTAAAGATTGAAAACAATTCAGTTGCTCAATAGCTGTCCAGTATGTCAAATAACTAATAGGTTGGTTGGTTTGGGGTTTTTTTAATCCTCTTTTTTTTCGCAGGAGACTGGGTTATACTGGGATGTGAAGGTCTCAATAACAGAACTATCTTTTCATGTCTATGGGATATGTCTCTTTAGGCTGCTTGGTACTCTCCTGGAGGCACCAGTTTTGGACCCATGAGGAATTCCACTGTGGAAGTTTCTTCTCTGACACATCGTCCTTCTTGCATAGCTGTTTCACTCACTGTTATCATCTTGCCATAATATTTGAGATGGAAATAATATGGGTGGGAAAATTAGACTGTAAAGGCTTCTTAATTTGCTTACCTCAGAAATACATAAAAAAGTAATTTCAAGGTAACACTAGTCAGTAACTGCAATTTTGCATATATTTTCAAGGTGTAATGACCACAAGAAAAATCTTTCAACTAGGCATTTACAAGCAATTAATTATACAGGAAATACCAAAAAATACTGTCATAGCAATCGTGCTAAGTTAATTAACAAAAGGCAAAATGGGAATAATTTTAATGCTCATCTTTCTAGTAAGACCAAGTGCATTTGCTTAATATTGAAAACTAGTCATTAAACCAAGAGGGAAACCTGTATAAGACAGAAGACACAACCAGGATAGCTTTTATTTGTCCAGGTCTGATGCAGATACAGTGAAGGCATGGTGACATGGATTTAACACTTACCAACTGCCCATATTCCTTGTCAGGCTTGTGTTACTGTACTGTACTGTATTCTTCTGTGGTTTTGAAGGTAAAATTAGGCTTGTCGCCAGTGGCGTACACATGCTACAAACTATTTTGTTCCCAAAATCAAGTTTTTTGAGACTCCTCACCTGCAACTTGGATAAACACTGCTGATTGTTGCAATTAACAGTTTGCATCTCAGAATGAGTAGTTCAGCACAAGCATGATTTTGAATCCTATTTTCTTATTCTGACAAAAGTATTTTCTTACACAGTTGGTCAGACTGTGCTTACCGGCTGAGGAAACTGAATTTACATTGTGCAAGTGGAGCTGTGCTGCAAGGATCAGCCTACCTCAAAGAAACTCACTGGTAAAATAATTTGTGTATTTCATGAACATCTACTCTTTTTGTAGCTATGATATACACAAGTATATCAGGGTGAATTAAACAGCCCCTTCTTTAAGTAACCAGTTTCATCATAAAGTGTAGAAATTAAATAAGAAAATGAATTAGTCATCTAGCAGTGCTTTACCAATTCCTCTACCAAAAGCAGATAACAACTTCCTCTTCAAAAGTAATTAATAAGAGATGATGCCATTTAAAACTAACAAAGGCTAAAGACTCTATTTAAGGATTACACCAGAAAGGACCTATGATGTCAGAATAGCTCTGCATACAAAACAAGAGCAAAATTATAAATCTGAAATTTCAATTCCCACTAAATGTTGATAAACCTAAGAGGAAATCTGAGTTTAATTTGAAGATAAGATACCTTTGAACGTATTATGGAATATCTTATCACAAATTTAAAAGTAGAAAACCTTCAAGTTGAGGAAAAATCATAAGGTTATATACATAGAAGCATAGCACCTATTCATAAGTTAAAACTAGCCAAGCTATCTCATGAAGGTGCTGAGAAAATGAAAGGGTGACAGCCACAGATACTTTAAATTTGGTAAGCCATGACAGAAATATGCTTTTCTCTTTCCAGAAGAAAAGAATATAAAATGTTAGCAATGAACAAGCAGCAGCATGCTCTGATCCCATCACTCAACTTTACAGGACAGCTTTTTCCTGTTCACCCCTGCCAGCAAGCCACTAACCACAGAAATCAGACCGAACAAACAGAAGCAGAGAAGAACATCAAGACAAAGCAGCCTTCCACTTCAGCACCACAGAGAGATTAATTTTGCCATACTGCTCGTAGCAAATGAGATTAATGTTTTGATTATCATCACTTTAGTTTGATACTGAATTGTTTACAGTATACTGATGGTTTATCCTGTTAGTAAACTGACTTGGACTTAGTTATGTGGACAGGGAGGCTTATGATAAACTTGACAAATAAAGAGAAATTATAAGATTGATTGGAATTCAACATTCTTAATGATAATTTATGTTCCAAGACTTTTCCTTGAATTATTACTTCTGAGAAAGTAGGATGGATCATGTCCCTCAACCTTAAAGACTTAAAAATTGTACTGCTAAGTGGAAGCCTCTATTAGTTTTGGGAATAAGGTTCTTGAATTTTTTCCAAAGCAAGTCTGCATCGAAAAAAGTGTAAGCTCTGCTGAAAGCTTCCACACAGGAAGATATAAGAAAGACTATAACTAAGCAATTTTTATGTGCCCATATCCTTTTTTCTTTATCTTTTCTCCTTTAATAAGCATATAGTAATGATTAATGACCACTTGTGTTTATTTCCCTATGTTTTTTCTTTTAATCACATTGTCTACTAAAGCATGATAGAGATCTCACTTTAGCTTGTGCTTAAATAGCACAAGTCATTCCATGGATCAGTAAAATTTGGCTCCCAATTTTTGCCTTCCTTTACATTATGAATTATGTTTGGTCTTTTAAAATAAAAGCACTTGCTTGTCAGACTGTCAGGTTGTGTATATCATGCTGATGTTACATTTACTTTGTTTTAGTAACAGAGTGGACTGATGTAAGTCAACGGAAAAAATGTAGTCAGATGACTTGCTTCTACAACACTACTTTCACTGTAACAACAATAAAAAACAACAGTTAATTACAACTGATAGTTCTAGTAACTGCAGTTAATCATCTGACCTACGATCTTTTACAAGTTACCACTACAAAACACATTTCATGCTTTTGCACTGGATGGCATAGGCTGGATTCTTCAGACCATTACACCTGAGTAAGAATAGTATGATGATAAATTATCAGGCTCAGTACTAGTTTAGCTGAATTGAAGAAGAAGATGAAAATAACATTGGTGGCTTCATGTACTTCAGCAGGCATAATGTCTTCTAATACCAGTAGTATGCATTTAACTCAATACCTGGTATTGACTTAAAAAGGTATTTGGGAATTATTCCCTCCTTTAAGCTTTTATTTTAGGCATCCATGCAAAATTGAAAAGTGATGCCACTTATTCTCTCAGTGCTTTTGTAGGCTATGTACAGTTTATTGGTTGCTTAAATGGCATAAAGTGAAAGAAACGCTACATAATTTGCTCTACTGTTAAACTTACTAAGCAGGAATGTTTGTGTATGTTATTGCAACCACATCCAAGGAAGCAGTACTCCCTTCCCTAAAGGACACAGAGATAAAGGAAAACTAGTATGCAGCCAATTAAACATACTGGATAATAATAAATTTGCTTTTAAGTATCTATAAGTAGCTTTGGTTTCTCTGGTGCACTACTCCTTGTCAGATGCAGTATTGATTGTTCTGCACTGAAGCTATTTTTTCTTCATTAGCTTTCCAAACTTCTCCTTGCCTCAATTTTCTTCAGATACAAAAGCTGAGCAAGATTATGTGAGACTTGTTGCTTAGCAACACTCCTATTCCTAAAATGATAATGGCTGAGCACTCCATGTCATCTTCTTGTGAAGTCAGTCAGATATTCCTCTCTTTGCTCCACAGTGTTTCAGGACCTCTCTCTCTCTCTCCCCCTTCTCCCCTCCCCCATTTAAAAAAAAAAAAAAAAGTAAAATGATAATTAGTCACAATTTCACAATATGTATTTTGCTGCCACATGCAACTTACATGCTATTTAAATTTAAGGCATCTGTATTTATGTTTTATCTCCCTGCAGAGAGGGAAAAAGTACCTAGAAGTGTTGACCACGAGCAAAATGAATGGAGGGATGGAAGAAGGGAAGAGAGAAGCGGAAAGTTTTGGGGAGGGGAAATCCCATCCTTTATTACTCTCAGAAATATTCTTACCCTTCAAAGAGGATTTTTGGCACTTCTAGGAATAACAGATGCCTCACACCTTGAGTCCTATAGAATTAAAGAGTGCAGAGGCTTACAGAAAAATGAACTTTCTGTTTGAGAACTGTTAAAATTCTGTTTTTTTTTAAAAAAGAGCTAGTGGTTCATTCTTAATCCATTCATCTCTCTTTAAAACACAAAGAGCAGTCCATTTAAATTCCTGCTATAATTGTCCATAAATAAAAATGCTTATTTTTTAAACAAATTAACATGCTACTTAGAGGAAGAGTGCATATCCTGTACAGAACAGATGACAGGTCCTATGAGGGAATCATTTGAACAAACACTGAGAGAATATGAATGACAAGGAAAATAAGCAGACATGGGACAGGTAAAAAGCCTCAAAGATACTAAAAAGAGGTTGGCAAGAGAAAGCAAGTCACTTTCTGCTGTAAGTCAGAAGGAGGCCTGAAATGGTCAAAAGTGTATTCTGTCTATGAGCCCATGATTGTACCAATGCAGGTGTTCACTGACTTCACCAATGGTGGGGACAGCATATACCTGCATTGCTAGGAATATATGATCAAGCAAGTCCTATGGGAAAAAACTGCCAAGTGTTTATCATTATTAGAGGGTAAATTGGTTTTAACCAATTGCTTTTAACAGTACAGAGGTAACTGAAGCACCCTGATTTCCAAAGAGACCTCTTCTGCATACAGATGTCAAAGCAATCCTTGTCCCTTCTTCCCTGTGACGGGATAGTCAATGTACCACCACTTATGAACATCTCCCAGCTCCAGCTCATCCAGGACAGTTGACATGGGAGGACTATAGAGATGCTGTTTGTCACTGTAGAAAGAAAATTTGTGTGGCCAAAGTTCAATTAGAGTTCAAGCTGGCCAGCACTGTGAAGGACAACAAAAAGGGCTTTTTTAAATAAGATAACAGCAAAAGGAGGGTCAGAAATAACATTGGTCCATTACTTGACAAGGTTGGTCACCTCACAAATAGGAATGTAGACGAAGCAGAGATATTTAATGTCTTCTTTGCCTCTGTCTTCAACAGTGATGATGGGCCCTGGAACGCCCAGCGCCCTGTGCTGGAGGACCATTACTTCGGGGATGATAAACTCCCAGCTGACCCTGAACTTGTTTGAGACTTGCTGCACCAGCTGGATGCACATAAGTCTATGGGGCCTGATGGGATTCATCCCAGGGTACTGAAAGAGCTGACTGATGCCATCATGGGACTTCTCTCCATTATTTTTCAATGGTCTTGGGAGTCTGGAGAGGTCCCAGTTGACTGGAAGCTGGAAAATGTTGTCTCAGTTTTCAAGAAGGGTAAGATGGAAGACCTTGGTAGTTACAGGCCTGTCAGTCCCACTTTAGTGCCTGGTAGAATTATGGAGAAGGTTGTTCTGGAAGTTATTGAAGAACTCTTGAGAGACAACACGGTCATTTGTCACAGCCAACATGGGTTCAGGAGGGGAAAGTCCTCCTTAACTAACTTAATTTCATTTTATTACAAGGTCACCCATCTAGCTAACCAAGGGTAGCCAGTAGATGTGGTGTTTTAGCAAAGCTTTTGATACTATCTCTCACAGTACCCTTCTGGATAAACTGTCCAGCACACAGCTAGACAAGTCTATAATAATGTTGGGTGAGCAATTGGCTGATGGGTCAGGCTCAAAGAGTTATACTAAATGGGGTTACATCAGGCTGGTGGCCAGTCACCAGTGGGGTCACCAGTTCTCAATTTTAAGGCCAGTGCTCTTTAACATTTTTATAAATGATCTGGATGCAGGAATCAAATGCACATTAAGTAAGTTTGCCAATGATACTAAATTAGGAGGAGCTGTGGACTCCCTTGAAGGTAGAGAGGTCTTACAGAGGGATCTGGGTAGACTAGAGAGCTGGGCAATCACCAACCATATGAAATTTAACAAAAGCAAGTGCCAGATTCTCCACCTGGGATGGGGTAATACAAACTGGGGGATGAGAGGCTGGAGAGCAGCCCTAAAGAGATCTGGGCATTTGGGTTGGTGGCAGGTTGAATATGAGTCAACAGTGTCCTGGCAGCCAAAAGGGCCAAGCATGTCCTGTGGTGCATCAAGCACAGCATAGCTAGCCAGTCAAGGGAGGTGATTGTCCCACTCTGTACTGCACTGGTGCGGCCCTACCTTTAGTCCTGTGTGCATTTTGGGGTGCCTCAATATAAGAAGGACATCAAACTATTGGAGTGTGCCCAGAGGAGAGCAACCAAGATGGTGAAAGGCCTTGAAGGCAAGACATACGAGGAGCAGCTGCCATCACTTGGTTTGTTCAGCTTGGAGAAGAGAAGGCTGAGGGGTGACCTCATCACAGTCTACAACTTCCTCAAGGGGGGCAGTGGAGGGGGAGGTGCTGATCTCCTCTCCCTGGTGACCAGTGATAGGACACAAGGAAAGGCAATGAAGCTGCATCAGGGGAAGTTCAGATTGGACATTAGGAAAAGGTTCTTCACTGAGAGGGTGGTTGGACACTGGAACAGGCTTCCCAGGAAAGTGGTCACAGCACCAAGCCTGTCAGAGTCCAAGGAGCATCTGGACAATGCTCTTAGTCATATGGTTTAGTTTTAGGTAGTCCTGCAAGGAGCAGGGAGTTGAACTTGATGATTCTTATGGGTACCTTCCAACTTCAGATATTCTATGATTCTATGATTTGTCGGCCCTGAGGGCTGAGGGAGGGACCTAGCACTGAGGGGTGAGCACTGAGCCCATGTTATGATAGGGATGACGTCTGTGCTTCTCTACTGCTGGTAATCCATGTCCATGGGTGAGCAAGTTATTGTGAGGTCCTGGTCTGGGCAGTCTGCATCTGGCAGTAGTGAAGAAAAGACTGTGAGGATGTTATTAGGGGCAGCTTGGAGGCCTGGACTGTACTGGATTTTCATCTTCCATACTTTTCATCTTATGGCTGTTAGACTGAGGCTTGGCTCTGTGTACCCAGGACCTTGGTGGTCCGTAAGCAATGCAGTTTGGCGTGCACCTAACAGACAGCACACGCTGTACACTGTCAGAGAAGTTGCCTTTGTCCTGTGTGGAGTTCACTTCTGCCCCCTTCTATAAAGGCACCTGAAAAATCAGACAGTTATAAAAATGCCTCAGAGGTTTACTAAAAAAATAAATAAATCAAATTAGCAGAAATCAAGCCTTTAAATGCTTTCTTAGCCTGAAAACTCAAGTTCAGATCCTATCAACATTAAATTATGGTTATCTGTCTAGTCATCACTCTTACTGTTCTTTACCGTAAGTCTGAATACATCCTTTGACTTTCCATTTTTTTTAACTGATTCTTAAAAGAATTGCTACACAGCGTTCCCATTATTCCACATTTCTTGGCTCAGGAGCATCGAGTTATTACTATGTTATTAACTCAGTAACTTTTTTAGTCTTTGTCAAACTTTCTTCAACGCAAAATGGTTTTCTCAATGACTTCCTCTCTGTGCCATAAAGCTGATCTCTACCAAGGAGGGGTAGGCTACCAGAAAGACAGAGAGATGCCTTTGTATTATGGGACTTTGTCAGTGGCTGTGACACCCTCTACTTCTGCAATGTTGTTTAGCAGTATTTTACCGTACAGATGTCTGGTATTTTTAGTGATTTTATCCTTTTACATTATGTCTCTTGATCATTGCAAGGACAGGCAATCCTTTCCTTCCACTAAGATTACTTGCTGAGGAGACCCCAACCAGTAAAAACATCTTCACCAAGTCAGATATAAAAAAATCCAGCAGAGAAGCTGTGAAATGTAAATCATCTAGAGCTCATCTTTGGAGGCTGCCCAAAACATGGTTCCAAACCCAACAGACAATACCTTTTTTTTTTTTTCAGAGACAGTTCTACAGTTATTCAAGTTTTTAAACCTTTTTTTTTTTTTTTTTTTCCTCTGTGTATATTTAGAATAAATCTATTTGGACTGTGGAATTCATATGGTCCTTCTTACTTCTCCAGGATTTCTAGCATCCTTCAGTTACTGCCCTGGCTTAGATGTGAATTACTCTAACTCTTCTCCCACTGTTCCATTGAGGGACAGCATGTCAGCCAGGGTTCTCAATAGGAAAGTAAGAAAGTGTGATGTTTTTGTCTGGGACAGAGTTAATTTTCTTCATAATAGCTGGTATGGGGCTATGTTTTGGATTTGTACTGAAAACAGTGTTGATAACACAGGGACGTTTTCATTACTGCTGAGCAGTGCTTACACAGAGTCGAGGCCTTTTCTGCTTCTCACCCCACCCCACCAGCGAGTAGGCTGAGGGTGCACAAGAAGTTGGGAGGGGACACAGCTGGGACAGCTGACCCCAACTGACTCAAAGGGTATTCCAGACCCTATGACTTCATACTCAGCATATAAAGCTGGGGGAAGAAGGAGGAAGGAGGGGACGTTCGGAGTGATGGCATTTGTCTTCCCAAGTAACCGTTACATGTGATGGAGCCCTGCTTTCCTGGAGATTGCTGAACACCTGCCTGCTGATGGGAAGTGGTGAATGAATTCCTTGTTTTGCTTTGCTTGTGTGAGCTGCTTTACCTATTTAACTGTCTTTATCTCAATGCACAAGCTTTCTTACTTTTACCCTTCTGATTCTCTCCCCCATGCCACCAGAGGGGAGTGAGTGAGCAGCTGTGTGGTGCTTAGCTGCTGGCTGGGTTTAAACCATGATAGAAACACAGGATAAGGGTCGTCTTTGGAAAGCAGAAGAAGCTTTTCTGCAGACGAACCTCTACCAGAAATTTACTGTTTTAATGTAAGGAAAAAATGGCTCCAAGGACCAGTAGAATCCAGGGCTTGCAAAATCTCTTTCAATTAGTGATTTGTTTAGGTATTATTGTGGGGTAGAGGAGAAGCTCTTTTCATGGACGGTTTACTTTACTGGGTCAAGGAGGATGAAATTACCAGTGTGATACAGATGCAGCACTAGTGATCATGCTGAGGTTTGGTTTTGAGCTCAGAAGGCACAGGCGATATCCTTGACTGTTATTCCACCTCAGATCTTTGCCCTCTGTAATCAATGAGGTGCCAAGATAAGCAGGTGGCTGGAAGCAAGATCTGCTCATCATCATCACAGAGCTTCTGTAAAAGGTCCAAGGTCATAGTAATCTTGTCTCTGCTGCTGGCTTTCCAGCTATGCCTGAGTGCACTCCATCCTGCAATCATGCTATGCACACCTGACACAATCATGTCATTCACCAAATGGAAGAAGTTCAGTGTTCACTTAAACTCTTCACATGGCCTACAATTTTCCAGGCAGGACATTTAACCCAAGTGACCAGAGGATATGCAACTTCAGCCATGTTGCAGACACGTATCTTCAAGCCAGCTAAGGTGGGAGCAATACAATTACCAAATTCCTATGACAGAAGCTTGAATGCTTGCTAGATATCTTGAGGTCCTGATAGTGTCCTTGCTTACAACCAAGGGAGTACTGGTAACATAAGGACAATTTGCTATCATGGTAGTATGGTGCTGGGTCATCCACTCTTTTCCACCTGGTATAAACATTTATTAATTACCTCAACATTTTGGCCTTCTGTACTTCTGATAGAAAAGCTGTCTTCGTCCACAGGTTTGCCTTTGCACATCACCTTCTTTGGCTTCCTCACTGTTAAAACAATAGATATAACTGCATGTGTGATACAATTCTTAGAGTTTAATGTAGGCCCCAAATCATCTACTTATAAAAGCTACTACGAAAAAAGCCTTTAAAATTATCTTCCACTACCTTTCTGGAAAACTGAAACATGTTTTTCATGGTTTGCTCTCCTCATTTATTACAGAGTCAGCCCAAGTCAACAGCTCTTTTCTAGAAGACATTAGATGCAATAGCACACACAAAAAGAGGACTTTAAAAAGAGTGAAGTGATGCTGCCTGTTTGATGTATTAAACAAAGGATGTCACTGTAATATTAAAGTCACTCTATGTACCAGGAACTTTGTATTCTGACAGAATTTATGATGAGCAAAATAAAACAAGAAAAAGTAATTTTCACAAGTGTATTTTAGCTGCTCAAATGAGCAGCTGCAAAATGCATAGCATTTTGTATTTCAAAGGTAGAGCGAAGAAAAAACTCCCCCCTTTACTTGTTCATCTCTGCATTTTGTATTCTGTATTTCTTTTTCTCCTTACAGTAACCATGGCCTTTTCTGCAGAGCTTTCACAACTAATGTTTTCATTTTGGCTATCTACACTCATAACCTGTACTTACACAAAGTCTCCTATTGCTCAAATTAACATAGCCTGCTCTACCTAGCTATGTATTAAATGAGGCTGTAGGTTGACAATGTGACTGACAGTATCATTAATGGTTTAAGGCATCACTGCCTCTCTTCTTCCACTGACCTCTTCTTTACTGTCACGTTTCTTTCAACATTTCTACCACAACATTCAGCTGTAACAGTTACCCATTCAGCTGTATCAATTAGCTGCATATCTCTTTGCACAAAAAAAAAAAAAAAAAAAAAAAAGGGTGGTGGTGCTTTGGGGCAGCAGTTTTTTGGTTTGGTTTGGTCCATCTTCAGATAGAACTTTTGCTTGACTTAGTTCCTACTGCAGCTGTACAAATGGTGTGTCATGGTGCAATGATAGGTGGGATGTAAAGAATGGGAAGCAAAGAGAGAAATGAGGGTTTGTGCTGTACATGAGCTGTTCCCTGAGTCTGAGGTTGGTTTCTATGCATGTTGTAAAGAGGTTTAAAAAGTTGCAGCCCCTCTGTCCCTGTTACTTCCCAAAAGTCAGTACATATTGAATTGAATATTAAATAAACTTACCATACCACTGCCAAAACTCTTGTGTGAGCAGAAAGCGTGAGTTATTGCTGTCATCAAATGAGCTAGCAGGCAGAAGCAATGACAGTTTATGCCATGACTGCTGTCAAAAGTTTGTTTGTAGAACAGCACTTAAACACTAATCTTTCTAATTTTGAATTGATTATAAGGCTGGTAGAAATGGTAAGGTATCCAGTTCACCAGATGGAAATCCTCCTGTATTCTAAATAATTGCAGATGAGAAGACTTGGGTATCACCTGCACTTACAGCAGGTTTTGAACCAAAGACCTTCTCTACCAAAGTCATAAACTCTTGTTATGAAACTTTTGCTATCAGCCTGTAGCAATAGTTTATTTGTCTGCTGGACAGCAAAAGGATTTGGAGGGGAGAAGTCACTCGACAGTGTGGGTACACCGATTTTGCTCTAGCTTCCCATCACTTATAGCCAGATTGCACAGACAAGAATTGACTATTACAGCAAATCAGACACCCAGCCTGATTTTACACACTTATAAAACTATTAAGGCCCCTACTTTTACCTGTAACTACCAAAACTATTTGGCAGATCTGGCTCCTGCATATGCAACCTTGGAAAATGATGCTGTTGATTTTGAAATTTTGTGCTCTCTGCCTCCATTTCATTTCTTCTCTTTATCCACTTGCACCTGTGAAAATGAAGCTGAACAAGTTATTCTTGGTGTGTGTAAAGTAGGTGAGCATGTTGATCACATACTTGAGAATTTCTGTACAGCTTCAATAATTTCATTACTTCACATTTTAAAGTCAATCATTTTGCTCTTGATGTAACTTCTGGGTATTTTAGTTTTATTGCATGTGAAATAAATCCTGTATCCATTATTTCTCAACACATTTTACACAGCTTCCTGTAGAATTCAGGAAGTATCTTGTTAATTTTCTCTTCTTTTGTCAAAATATTATTTAGTTTAATACATTTTCAATCTCTTTTTTTAATTATCACTGAATTAATAATTTTTTTCTTCCTTTAGTTTTTTTTTACTAGAAGTCCTGCTTTGTCTCTTCCTTCAATATGTTGGGGTTTTTTTTCTTCCTTCAGCTTGTATGATGATAATTTTAGTTTCATGCTTTCAAGGTTATTTGATTCACTGTCTTGCTGAGAGAATTTTTGCGTGGTTTGTTCATCGGGATATCTCCCATATACATTCTTTTCTTTTAATCTTCACTGTCAGTTCTTATTCTATAATGTTTCTCTCTCTATTATCAGTCAAAATGCTATTACTTTCCCTATTACAATGGTCCTGCTGGTATCTCATAAAACCATGGATCATACTTATTGTAGAAATGCAAATAGTTAGCCATTTATCCTCTTAATAATAAACACCAGGTCTTCTATAAGAAACACATCCAGTGGTCTGGATGTATATTTTATTTTCTTTAAGTCACTATTTAGAGTCCTACTTGTGTCATACTGCTCCATGTAAAAAATTGCTTACACATGTGGACATCTAATTCTAAACCTATATAGTTGTGAGGTCTATTGTCCAGTGAGCACCAATACTCCTACCTTCTTTTAGGGTGATCTGCAGTGTGGGTTCACTCATTGTTCTTTCTGTGGGGCAGTGTAGGAAATAATACTTAATTTGAAGATACAGTAAAAAAAATTATGGGCTCTTTTTTTTCCCATTTTCTTAAGAAAAAGTTTTGGGGAGTGTTACAATTAGCAAATATTGAATGTGGACAAAATAAAGAGGAGGAGAATTAGGAAAAATTTTCTTTTTGTCTTCAAGGTCAGGAAATTCCAAATCCACTCTTGCTCCACATAAGCATAAGTATAAACGCTGATAGCAGGACACTATGGAGGAAATCCAAGGAATGATTTGTTTTTCCTGTGCTTCCTCTTTCAGGTTTTCAACTGAGACAATATGATCTGGCTGCCTATCTTTAGGTTTTTAATAGAAGTATAAGAATTTTGACTTAGTTTAATATGTCCAGCATCTTAATGAAAACTGTCTGATGCTGCTACTAATTAATTCATCTCCATACATCAGCTCATATGAAAGCAACAAAGAGATTAAAACTTTTTCTTATTATATGGCATTTGCATAGAGGGTTGTCCTGTAAATGATAGCATAGGGTTCTCAGGGATTTTTTGGTGAAAGCTGTGCAGAAGTATGCCTCACTTTTCCATTTCTACCCTTCTCCCTCACCCACAAAGATGATTAAACTCCAAAGAAATGTCTTTCAGAAGCAGTCCTTTGCACCTACTTTCTCAGGACTGCTGAAGTTGAAAAATCCAGGTGATATTCTGAAGACACATTTACTCTCAGTTCAGCTGCTGCAAGATTACCACAGAACAGATAAGTCAGGTTTCTAGAACACTGGCTGAATCTGGGGTTTTTCCCTGTTACAAAATGAAGAACTCAAGATCTTCCAGCTTAGCTGTACCTCTGGCTTAAATTCCAGTTTAAAATTTTCTCAGCCCAGGTAACTATGGCCATTGCAGTGGCTGTAAGGAAGGACAGACCACAGGAAATAACTTTGATTTTTTTCCCCTTCCCTTCCCTTCCCATCACCATCTTCCTCTTCCTCACCCAGTTCTTTTCATAAGCAAAATTTTTTCATATGCTGAAGGATGCCACCCTCCTCTTTCCTCCCAGCTCAGCTGTTGAACCAACTTTTCTTTCCTGGAGACAAGCAGATAGCAATTTTTACCACCACATCCCTTGAATTCTTGCACAGAGCTGAGTCCCAGGAGCACAGCAAAAGCACTACATATACTGGAATGATGTACCAAGTAATGGTGTGCATTATAGCAAAAAGGACAGAATCCCACAACTTTACACTTCTGTTGTCAAGTTTGCTGCACCAGCATCATCACAATAAGGCCCCTACAGTTTTCCTGCTTTTCTTTGTCTTTCTCTTTCCTGGTAGGGAAATTGGATCGAGTGACTTGCCAAGACCTTATAATGAGATTGCAACCCTGTTTGAAATTCCCTATAACAGGCTCTTGTTCATTGTCAATCTGTTGATCATGTTGAATACTCTCTGCCTCCACTACAGCATGGTTTCAGGAAAGCAAACACTCCAAGAAGCAGTGAGTCTGCTTTCTGTGATGAGCTTTAGAAACATGCTGCTAATTGCCATGGCTGTGATTCTCAGTTTGACTGATAGCTCTAGGAATCAAAGCACTGTCTCTGGAGTTCACCGTGATTTACAAGTGAGCCTTCTGGCTTTCTTACTGAGTCACCATGCCAACCATTAGTAGCATTTCTCACTAAATGCATGACACAGTCTACAAGCTCTTCAACCTTCAGCACATGTGGCTGTAAATGGTTTACATTATGTTAATTTTAGTTTACCATAGAATACAGTTTTCTTCCCCTCCTATTGTTCAAGCTACACACATATACTTGAATTCAATGAGTACATACCAATCATACTGTAGTACAATGTCATTTGAACACTGTAATTCTTCATGTGATTCACTGTGATATTTTTTGTTGCTTTTACTGATGCATATGCATTTTGTTAAATCGTGTATTGTAACCACATAAATTTAAATTAAAAAATGCGCTTGTTGTCTTCAAAATATCCCCTATATGTCACTCACTTGTTGTTTTTTTTTTTCAAAGGCTTTCAAGATTGGAACCATTTCTATAAAACAAAATACTCACAGCATGTCAAATATAAGAAAGGGAAGTTTTAGTATGAAAAAGATGGATGTCCATATGATGATAAGTGAGAACAAAAGTATTTATATTTTTGTGAAGCTTACAGGGACTCTTTTATCAATATCTTTGTCAGAAAAAGGGTATGTTTCCCACTGTGAAGTTCTAGCACTTATGTAAATGTGTGTGGGGTGTGGGGTTATATGTGCATATATATTGTGTATGTGTGCTGAGTCTCTACATAAAACATAGGCTTCTTGTAGTACAGACCTTATTGAAGAGAAAATTTCATCAGGAAAGCCTCATGCTGTTGTCTCTTTGCAAATAGGCATCTAATTAAAAAAAGAAAAAAAAGAAAAATCAGTCTTCGGCAACATCTCTAAGGCCTCTGTGCTTAGAAAAAAAGTACTTAAGGACAAGAAGGACCAGCAGTAGATGAGGGCTGATTCAGAGATTACCTAAACAAACTCAGTCCATACAGTTCTGTGGGACGTGGGGGGGCTGCACTTGAGTGAGCTGGCTGGTGTCCTTGTAAGGCCACTGTCAAGTATCTTTGAATGGCTGTGGAGATTAGGGGAGATTATCAACAATTTGAGAAAGGCAAATATCACACCCATCTTCAAAAAGGACAAGAAAGGTGGTGCAGAACAGCCAGACAATTTTACTTCAGTCACTGAAAAAATCAGGAAGTAGACCCTCTTGGGGAACATCTCTGGGCACATGAGGGAGATGAAAATGATGGGAATAGTTAGTGTGGTTTGAGCAGGAGTTGGTGCCTAATTAACCTTGCTGCTTTCAGTGACAAAATGGCTAGATTTGTGGATAAGTGGGGAACAGAGGATGTTAGCAAAGCTTCCAGCACTCTCCCACAATGTCCTTGTAGCCAAGCTGGAAATTAGGGTATCTGGGTGGGTGCCCTACCAGGTGAGTTGAATACCTGGTTGGGCAGTTCGGTTTAGAGGTGGTAGGCACTGGGTCGTATCTGTATGGAAGTTGGTGCCTCATGGGGTCCCACAGGGTATCTCCTGGGGCCTGTCCTGTTTAACACCTCTATCTGTGACCTGAGGAGGTCTGTATTGGCTTTGTGTGGCAAGGTTTTGGTAGTGGGGCGGGTTACAGGGGTGGCTTCTGTAAGAAGCTGCTGGAAGCTTCCCCTATGTTCGAGAGAGAGCCAATACCAGCCGGCTCTAAGACGGACCCGCTGCCGGCCAAGGCCGAGCCAATCAGCGATAGTGGTAACACCTCTGTGGTAAAATTTTTAAAAAGGGAAAAAAAGTTCAGACAGACGGAAATGGCAGCCGAAGAGAGGAGTGAGAACATATAAGAGAAACAATCCTGCAGTGAAGAAGGAGGGGGGAGGAGATGCTCCAGACGCCGGAGCAGAGATTCCCCTGCAGCCCGTGGTGAAGACCATGGTGAGGCAGGCTGTCCCCCTGCAGCCCATGGAGGTCCACGGTGGAGCAGATATCCACCTGCAGCCCGTGGAGGACCCCACGCTGGAGCAGGTGGGTGCCCGAGGGAGGCTGTGACCCCGTGGGAAGCCCGCGCTGGAGCAGGCTCCTGGCAGGATCTGCGGATCTGTGGAGAGAGGAGCCCACGCTGGAGCAGGTTTTCTGGCAGGAGTTGTGACGCCGTGGGGGACCCACGCTGGAGCAGTGTGCTCCTGAAGGACTGCACACCGTGGAAAGGACCCATGCTGGAGCAGTTTGTGAAGAACTGCAGCCCGTGGGAAGGACCCACGTTGGAGAAGTTCATGGAGGACTGTCTCCCGTGGGTGGGACCCCACGCTGGAGCAGGGGAAGAGTGTGATGAGTCCACCCCTGAGGAGGATGAAGCGGCAGAAGTTAACGTGTGATGAACTGACCGTAAACCCCATTCCCCATCCCCCTGTGCCGCTGGGGGCGTTGGTAGAGAAGCCGGGAGTGAAATTGTGCCTGGGAAGAAGGGAGGGGTGGACGGAAGGTGTTCTGAGATTTGGTTTTATTTCTCATTACCCTACTCTGGTTGATTTGTCATAAAGTGAGTTAATTTTCCCCAAGCTGAGTCTGTTTTGCCCGTGACGGTAAGTGGTGAGTGATCTCTCTCCTGTCCTAATCTCGACCCACGAGCCCTTTGTTATATTTTCTCTCCCCTGTCCAGCTGAGGAGGGGGAGTGATAGAACAGCTTTGGTGGGCACCTGGCATCCAGCCAGGGTCAACTCACCACAAGGTCACACAGTGTGCTGTCAGGATTTCAGGTGATGCCAAGGGCAAAGTCCAGCTGATGCTTATGAGGACAGGGCTGCCATCTGGAGGGACTGTGACTGGTGGAAGCAAGGGGCCAACGGGCGCCCCATACACTTGAGGCAAGAGTAATGGGCAGGCGGCCAGGGGCAGCTTTGTGGAGAAGGCTCTGGGTCCTGGAAGGAAGCCAGCTGAGCAAGGCCAAGGAGGCTGGAAATATGAGGATGGAGAGACAACAGGGACAGGGCCCAAGGAGTTAGTGCCATCTCCCTCCTTGGAGGGCTTCCAGCCTGTGCCGGATAAAGGCCTGAGCAACCTGGTCTGACCCTGTGGCTGAGCCTGCTCTGGGCAGGTTGTTGGAGTAGAGAGATTATGAACATGTCAGACAATCAGAAATATCTTTTTTTTTGGTAACTCATATCCCTTACAAGGGTAAAACTATGAACTACCCCTTAAAAACTTTCTAAAGGTTCTAAAACTTGTGATACCTGGAAGACACTTTACCCTGTTTTATGGCAGCTGTTTTCCAAGCTTATGCAATTAAAAAAAACATCTGGGAGAGAGGACGAGAACTGAGATCTCAGTAACAGGTGACATTCCAGTAGTGGAAGGGAGCTGACACACATTTTCAAATCCCTCTGGGATCAAGAATTGCAAAAAACTGGTTTGTTTATTTATTTTTACAAAGTATATATTAACTGCTAAAAGCAACCTTGCTCAGTTGGCTGTGGCCCAGGTAACCTCTAAATTAGCATTGTGAGTCTTAAGAATGAATTTCACCGTGACAGAAAAATTCTTTAGACAATGAAGAGCTCTTGTCCTACCTCCTCATTAGTGTAAGGGTCCTTTTTGGGGGGAGCCAGGAAGCATTCATAATGTAGGCACACAGGGTTGCCACGTGGGATGGGCCAGACCAGGGCATCTGAGAGGCACTGTAAAGAATATCAGCTTTTAAAGCTGGTTCCTTTTTTTTTTTTTCTTTTTAACACCTCAATTGCTCTGTGGAAGTAGTGATAAGATGAACAGATTTATCACTCCAAGAAAATCACAGTAAATACATTGTTTTTTGGAAAATTGTTTCCTTCTTCACCTGTGTAAAGTTGTCTCCACCTCATCATCTGGAATTTAGCAATGCAGATATTTTAAAGGACAAGAGGTCTAAAGGACAAGAATTAGAGTTTTTTCTCATATTATTCCGTTCCTGAAGTATAGTTTTAGATACATTTCCTCTGTGTTCCTGGGCAACATTGGCTTTAATCAACTACTATAATTCTTTTCTGAATTAAACACTTTTCACACATTATTTTTAAGAACTTTTTGATTGCATCTGAAGTTTTGTTGCTGTTCAAAGTCTCCTTATGCTTGGGACTTCCCCTGGGCTCATCAAATTGAAGGGTTTTGGAGACATCACTCTTGACGTTCAGTTTTTTCTTACTGACACTGTTCAGAAAGAGACAGCTTTGGATACACTTCCATGTGCCATAGAAATTGTTTTCTTCTAATAGTGAGCAGGGAACTTTATTAGAATACTGAAAACAATATTAGCTTTGCAGTTTCTTTCTCTACTTCATTTATGGAGGTTTTTTTCTCTCTTGTCCCTTGAGAGATTTTAAAGTCTAACACACATATCTCTGCCTAGGTTCTAACACTATCATCTCCTGTGATGGAGGAAAACCCAAAAAGTCACTTGGAATGTAATGAAAAAAACCCAAGTATGCCCCTATGGAAAGAACAAGTAACTAACCCCCTGACTCCTCCAAAATAGATCTTTCTGTGTTAGGGACATACTAATAAAGAAGCTTTGATCATAAATCTTCCTGCAACTCAGACATTTATTGTGACATGCTGGAAAATGTTTGAACAGTAACCCCAAGTTTTACATACAGAAAAAGAGCCTGCAAGGAGAGAGAAAAGGTATCTAGACCACAAGTATTAGAAGTTGTTCTGAAGCATGTTTCTTGGGAAACATGATGATTTAAAAAAGTTTTTTCTATTCTTCATAAATAGATTTTTTTTTTTTTTTCTCTGATTTGCTTGACTAGGGAGCTTGAGGACGAGGAGTGGAGACGACATGGATGACTTAAAACACAAAGAGAAACATATAATTCCAAATCCATTATTTTATTTTTCTCTATGTTTCCTTTAGAAGACAAACTATTTGGAAACGAAACATTGCAAAGTTCCATGATTTAGAATGGCATGTCAAGTGCAGTAAGGTTTACAGTACTTAAAGAATATTTAAAACTAATTTAATAAAATTTTTATTGGTGTTATTTTCAAAATTCTTACCTCATTAAAAAGTTTTTTTTTTTTTGTCTTTTTTTTTTTATTAAAATGTTATTTCACTGGAAAATTTCATTGCAAAGGAAAGATGCCTCATCTAGTACAAAGATATATGTCCCCATATGCCTATTCAAGATTCATGTCAAGGGAAGATTTGAGCAGTGAACCATTTTTCTATTGGAGAAATATCATAGCTCTACAGAAAGCAGTCAGGGTTTTCAACAGTGTTATTTTAAAAGACAGGAAGTTAATAGTGTCCATATTAAAGAGATATATAGTCCAAACTGAAAATCATAATCTGTGGGTAAAAAAGTATGTGGGGTTTTTTGCACAATTAAAATGGAAGCTTAAATGTTTAGTCCTCAGAGTAATATAACAATCCTAGCAACAGGCTGTTGAAAAAATCTAACAAACTTTGTCCACTTTTGCACCCATATTCATTTAGGATCAACCGTGGCACCTTGTACAGTACTCTAATATGCCACTTTCCCTTATCTTATCTCTACAAGCCCAGATCACTAATTATCTCATTGTTACATTCACCCTCTTTCTGTCAATGACCATAAGGCAGTTATCCAAATAATTAGATTCTCTGACCTCTTAAATTAGATTTGGCAGCATTTTGCCACCTTTCTTGACCCTCTTCTTCACCTTAGCCCAAAATAAAACTAGAGATGGAAAATTTCAACTAACATAATATTTATTTGAAAAGTAACATGTAGAAGTTCTGTCTAATGCAAATATTGTACAGCCTGACCCTTGCCTTCCAGAGATCCCAAGAGTACTTCATACCCATGTTCTAAATAATTTATTTTCAGCCCAGATTTCACAATTGCCTCAAACTGCGGCACTTTCCACTTCCATTTTGAATTAACAACATTCAGATATGAATAATATTTTTTAGGTAGACCACTGTCACTAAGATATTTTGACAAGCTATCAGTGGAGTTTTAAAAACAAATTCTTCAGCAAGAATCTGAGTATTTAATAAATTCAGCTTTATTGTCAGATCTCATTAAAAAAGGACTTACAATTTTCATGACCTGAGATCTACAAAAGGAACTGATCAGTCCTGCTGTAATAAGACCATCTATTGACATGATCAATAGACACTATCTCAAATGATCTCATTTATGAGGAGAGAAGAAAAGGATTTATTAGAAGCAAAACCCTTGGGATCATGATGTATCCATGGTTTTCTGTGTGTGTGGTGGTCAAATGTCCAATAGATGACATTTATTTCTTACTTTATAGAAAAATGGTAAATGGACAGTTTTATACTGGGTATAAATATCTTACCACAAGGATCCAGGGTAATAAGTGTTTTAAGGGTAAATGAAGACCAATATCAAAAGCCTTAGATTCTCTCACCCGAAGAGTGATGCAATCCCTTCATCTGTTACACTGCATGCAATTACATATGCAGGCACACACCCATCCTGCAAGTGAAGGGCTATTCAAACCAAAGATTCTGCAGCTACAGCAGCAGTCCTTCCCATAAAATATAATGCTCTAGATACTTTATACATAGTTGTAGGCTATTCATAAAAGAAATTATCAACAAAAAGAACCTTATAAAAGGGAACAAAACTGTCAAAACGGAGCCCTTCAGAGCTGACTTGATGGGCCTATAAGCAAGAATGTTTTGCTTAGTTCTAAAGCCAAAAGAAAACAATGATATTTAAATCAAGCACTGACTAAAAATGCTATGGTTGTTATTCCATTCAAAATATAACTATTCCACCATCCAGTCTCTCTGGCAAGCCAATAATTTCTTTCACTGGACAGTCTTAATTTGTAAATGGTGCTTTTCCCTTGATCCTAGTAAGGAGAGAAGAAAGCAGCTTGTACTTCTTGTAAGAAAAAGGATTTCTCCACCACCTATTTTGTGAGATGCAACAGAATAGAAATGTCTCATAGCTGTTTCATAATAAAATTTCCCACCCTGTAACTCTCTTGGCAACACATTGTCATTTACATGAGTAGGATCATCAGTTAGGGTAATCCACCAGTTTGCTGGCTCCAGCAGCAGTGTGCAATGTAAAACTGCTAGGAAACACAACTCTACAGGGCAGAATAAAGCAGTAGACAGCACAGAATATGAAAGAGGTCCCTCTTGACAGACTAAGATACAATTTAAAAACTGTAAAAAAAAAAAGGACTTTGGAGCTGTACAGAGTATAACATCATTGCTTAATTACTGTGACCATCTCTTTAATTCTGAGATGTAATATTTGCTACTCTGATGTATCTGTCTCAAATGCAACATGATTTCATTAGTATTCTGTTGACACAATGATGGAGAACCAAGGCATGATCTTTTATCTCCAATTTAGAAGTACTTCTACAAACAATAAAGCATATCTTTCAAGAGAACACCTGCAAAATTCTCATTATTCATCTTTTATAAAAAATATTTTTAGTGTACTTAAAAGAAATAAAATCGTTACAAAACAGCTGATTTCTATCTCCCTTCTTTAAGAGAAATAAACCGAATTTGACAGAATAATGAAAAAATGTTCTTAACACAATAAAATTACCACTTAGCAGAACTCATTTTACCTTGTGTTTTTAAAAATTCACTTATAACCTATGCTAATCAAACTCTCTCTTTCTCTTTAGGATTATAATTACCTTCTCCTTCCTTTTGCCATATTGTTTTCTACTAGAGAATCTTTTTATAGCTTGTCCTACTCCTTCTACCTTTGTAGTACAAGTAAGGCAGCTCTTAATTTATCTGTTTTAGTGAGGTTCAGCATCTGGGTACAGTCTTTAACCAAACTGTTGCACATAATTCCAAGTTAAATGAACCTTCCCTTAAAAGGAGAAGCAGATGCGCTCCTGTGTGGAGCAATGGAAACCAAATGAGTAAAGCCACTTGGCTTCCCTTTTGCACAGCAATCACTGGGCATGAAATACAACCACGTTTAACATAGCAGGAGCTGAAGCAAATCTGTTTGCTTGCTATGAAATGATCTATGAAATAACATAAGCACATTCCCAATCCTAAAATCATCTCAGAGGGTTAGGAAGTAGGATTGATCTGCTGCAATGTATGATATGATCAATCCTCACTATTTTCCTTTTCTTTTAATTTCTTTGTTGTTGCTGTTGTTTTTTTTCTTTTCACCATAGCAGTAAAGTAGAAGCACTACAGCACATTCAATACACAGCACCATCTGAGGGGAAAAGTTAATCGGTGATACCTGAGCTTCTCATAGTTGGTACTGGTCAGGGGCATGCTTTCATAAATTGCAAAAATATGCATAGAAGTAATTTTAAACAAAGGCTTTTATCAGTATGCACAAAGGCAACAGTAAGCAAACATTTATTAAAGAGTTTCGTAAGATAAGGTCCATGATTTGTTGTGTCTCTAGTTCATACAGGTAATGAAAATAAATAGACAACTTTGCTATGCATTTTTTTATACCCCAGAAAGCACTTTTCTCCCAGAGCTGAGTATGTCAGTCAGACTTTGTCCCTTGCATAGACATTCATGAGAGTTTTGCCTGCTCATGATAGGACCAGCTCAGATGTGAGTAAAACATTTGAAGGTGCAAGCCACCTTCTAACCAAGTGGAGCTATGGCAAATGTCTCCTCCAGCAAATCACTCCATAATGCTCGAGGTCCCAGATGGGTCTGACACACATCAAGTTGATTCCGTGGCTATCATTAATTTCCCACTTCCAACAATCCACATACAAATATCCTGCCATTGCCAAAGGTATTTATTTTGACAACATACCAGATTTCAGTCTATTAATGGATGCCTTTTGTTATTCCCATTTATTGGTCTATATATTGATGATTCTGAAGTTATATGATATAAAACCATTTTGTATTGAGTTTCC
The DNA here is from genome assembly GCF_900496995.4 of Aquila chrysaetos chrysaetos. Lineage (NCBI taxonomy): Eukaryota > Metazoa > Chordata > Aves > Accipitriformes > Accipitridae > Aquila > Aquila chrysaetos. The sequence continues at coordinate 15,199,393 of NC_044030.1, read as the reverse complement.
AGTATACTTAGACTTCCTGCAGCTGGCTACTAGGTCAAAAAAACCCAACCCCAACCCCAACCATTTGTCATTTAGAGTCAACTTGTGTTAAGTTCAGATAAAAGCCACCCAGCCAGAACAAGAATTTTGAGGTTCCTTTGCATTGCAGTGGTGAAGTTCTAACAGCCAACCAACAGACATTAAGACAAGAGTTCAGTGACCTAAACACTGGACTGTGCAACTGTTCATCCATTGACCTTGACTGATTGCCAAGTACCCACGAAGCTGCTCTATCAATCCCCCTTGCCAACAGGACAGGGGGAGAAAATATGATAAAAAGCTTGTTGGTCAAGATAAGGACAAGGAGATCACTCAGCAGTTACCATCATGGACAAAACAGTCTCAACTCGGGAAATTCATCTAATTTATTGCCAAGCAAATCAGAGTAGGATAATGGGAAATAAGAACAAATCTAAAACTACTTTCTACCCCACCCTTCCCTTCTTCCTGGGCATAATTTCACTCCAAATTTCTCTACCTCCTCCCTCCATGTGGTGCAGAGACACGGGGACCAGGGGTTGTGGTCAGTTCATTATGTGTTGTCTCTGCTGCTCCTTCCTCCTCATGCTCTTTCTCTTCTCCAGCATGGGGTCCCACCCATGGGAGACAGTCCCTGATTAACTTCTCCATTGTAGGTCCTTCCCACAGGCTGCAGTTCTTCATGAACTGTGCCAGTGTGGGTTACCTATGGGGTCACAGGTCCTGCTGAAAATCTTGCTCCTGCATGGGCACCACTCCACAGGGCCTCAGTTTCTGCCAGAAGCCTGGTCCAGCATGGGCTTTTCATGGGCTGCAGCTTCTTTCAGGGCACCTGCTCTGGCATGGGGTCCTCCATGGGCTGCAGGGTGGATATCTGCTCTACCATGGACCTCCACAGGCTGCAGGGGAATCTCTGCTCCAGCACCTGGAGCACCTCCTCCCTCTCCTTCTTCAATGACTTTGGTGTCTGCATAGTTGTCTCTCACATTTTCTCACTCATCTTCCCAGCTGCTGCTGCACAGTGGTTTTTTACACTTAAATATGTTATCACAGAGGCACCACCAATGTCACTGATTGGCTCAGATTTGGCAGTGACGAGTCAGTCTTGGAGCTGGCTGGCATTGGCTCTGTTGGACATAGAGGCAGCTTCTGGTGTCTTCTCATAGGAGCCACCCCTGCAGCCAACCTCTACAGCCTCACTCCCACTACAAAAACCTTGCCATGTAACCTAATACAGCAACACAAGAAGACCCAGGAGTTAATTCACACTCAAAAGAAACCCTGGTAGAACAATGTGATATTTCTAACCACATCACCTTGGGGAAGACCTGATGTAGAAGACAAGAATCCAATTCTGGAGAGCTCTGTGAAACATTTTTGGAAGAAGCTTGACCTGGTAACTGCAGGGAATAAAGGAGATTCTTTGAAGTTAAACTATATAATGATAAGGAATGTTTTACATTCTTTTTTTCCCAGGCTTGTATAACACTAATGGTTTTACTCAGTTTTCACCTGTATGAAAATGTGGGGTTTTTTTCTTATTCTTAACAAAAGCCTGTCTAGGCTGGACATTGAAACCAGACTGTGAAGCAGAAGATAGGGACTGAATAGGCTGGTGATCACATGCGTTCTCAAAAAAGTTTTTTGACTGAAAACACAATCCAAGTGCCAACAAAGAATGGTTTGGGAAATTATGTGTGTTAGTTGGGTAGAGTGTTTTAATCAGAAGAGGGAAGCATGGAAGTAAACTGTACTCATTCAAAATTAATTCTCCTCTTTTTTTTTTTTTGCATTAGTAGCCTTACTGACCATACTGAAAAGTGTTGAAGCACAGCATTATGTGACACCTATAAGACATGGAAGGAAATGGAGATCAGTAAAATGGGACCCATGTTTGAATTAAAATCTAAGTACTATATGTAACTAAAAAATGCTGACAGGTGGTTGTGTGGGGCAGACTTACTAAGTTTGATGACTGCACTGAAATATCCTTTCAGTAACATGAAATTTAATAGACTGGAAGTCTATTTCCCATTATAATGAACCCAGTGACATCTGTTGTTTCAAGATATATGGTGCTTGAACAATTGCAAAATCACTGATAATGATAGCTAGCTTTAACAAGCAGAAATCTTCTCATTAAGATACTGAGAACAGTTCTGTAGCTGTAACAGAGAAGTTTATAAAATCTCAAGACAGGCTGCTGCTCACAGGCCCTTGCAGTCTGTGGATATGCCTCCTCTCTCTACCTGCCCTTTTCCCCCAGAAGCACACTTCTGCATCTTTCGGACTGACTGAGAATTGGCTCTCTGGAAAACTTTTCTTTATTATTAGTAATGATAAACATTGCATTACAGAATGATCTACAGCTTCACCTCAGATGGAGCTGAACCCTTATACTAACTCTTTGTATAGGGTAATCCCACCTAGGAAAGCTTAGTGCCTAGAAGGACAAAACAGGGGTTTTTTTGCACAGGCTGAAGTGAGACAGCTTGACTAGAGCAAGATGGCAGTTTGGTGGTAGTGCCAGGGCAAGGAGTCAGTCAGTAAGTCCTGATGAACTGGCATTTGGCTCACTCTCTGCATGAATTTAGAGCTTCCAGACTGACAGAATGGCTGAGGATTCACTCACTCTTTTTTTTTTTTTTTTTTTTTTTTGGCGAAACAATAGTTCAGAAAATATCTCTAGTTCTATCACTTTTGAATTAAATGAATCTGTTTCTAGATTCCCGGAAGGACACTGTAAGTTTTATTGCTTCCAGGGTCCATTCTTGTAAACTGAAAAACCTGCATTTCAAGGTTGCTTAGCTTTCTAAGCTCACCTGCGGTTGAATTCCCCTTTCAAAAAATTAGGAAATTCCTTATGTTTAGAGTCTTTCACCATGGAAGTAAAACTACAGCACCTAGCACTACTTTCTTACTAATAAGTTTATGCCTGAACACCAAATACCTCTAACAGTATTAAGTTCGCCACATGTCTAGTCTCAGAAGCCTACTGACGTTCATCTCATTCTTGTTTGCTCTGTGTGTTTGACACAGATTGGCTTAAAACTATTTGTAAATTCTCATGGCTGTGGTAATTTTTTTTTTTTCCAAAAAAAATTAATTCTTGGTATAAACCTACTGACAGACCACTAATATTAAACGATACCTAGATCTTTTTCAAGGTTGGAACCTTTGTGCATTGTTCCAATAGGATTAATCTTCTTTCCATCTTTATTTAAAAAAAGTGAACATCAGAAGAGACAAGATAGCATATAGATGGTATAAAGGCGATACAGTCTCTCTATATTTTACATGTTTAGAATGCTTCATTGTATACCAAAGAGGTATGATTTTGTAGCAGTTTGGCAGAAAAAGATGGGAAAATAGGCCTCTGTTAGCAGATAAACACAGCTTTTTTATTGTTATTTTTTTCTTTTATTTTTAAGATATTAGAAAATATTCAGCCCAATGTAAATGTCTAATTTTATTGCTTCATTAATATCTTAAGCTCAAGTAACTTTATTTCAAAAATTATAATTTAAGTTGTTGGTTTTTTTATTTAAATTGAGGATATTTACTGCCTTTTTGCTTCCTGTATCAATATCTAAGACGGGATACAAATATTCATAAAAACATGGAATCAAAGTATAATAGTGGTTATATTTTTTATCCAGTTATTTTTGCTATTGTATGAATTATAAATAGAGGCAGACACAGCTTTGCAGTATAAATAAGCTGGCTGGGAATAAAGTCTAAACTGCTGCTCTGGGCTGCTTTGCAAATTCTGATGACAGTTTTATTGTAAGCAGAATGCTGTGGGGAAAGGAAAAAAGAAAAAAAGCCCAGTGCCATGCTGCCCTATCTCTCACTGACAAAAATAAGTCAAGAGAACTGTATGTTATCACCCTGAAGGTGGCACCATGGTAACTCTGCAGTTGTCAATGGATAAGGAGATGCAACCCATCTCCCTGTCAACTCCTACTCAGTGATACTGTTCTTCCCCACCTTGATGGTTTTCTAGATTCCTGTGTATATTTGTATATTCCTGTATATATGTAATATAATATAGTATAATATAGTGTAATATAATATAGTATAACATAGTATAATATAGTATAATATAATATAATACAATATATTTATACAGGGATCTGCTTATTTTTTAACTGGGGGTAACCAGCTCAGGGAAGGACCTGTCATTATGACAGGGTCTGCAGTGGCAGAAGGTATGTCCCAGAGTGGCAGAGGGCATATTCTCCTTGAAGTTTAGCTTGTTTTCATTTAGCACAGATCTTGGCTGCAAGGTGAGTCCTGCCTACAAGCTGGTGTTTTCTGCATATAGACAGGTGCCTTTAGTCAAACACTGGAGCAAATGCCTGGCAATATCCCCAAAATATGTGGCTACATTGAAGTCCAACTGAAATTATGCAAGATTCAAAATTAAGTTTTTTGTCTGTGTTTCTTCTTGTAGAGTTCAGAATTCCCAGAGGAATTTCCTTGGGAATTCCCAGGGTTTCCGGAGGAAAATGTTTACATCAATTCTAAAAACTGTAGATGAACTGTAGAAAAAATCAAAAGTAAAACCAACAGAAGTCTCTTCTGGAAATTTTTTTCCTTAACTGAAAATGAAACTGCCACCTTAGGTATGACTGATTGAACCTTCCCGTGTAACAGGAGATGGTCATACTACTTCATTGCCTTTCAGACTCGTGCATGTTGATCTATTTTGATTAGGTCTAACAGCTGAAGTGTAGCACTGAGCCTTATGTGTCTTGTGTTTAAGGATCTTTCTCTCTTGCAAAAAACTTCTTACCTTTATGGATTCCATTTCTTTGCTTTTCTACTCCACTGCAAATTACAATTTAGTTGTTTCATTTATTGCTCTTCCACAATGGTGAGGGAGGTGGTTTTAAGGTTTTATTTTCCTGATTTGGTTTCCCTGATACCATGTTTGAAACTTGTAATTTTGTCTCTGGTGCTTGGAGCATGATGGGGCACTTGGAGTGGGCCAAATCTGATCATAGAATCATAAAATCATAGAACAGTTTGGATTGGAAAGGACCTTTAAAGGTCATCTAGTCCTAACCCTGCAATGAACAGCGACATCTTCAACAAGATCAGGTTGCTTAGAGCTCTGTGCAACCTGACCTTGAATGTTTCCAGGGATGGGGCATCTACCACCTCTCTGGGCAACCTCTTCCAGTGTTTCACCACCCTCATCATAAAAAATTTGTTCCTTATAGCTAGTTTAAAACTACCCTCTTTTAGTTTAAAATCATTACCCCTTGTCCTATCACAACAGGCCCTACTAAAATGTCTGTACACATTTTTCTTATAAGCCCCCTTTAAGTATTTAAAGGCGACAATAAGTTCTTCCTAGGGCCTTCTCTTCTCCAGGCTGAACAACCCCTACTCTCTCAGCCTTTGTGCATAGGAGAGGTGTTCCATCCCTCTGATCATTTTCATGGCCCTCCTCTGGACCCGCTCCAACAGGTCCATGTCTTTCTTGTACTGAGGGCCCCAGCGCTGGACACAGTACTCCAGGTGGGGTCTCACCAGAGTGGAGTAGAGGGGCAGAATCACTTCCCTTGACCTGCTGGTCACGCTTCTTTTGATGCAGCCCAGAATACGGTTGGCTTTCTGGGCTGTGATCACACATTGCTGGCTCATGTCCAGCTTTTCATCCACCAGTACCCCCAAGTTCTCCATTCCCCAGCCTGTATTGTTACTGGGAGCTACCCCAAACCAGGTGCAAGAACATGCACTTACCCCTGTTGAACCTCTTGAGGTTCACATGGGGCCACTTCTTGAGCTTGTCCAGGTCCCTCTGGGTGGCATCCTGTCCCTCAGGTGTGTCAACCGCAGCACTCAGCTTGGTGTCGTGTGCAAACTTGCTGAGGGTGCACTCAATCCCACTGTCCATGTCATTGATGAAGATATTAAACAGTACTGGTCCCAGTACAGACCCCCGAGGAACACCACTTGCCACTGATTTCCATCCCAACACTGAGCTATTGGCTACTACTCTCTGGATGTGACCATCCAGCCAATTCCTTATCCACTGAACAATCCATCCACCAAATCCATATCCCTCTAATCTAAAGAGAAAGATGTTGTGGGGGACCATGTCAAAGGCCTTACAGAAGTCTATATAGATGACGTCCATAGCTCTTCCCTTGTTCATTGATGTAGCCACTCCATCATAGAAGGCCACTAGGTTGGTCAGGCAGGACATGCCCTTGGTGAAGCCATGCTGGTTGTCTCAAATCGCGTCCCTGTCCTCCATGTGCCTTAACATAGCTTCTAGGAGGATCTGTTCCATGATCTTCCCAGGCACAGATGTAAGGCTGACAGGTCAGTAGTTCCCAGGGTCCTCTTTTCTACCCTTTTTAAAAATAGGTGCAATATTTCCCTTGTTCCAGTCACTGGGGACTTCACCTGATGGCCACGACTTTTCAAGTATGGCAACTACATCAGCCAATTAACTCAGGACTCTGGGTTGCAACTCGTCAGGTCCCATAGACTTACATATGTTCAGGTTTCTCAGGTCGTCAGAAACGAGTTCTCTTACAGTGGGAGGGACTTTGATCCCTAGTCCTTGCCTTGCAGTCCATCCACTTGAGAGGTGTGGGAAGAAAGATTGAGAGTGAAGACTGAGGCAAAATAGTTGTTGAGTACCTCAGCCTTCTCCTCAACTGTTACCAGTTCACTAGTCATATTCTTTGGGGGGGTACACTTTCTTTGACCTTCCTTTTCTGGCTGACATACCCATGGAAGTCCTTCTTACTTATTCTTTGTGTCCTCTGCCATGTTCAGCTCCACCCACACCTTGGCTTTCCTCATCCCATCTCAACACAACCAGGCAACATCGCTATACTCTTCCCAGGATACCTGTCCCTGCTTCCACTGCCTATGCATTTCCTTCTTGCCAGTTTGACCAGCCAGTTTGACCTTCTTGCCAAGTCTTGACTCATCCATGCTGGTCTTTTGCCTTCCTTCCCTGATTTTTTACATCTAGGGACTGAGAGCTCTTGTGCTCTATGGAAAGCGTCCTTAAAGACCTGCCAGCAATGTTGTGCTCCCTTTTCCTAAGGGCAGCTTCCCAGGGGGTCCTATTGATTAACTCCTTGAACAGCTGGAATTTTTCTTTCCTAAAATTCAGGGTCCTGACTTTACTCTTTACCTGACCCATATCCCTCAGGACTGCAAACTCTACTAGTGCATGACTGCTGCAGCCCATGCTACCTCCAATCTTGACGTCACCAATTAGCTTACTTGTGTTGGTGACCAACAGGTCCAGTAATGCATCTCCCGTGGTAGGGCTGCTTATTACCTGGCCTAAGAAGTTATCCTCTATGCGCTCCAGGAGTCTCCTGGATTGTCTAATGTGGCTACTCTGCATGGATATTCTTGCTGATACATTGCATGCCCTACGGTTTTGTTTAAGGCAAGATAACTTAAGTACAGTTCAGTTCATTTTTGCAGACTATGGTTAGTGGAGAGAGAGCAGAGCAAGAAAGGATCAGAAGTAAATGAAATGACTTTTTAGTGTAGGAAAGCCTAAATAAGATAACATCTAATTCTGCCTGTCTTCAAAGTTACTTGAGTTGAATCCAGCCACCTCAGGTGCTTTTATAAATCATGATATCTGAAACGGCCTTAGCATACCTATACATCACATTGCAGCTTAGACAGTCTGAGTTACCTACTGCTTAGTTTCTGGTAGTTAAAGGATTTCACACTTGCAGAGTCAGATTCTGAAAACTTAGCTATTTTCAGTGAAAAGCATTGAGATTGTCCCAAGAAGTCTCACTTTGCTTAGAAACAGATTTTTCCTCAGTTTCCACTTTAGCAAAAGTGTCTAGTTGCTTTCTAAAAGATTTTTCCCTGCCAAAATGTTCTGTAGTGCTGAAGAAGTATTTGCATAAGTTTTTTTCTATAAAATTGTATATTTCAGCTTACTAAAGTATATAGATATTCAAGGGCTGAGGAATGTTACTGATACTGATAGATATATCTCTGCTTTCTCTTCATTTGGTAAGGAAGATCTTGGCTTATACATTTTATATGGGATAAAAAAATGCTGAGACCTTCAGTGACCATCTCAGAAATCAGAGCTATTAGCTAGGGCTATGGCTGAAAATGCAAAAAGAAACCACAAGCATTAAAGGAGAAGGTGAATGTACTTCCTAAAGACACAATGGTCTTTGGGAAGGGTGTTCCCCAGTTAAAAGCTTTAAAGAGAAGCTTCACATATAATACAAAAACATGGTGGGCTTCTTTCTAACATACCTGAGCTTTGATCTGAATTGGTCCCCAAATAATTCAAAGTTATCAAATAACTGCAATGAGGACAGACTAAAGGGTCAGGGAAGTATTTTGAAGACAAAAGAAATATCAGAAGCAAGCCCTTCAGAAATCAATAAGCTTTGACAATAATAGTAAGTTCTTCCACACATCTGACTTCAGGATTTGAATGTAATATTTCTAGATCAGAGCAGCAAAGTGGATGAACTGAAGTGCATGAACTGGTAACTGTGATGGGTTGACCATGGCTGGTTGCCAGGTGCCCACCAAAGCCGTTCTATCACTCCCCCTCCTCAGCTGGACAGGGGAGAGAAAATATAACAAAGGGCTCGTAGGTCGAGATAAGGACAGGAGGGAGATCACTCACCACTTACCGTCACAGGCAAAACAGACTCAGCGTGGGGAAAATTAACTCACTTTATGACAAATCAACCAGAGCAGGGTAATGAGACATAAACCCAAATCTCAGAACACCTTCCGTCCACCCCTCCCTTCTTCCCGGGCACAACTTCACTCCCGGCTTCTCTACCAATGCCCCCAGCGGCACAGGGGGACGGGGAATGGGGTTTACGGTCAGTTCATCACACGTTATCTTCTGCCGCTTCATCCTCCTCAGGGGTGGACTCATCACACTCTTCCCCTGCTCCAGCGTGGGGTCCCACCCACGGGAGACAGTCCTCCACGAACTTCTCCAACGTGGGTCCTTCCCCTGGGCTGCAGTTCTTCACGAACTGCTCCAGCATGGGTCCTTTCCACGGTGCGCAGTCCTTCAGGAGCACACTGCTCCAGCGTGGGTCCCCCACGGCGTCACAACTCCTGCCAGAAAACCTGCTCCGTGGGCTCCTCTCTCCACAGATCCGCAGATCCTGCCAGGAGCCTGCTCCAGCGCGGGCTTCCCACGGTGTATTGGTTTTGTTGGCAAGGTTTTGGTAGCGGGGGGGGTTACAGGGGTAGCTTCTGTAAGAAGCTGCTAGAAGCTTCCCCTGTGTTCAAGAGAAAGCCAATACCAGCTCTGAGACGGACCCGCCGCCGGCCAAGGCCGAGCCAATCAGCGATAGCGGTAACGCCTCTGTGATAACATTTTTAAGAAGGAAAAAAAGTTGGGACAGGCAGATTCGGCAGCCGGAGAGAGGAGTGAGAACATGTAAGAGAAACAACTCTGCGGACACCAAGGTCAGTGAAGAAGGAGGGGGAGGAGATGCTCCAGGCGCCGGAGCAGAGATTCCCCTGCGGCCCGTGGTGAAGACCATGGTGAGGCAGGCTGTCCCCCTGCAGTCCATGGAGGTCCACGGTGGAGCAGATCTCCACCTGCAGCCCGTGGAGGACCCCACGCCGGAGCAGGTGGGTTTCCCGAAGGAGGCTGTGACCCCGTGGGAACCCTGCGCTGGAGCAGGTTCCTGGCAGGACCTGCGGATCTGTGGAGAGAGGAGCCCACGGAGCAGGTTTTCTGGCAGGACTTGTGACCCCGTGGGGGACCCACGCTGGAGCAGTGTGCTCCCGAAGGACTGCACACCGTGGAAAGGACCCATGCTGGAGCAGTTCGCGAAGAACTGCAGCCCGTGGGAAGGGCCCACGTTGGAGAAGTTCGTGGAGGACTGTCTCCCGTGGGTGGGACCCCACGTTGGAGCAGGGAAGAGTGTGATGAGTCCTCCCCCTGAGGAGGATGAAGCGGCAGAAAACAACGTGTGATGAACTGACCGTAAACCCCATCCCCGTCCCCCTGTGCCGCTGGGGGGGGTTGGTAGAGAAGCCGGGAGTGAAGTTGTGCCCGGGAAGAAGGGAGGGGTGGAGGGAAGGTGTTCTGAGATTCGGTTTTATTTCTCATTACCCTACTCTGGTTGATTTGTAATAAAGTGAGTTAATTTCCCTAAGTTGAGTCTGTTTTGCCCGTGACGGTAAGTGATGAGTGATATCTCTCCTGTCCTTATCTCGACCCACAAGCTCTTTGTTATATTTTCTCTCCCCTGTCCAGCTGAGGAGGGGGAGTGATAGAACGGCTTTGGTGGGCACCTGGCAATCAGCCAGGGTCAACCCATCACAGTCTTTTTGGTGGAGAATGCGGGCAGTGTGAGGAATTCGAGATAAGGATAGTAACTGAGAGAGGTAACGGGCAAAACATGGACTGAACGCAGCTAGAGAGTTAAGAGCTGCATGACGAGTGGGGAATTTTATTGCTGTAATTGTGGTGAAGGGACGAGGGGTGGATTGTGTGTAAATTGCCCACCTTTTGTCGGTTTTGTGATGATATTATTCTGATTTCGGTGTGGGAATTCTTTTTGTTGATGTGAGTGAAGATTTTGTGTGATGAATGTAGATTTTTAATGATAGTTCTTAAAAATGTGATTCACAGAGGCGAGGGGTGGAATGTATTGGTTTTGTTGGCAAGGTTTTGGTAGCGGGGGGGGTTACAGGGGTAGCTTCTGTAAGAAGCTGCTAGAAGCTTCCCCTGTGTTCAAGAGAAAGCCAATACCAGCTCTGAGACGGACCCGCCGCCGGCCAAGGCCGAGCCAATCAGCGATAGCGGTAACGCCTCTGTGATAACATTTTTAAGAAGGAAAAAAAGTTGGGACAGGCAGATTCGGCAGCCGGAGAGAGGAGTGAGAACATGTAAGAGAAACAACTCTGCGGACACCAAGGTCAGTGAAGAAGGAGGGGGAGGAGATGCTCCAGGCGCCGGAGCAGAGATTCCCCTGCGGCCCGTGGTGAAGACCATGGTGAGGCAGGCTGTCCCCCTGCAGTCCATGGAGGTCCACGGTGGAGCAGATCTCCACCTGCAGCCCGTGGAGGACCCCACGCCGGAGCAGGTGGGTTTCCCGAAGGAGGCTGTGACCCCGTGGGAACCCTGCGCTGGAGCAGGTTCCTGGCAGGACCTGCGGATCTGTGGAGAGAGGAGCCCACGGAGCAGGTTTTCTGGCAGGACTTGTGACCCCGTGGGGGACCCACGCTGGAGCAGTGTGCTCCCGAAGGACTGCACACCGTGGAAAGGACCCATGCTGGAGCAGTTCGCGAAGAACTGCAGCCCGTGGGAAGGGCCCACGTTGGAGAAGTTCGTGGAGGACTGTCTCCCGTGGGTGGGACCCCACGTTGGAGCAGGGAAGAGTGTGATGAGTCCTCCCCCTGAGGAGGATGAAGCGGCAGAAAACAACGTGTGATGAACTGACCGTAAACCCCATCCCCGTCCCCCTGTGCCGCTGGGGGGGGTTGGTAGAGAAGCCGGGAGTGAAGTTGTGCCCGGGAAGAAGGGAGGGGTGGAGGGAAGGTGTTCTGAGATTCGGTTTTATTTCTCATTACCCTACTCTGGTTGATTTGTAATAAAGTGAGTTAATTTCCCTAAGTTGAGTCTGTTTTGCCCGTGACGGTAAGTGATGAGTGATATCTCTCCTGTCCTTATCTCGACCCACAAGCTCTTTGTTATATTTTCTCTCCCCTGTCCAGCTGAGGAGGGGGAGTGATAGAACGGCTTTGGTGGGCACCTGGCAATCAGCCAGGGTCAACCCATCACACACGGGGTCACAGCCTCCTTCGGGAAACCCACCTGCTCCGGCGTGGGGTCCTCCACGGGCTGCAGGTGGATATCTGCTCCACTGTGGACCTCCATGGACTGCAGGGGGACAGCCTGCCTCACCATGGTCTTCCCCACGGGCTGCAGGGGAATCTCTGCTCCGGCACCTGGAGCACCTCCTCCCCTCCTTCTTCACTGACCTGGGGGTCTGCAGGGTTGTTTCTCTTACATGTTCTCACTCCTCTCTCCGGCTGCCGAAATTCCACCTGTCCCAACTTTTTCCTTCTTAAAAATGTTATCCCAGAGGCGTTACCACTGTCACTGATTGGCTCGGCCTTGGCCGGCGGCGGGTCCGTCTTAGAGCCGGCTGGTATTGGCTCTCTCTCTCGAACATAGGGGAAGCTTCCAGCAACTTCTTACAGAAGCCACCCCTGTAACACCCCCCCCGCTACCAAAACCTTGCCACACAAAACCAATACAAGCAAAAAGTTGGTACTCTAACATATAAAAAGAATAAAAACAGTACTTACTTCTTTGTAATATTCATATCCCCCTCCTCTCCTGCTTTGGATCAGCAGTGTAGCAGGCTGATGAGGGGAGACTGTGCCACAGAGAACTAGGTTCCCTCCTTCATTTTCTACTGAAGTTGCAGGCAAAGACCATCGAGACCCCAAACTGTGGGAACAAGTAATTTCCTCATCTGTGAAAACAGCCAACATTCACAGAGGCAGCTGAATAAAAAGGCATCTGTAGCTAAATAATATTAATTACTATAAACATAGACTTAACAATGGCATTGCTAGCTCTCTGGAAATGTTTTGATTAACAAGTTGCTTAAAACCTTTGCTCTGCTTCATCTTTGATTTCCCTAGATTTATGTCTTGATCAATAAAACATATTAGATGTAGTATCACTGTTGCTATTGCACTACAGTCAGGACTTGGGGTGATGGTTACTCCACACAGAGAATCATTAGTGTACAAAACCCCCAAATAACTTATCTATACCATCTAAGAGTGAAGCATGAGTAAGGAAGGATTCCTGAAAGAAGGGAGGGCTAAGGGCAGAGAAATTACTTGCCAGTTTTGGACTTTGAATACAATTTCTCTTCTGGCCATTATAGATGAGAACTGGATTCAGGAGACCAGAACTTCTGTTGTAGTCCTCTCCATTGTGCTCTGGATGAGTCTGGCTACCTGTCAGGAAAAATGCGGAAAAGAAATGAGTCATCTGCAGACAGTCCTTGTAGCTGTGCTCATCAGATGTATATTTGTGCAAGAGTTCAAAAGAAATATTTCATTGTTACCAGACACTATGCTTTGAGTCAGGAAATGGAGTAATATGGCAATGAAGGCTATGGCTGTCATTCTAAATGATACTGGTATTTATCCAGGAGTCCTGGCCAAAGCTAAAAAATTCATGTCCTACTAACAGAGTTTGTGAATGGATTAGTGGGTGTTCTTTTGTTTATCAGTTCCAAAATTCAACAATGTGAAGAAAAACTAGCTAACAGTGTAGGTGGATGAACAATCCCCCAATATCTGGCTCTTGCTTTTAGAAGCATAGAAGGATATGAATATATGGAAAGATGGGTTGGGAGGAATTACTTAGACATAGTAATGTACTAATATAAGCTCAGAATAAGTCTATTGTTTTTGGTGAAATATTCGAATTTACAGCAGGATAGCAGAGAACATTCTCAAAGGAATGCCTTTGCTAGAAAGCCTTAGGAAAAATGTAGATATTCAGCTCTTGTTCATTCTCCTTCCCAGGTTCTATAAGGTACGAAGTAGTTTAATCTTCTTGTGAGTTTAATACCAGAGGTATTCAATCATAGCTACTCAACATTGGTCCCTGTGCTATTCTAGAAATTCTGAAGAATGATACTTGTTTTATTAATCTCATAGCCCTTCAAGTATTTTAATTTTCAACAGTGACTTTTTGCTTAGGTTCCCCATGGCAGTCCATGGCTCTTAGAAACTGTGAATAATCTGACTTTGCACTTTTTCCAAGGAATATAGAAAGGCTAAGAAACACACTACTCTGGCCAGCTGTGCTCCTTTATCTGACCACTTGGAGGGATTGTGAAAGTGTTAAACACAATATCAGGGGATTACAACAGGATAATCGGCAACTGCAGTAACATGTGAATACAAATTAGTAATTTCTTCACAGAAGCCTATCATCTATATGACCTTTAGGACAGTGGTACTGTGAACATTGTGGTTCTTGAACAAACAAATGAACAACCCCATAGAAAGTCTAAGATAAAATGAGGGAAATATGGTGGGCTAAACAAAAGCAGGAATTTTCTAATGGATGTCTGTAGAACAGATTGACGTGCCTCACTCTCCCAGCTGTTATTAAGCCAACCTGCTTTCCCACAGCAAGAAAGAATCCTTTTACAATTTGTCTCCCAGAATCTTTTCTATATCTTGAAAATGATGGTAGAAGAAATCAGTTTCATGGTACTTCATCAAAGCCCATGAGTAAAAAAAGCTAACTGGAAATTTGCCCATAACTCAAAAGCAACCTGCAGTTTCAAAGTTCATTGTATTCTGAGATGCTTTTACCTATCTATACTAATCAGTGATCAAACTATTAAATTTTATGTCACAATAAACCAGTTGCAAAGTAAAGACACAAAGTGGGGTCATAGACAATGCAACAGCAAACTGCATAATTGTGATGGGTTGACCCTGGCTAGTTGCCAGGTGCCCACCAAAGCTGTTCTATCACTCCCCCTCCTCAGCTGGACAGGGGAGAGAAAATATAACAAAGGGCTCGTGGGTCGAGATAAGGACAGGAGAGAGATCACTCACCACTTACTGTCACGGGCAAAACAGACTCAGCTTGGGGAAAATTAACTCACTTTATGACAAATCAACCAGAGCAGGGTAATGAGAAATAAACCCAAATCTCAGAACACCTTCCGTCCACCCCTCCCTTCTTCCCGGGCACAACTTCACTCCCGGCTTCTCTACCAACGCCCCCAGCGGCACAGGGGGACGGGGAATGGGGTTTACGGTCAGTTCATCACACGTTATCTTCTGCTGCTTCATCCTCCTCAGGGGTGGACTCATCACACTCTTCCCCTGCTCCAGCGTGGGGTCCCACCCACGGGAGACAGTCCTCCACGAACTTCTCCAACGTGGGTCCTTCCCCTGGGCTGCAGTTCTTCACGAACTGCTCCAGCATGGGTCCTTTCCACGGTGCGCAGTCCTTCAGGAGCACACTGCTCCAGCGTGGGTCCCCCACGGCGTCACAACTCCTGCCAGAAAACCTGCTCCAGCGTGGGCTCCTCTCTCCACAGATCCGCAGATCCTGCCAGGAGCCTGCTCCAGCGCGGGCTTCCCACGGTGTATTGGTTTTGTTGGCAAGGTTTTGGTAGCGGGGGGGGGTTACAGGGGTAGCTTCTGTAAGAAGCTGCTAGAAGCTTCCCCTGTGTTCAAGAGAAAGCCAATACCAGCTCTGAGACGGACCCGCCGCCGGCCAAGGCCGAGCCAATCAGCGATAGCGGTAACGCCTCTGTGATAACATTTTTAAGAAGGAAAAAAAGTTGGGACAGGCAGATTCGGCAGCCGGAGAGAGGAGTGAGAACATGTAAGAGAAACAACTCTGCGGACACCAAGGTCAGTGAAGAAGGAGGGGGAGGAGATGCTCCAGGCGCCGGAGCAGAGATTCCCCTGCGGCCCGTGGTGAAGACCATGGTGAGGCAGGCTGTCCCCCTGCAGTCCATGGAGGTCCACGGTGGAGCAGATCTCCACCTGCAGCCCGTGGAGGACCCCACGCCGGAGCAGGTGGGTTTCCCGAAGGAGGCTGTGACCCCGTGGGAACCCTGCGCTGGAGCAGGTTCCTGGCAGGACCTGCGGATCTGTGGAGAGAGGAGCCCACGGAGCAGGTTTTCTGGCAGGACTTGTGACCCCGTGGGGGACCCACGCTGGAGCAGTGTGCTCCCGAAGGACTGCACACCGTGGAAAGGACCCATGCTGGAGCAGTTCGCGAAGAACTGCAGCCCGTGGGAAGGGCCCACGTTGGAGAAGTTCGTGGAGGACTGTCTCCCGTGGGTGGGACCCCACGTTGGAGCAGGGAAGAGTGTGATGAGTCCTCCCCCTGAGGAGGATGAAGCGGCAGAAAACAACGTGTGATGAACTGACCGTAAACCCCATCCCCGTCCCCCTGTGCCGCTGGGGGGGGTTGGTAGAGAAGCCGGGAGTGAAGTTGTGCCCGGGAAGAAGGGAGGGGTGGAGGGAAGGTGTTCTGAGATTCGGTTTTATTTCTCATTACCCTACTCTGGTTGATTTGTAATAAAGTGAGTTAATTTCCCTAAGTTGAGTCTGTTTTGCCCGTGACGGTAAGTGATGAGTGATATCTCTCCTGTCCTTATCTCGACCCACAAGCTCTTTGTTATATTTTCTCTCCCCTGTCCAGCTGAGGAGGGGGAGTGATAGAACGGCTTTGGTGGGCACCTGGCAATCAGCCAGGGTCAACCCATCACAGTCTTTTTGGTGGAGAATGCGGGCAGTGTGAGGAATTCGAGATAAGGATAGTAACTGAGAGAGGTAACGGGCAAAACATGGACTGAACGCAGCTAGAGAGTTAAGAGCTGCATGACGAGTGGGGAATTTTATTGCTGTAATTGTGGTGAAGGGACGAGGGGTGGATTGTGTGTAAATTGCCCACCTTTTGTCGGTTTTGTGATGATATTATTCTGATTTCGGTGTGGGAATTCTTTTTGTTGATGTGAGTGAAGATTTTGTGTGATGAATGTAGATTTTTAATGATAGTTCTTAAAAATGTGATTCACAGAGGCGAGGGGTGGAATGTATTGGTTTTGTTGGCAAGGTTTTGGTAGCGGGGGGGGTTACAGGGGTAGCTTCTGTAAGAAGCTGCTAGAAGCTTCCCCTGTGTTCAAGAGAAAGCCAATACCAGCTCTGAGACGGACCCGCCGCCGGCCAAGGCCGAGCCAATCAGCGATAGCGGTAACGCCTCTGTGATAACATTTTTAAGAAGGAAAAAAAGTTGGGACAGGCAGATTCGGCAGCCGGAGAGAGGAGTGAGAACATGTAAGAGAAACAACTCTGCGGACACCAAGGTCAGTGAAGAAGGAGGGGGAGGAGATGCTCCAGGCGCCGGAGCAGAGATTCCCCTGCGGCCCGTGGTGAAGACCATGGTGAGGCAGGCTGTCCCCCTGCAGTCCATGGAGGTCCACGGTGGAGCAGATCTCCACCTGCAGCCCGTGGAGGACCCCACGCCGGAGCAGGTGGGTTTCCCGAAGGAGGCTGTGACCCCGTGGGAACCCTGCGCTGGAGCAGGTTCCTGGCAGGACCTGCGGATCTGTGGAGAGAGGAGCCCACGGAGCAGGTTTTCTGGCAGGACTTGTGACCCCGTGGGGGACCCACGCTGGAGCAGTGTGCTCCCGAAGGACTGCACACCGTGGAAAGGACCCATGCTGGAGCAGTTCGCGAAGAACTGCAGCCCGTGGGAAGGGCCCACGTTGGAGAAGTTCGTGGAGGACTGTCTCCCGTGGGTGGGACCCCACGTTGGAGCAGGGAAGAGTGTGATGAGTCCTCCCCCTGAGGAGGATGAAGCGGCAGAAAACAACGTGTGATGAACTGACCGTAAACCCCATCCCCGTCCCCCTGTGCCGCTGGGGGGGGTTGGTAGAGAAGCCGGGAGTGAAGTTGTGCCCGGGAAGAAGGGAGGGGTGGAGGGAAGGTGTTCTGAGATTCGGTTTTATTTCTCATTACCCTACTCTGGTTGATTTGTAATAAAGTGAGTTAATTTCCCTAAGTTGAGTCTGTTTTGCCCGTGACGGTAAGTGATGAGTGATATCTCTCCTGTCCTTATCTCGACCCACAAGCTCTTTGTTATATTTTCTCTCCCCTGTC
Source organism: Aquila chrysaetos chrysaetos (assembly GCF_900496995.4). Classification (NCBI taxonomy): domain Eukaryota; kingdom Metazoa; phylum Chordata; class Aves; order Accipitriformes; family Accipitridae; genus Aquila; species Aquila chrysaetos. Next base: position 15,181,690 of record NC_044030.1, on the reverse strand, counting down.
CAGCTGAGGAGGGGGAGTGATAGAACGGCTTTGGTGGGCACCTGGCAATCAGCCAGGGTCAACCCATCACACACGGGGTCACAGCCTCCTTCGGGAAACCCACCTGCTCCGGCGTGGGGTCCTCCACGGGCTGCAGGTGGATATCTGCTCCACTGTGGACCTCCATGGACTGCAGGGGGACAGCCTGCCTCACCATGGTCTTCCCCACGGGCTGCAGGGGAATCTCTGCTCCGGCACCTGGAGCACCTCCTCCCCTCCTTCTTCACTGACCTGGGGGTCTGCAGGGTTGTTTCTCTTACATGTTCTCACTCCTCTCTCCGGCTGCCGAAATTCCACCTGTCCCAACTTTTTCCTTCTTAAAAATGTTATCCCAGAGGCGTTACCACTGTCACTGATTGGCTCGGCCTTGGCCGGCGGCGGGTCCGTCTTAGAGCCGGCTGGTATTGGCTCTCTCTCTCGAACATAGGGGAAGCTTCCAGCAACTTCTTACAGAAGCCACCCCTGTAACACCCCCCCCCGCTACCAAAACCTTGCCACACAAAACCAATACAAGCAAAAAGTTGGTACTCTAACATATAAAAAGAATAAAAACAGTACTTACTTCTTTGTAATATTCATATCCCCTCCTCTCCTGCTTTGGATCAGCAGTGTAGCAGGCTGATGAGGGGAGACTGTGCCACAGAGAACTAGGTTCCCTCCTTCATTTTCTACTGAAGTTGCAGGCAAAGACCATCGAGACCCCAAACTGTGGGAACAAGTAATTTCCTCATCTGTGAAAACAGCCAACATTCACAGAGGCAGCTGAATAAAAAGGCATCTGTAGCTAAATAATATTAATTACTATAAACATAGACTTAACAATGGCATTGCTAGCTCTCTGGAAATGTTTTGATTAACAAGTTGCTTAAAACCTTTGCTCTGCTTCATCTTTGATTTCCCTAGATTTATGTCTTGATCAATAAAACATATTAGATGTAGTATCACTGTTGCTATTGCACTACAGTCAGGACTTGGGGTGATGGTTACTCCACACAGAGAATCATTAGTGTACAAAACCCCCAAATAACTTATCTATACCATCTAAGAGTGAAGCATGAGTAAGGAAGGATTCCTGAAAGAAGGGAGGGCTAAGGGCAGAGAAATTACTTGCCAGTTTTGGACTTTGAATACAATTTCTCTTCTGGCCATTATAGATGAGAACTGGATTCAGGAGACCAGAACTTCTGTTGTAGTCCTCTCCATTGTGCTCTGGATGAGTCTGGCTACCTGTCAGGAAAAATGCGGAAAAGAAATGAGTCATCTGCAGACAGTCCTTGTAGCTGTGCTCATCAGATGTATATTTGTGCAAGAGTTCAAAAGAAATATTTCATTGTTACCAGACACTATGCTTTGAGTCAGGAAATGGAGTAATATGGCAATGAAGGCTATGGCTGTCATTCTAAATGATACTGGTATTTATCCAGGAGTCCTGGCCAAAGCTAAAAAATTCATGTCCTACTAACAGAGTTTGTGAATGGATTAGTGGGTGTTCTTTTGTTTATCAGTTCCAAAATTCAACAATGTGAAGAAAAACTAGCTAACAGTGTAGGTGGATGAACAATCCCCCAATATCTGGCTCTTGCTTTTAGAAGCATAGAAGGATATGAATATATGGAAAGATGGGTTGGGAGGAATTACTTAGACATAGTAATGTACTAATATAAGCTCAGAATAAGTCTATTGTTTTTGGTGAAATATTCGAATTTACAGCAGGATAGCAGAGAACATTCTCAAAGGAATGCCTTTGCTAGAAAGCCTTAGGAAAAATGTAGATATTCAGCTCTTGTTCATTCTCCTTCCCAGGTTCTATAAGGTACGAAGTAGTTTAATCTTCTTGTGAGTTTAATACCAGAGGTATTCAATCATAGCTACTCAACATTGGTCCCTGTGCTATTCTAGAAATTCTGAAGAATGATACTTGTTTTATTAATCTCATAGCCCTTCAAGTATTTTAATTTTCAACAGTGACTTTTTGCTTAGGTTCCCCATGGCAGTCCATGGCTCTTAGAAACTGTGAATAATCTGACTTTGCACTTTTTCCAAGGAATATAGAAAGGCTAAGAAACACACTACTCTGGCCAGCTGTGCTCCTTTATCTGACCACTTGGAGGGATTGTGAAAGTGTTAAACACAATATCAGGGGATTACAACAGGATAATCGGCAACTGCAGTAACATGTGAATACAAATTAGTAATTTCTTCACAGAAGCCTATCATCTATATGACCTTTAGGACAGTGGTACTGTGAACATTGTGGTTCTTGAACAAACAAATGAACAACCCCATAGAAAGTCTAAGATAAAATGAGGGAAATATGGTGGGCTAAACAAAAGCAGGAATTTTCTAATGGATGTCTGTAGAACAGATTGACGTGCCTCACTCTCCCAGCTGTTATTAAGCCAACCTGCTTTCCCACAGCAAGAAAGAATCCTTTTACAATTTGTCTCCCAGAATCTTTTCTATATCTTGAAAATGATGGTAGAAGAAATCAGTTTCATGGTACTTCATCAAAGCCCATGAGTAAAAAAAGCTAACTGGAAATTTGCCCATAACTCAAAAGCAACCTGCAGTTTCAAAGTTCATTGTATTCTGAGATGCTTTTACCTATCTATACTAATCAGTGATCAAACTATTAAATTTTATGTCACAATAAACCAGTTGCAAAGTAAAGACACAAAGTGGGGTCATAGACAATGCAACAGCAAACTGCATAATTGTGATGGGTTGACCCTGGCTAGTTGCCAGGTGCCCACCAAAGCTGTTCTATCACTCCCCCTCCTCAGCTGGACAGGGGAGAGAAAATATAACAAAGGGCTCGTGGGTCGAGATAAGGACAGGAGAGAGATCACTCACCACTTACTGTCACGGGCAAAACAGACTCAGCTTGGGGAAAATTAACTCACTTTATGACAAATCAACCAGAGCAGGGTAATGAGAAATAAACCCAAATCTCAGAACACCTTCCGTCCACCCCTCCCTTCTTCCCGGGCACAACTTCACTCCCGGCTTCTCTACCAACGCCCCCAGCGGCACAGGGGGACGGGGAATGGGGTTTACGGTCAGTTCATCACACGTTATCTTCTGCTGCTTCATCCTCCTCAGGGGTGGACTCATCACACTCTTCCCCTGCTCCAGCGTGGGGTCCCACCCACGGGAGACAGTCCTCCACGAACTTCTCCAACGTGGGTCCTTCCCCTGGGCTGCAGTTCTTCACGAACTGCTCCAGCATGGGTCCTTTCCACGGTGCGCAGTCCTTCAGGAGCACACTGCTCCAGCGTGGGTCCCCCACGGCGTCACAACTCCTGCCAGAAAACCTGCTCCAGCGTGGGCTCCTCTCTCCACAGATCCGCAGATCCTGCCAGGAGCCTGCTCCAGCGCGGGCTTCCCACGGGGTCACAGCCTCCCTCGGGCACCCACCTGCTCCGGCGTGGGGTCCTCCACGGGCTGCAGGTGGATATCTGCTCCACCGTGGACCTCCATGGGCTGCAGGGGGACAGCCTGCCTCACCATGGTCTTCACCACGGGCTGCAGGGGAATCTCTGCTCCGGCACCTGGAGCGCCTCCTCCCCTCCTTCTTCACTGACCTGGGGGTCTGCAGGGTTGTTTCTCTTACATGTTCTCACTCCTCTCTCCAGCTGCCGTTTTTCTCTCTGTCCCAACCTTTTTTCCTTCTTAAAAATGTTATCCCAGAGGCGTTACCACTATCGCTGATTGGCTCGGCCTTGGCCGGCGGCGGGTCCGTCTTGGAGCCGGCTGGTATTGGCTCTCTCTCGAACACAGGGGAAGCTTCCAGCAGCTTCTTACAGAAGCCACCCCTGTAACCCCCCCTGCTACCAAAACCTTGCCACACAAAGCCAATACAATCATAAAATTTATATATGCTGCAGTGGTTGTTTAATCTTCTAGTCTATCAGCTACTGTTTACTTTAATACTGGTGTAACTCTCAAGAAGACTTCCTGTGAAGTAAGAACACAGATATATTTCAACATTTGGAAAGCATTAATTATACTAAGCTTGAAAAAGAAGGTGCAGAGGCTTTTCATTAATGATCTTATGTTTTTTCCATATTCAGTAATTTCTCTGCCTTATTATAAATGCAAAAAGCAGAAAATGGAAAACCAGAAATTGACTTCTGAACTTTTTATTGTAATGAAAAAATATAAGGTATTTGAAATATAAAATTAATTTCATGTAAATTGCATGGTTTATAGAAAGGAAGTAAAGAGCATCATAGTGGAACAGTCTCTTGGTAATGTGTATGACTTTATCATGTTTATAACCTTTAGAAATATGCACTAATGCATAAATAATAAAAAAAAATTAAAGGTTAAAGTGAGTGTCTAAATCCTTAAAGGACTGTATAGTACACTTTTTTTTTTTTCCTTGTCCTAAATGCTCCCAGTCTTGCATAAGATATAGTATCTTCTAGGCAAAAAATCACTATCACCAAATGTATTTTGAGCTCCTACAAATATTAAGTAGGTTCATAAATAATAGCTGATATAATCTTTAATGAGTATGTTCTAAGGAGGATTTCATGGTTGTGGGAAGTTGAATGTGTCCCCTGTTTCTGATAACTTTATATAATAGTATAGGAAACCTCCCTTTGTTTTTCAAATCTATAGTACTTTTTCTCCTATGGAAACACATGATGAATGGAAGATTTAAATGCTGGACCAACAATTTTAAATTGTGAAAATCAGTGAATTACATGTCACAAAACAGAAGGGATATCTTCCTTATCATGTGGCTCAAATGTCAATATCTGTATCTGTGTAGTTTGTTACTACTAGGGTTACAAATCAAAACGCATCATCCCCACCCTTCAAGAAGACCTTTGACTCATTGCATCACAGACTAAACACAGACAAATGTAAATCTGACAAATGTAATTCCTTGTTTAAAGAAAACATTAAGGGAAAAAAAAAAATCACTGTTTTAAGCACAGCCTTTGATATGAGAGTTGAATTTACAAATGCTATGGTTCTACTTCTGTTAAGGAAGTGGGGATGCACTGTAGAAGAATTTGGAATTCATAATTGAAACAGAAGATACTACATTCTGGTTAGCTGTAAACAAACATTCATTACCTCTGATGAAGGAAGCGGAGACATTACTAAATTACTCTGTCAGTAAACAATGGGAAATCTTACATGTCTACACTGAGAATGACAATTCCATATTTTCTCGTTCTGTCAAGGACTCTTCAATCTCACACGGGAATGAAGGCTATTTTTAAGTCATTCCACATCCTGCTGACTGTGGTGCCAGCCAGCATAAGAATAACCCCAGCTTCAAATTCCTTTGCATTTTGTATAAAAATGATCTTTCATCCCAAATGGTGTGTCCTGGGTTCAGCTGGGATAGAGTTAATTTTTACAGGAACCTGGGAGGTGGGGGGGCATAGCCGGGGCAGCTGACCTGAACTAGCCAAGGAGCTGTTCCATACCATGTGACATCATGCCCAGTATATAGATGGGGAGTGGGCCGGGGGGGGGCTCTCCTGCTCTCTCTCGACTTTCGGTGGGGGAAGTGGCGGAGCGTCGGGTCCCGGGTGGTGAGCAGTTGCACTGTGCATCGCTCTTTTCTGTATACTCTTTCATTAGTACCGTCGTTGTTGTTGTAACTTTTTTTGCGTTGTCCCAGTAAACTGCCCTTATCCCAAACCTCGAGGTTCCAGTTTTTTTTCTTTTCTCTCCTCCGTCTCCCCCCTATCCCACCGGAGGGGGCGGGAGGAGTGAGCGAGCGGCTGCGTGGTCCTTTGTTACCGGCTGGGCTGAAACCACGACATGGTGCCAAAGCAGACAAAACAGAAGTCCTAGTTTTGCCTCTTTCCCAGACAAGTCTCTATTAAATAGTTCAGGTTTGTGAGCACAGTATCTTGCTGAAAAATTGTCTTTTTGCGAAGCACCTCTAGCATTTCATTAACTCCAAATGCCTTTCTATAATTATGTATGTATTTAAGTACATATATGGTATTTAGATACAGAGATATGTAAGGTTATATCTAGCTGGGTAAAGTACAGTTCTCTGGGAAGCCAGTTTTTCTGCCAAAATTTGATCTTTCAAAATCCTGGACAACTCACAGATTTCTTGAGGGCTCAGAATTATGTTGATTTTAATAGGAATTAAATATGCTAAATTACTTTCCATAGTGTTAGATCACATAGGTGAAATCAGACAGTTTTGTGTAATCTCAAGAGTCAAAGCAGAATCTCAAACACAAAAAAGACTATGTCACTGTTTACAACTACTTTCTTTGTGTTTTCTAACTCATTCTGACGACTCTGTTATTTGAATATTTATACTCATTTCTTATCTGAACTTTTAATTTTTTTTGAAGTTCCACAACTGAAACTTGCGTTGGTGGTACAAACAAGAACATGAACATGAGTAGAAATTCAAGAACATGTCCATAAAGTATGAACAATAAAATCCTTGCAACAAAAGGTGGCCAAAATCATGTGTCATGTTAAAACACTTTTTCTAACTAAGATGCTTTTGTACAGATGTTAACAGCCTTTTACTGTCTCTCTTTTTACATTTCAGACTGCTATTTGTTAGTTCTTGGTATGTAGCCAAAAATACTGAAGGTGGAACATTTTGCAAGTGTTCTCATGCAGTGTCTTCCTTGTGGGTTTCATTTTTATCTCTCTAATTGTGTAGGGTTGCTAAAATTGTTGGAGCATTTCAGTGCATTGCCCTTGTGCTTCAGGTTGACTATATGAGCTGTAGGCTTGTTCTGTGTAGAAAGGCCATGTTTGGATCACCATTGCATCAGAAGATTTTTGTGTGGCTCAGCAACCCAACTTATTCTGAACTCAAATATAATAAACATCAGAAATGTATTCTGAGTATCCTGTAGCACAAGATATGAGGTATGCCTCTGGTGTAAATAAGGAATTAATGAAAACAACAACAAAGTGTCTTCAAATTCCCTTTTTTTTTTTTTGTTTGGAAACTTAGAAAAATTAAACTTCCTTGGCAGTGTGTCCATGCCAGTTTAGCAAGAGTGGCTGCTTAGTAGCTGAGGACAACATCAGAGCATTCTTTGATGTATAGTTTAGGCTGGAAGCATGCAGACTCCATTATGGATTTTTGAGAAGCAGCAATGAGCCCCCTTACATATTTTTAGTATACAGCAACCAAAGCTCAGAAAGGGGTTTTATAATAGTCTGTGTCAGATATTTCTTATTATAGAATATAATACACTTTTTACACATACTTTTATTACAGTCTCTGCAACAATAGCTGTTGACAAACTTTCTTCCACAATTATTTTAATATTTTTTATAGGAGGACACATTATATTTTAGAGTTGTCCACTCCATCAGACTGCATACATGTGTCTAATTGTAAGAGTCTAAAAAATTTCTGGGGTTTCTCATATTTTTAGCACAAATTGCTGAATGTTTTTGCTTAGCCTGGATACAAGGGGATTAATTATTAACCTGCTCACTGCACTGACCAGTTAACAAAAACCTTAATAACTTCCCTAGCTCCATCTCTCAAAGTTTGTCCAAATGTTTGCGTACTTTTTTGCCAATGAAATTACTACAGTAAAGTGAGCACAAAACTTCCCGTATTTTTTTGCCTGAAAACTCCTCCATAATCCTCTGTATCAAAATCCTCTGCTGTCTTTCAAATATTCTTACCAACACTTTAGTAGTTTTTCCAGTAGTCTTCATAAAAGAAAGCTTGTAAATCAGTCTGGATTTTGGTTGCTCACCATCATGTAAGCTAACACTGGTTCGAAATACTAGCCCACATTAGATATCCAGATAGTAGAAATGTTTAGGCTAAAAGCAAAATGAGTTCTGTAGCAGCTTGGGCTGTTGTCCTGGTTTCGGCTGGGATAGAGTTAATTTTCTTTCTAGTAGCTGGTATAGTGTTATGTTTTGCATATAATACAAGAAGAGTGTTGATAACACGCTGATGTCTTTAGTTGTTGCTAAATAGCGTTTATACTAAGTCAAGGATTTTTCAGCTTCTCATGCCCAGGCAGCAAGAAGTCTGGATTGGCATGTCCCGATCCAATGTCGGGGAAGGTTTTGATATGATCCCAAGAGTGAGATTAAGACACAAACGAGGTCAAAAGCCATATACCAAAAAGAGGTTTATTATCAAAAGTATCAAAAGTAGAAAATGGTAGCAATAGGATAGAATGGAAGAAAAGGCAGAAATCAAGCAAGCAGTCGGGATAGAGTTGCAAGGATAGTCACCACCATGGATCCAGCAGCATCCTGTTGGTCCTCAGTCTTCAATTCTTCAGTGGTGGGTGCGCACCATGGCTTGTCTCCACGGTTTTTTGTAGGGCATAGTTCTATGATGCATGCACATAGGTACTGTTCATGCACTGTTCACGTGCTGCAGGTTTTGTCTATCACACGACCTTCACGTGATCAACACCAGAAGTCACTATCTTATCTCAAAGACTACAGTTTCCATGAGAATGGTAGCCTCCACATTCTTGCATGCTTGTTGGCTTCAGCCTGTTTCCTCTCCTGACTGCCCCAGTGGCCTAGTAATTGTCCTTATGGACAGAGGAATGTCCTGCTTAAACAGGCCATCCCAGAGACAAAAGGCTCGAGATAAGTAGTAACAATCCTTGAGATGAATGGCTTGAGATGACAGTCCAGTCTCTCACACCTAACAATCTTTGAGACAAACAGCTCGAGATAACAATTCAGTCTCTCACAGGGCACAAAAAGTTGGGAGGGGATACAGCTGGCACAGGTGACCCAAACTGGCCAAAAGGGTGTTCCACACCATGTGATGTCATACCTAGTATATAAACTGGGGGGAGGTGGCCTGGGTGGCTCACTGCTTGAGAACCAACTGGGTATCGGTCAGTGGGTGGTGAGCAATTGCATTGTGCATCACTTGTTTTGTATATTCCAATCCTTTTGTTGTTGTTGTTGTTATTATTGTTGTCATTTTATTATTGTTATTATTATCATTATTAGTTTCTTCCTTTCTGTCCTATTAAACTCTCCTTATCTCAACCGATGAGTTTTATTTATCTTTTTCCTGATTCTCTCCCCCATCTCACTGGCTTGGGGTGAGTGAGTGAGCAGTTACGTGCTGCTTAGTTACCAGCTGGGGTTAAACCATGACAGCTGTCCAACCAAGAAAAAAAAATACTTGCAGATACTAATCACTCCTGAATCCAATGGAAGGCCAGCAAAAGAGCTATCAGACTCTTTAATTAAGAAAATCAGTCTCTGCTTACCAACAAGACTATTTGAAAAGTTACTTCTAAATTCTGTGCTATGAAGGATTTTCTCAAGGATTGCAAAGGATACCCACTCATTTGCAGCTTGATTAGAAGTGGAAAATCTGGAGAAGCTGTTATGAAGAAGCAATCACACAAAATAGCTTGCACAGGGTGGACAGGCATGGGGATTTTGAGTAGGGAAACCAAGGTGGTGGTTTGCTTTTGGAAGCAGGCTGTTCTTGTACATGACTGATCCAGAGGAAAATAACTTTGAATACTAGACATCCACTCAGACCAGTATGCTCACATTTTTTTAATACCAGAAATACTAGAATTCTAGTAACATTTCTTACATTTATCTCTTTCAGCTAAATACTTTACTGAACAAGACAGATACTGAAAACACATATTCCACAGAGTACTTTATAAGGTACAGTAATCACATTTTGAAAACTAATACTCTTTCAAAATTACAGTATAAAGTAGATGTGTCACATTAGGATTTAACTCAGAATCATTTTCCCTATGGCAATACAAAGTTTGGCATAAACTACAAAAACCACCCAAGACAAAAAGGAAATACTCATGAAACAAGATTTGATAGAGCATGTCTACAGAGTGTTGCAATCATAAAAGCAATTGCATACCTGCAGATGTACATCCCAGCCTCTTATCATGTAAACTGGACATGAAGCATTCTTGTTGTTAGGTAAGATTCTGGAGGAACATCCAGTAAGAAAAGATCATCTGTACATAAGTTACTGTCTATGTAACTGCTCCCTGCAAATTCTTCCTACCTGGATGACTGTGTCTTTTGAGTTGTCAGTCAAAATGCATGACTGAGTCAGAAGTCTGAAACTGTGTTGTTGCACTGAAAGTGCTTGCCACCAGCGAGAGCACAAATTGCTGCAAAACTGCCCTGGATTCCTTAGTGGGAAAAGTCCACACGGTCAGTGAGCACACAACTATCTCTGCTGCCCTTCTGTAAAGTAGGCAGATAGCGTGGGCTGAGCAGTTGTCCTGAATACCATTACAGCTCCCATTGATCACTACAATACCTAGATTTATTCTTTCCTTTGTTCTGTACAAATTCAGTAAGTTATAAATGATGTGGCAGTAAACAGAATGCATGAATAAAAATTATTTCCATTATTTTGATTCAGTTAATTTCTTTCCAAGGCAGGCTTGTCTATATGCTAGCAGAGTAATATCGATGTACTAGTACCAGTAAAATGAAGCAGGAATTTGAAATTAAATTTTATTAACTTTATGGATTTTTTAACTATATCCACAAAACAGCATATTTTTTCATCTTATTAAATAACAGAGGAAAAAATGGATTTTCAGTAATTCTTCCCTGATAGTTGGTTTTTAAAAGTGAAAGGTATTAGGTACCAAAAACATATAAAATCTTTGTTTTCTTTGGAGCTCTGGAGACCTATGCAATCTGAAAATCTGAATGAGGCATTATCTGTGCAAAGAAATTTTTTATGGCTCTGAGTAAATTAATCTAAAAAATGATTACTTAGATTGTGCAGCAAAGCTCAATAACATTGTTATTATTATTATTATTATTATTACTACAAATCTCATTCTTCTGACTACAGTTATTTGAAATCAGTGTATTATATGATGAATTTCTACTTTAAAAATTTCTAGACACATAAAGTACCAACGAGGTGTTTGTGTTTGCCATACTTTCCATTGACTTTTCTGGACTTGAAAAATCTCATGGATTTACAGCAGGAATAGGTACTTGTAGAGGGGATGGGTATAAATTTTGGTGTATATCAGAAAGTGCATTAACAGAACCAGATTTCTAATTCATGAATAAAAGATCCTGGGTTTATTTTTTTTTTCTATATGGGAGGGGAGGAAGGAGAAGAAAAGATTACCTTTCATGCATCTCAAGAAATTAGTATCAAGCTTTTAAAAAGAAAATTTGTTGTTCCAAGTTTTTTGTGAAAATTTGACAAGCTAGCCTATTTTGAATATTATAATAATGTGTACTTTTAAAAATTGAAAAAAGAAAAAAACAAACCCCTACCTCGTAAGCATGCCAACCAACATCAGTTCGTTTCAAAATGTATCTGTCAAACATTTTTTTTCCAGAAATGGAAAAACTTACACAATATACTAACAATTTATTTCAGAAATTAATATTACCAGAATGAATACATAACTTTGTTTCAGTTTTGAAAACAAATCACATGAACTTTAGAAAAATCATTTCATCAATGCAACCAGATACTCCCTTCTTTTTCCTTGTGATACTACCTTCTTACAGCATTACCCAGCATGACAGTGGGGCAGGGTGGTGAGCTAAGGGGGCTGAAGATGAGGGAAGTGATCAGCATGGTAGTACTGAGGGTGTGGAAAGGGAAATGAAACCAAGAAAAAGAGGGAAAGTGTATGAGATTTTATGGGTGGCCAGCAGTGTATTTCAGCTAGAAAATGACATGTGTATTACAGGCACAGGGTGGAAAGTGCTTGAAGAAAGTTGTTAACATTTTGGCAGCATATCATAGGAGACACCGCTCACTCATGGGCCATACACCTTAAGTCACAGCAGTCATTGCTGTCCTTTATGCTGGTACTATAGCCTATTCTAGGTAAGACAGGTTTTTACCTTCATGAACAATCTGTCAGCTCAGTGGAAGAAATTAAGCTTGTGAAGGAAATTTTTTGCATTTTTCTCCTTTTTTTTCTTCTTTTTTTTCCCCTGCAACAGTCAGTAATCTGCTGCCACCACAATTTCACTAGTCCAGACCTTGGCAATCTGGGGACAACAGCTGTTGCCTCCACGTATATACCCTTTCTCAACATCTGTATCTGTGTTAGAGGGACTTTACGGCCTAAGCAGAAAAGTCTGTTTTCTAGAAGGATGTTAAAAGTAACAAACTTGCAATTTTGTGAGCATAGTGTACTTGGAACAAAAGGAATTTTTTTAAGTGGTTAAAAAACCACACAGCTCTAGAGGGTAAGTACAAATTAATTATACTCCTGTAAAAAAACCAAACCCAACAAACAAAAAAAAAAGGCAAAAAAAGCCATACCATTTTGTTAGTAAAACCTATTCCCATGCTGAGCTGATGAAGTAACCTACATTAAAAATACAAGACAAATGCAAATTTGTCCAAAAGAAATATCAAGGTTTTTACTTTTTTCTTGCTCAGTAAATCTACCAAAGATTTGAACTTCTGGACTTTCTGTCCCTAGTTGATTGTAGTTTTCCCTAAACTGATTGGAATCTGAAAAATTATACCATTTGTTTATACCCTGAATAGGTAAATGTTGTATAAAGAATTCAGTATGTTTCCATTTTACTACACCATTACTTTTGTTTCCAGCAAAACAGAGCACAATAAATTATAAAAATCTTCTCTGGTTTGATTGGTGCCAGTTATTGTAAGATCATAAAATGTCATCAGGTTAAAATATTCTATGTTATCAAAAGTCACCTTTTGAGAAGACATATGAGTATGTTTGTTTCTTTCTGAGGACAAACACCTCTGGAAATGGAAACAACAAGGAAACAGTCCTGTGTTACTCTGTAGGATAATTGAATGTTTCTTTCCTTCCTGACTGTCCAGATGACCAATTTTGACTTTGGCTTCTTTACCAAAGTGGAAGACTGTTCCACTTGCCAACAATAACAGGAGAGATTTCAGTGGCTGAAATAGTTTGGTGACCTTTTGGGAACTGCTTACACACTGGTCTTGTGAGGGTTTCCCCTTGAACAGATGTACGAGTGATTGTCTGTCATACATCTGCTCTTTGTGGTCATACTCTTCTGTTACATATCCCTCTGCTGCTCCCTGTGCTGGTTTTGGTTTACTCTCCTATGCACACATTTGTAGAGTCTGAGAATGCTTGAGTCTGTGAGAGGGGTGAGGAAGGTCCATCTGCCTCCTTTTTGCAGTGTTCAGAGCAACAGTAAGTTGCTGCCAAGGGAATGCTGTAAGTAAAGGGTAGTGCTGATAATGCATAAAACAGATTTCTCCTTCCTACAGGAAACCCTGTCCCAGTGTAAGTCTTGACTAAACTCCCCATAGAAACAAAAAAAAAAATTGCAAGGAGAAGGAATTGCAAAAAAAATTGCAATTGAGACAAGGGTAGATATATCAGTGGTGGTAGACCTTCCTAGGACTTTGGAAATATAGCAAGAAAAGTTATTCTGGCTGTGGTTAAGGACTTTGTGAGGTTCCCCTATGCTGAAGACAGGGATTTGCATCCAGGCTAGAAAGCCACGTTTTTCATGGTGTTTACTCCATGTAAACAAGCCCTTGGGAAGAAGTAGGCAACTCAGAGCCCTGCAGCTGATTTGGTCACTTCACAGAGAGTTTAGGAGAAATCAAGAGGTCTGAGATCTCAAGGATGGTTTCATCATACTTTCTGTCTAAACAGAAATCACCAAATTCCAAGCAAAAAGGTTTTTTTCTTCCATTAGCTGTGCCAAATTGTTGGCTCAATAAATTCTAAATATTCCTTTTTGGATTTTCTTTGTTTGGTTGGTTGGTTGGTTTGTCTTGGTTTGTTTTGCTGTGTTTTCCATTGAGTAAGACATTTTGGTGGGTTTTATCATATTAACTGAAATTCTGAAACATTTCCAAAAAGCACAATAAGAAACCTTTATCAGGAGGTATTTTTTGGTTTTTTTCAATGAAATTCTAAAGAAAATTCTAGGTAATGTTGTTGTTCAGACAATTCTACAGACTTTAGGTGCTCAAATAACCCTAATAATCACATTTTATAAAGCCATTTGGTTATTTTTTTTCTGTGTAGATAATTGATTAGCAAGTTAGTGTATCAGTGCACAAAACCTGTGTGTAAGCAGGAAAGCCGTGGGCGAGAAATGGTGCATTTGAATAGTTCTCTAGATTAGTCTTGGAAAAGTCCCAAGAGAGTCTTTGTTGTCCCCACTCACACAGACTCTTACAATTACCTGGAGATTTCACATTACTCAGATATCTGCAAGGATGTGAATCAAATTTGTTTCTGTTGATATGAACATAAATGGCTTTCTACAACCTGTCATTTCATAAATTACTGAATATCTCCATTATGCTGTAAGCATAGATGGTTTCTGCCATGGCTTAAGCCCAGCTAGCAACTAAGCACCATGCAGCCGCTCTCTCACTCCTCCCCCCTGCCACTGTGGGGTGGGGAAGAGAATCAGAAGAAAAAGGTAAAACCTCGTGGGTTGAGATAAGGAAAGTTTAATAAGACAACACAAGTAGAGATGAAATAATAATAACAATAATACTAATAAAAGAATGTATAAAGTGAGTGATGTACAATGCAATTGCTCACCACCTGCAACCCAATGCTCAGCCTGCTCCTGATGGCAGCAGCTGCTATGTACTGGGAAGGGTGCGAGGTTTGTGAGGTCCCCAGGGAGTGTCTGAGGGGATTTCTGGGTCACTGGCTCCCTTGGGTTGTGTGTGTGTAGGGACAAACTGGCAGCTGAGAGGTCTTGCAAGAGAAGCGGGTGAGAGCTGGGCAGTGCCAGCAGTCCCCATGGCCAGTTCAAACTGTGGGAAGCCGCATATAACTGGTCCATAGGGAGCACCAGCAAACAGGGCATGCAAACAAGGAGGGAGCAGCGTGGCAGTCCTCACAGCAGTTCGTGTGGAAGGGTGTGGATGAAGGGCTGTTCATTCTGCCAGTTATCAGGCTGCTGCCTGCTCTGCTCACCCACAGGCTTAAGCTGCAGTCCCAGTGGTCAACTTGCCTAACTGGTGTCTGTGCAAGTCTACCCAGCAGCCTGAGGTCTCCAGAGAATAAAGGGCTTGTTAGGCAGTGTTTTGATGTTGTCGGAAGCATGGTGGTAGAGACCAGGCAATGGTCTCTATCGTTGACAGGAAACAGCTACCTAGCCAGGCTAGCCTAGGATGAGTGGAGGTGGCCACCCAGACAGAGCTTCCTATCAGGGAAGCTACTGTCCAGGTGAAGGGCTGCAAAAACTGCACCCCTGCCTCCTGGGTGGAGGAGGCTGGAAGATCCACCTGCACAAGGTGTGCTCTGGTGGAGTCACTCAAGCAGTGGGTGGAGGAGCTCCAGAAGGAAGTAATCAGGTTACACTGTATTAGGGAGAGGGCCAGCAATAGATAATTATTCAACACTGCAAGAAGAAAAAGGCCCCATGGCACTGACTTCCAAGGACTACCAGACAAAGTGTCAATAGTGAACAGAGGACCATGGTTTCTGGTGACTCGTGGGAACAGGATATAACTTCAGTTTCCTGCCTTGTATGCACCAACTAGCAAAAGATAGGAAACCTTCACAGGTTTCCAATGAGCAAAATTCAAAGGGAGAAACCCCACCAGCAGCACATAATGAAAACTGCAAAAGAAAGTGGTCAGTGCTAGAGGTGAGTGACTCTGCTGAAAGGCATGGAGGCACCCATCTGCTGGCCTGATATACAGTCAAGGGAAGTTTGCGACTTGCCAGGAACCAAGATCCAGGGTGCCACAGAGAGGCTGCTACAACTGGTTAAAAGCAGACTACTATCCTCTACTTCTTTTCCATGTGGGCACCAATGCAAGTAAAACCTGGGCCAGATCAAGCAGGAGTGCAGAGCCCTGAAAGCCCAAGTGAAAGGGACAGGTGCCCAAGTGATATTCTGCTCTATCTGGCCAGTCAGGAGTAGGGGTGCAGGCAGAGGTTGATGTATCGTGCAGATCAATACCTGGCTTTGTGGCTGATGTTGTTGCCAGGGCTTTGGTTTCTATGATCAAGGGACATTCTTTGATGAATACAGCCTATTGGGGAGAGATAGGATCCACTTATCTAGAAGAGGCAGGAGAATCTTCACTAGCAGATTGGCTTAGTGAATTGTGCTTTAAAGTAACAAACCTGGGGGCAGGGTCCGGAGCTATGACACCTGTATATCCATAAGCAATGGGGTGAATGAGCACACCTACCAGAGTATTGAAGAACGCTCTCCAACCCTTTCCAAAGGCAAGAACCCTAAGTCCAGCCACCTTAAGTGCATGTATACCAAGACATGTAGTCTCAGCAACAGACAAGATGAACAGGAGCTCTGTGCCCAGTCTGAGAGTTATGAGCCCATAGGAATCACAGAAAAGTGGCAGTTAAAGTCATATGACTGGAAGACCACAATGGATGGCTACAAACTCTTTTGGAAAGATAGGAAGGGAAGAAGAGGAGTTGGAGTTGCAGTTTATGTAAAAGAGAAATTTGTATGGAGATAAGCTATGGAGACCATGAAAGTTCTATTGAATGGCTTTGGATCAAGATTAGAGTGATCATCACTAAGGGAGAACTTATGTATCTTTTACTGACCTCCAAATCAGGATGATGAGGCCAATGAATCCTTATTTTGGCTGCTCAAGGGAGTCCTGGGACAAGAGAACCTGGTCCTCATGACTGACTTCAATTACCTGGACATTTGTTGGTAAAACAACAAAGCAGTACACAAGTTATCCATCAGGTTCCTGGAATGCATTGAGGACTGCTTTCTGCTACAGATGATGGACATGCTGGTTAGGAACAGTGCATTTCTTGATTTACTGCTCATAAACCAAGAAGACTTACCTGACAACATAATTATAAATGGTAGCCCTGGATACAGCAACCACAATATTGTGGATTTTAAGATCTTGCTGAGCACACTGAAGACCAGTAGTAGGACATGGATTTTAGAAGAGGCAACTTCAAGATACTCAGAGCCCAGCTGCGAGGGAGCCCATGTGAAGCAACCATGGAGGGCAAAGTAGCTTCTGTGTGCTGGGAGTTATTCAAGAGGAGCCTCCTGAAAGTATAAGGGGTGGGTGGCTATGAAGAGGTCAGAGGCTCTCTTTTCACAAGGACCCACATGGAGAAGACAAGGGGCAATGGGTACAAGTTGCACTGGGAGACTTTTCACCTCAACATGTGAAATTTTTTACAGTAAGAGCAATCATTCACTGGAACGTCCTCCCCAGCTGATGTGATAAAGTCCCCATTGCTGGAGGTTTTCAAGATGCGATTGGACAGAGTGCTAGATAATCTTACCTGGGATCCCTTTCCCATGAAATGTTGGACCAGATGATCTTTTAAAGTCCCTTCCAACCGGGGCTGTTCTAGGTTTCTATCTACCTACATCCCATCCCTCTAATTTTGAGGGAGAAAAATGTGGTACAGTACATCTGCTGTTTTCCAGGATATGTTTAAAAATGTATAAAAAAATGATTCCAGCATACAGTTTGCTATTTTTTATATCTTCAAAAGACATATCACTTTACTGTTTAAAATTGGTTAGTAATTCAGGTCTGCCAGACTAGGTCTACTTTTGTATTTTATTTAAGTTCTGATTTGGATACTTTCTTGGAATCTGAGCATCTGAGAAAGTGAAAATGATCACTGAAAACAAGCATAATTTGTTTCTTTAGTCCTCTAATAAGACTGCCTAGGTCTGGGAGTCAGTTAAATAGAACTTTAATAGAATCAATATGGAAGAATCAATACAAGACTCAACAGTAGTGGAGTCCCTCCTCATTGGACTGGTGAGCTTTTTTAAGGGGTGGAAACTTGTATGTTTGTCTCAGTGATTAAACTCCTTCTGCAGGATTTTAATATAACAGAATTAAACACTTATTTTTATATAGGTTCCTTCAGCAGCTGAAATAGTTGTGAACAGAAACAATCAGAGATCCCAGTGTATCAAATAATGCCTCCCCACCCTACAGAGGTAACTTCTTCCTTATTGGAGAATGGAGGTGCTGTGTAACCTGTACTTATATTTTGCACCTATAGCTCACTGCTTAGCTAATCTAAACACACCTATTCCTGCCTACGAAGTAGTACAAATGCCTTTTTATGCAGATAGTTGGCAGTTAATTTTTATCTCCAGAAGCATACATTACAACCTACTAATGACTCTAGTATTTTTATTTCTATTTAAGATAGTCTTGTTCAAGGTCCACCTATAGATTTCTGAATATATATATATATATATGAACCTAACAATTTCTCATACACTGAAACATTTTCAAAATCAGCTCGTAAAAAAATAAATGTGCAACAAATAAATAGTGGCAGAAAATTGCACTCTGAAATTAAAATGTGACACATATATGAAACTTTTGTGGATATTGCTGCAATTAGCATTTTCCTGTAAACATTGTAACCCAGGGAAGATAATTGGAAATGATGCATATTCAGTCTTATAAATATTTAAAGAAAGAAAGATTATGAAAAGGTTTAATTGCTTTTGGAAAAGTGCATTTTTATATATACAAACAACAAATACATATTGCAGCACTTTTAGTGTTAGCAGAACTCTTATATTTAGTACTTCCCCAGTAGTTTACTGGATTTTTGACCATGATGCCTGGTAAGATGTGAGAAATTTTATATTTCAGGCACATCTATATCAAAGCAGCAACATAAGATACTCCCCATCCATTTCTTTGTAAGTAAGTGCAATATTTTTTTTTTAATGTTCAAACTTAATAATTAAGGGTATAAATCAAGCCACTCAGAAGTTGAAAATGAACAATTTGAAAGCTGAAAAGCAGTACCATCTATCCTGCTTGTGAAGATTATCATGCAGTCTTTAAACACACAGTCCAGTTATCACTGAACCCTTTTCTCATTTAGTTTAACCAGGCTGCCCTGCTTTAAGAATACATCAGAACTGCTGGCTCCAGGAGGATATTGTCTATATACTTTGGGTTAACTTTTTGAATAACCCAGAGTTTACCAGTGAATGTGGCAAACACCTCTTCAGTCTAGTGGAGGAAGCAAGGAGAAAGTATGATGCTTCAGCTGAAGCAGCTGAGCAAAGTCTTGTGGCTGTTCTGCCACAGCGCTTCTAGGGGAGTCTTGACAAATGACTTAAAACTGGGCTTTGCAGCATACATCACAAGTACTTTGATCTGCTCCAGGAGATGATTTGTAGAAGTGTTTAGTAGGGAAGCCACAAAGTGGATAAAAATTTACATAACTTGAAAACTCAGAGCACAGATCTTCAAAAGATGAGAGGTATATTAAACAGTACAGAGCTTTGCACTTTTGAGGAGAGACCATTACCAACATCTGACATACACATGCCTGCAGTCTGGATATATGCCTGCCTGTCAGCATTCTGTGTACTTTATTTTGGAAGGCAAATTAATTCCACCCACACACCCCCCCCCCCCCCCCCAAGAACCAGAAATTAAATGTAGATGCTCAACAGTTATCAGGAGTCTATTTCATTGTTTTACAAGGCTGTTAGAGCAGTCGGAGAATCAAAACAGAATAATTTTTGAAGCCTTGGTTCGTACAGTTAAACTGGTGGAAGCTGAAAACATCCACCTAATTCTTACTGATATCAGTCACAGTTATGCACAGTCCCATACTCCTATCTGTGTTTCCTCAAAGCACAAGTGACTGTAAACAAGGACTAATACCATCAGGGTTAAATACAGATTCCCCATCATCAGATTTACAGATGGAAGCATTGTGCAAGGTTTCGTGCCTGGGCAGTGTCTAAACCGCAACTTCACACTATCTAAAATCTACTAAGAATTTAATTCTAATTTGGGTGGAGAGTCTTTTACTGTTGCAAAGCCAGTAGTACACATCTCAAACATCTCAGAACAGGCAACGTACTACACCTGAGTAGTAAGTTATATATTTACTTACTTCTAACATTGAAAGCCAGGAAAAAATGGTTTTGTGAGGATACCTCAGCCTAATGCCGGAGTAGAATTAAAACATACTGTGTCCCCTTAATAGGACAGTCACTGTATAACCTCACAATATCTCTGAGTTCAATCCCCTTCCCACCCCAATCCTGACTCTTTTCACAGACCTCACTTTTCTGATTGCTCTGTGTGGAAGAAACATTGATCTCTCATTTCTGTAAGACCAATCTGATTTTAACCTCTCTTTGCATTCAGCTCCAGTTGAAACCAAGGGTTCTACTGTGCCATAGCTGATGCATGACAAGCCCTCATCTAACTGCATTAGATCCAGTCATCTGTGATTTGGACATCATTCTTGATACTTTCTGATGTTTTATGTACAGCAACAATGAGGGAAATTTGAAGGCCATTTCAGTGTTGTTGCTCAGGTTCTAGATAGCAGAGCTTATACTCAATGTTGCTGCAGCTGCATGGGGTTCATCCCACTGTGATGAAACATGCTATTGCTAAGCTGATCAAAGCTGTACATTGCAGTAAATAATAATGTTCCCTTAAGAAATAAGAAAATGAAGCTTTCAAGTGTGTTCCCTTAAGAAATGACAAAACTAAGCTCTCAAATATAACAATAAGATAAATACTTAGTATAGAAAATCAGTTCTCAAATAAAATGAAAATGGAGGGGAATTAAAAAATATTGTCACCACGGTACTATCTCATCCATGTCTAAGTCTTGAAAAGAATGTGTTCTGATCATGTACTACACCTTAAAAGTAGTTAGGTATCCACTAGATGCTTCATTTTGTTTACACTCAGACAACCCGTGATATGCACTCATCTATCAATGTCGTACTGCAAAGCAATCATGAAGCTTACCTAATGAATGCTAATGACCTTCTTATTGAAAGAATAGTAAATCTGCATGTCATCAGCTTAGCTAAGGTAACTTAATCCACATTTAATTTAATTAACTTAGGCAATTAAGACAAAGTTGAAAATCATATAAGTTGAAAATCTGATGTTGTAAAGATGCTCTGCAATCATAATGAACAATTATTGTGCGATAGTGTTTGATTAGGGTGATTAAAATCAATCCATAGTCTCAGAACGAAAGTTTAATTGAGGATGAAAGTAGTTATAAGCAGAATAATCAACACACAGCTAGAAAGGCTTGCCAGCTATATTCAATATATTCTGTATTGGACACCATGTAATCATCAGTAAATGCCTGGCAGTTCTCATCTGTGAAATTCTTAATTCTAGGTGTGGAGGGCACATTAAAAACATTGAAGTGAAATCCTAAAAGCAGTCCAGGTGTAGCTTGTTTATTTGGTTTACACAAAATTAAGGTAAGAGTGTAAACAAATTATTTCAACAAATGGTTAGGCATGTAGCTTCCACAGACACATGATAAAGAAACTGAAATTTAACCTTTGTCAAGTAGACCAGGTAACTGACATATAGAACTTAAAATGGAAAGGGTTTTGGAAATTATGTTATGTCTCAGTGTTTAGATGTTTCTGTTCTTCCTTTCCAAGGAAAGCACAACCTATGTTCCAATCTTTCTCCCCAACTAAACCCTATCTTCCTTATTACTAGATGCATTTAGAAATAAAGTTCAATACTCATGAAATCTGTTATACAGTGAAGTTCAAAATCATGCATTCAGTGGGTGCTAAGGGATAAAGGAACAAAACAAACATAAGGCAACGGTGACAAAAAGGCAAACACACAGGCCATACTTTAAATATTGCAATCTCTAACAAATATGCTCATTTCATCTGAATTTGTACTAAACCAAAACAAATATTTTCATAAAACTCCACACAGAGGTACTTGCCATTTATGGTTTATATCATGGTCCTGAAGAACTGATCCTATGATCTTTTTTATTCCTATTGCAGAGCTTCATAGGCATAGGCTATAAGGAGATTTTTCCATCTCCTTCCCTGCCAAGTATACTCAAGGCATACTCTAGCCTATGGAAACTTTAAGCAAGTCCTCTGAGTCATCAAGGTTCTTTTGTATACTTTTTCCCTACATTGAAAAAGGTGCTTGGATTCTTGTCTCATGCTTCTGAAAAGCACAAAACATTGAGCAAATTTATCCGCCCTCTTCTTTTACGTACACCAAAGTCTGCATGTTGTTTCTTGAGCACTCATTGCAGTTGAAGCAGTTATATAAAAGCCTTTGCTGCTTAGATCCAGTTCTGCATACTGGATTCTTCTGAAAAAAAAGACATTTATATGCACACATACAAACAGAAAGCACTCTGCAGCTGAAACACCCAGACTCACTTTTATCTTCCTGTACCACGTCAGGACATCTTTTTGCATTTGTGTAACTGACCTGTAATCTCACACTGTTTTATTCACGCTAGATGGATTTGTCTCTTCTGATCTGGGCTATATTCGCTTGAATGCAAATTACTATGTTACAATTCTCATTTTTTTCAAGCACCTTTCATTGGTGATGTTAGCAGCAGGTTAAAGACTTGCCTTTTAGCATTGTCTTTTGTTTGTTTATTTGTTTGTTAAATTTGCATGTTCAGTATTGTTGTTTTCATAACCTTTATTCATTATTGTTGCCTGGAATACCGGGCCACTTATTCCTCTCCTCAATGTACACGTGTTGTGGTTTCAGCCCAGCCAGTAACAAAGCACCACACAACAGCTCGCTTACTCCTCTCCCCCCCCCGGCCACAATGTGATGAGGAGAAATATAAAGGCAGGCTCATGGGTCGAGATAAGGACAGGGAGGGATCACTCACCACTCATGGTCACAGGCAAAAGACACGCTCAACTTGGGGAAGAAACAAAATCAATTTAATTCACTACCAATCAAATCAAAACAAGGATATTAGGAAGTAAACCCAAACCTTAGAACACCTTCCCCCCACCCCTCCCTCATTCCCGGCTCAACCCCACTCCCGGTTCTCTCTCCCTCCTCCCCCCAGCAGCGCAGGGGAACAGGGGATGGGGTTGGGGTCAGCTCCCCACACCTTGTCTCTGCCACTCCTTCCTCCTTGGGGGGAGGACTCCTCACTCGTCCCCTGCTCCGCCGTGGGGTCCCTCCCATGGGAGACAGTCCTTCATGAGCTTCTCCAACGTGAGTCCTCTCCGTGGGCTGCAGTTCCTCACAAACTTCCCTGGCATGGGTCCTTTCTGCAGGCCGATCTTCAGTCACAGGCTGCTCCAGCGCGGGTTTTCCCATGGAGTCACGGCCATCTTCCGGGGCATCTGCTCCACTGTGGACCTCCATGGGCTGGGGGGGACAGCCTGCCGTCTCACCATGGGCTGCAGGGGCATCCCCTCCTCCCCCGCTCCTCCTCCCGCTCCTTCCTCACTGGCCTCAATATCTGCAGAGGGGCTCCTCTCAGATTCCAATCCCGCTACTCACTACCGGTTCCGCTTCTTAAGTCTGTTCTCCCAGAGGAGCTACCACCATCACTGATTGGGTTGGCTTGGGCCAGAGGCGGGTCCGACTCAGAGCTGGGGAAGCTTCTAGCAGCTTCTCACAGGAGCCACCCCTGCAGCCCCTCCCCTGCTACCAAAAAACCTGTGCCAAACAAACCCATAACAACATGCTACAAGGTACAGTAGAATAGCTTTTGTTTCCTGTGCAGATAAGCTTTTTATTTTGTGGTAGAGCCTTCCCCTGTGCCTTAGGCATAATGCTATCAAACAGTAAGAACTAGAGCTTCTGATACAGTGATTAAGTGCTTGTTTGTTCATATACTTGTGTGAGAGAAAAACTGTTTCCCATTGCCAAATTTATAACATTTCAACTCAACTAAAATAAAATGCTACCTTTTCTCCAAACAGGACATATGCTGTATTCTATAAATGTGTGATGACATCTTAAAACTTGGCCATGAAAATAATAAGAACTGTGCAACCATCTTTGACGTTGGTGTGTGCAAGTCTCCCACTTTCCTACCTTTTCCAGGATAGAAAGAATGACACTGCTTTGGCACCTGCTCAGCCAAGCACTTCAGCCTGTGCTTCCCCACCAAGAAGGTCCAGCTGGAAGAATAAGAAATTAGAGACTTCTACTTTAAGGTTCTTTTTCCCGGAAAGAGGTAAAGGGCCTGATCCAAAGTCCCTTGATACCTAAAATCTTTCCTTCAGTCTCATGGTTCAACTCATTTTTACTGTTCTCTACTACTGTTTCAGCTTGCTGCTTGGACCTACCCTTTTCTCAGCAACGTAGTTTACCATGTACTTTCCTCCACTGTCTTCATTTTGTATTTCCTTCTTTTATCATAGTTTGTTAGGCCGTGCCATTTGTTCTTGTTGCCATTTGTGGGAGTAAAGGCTGGACTCAGGTGCAGTTAAAGTATTTTAGTTAAAACAGAAAAGCTGCAGCTGCCAGCTCCGTGTTTGAATAATTTGTGCACCAGACCTTCCCAAAGCCATGTAGGAGGTGTAGCAGAACTGAAGCTGAATCCCAATGACATTAACTTTTGTGCAATGCCCTTACCACAGCCAGCCTTCTTGTACTGTAGTTATACTATGCTTTCAAAGAAACAGAATAGTTGGGAAAATGTGAATTAATTCAGCCCTTTTTCCTTTTCATTTGCGGGGTATCTTACCTTTTCCTTCTTATTTCTCCACCCTTTCCCTCCCCACAGGTCATGTATACACAGGTTTTCCTGTTGTGTTGCCTTTTTCAAGGTAGAATAGTGTTACTGGTGGCTAGGCTGAGCTTCAGTGAAGGGTTTAGACTGAGCCTAATAAGCACTCAATTGGATTAAGCTGGATATGGATAAACAGAAAAAAAAAACCCTTTAAAGAACACTTTATGCATAGTCTTTAATAATAATTATAATAATTATAACAACAACAACAACAGAGTACCACTCCCTGGAATAATATTTTCTTTAGTTCTTTTTGTTGCTTTGTAGTTTCCCTGCTGGTTTTGTACATGGTTCACAGTTTTTAATCCTCCTAAGCTTTCAAGTGTTACCAGAGAAACTCCCTTCTTGCTTGTAGTGTGCAACAGCTTTGTGTTCACAAAACCAAAAACATAGCAGTCCTCAAAGTTAGTATGCTGGGTTGTTTACAAAATAACTAGATTGTACATGTTCTTTACTGTCTTGACGTAATGACTGCTATATTAGTATAATATCAGTATACAAGGTACAAGAACATCTACTGAATAACAACCATGCAAACTGGATTGTCACAGGCCATCAAGGTTCACTGATTTGCATAACCATGAAAAGCAGCATTTGAGATTTTTTTTTTTCAGTCCAACATACAGTCATCCTGCCATATTAATGTATTATGGTATCATACCACTCTTCTTAAGAATTGACAGTGTGACAGTAAAAGCATTTGTGAACCATTTTATATGGTTTTCTTTGGATTATATCCATCACAAGATATTAGGAAACTATTTTAGTGGTATCTTTCATTTTAAATGACATATGCTAATGACACAATATTTGCATATGCCATGGTATTTTGGTAGACTAAAAGACCTTGAGATTTCAAGGCTCAAGACTTGAAAGCTTATGCAAAGAACAGCTATTAATTTTCATTTATTTTTCAGAGGTAAAGGTGATCAAACCAGATGGCAAATTCTTTTGCTTACACATCATAAATAAAGACATAAATAAGAAAGAAGAAAGGAGCTCTGAAGTACTGCTGTTGTTTTTAATTATCCCACAAAAATGTCTGGAGTTCAGGGTTCTTGCAGATACTGAGAGTGATTAAAATAGCTCTGAAATGACCATAAATCCTCAAATTTTTTCTTGACTAGCTAAATTTAGAAAGTAAAAGCAACTTCCACCTGATGTTCCACTATTAAAGAAGGCAACAGAATTATAATGACTTTTGAGCAATATTACTTGTGGCAATAATTCCAATATTTTCATCCCAGAAAAGTACTAAATCTCAGAAATCATCAAGGTGACCTTTAGAAAAGATTAGAGATTGCTAAAACTTAGGTGTCATGCAGCTGATGTTAAAGATTAATTATCTGATATTTAGAGTTTTGATTACAAAAAAGTAGAAATACTCTTCCTGTATTTGGTCTAAGAACACTGGTTTTCTATGATTTTATTCTGTTCTTCTCCCATGTCAACTCTCTAAATCATCCCTATCTATATACAACAGACTACCAGCATTTGCATGTCCAGATAGATGCAATCGGTATTGATTGTAGTGTGCCACTTGGTTTGATGGCTAAGTAAAACCTACATCAATGTTTCCCTTTATTTTGGTGGATGCAAACAATACCTCAATGACTAAATACTTTCAATACACTTTTAAATAATCAGCTTTCAAAAGAAAAATGTTTTATTGATTTAGGTCGTACTGCACTTTTTTTAAAAAGTATTGGTTTTGTATTTTTTGAGTTCTAATATTCTTGTAAAGGGTATCTTAACAAAAATCATAACTAAAAAGATCAATAAATAGTGAACAATGCCTTTCTTAACAGAAAGAGTTATACTCCATGTATGTAAAACATTTAAAGTAGATCAATCTTTGGTTTAGTCTTTCAACAAAGAGTGGTTTGAGTTCACAGTATTCTAGTACATCACAGTATTCTAGTACATCACAGTATTCCAGTACCTAAACGGTGGTTATAAAGAGGTTGGAGGCTCTCTCCTCACAAGGAGCCATATGGAGAAGACAAGGGGCAATGGGTACAAGTTGCACTGGGAGACTTTTCACCTCAACATAAGAAATAATTTTTTTACAGTAAAAACAATCATTCACTGGAGCGACCTCCACAATGAAGTGGTAGAGTCCCCATCGCTGGAGGTTTTCAAGATGAGATTGGACAGAGTGTTAGATAATCTCATCTAGGATCCCTTTCCCATGAAATGTTGTACCAGATGATCTTTCAAGGGCCCTTCCAACCTGGGCTATTCTAGTATTCTATGATACGATTCTATGACTTACAATTTAAGTGAAGCAAAGTTTTGTGCGTCTAGACCACAAATACGGGTGAAGATGCATACAACTAATATTGTTTTCTGACAACAATTGAATGCACAGTTTTGTACAGAATATAAATATCCAGCTCTACCTTTACTATATGTTGGACCTTCCACTCTTTTCCTCAATCCGTCTTCACACGTATAACTAATGCAGCATGATTACCCTGTAAATTCTATTTTTCTTTCTCAAAACTCAGTGTTGTTTATTTATGAGAATATTCTTCATGAGTATGGCGTATTGCAAAATCATTATGATAATATTTTCTGAAAATATTCTCTGTGACAATTTTCAGAGAAGGAAACAGCCGAGCGTATTTCTCCTCTTGAAAGTGTCTCTTCCTCCTGTCTTTTCAAATGGAATAGTGTTTTCTCATGATTTAAAGTGGCTTTTTGTCAAGAGAGATGTGTTTTATTCCCACCCTTCCTATTAATGCATGTGATTAGGTACTTATCACCTGAATTAACCATCGTTGTTCTGGCTGTTCAAATGCTTAGGTATATATGTGTCCATCTCCTTGCATCAGCAAATATGTGATTATTCTGTCAGTTTAGCTATGTACTTGTGGCAGAATGTCAGAAATTATCTGCATTTTCATAGGGAATTGGTTTGCAATGAACTATCAAACCTAATAGGACTGTTTTGAACCTTGACCCCTTACTCTTGTTGTTTGGTAGGTTATGTAACAGGGCACAACATAGCATGCTACTACATTGGAATAACATGTTTATATCCAGCTCAGAAGTAAGCGGCTGGTCAAAGCAACATTGAAATAGCCAATCTGGTTGCAGGAGGATGTGGAACATGAGAAAAAGTTTCTGTAAAAAGCTGTTGCTTCATTCAACTCTGGTTGTGACAAAAAGATTAAGGATGGTTGTGAAAGATCATTTGTGCTTCTCAATTCAATCTACTTCCATTATCTAAGAACAGAAAAAATCAAATGAAATCTGATGGCATCGATCATAGTTCCCAGTAAATAGTAAATATTATGCCACTATCAGACTAAAATAAGGATTGATGTGTCTGTCTGCACTTTTTAGTCTTTAATTTACGTTCCTCTTTCAAATTAAGACAGAGCAGACTCTGCAATAAAATTTTTTTGGAAGCTCTTGATCTTTTAGTTTGAAACAGCATTAAAACTGGAGCATTAAAAGAAAGTTTGAAGAGTAGCATTCAGTCTCCAGAAAAACAGCATTTCAGTGTACTAGTGCAAGCAAGGAAGATGTGCTTTAGAAAAAGACAAAAGGTTGCCATAAGGCAAGAAAGAGGGATTGTGAAGGTTTTGTGTTTATGCAGTCACTGGTCATAGACATCCAGAAGTATTATCATTAAAAAATTTTGCTATAAGATCTGTCCCCCTCCACCCTTCCCCGAAACAGCGTATGTCACAGCAAAATAGTATTTCTGTAGACTTTTATACGGTGTCTGGTCTACAACCAGTTAGATTTATAGACTTGACAAAAGAAATAGAAGTGAAGCGATGCAGGAAAAAACATGCTTTTCCCCTTTCTTGATTCAAGTGCTGCTTGCTATACTATTGGGAATTGAGATGGTGAATCCCTACAACAGATATTCACTTTGAGGATAAACACATGTGAATCCAATGTGCTGGATTCTTCTCTTCCTATCCCATTCACACTATCCTTTCTGCACACTGTAATTAATATTATAAACTAAAGTTAACACTGAGTTGGCGCATTTTGTAAGAAAGCCACTGCTCACAGCTTCAGTTCTAATTATACCTGGCAGGGCTATATCATGAGGGATGCTTATCCTGAGTTGCTTAAGCAGTTTTAAGTGCTAAATTGTGAACTCTTTCCTAAAACCCACCTGGTCCACCTCACAAAGAGTCTGGAGGAAAAAGGAAGCAAGGGGAGAGGGGTATGCGGCAATGGTAGCTGGCATTCCTCAAACAGGTCCAAGCTGTTGGCAAATACAAATGCTTTCCTATCCAAATCACAAGATAAAGGCTTCAGATCCCCTTTGGAAGGAGTCTGTGCTACCAGCAGGTTAAAAGAGTGTCCTGGGTTCAGCTGGGATAGAGTTAATTTTTACAGGAACCTGGGAGGTGGGGGGGCATAGCCGGGGCAGCTGACCTGAACTAGCCAAGGAGCTGTTCCATACCATGTGACATCATGCCCAGTATATAGATGGGGAGTGGGCCGGGGGGAGGGCTCTCCTGCTCTCTCTCGACTTTCGGTGGGGGAAGTGGCGGAGCGTCGGGTCCCGGGTGGTGAGCAGTTGCACTGTGCATCGCTCTTTTCTGTATACTCTTTCATTAGTACCGTCGTTGTTGTTGTAACTTCTCTTTTTTTGTGTTGTCCCAGCAAACTGCCCTTATCTCAACCCTCGAGGTTCCGGTTTGGTTTTTTTTGTTTGTTTTTTTTTTTCTTTTCTCTCCTCCGTCTTCCCACTATCCCACCGGAGGGGGGCGGGAGGAGTGAGGGAGCAGCTGCGTGGTCCTTTGTTACCGGCTGGGCTGAAACCACGACAAAGAGCTACTGCATCATAGAATAGATTACACTTTATAGTTAAACAGGCCTGTTACCTTGCTATTTCAGAGTGCTGTTGACCTCAGCACGTGCTGAATCCAGCATGCTATAATTAAGGGGAGAGGAAGGATACAAAAACAGAGGGAAAAGGAAGTGTATCATTAGTAGCAGGAATTAATTTCTTAAATATTGTCCATTAAAATTCCTTTTGTCAGAACATTGAAATCTCACATAGCGTAGGTGAGAGCTACACTCTCCGTATCAGTCTCAGGCTTTACTCTTTTGCTTCATCTGCCATACAGAAAGCCTAAAACTGGTCTGAAGCTACGTCGCACAAAATAGCAACCAAAACAAGGTAATACTAATAGGGGCGTGTTTATTTATGAATGGTCTGTTCTTGGGAAGAAAGCTTAATTTTCCTGTAGTTAGTGTCAGAACATCAGTGGCTTCCAGGGATGTAACAGTTCTGACTTATTAGTCTCAAAGGACCAGAGGCCCCTTTTTTATTTTCTACTTCTCTTTGTTCCTCTCTTTTCACAAGGAACTGAGCATAGCTCTAGCTAGCATCTAACTTAATTTAGGTTGTAATAAACAAGTTATCTGCAAAGTCTTCTCTTTAGTGCATGCATAGTTTAATGTTCTGTTAGAACTCTTGATTAATGGATGTTTCAGCTCCTGAGTTCTGGCAATGTGTTAATAAATATAATAACAAACTAACATGAACTGAAGAGAAAGGAAAAATAATCAAGTTTCTGAAATGAGGAGATAGAAATAATCTGCTTTTCCCTGAATAATGTATTTGCACAAGCTGCAGTCCAAGTATACATGTAAATGATTAAAATCAAATAAGCAATGATAGGAGACTTTGATTTTCATCATAAAAATTTACACTGAAAACAGGCTAATTTAGAATAGCAGCATAAATGATTTGTGTGCAATTAGCAGCGCCTACATATAAAGCCTCCTCTCTTCAAGTTGTGTAAGGCGCTTTGCATTTCTGTGTGCAGCAATAAGGTGACATAAACTGGTGTAATTGTTAGGCTGACACTGCAAACTACTGCAAAATTACCACTTCACAACTGGGTGACAAGAGAAGGAGTAGCTTGGGACTGGTTTGGTGGATAAAATATGTAGCAGGGGCACACGTATCCCCTTCTGCTGAAAGTGAGAGCATCCCTTTCACCCGTATCCCTCTCAACCGAGTTTCCTTTCCTTGTTTGCTGTTGCAGGAACTCTGTTCACCTTTCAGATCTCATTGAACTTGTAGGGTTGCACTATTTAGCCAGGATCAGGGACTTGACTTGTCCTGGAGGCAACATATGTTATGCTTCTTAAATAATCCACCTCTCAGCTTTGTAAGAATAGAACTTGTTCATACCATCTAGTTATTAAAATGGTCCAGTTGCTGCTTTTCTTATATTCAAACCAATGGATCTATGTATTTTATTTGCCAATAGCATGAGTATGATTCTATCATTAATGACCTCTGAGTTATCCAGATGGTTCTAAAATAAAAGTTGTCACATGTTTGTACTACAGCAAAAGAAAAGGAAAATATGTGCTCTGTGAACATCTGAATTTTTCTATTATTTTAATCACAGGTGTAAAAAGTCTGATAGCAGATTTCCAGACCATTAGACTACTTATAAATTAATTCTGGTTCTATGTGTGTAGAGATTAAATTGAAAATTCTGAACTATTAAACCTGTCTGTGTCGCTGAAGACAGTAGATAAAGAGTGCAAGTTCATATCTTATTTGCAAGTCAGCAAACACACAGCTCACGAGGTGTGGAGTGCCTGACCTCATTATCATCTGCCAGGTCCATTTCTTTCCTTTCTACACAGTAATGAAAGAAGAAAGAAGAGGCATGTTTGCCTTTTGTTATAGAATCATCTGGTTATACACTAAAATTTGCCTTGTTTTAAAGCCTAGTTTCTGTCCTTGTCAAGAACCTTCACACTGTCATAGAAATTAACATGAAAGCAACAGCTCTCACTGAGTCATCAAACCTTTTTCATTTGTTCTCCTGTCTCTAGAGCCTCTCTGTCTCTTTCTACAACCCACTGCCAAGTGATTTTACATCAGAAAAAACCATAAAATTATACTACAGAAGTGAAACATTGCTGTATTACAGGTGATCATTGCTTCAAGGTAGATCAAGATTTTATTGTAATGTGTTCATTTGCAGGACTGAGTGTTACTTCCCCCCCCCCCGCTTTCTCCAACTACATTGACCAGAAATTCATAGCATTTTGGTCTTCTTTGTGTTATTATCTTTTTTTTTCCCCCTCCATTCTTTTCTGATTCCCCATCCGATCTACATATTCCCTGCATTTTTTTCCCAAATAGCTCCTGTTCACTTGTAACTTGTGAATAATTGAAAATGCTTTTCTCTGAATGTTTTAAGAGTTATTTCACAACAGAGATTTCCTGTTACTCAACAGTCTTGTTCACGCAGGCTTTCCTATGTAGTGAATTTACACTTGAGTGCTTGGAAATATTCAAATCCTTTTATTATTATTATTGTTGTTGTTGTTGTTGTCATTTTATTATTGTTATTATTATCAGTATTAGTTTCTTCTTTTCTGTTCTATTAAACTGTTCTTATCTCAAAGTTTTACTTTTTTTTTTTTCCCAATTCTCTCTCCCATCCCACTGGGTGTGGGGGGGGAGTGAGTGAGTGAGTGGCTGCATTGTGCTCAGTTGCTGGCTGTGGTTAAACCACAATAGTCATGTATTCCTTTTGATATATAGCTATATCTTTCATCGGTGATGTTATTTGGCAGGTTTGGGACAGTCTGAAGCACTTCAAGTATGGGGTAATGAAGGTAGCAAAGTCATTAGTCACTCTGAAAAAGTAAGTCACAACAAAAAGTAAACTGTTTCTCTGAATTGGAAGATTTAGTTAATCAGGAGATAGACATGGGTCATAATTGCTTGTGGTTACCAAGCCATTTGAAAAGGAATCTAGAGCTACAATTATGCAAATGGCCCTAATTAAAACACCACCACTTTGAATAAATAAATCCTCATTAATTTTATGCATATGGCAATTGTGCTACAACCTTATCTAAAACCACTGATGCACACCAGCACTGTTTACAGTAAGAAGTTAAGATTTGGTATCTTAGAGTAAAAATAACAATAAAAGCAGTAAATAAGAGGACAGTTAAATTGAATTAGTACTGTGTACAAGTTCTGACTAAGTTGTAAATCAAAAAAGCAAACTAAATTGTACTATGTTCATGCTTTATGATAACAAAACTATCCCACTGTTGCTGTGCCTAAGTAAGTCTCTGCAGGTCTTCCTGTCATGAATGTACAAGCAAGAAGCCTTTGCGGATGTTTCTGTAAAAAACTGCTGCACTGCACTAAAATTCAGGCCCCCTGGATGGACCAGCTGGGGCTTTGGGTGCCTGTGTTAGCAGTGACATCTTTTCCAAGCAATGATATTACTAAGGAGAGCAACTGGGACTGTGACATCTGCTTCAACAGTACTTCCATCTGGTGAGCTTCAGACCAGCCTTCCTAAGCAGGTTCTCCAAGTTTAATGTCCCTCCACCTACCTACTTCAGTTGGAAATGGCAACTCAAATGATAGAAATCAGCCATCTGGAACGAGCACATACCTTCCTTTCCTTGTTTGGTTTTTTTTTTGTTTGTTTGTTTTAAAGACCTTACAATGTATTAGTGGATTATAGCTGCAAATTTCAAAGCATATGCACATACTTGTGTTGGGATAGATAGATTTGATCAAAAAGCCTTATGTAGGGAATTGCTCTTTTCTTCAGAAACCTTTGTAACAATCTGACTTCCTGTTCTGAGAAATAAAATCTGTTCTGAGATTTGAGACTAAAGAGTAATCTAGTCCTATAAAGACTCCTGGGAACTTGAATAGTATGAGGCCAAGTGAGGACATACACTTTCCACTGGACTGTGGAAATCAGAAATTCATGCACAGTGAAGAACTTATTACAGGTGTGTGACATGAGGATTGGATTCCACTTGTATTTTACCTTTAATCCATTGAAAATACATCCCAGGCAGGTGGTACTCAGATAGAAGAGGTTATACACATACATTCACGTACATGTGCGCACAAACACATTATACATACACTCACAAACCAGGAACATTCAGTTTGAGGTGTATTTAAAGGAAGGATTTTCATAATTGCCTGGATGAAATAAAATGGTTCTCTATTCTATGAGGAAGCAGCCAAGTAAGTATTCTATTTAATTAATGTGCAAAATTTCTGTGATGGTCAGACAAGTCACAGACAGGACGTTCTAAAGCTGCTGGAGTTATCTCCACTATAAACTTCTGACTCCACTATAAACTTATCTGAGGAGGAGATTCGTTTTAGGCATCTTGTATAAAACCACACAGGAATTTATCCACAAAATCTTTTATACAGGTGGAAATTGGTTCAAATGAATAGGAACAATTGAAATGTAAATATATTTTTTAAAAGACATCTTAAACTATATCTTATTTTTTTTGGAAAATAGGACTGCTACTATATGATACTGATGATAAACCATAATTCATGACCTACAATTTTTGTGATATATCTTTGGCAAAAGCAATGGTTACTGTAGTGTTCTAAAACCATAGTGAGTAATACGTAAACAAAGAGATATCTAAGGAAAGGTGAAGGGTTTTGTAATGAAGATGGTAAAACAAAACATGGTAAAACTCAAGCCAGTATTGTATTTTTAATGCAAGTTCAAACTTCTGAAGGGCTAGTCTGCTGGTACTGAATATTGTCTGGCTCTGTAGAGCACATGGAAGTTATGGCAAAGTTTATAACTTCTACTTATATTCTCAGGAATATTTTTATATCAGCAAAATTAATCTTTTTTAACAATGAGATTTTTCTCCTTCTATGGGATGTTTTAAGGAATTTTTTTAAAGTAATTTTAAAGGTTTGTTTTGAAAGGCATCAAGACATGTTAGTAAAAGCAATTTTTTTTTTTCTCCCTTTGGCCCTCTAAGAAGATTACAAAAGACAGACGAGCCCTATTTAACTAAAAGAAGTTTTAGCTATATTTCTGCCCTGATCCTCTAGTTTGTTCTCCATGAAATGCCATGATAGCTGATGATTGGTATTTGCAGTTATTATTAATGAAATTATTAATTCCTTCCTGTTCTTAAGAGAAACAGAAAGATACCATTAAAGCTATTATTTTCTTTGGTTGTTGATGAGGCTACTTCCTTCCTTTGCACAGATATGTTCTTAAAATTCCAGGAGAAATTTCTTATATTCTATATGTAATGTTAGACTACAAATTTTGGATGTGATATGTTAGGCAAAAAATCCCAAATTTCTTACATCCCTTGATGCATCTTTTTTCAAAATACTGTGAGTTCTAAGGGTGAATGAAATGCGGTGTGGGAATTATGGCCTGAATACATCCATAGAAAAAAGAAGGATAATGTAGTTACCAAGTAAGTTTTAGATTTTGATTATTTTCAGACTCTATGTTGCATTCACTGAATGTTGTGTATGGCATCTTTTAGACTAGGATAAGGGTCTGTATTTTCAAAACCTCCAACACACATACTTGAGAAACATGTAAAATAGGCTTGTTAGGTTGCAATGTTCCATAAATATTTTGTCTTTGTCTAGCACTTTGCTTATTCATTTTAAAACTCCTTAAATAGTCTTCTGCTGATGTCAATAAAGTAAGACATCAGCCGCTTTGCTCAGAATGATGGGTCTTCTTGCCTGTTACTACATGTTTTTCAGCTGTTCTCTAGGTGTCAAAATTACTCTTCCAGACAGATGCCATGCAAGGAGTTAGGAAGAAAAAAAATTACTTAGTAATAATGGATCACTTGTGTTTAATTCAACCTAGCATTAACATACACCAGAGTGAGGCAGTTTGAAGATGTTGGGAAAAAGAAGGGAAGAACACAGGGCATATTAAATGACATCCAAACCCACATGCAAAAGGAAACAAAGGTCAGTGATTTAGTTAATCCTGATTAAAAAAAGGAAATTTTTTCTGCCTAACAACTAGGATGTTACTACTAGCAACTTGTCATTGAAAATGTCACAGGATGAAGCCTACCTCAAAGCACAGCTCAGATAAATGAGACCTGGAGCACTTCTGCCCAGTTTGAACTGATGAGATTATTAGATTAATACAGCAGTGTTAGACTATGTAACATAACTGCTGCTAATGTCACACTTGCCATAACACATCTGGGACAGGAGGGCAGAGGGGAACAGAGACCCTGGTGAGAGCCAGTAATGGCCCTTTGGCTTGGGAAATGCCAAAAAGGTTGGATAGGACTACACAATTAGTGGGGTCATTGATGGCCTTTGGCAATGATCAAATTTGAAAAGCTGTTAGAAGGGAAAACAGTAGTCCCTTGGGAGGAGACACAGATATGGACCTCCAACAGCATGCAGAGGGCTGAGCCTGAGAGGGACCTACCAGGGCCACAAGCAGCTCAAGTGGGCACCTCGAGTGGTAGGAGTCAGCATCATCCTCTCCTGGGGTTTTGGTTTGGGTGGGTGCATCCTGTGGGTGCCTTGCAGGATAGAAATCTCTATCCACAAGGTCATTCCTACTCAGGGGGTAAAAAAAAAAAAAAGGTGATATGTACCACTGCTTATTGTGACTGTGGTCTTGTGGCTCTGCACCACTTAATTCCCTTCTGACAAAAGTTAAGAATAGGGGAGTGGAGAAGAAAACCAAAAACAGGAGAAAGATGACCCTGAACTAGCTACATCAAGAAGCAGTACAAGGCCCTGAAAAAGCAGCGGAGACCAAAATTCCCTGCACATAAGATTCAATCACTTTCTCGTAACTGTAATGTTCTTAATGTGTAGCATTTTGTAAGTATATTTAGTGTATCTTGTAGTATCCAATAATAAAGGCACACACAATAATAAAGGGTGAATGGTGATGTGATGTGTCACTTTGTTTCACTTTAAACCTAAACATCCATTTAGCATCAGCATGAGGCTTTCCTCGCTTGCCACCTTCATCACAAGATGGTGGCAGCCCCATGACATTGGGTGGTGGGTGGCAGCTGCCCTCACATGTGGCATCACACCATATGCTGGAAAGCAGCACCTGTGCACATGTGAAGGGCAGCTGGTGGTCTCGTTTTTGCTGGAGGAGATAGCACATTGTTCTAACTAAATGAACTAATTACCATAAATAAATCACATTGCATTCTTACTGGAAAGCTTATCAGGCAGTACTGTTATAGCCTTTCTGTTTGGGCCTGAGAACCTTATCTTCCCAGACCATGCTCCTGAAGTATAATGTACGTTTTTTGGTAGAAAAAACTCATTCCAAGGTTCAAATGAGAATTAGATTCACAAGAGTAATACCAATATAGTGGTACGCTTGAATATGAAATGTGATTTTATTATTTCATGACTCATAATAAAGAGAGTAAAAGAAAGCATGTAACAGCAAAAAAATCCATAATTCTACTTCAATATACAGTATTTTTAAATAAAAAATGTAGTTCCTGAAATTTGTCTGCATATTTTCAGTCTTTAGGCTAGGATGCAAATTTTCTATACACAGACTAGGAGACTTGAAATGAGAGTAGTCTCTGAGAGAAAAGCATGAATATTATTGTTCATTAAAGATCCATCCATTGCTCAGTAAAACATTACCCTATGTTATAAAAGTAATGCATCCCAGGGTTCACACTCTGCTTAATCTTATTAATGTTTTAATATTATATTTATTATAATAATTTTTTTCTGGACTAGTTTCTGTGTAGATAATAAAAAATTAATGATGATCTATATATGATCCATAAAAAGCACAAAATGTTGTTTTGAGAGGTTCAGTTTTTCATTACTACTGATATGTTGGCCAAATGTTCTGCCTGTGCCAATGGGCACATTAAGAAGTAGGGAACAGTATAGTATAATACTACAAATTTAGCCATTGCTTGCTTATTATGGTATGCATTATGTTTAAAATTTTTTAGAAATTCACACAGAATGATCCTACTGTCTAGGATTTGCTGTCTAGTTATCAATCTATAAAGTGCAACCTTTTATCAAGCAATATCCTTTATGTAATAGAAAATCTGCAGTAAAGGGAAATGTCCTCTTCATCATAAAATATGCAGTGCATTCCAGTTAAACAACTTGGAATTTATAGCAGCCAGATGCTCAATCCCTATAAATCAGCCAACTTTACTTTAGATGGAGATACAGTAGTTTGTTTTCACTCAGGAACTTGTTAGCCACATATTTAAATGAGTCATAAGGACTTGATTACAGAAACATTGCCTTTTAAATGATGATAGCAGAATTAATTTACCATTTTCATCCTCTGTGTTTAAACCAAAATAAAGGTGGACAGGGTCACTACAGTGCTTCTGTAGCATATCTGAAGCTTATAAAATCTTTATCAATGCAATCTTGCTGTAAATATCTTAGTACAGAGAAGGCCTAACCTGGTATTCCTCTAAATCTTTGCAGTGTTGAAGTTGTTTAATAGGTGGCTGGGTTATGAATAACCTAGTTTGCCTATTGTGTGCATAATAATCTTATTCATGCAATTACTAGGCATACACCTAATGCAAAGCAATTTCAAAGGGATGTCCTTGTGATGAAGAATTGATATACTTATTGGCAGAATAAATCCAAGGACAAAAAGTTATGTTGTGTATTTGGACAAAGTATTTAACATGCAGAATAAAGATATGGTTGAGAACAAGGGAAAGCCTCATTTTTGTTTCTGTCTTGAGTCAAATAATGAGGTCAGCCTTATTTTTTGAGCTTCAATGAAGGGCTATGACAAGTAAGAGAAAAAGATTTAAAAGTACAGATTCTTCAGTCACACTCAGTAAAATTTTTTGGTCTCTAAGGAAAGAGGAGGAATAGTAATAATAAGAGGGATATTCATGATATTGTTCAAATTGTGTTCTGAGGACAGTTTAGGTATCTCTTGTCCCAAGATAAATTAACGGGAGATGTACTGTCTACGCATGTTTTTCATTAAGATTTCTCAGATGAAGGCCAACACTGTTGAAAAAGCTTTGAAGAAAGAAACACAGGGAAAAGTTTGGAAAACTCTCCTCTAATTGACATAACTGACTTTCAGTGCACGGATGAGACTGGATTTCAAGGGAAAAAGATGTGTCTGATATTGCTAATAACAGGGTTTTGCCCAATGCAGCAAAGGAATTAAATATATGCAAGGAAGTACGATTTGTAGTATTTATAACTAAAGCAAGAAAGGCTGAAAAGAAATATGAGTGGCAACAAGAAGGGCTTATTCAAGCTCTTCAGCAGCAAAAATGTGGGCTTCCTGCAGGGGCCCTGGTGACAAAGGACACATAAAATGCTGAGGTGCTCAATGCCTTCTGCTCCTCAGTCTTCACTACTAAGACTGGCCTTTAGCAATCCTAAGGCCCCTAAGAGCAGATGGAAAATCTGGACCAAGGAAGAGTTACTCTTGGTGGAGGAGGATGCTGTTAGGGGACATTCAAACAAGCTGGAGACACACAAATCTGTGGGCCCTGACAGGATGCACCCACAAGTGCTGAGGGAGCTGCCCATGTCATTGTAAGGCCACTCTGAATTATCTTTGAAAGGTTATGGTGGTTGGGGGAGGTGTCTAAGGACTGGAAAAGAGCAAATGTCACTACTGTCTTCAAGAATAGCAAGAAGGAGGATCTGAAGAACTACAGGCCAATAAGCCTCATCTTGATTGTGGGAAGCTAATGGAGCAACTCATCCTAGAAACCACTTCCAAACATATTAAGGATAAGATGGTGATTGGGAATAGTCAGCGTGGATTTACAATGGAGTAATTATGCTTGACCAACCTGATAGCCTTTTACAATGAGATGACCAGCCTGGTGGATGAGGAGAGAGGAGTGGATGCTCTTTATCTTGATTTTAGCAAGGCTTTTGACATCCCACAAGATCGTCATAAACAAACTGATGGCCTATAAGTTAGATAGATGAACAGTGAGGTAGATTGAAAACTCTGAGCTGCCAGGCTCTAAAGGCTGTGACCAGGACCACAAAGTCCAGCTGGAGGCCAGTCAGTAGTGGTATGCCTCAGGGGCAGATACTGCGACAGATACTGTTTAACCTCTTTATTAATGCCTTGGATGGATAGAGTAGAGAGCACCCTGAGCAACTGGCAGATGATACAAAACAGGGAGTCAAAACTTGGTAGTCACCAGAGGTACCTTCTAAACTCAGTGATTCCATGACTGTCATTATCTTGAAGATATATTGCTATAGGAAAAAAGCTCTCTGAAGGAAAGAAAATAAAAAAAATCTAATGCACATTGCTGCCACAGAAAAGAAATCGTTCTAAAAGGTCTTGAATAGCTATGATTTAGAATTGAGAAGGGATCATTGATTATGTTGTGAGAGAGATTTCAGATTAGCTCTTTCATGAAAAAATCAGGATGATGACAACATGGGTACAAAAAGTATACTTCATATGGATTTTACCTATTGAATCAAACAAATAGTGTTTACTACTTGTGGTTACTACTAATGGAAGCCTGGGACACTAAACCACAGGAATTCTTCTTGTTCAAATGCTTGTGGTAACACTATAGCAGTTCCACTTCTTCTTAAGTACTGTGGTTTCAGACAAAGCATTTTTGTTACCAAGAAAGTCTTTTTTGATAACATCTTGCTGTAAAAGAAATCACACTGGTTAAGCCATAATTTTGTTTTGATTTTTTCTGTAGTGAGAAAGCTAAATCATTCTCATGCAAGAACTGTAGTATTGCATGAGTACTACAAGAAAAGTATTTTGCCTGAATACATTTTTTCTACTTATGAGTTGAGTGGTCTACAAATCTTCTTTTCCTCAGAGATGTGAATTTTTCCATCTATGCGTCCATTATTGATCAAACAACATGTAGTAGTACTTGCAGTGGTCTGCAGCACGTATAAAACATGTCTTAAGAAACTCCTCACTTCATTACTTTACTCTTTTCTCAGACCTTTACTGTTGCTTGAATATCTACACAAAACATATCTGATTATAGGAAAATCAATCAATTGGTAGTCAGTCACATTTTTATGTAATTACTCCTATTTCATCCCTTCCTTTTAAAAGATGACAAACCACACCTTAAAAGGTGTCTACATCTTCATATATACTGACTCAAGAGGGTGACAAAAAGAAGAAGGTGCAAAATTATTCGATATAAAGAAAAATGCGTATGATTTCAGAACATGTAATGTACTAATTTTTAAATCTGGAGACTTAAAAATTCTTTTCAGACCTTTCTTTTATAGTATAAAACCTTATTAGAACCTCCTGCTGGAATAAAAGAATCAGTGAAAACTGGACTTTTCATGCATATTAGTCCATCTTTAAATTGTATTATAAGTTAACAGAAGGGTGACTGGTTTGGAGGTCAGCAAGTAATCAGATTTACAATGATAATTAAATATCTAACAAGTTGCCATGAAAGCAATCTTGTATGATTATCATTCAGAGGCTTGTGAAAGATGTACATAGCTGAATCTGGTATTTTCCTTTAATATGCTTTGAACTGGAGAACCCTGTTCTACACAGCAATATTAGATGGAGGGAGTTTAATTAACTCTAGTGATCTGTCCGGAAGTCAATGTGTGTCGAAATGGAATTAAAGGAATTCTTAGGCTATTTTCTCTGGTCATAATCAATTAATACATAGAGGTGAATATTAGAAATAACTCATCTGAGAGCAAGTAAATTACACATAGAAAACATATACCTTTGTCTGATTAATTTCACAGATGCAATTGATCATTTGACTCTGAATTTTGAACACAATCAAAAAATCTGTAAGTTTTGCAGATCTGTAAGTTTTGCAAATCCTGTAAGTACAAGACAAGTTGTGACATACCATTTCTGTTTTGTTTTTAGCTATGTTTGTTTCCCATAAGAATGCAATATTTTAAAGCATCCAGTGGCTTTTATGATACTCTAAGCAGTAACTCTAACAAACATGAGGTGGGTTTTCCTACACTGTTATTATTTACAGATCTGTAATGGTATATGTGCGTTGTCAGTTATATGAGACAGTTGTTTTGTCCTCCTGCCTCTGCTCTCATCAGTCAGACTCTACTGCAGCTATCTAAGTAGAGGAACTAATTACTCCAGATTAAACTGTTAGGGTGTAACAATGGCTTGAGAGTTTGCTCTGTGGAGTGTACCCAAAGTCAACAGGAACACATTTTGTGTCCTATGTGGTTCCTCTGCTCTTCCACTGTCCCTACTTTTTTCCAGGACACCTCATGTCTTTGAAGGTCTCTAAATAAAATCATATTATACAAAAGCTGCTCAGCAGCACGCTGATATAGATGTCAAATTTTGTATGCTTCAGAGTTGTAGGATGTTATCTTTGTTCATACTTTATCATTAAAGAGAAAGAGGAAGTATCTCAGGGTTGTTAAGTGACGACTGAAACTTCAGAGAAGACCACATGTCTCATTTGGCTATGCCAGGAAAGCAAATGGAGTCTCATAGACATTTTACTCTGCAGCAATACCAGGACGTAGCCAAAATATCCTTTGCTTTCCTTTACTCAATACACCTAATACTTTATTTACATTTTTTTGCTTGTTCTTTTCTTTTTCTCCATCTCTGTTCACAAAATGTAATGATTTCCTAGATTTTTCTTTTTTTACCCTTTCTGTTGGTTTGAAATTTGCCAATGAAAAATCTTTTAGGTTATGATTTACCATCTATGCATCCTTCTCTTTTTCTTTTTCCAAATAAGGTGGAAATAGATATAGTTTAACTCATGCTTCCTCAACAGGCTTTCTGATCATTTTTGTCCAACAGAAATTTAGAAAACTCCTATGTTCCAATTTGTTCTTGTCAAAAGCACAGGTGAAAGAAGCTTTCCTACATAATTCTGTTTTCTTTGAGATTGTGTTTGCCTGCATGCAAACATAGTCTGGTCCTTCTGGACAAATACAAAGTGTACATTACAGGAAGGTGTTTAGGTATTGTTGCTGGTTAGAAGCTTGCTGTTTTGGGGCAGAAACAGCTACAGTGCTCGCACTGTCACTGGAGAAAAATGTTTTGACCTTGTATTTGCAGAGTTGTAACATTATTCCAAAGAGAAGGAGCAGGAGTAGAGATTTGAAAATCTTAACATGTTAAGTATACAATTTATGAAATTACCTAATATAGCATAGCCGTAGGGTTTTAAAGGAATTTTTAAAAATATGTGATTGTGTGTGTATGAGGAAGAGTTTATCTAAGAAGTTTTATCTCAAGAAGCTGAAAATTGGGATTAATTTAACCTGTTTACAGTGACTGTAATGTTTCCTGATTGTCATCTGCCTGCCTTAATCAGTCCTCTATCTTTCTGCAGGTGAAGGATTTTTCAAGACACCACAGAGTCTGAACATGAGTCAGCCTCATTCTCTGTGAAGGTTACCATTCTGTACTGGAATAATTTATGATCTAAAATGGTAACCACTTCTGAAAATCAAATTATAATATTTTTATGCCTAAGAATCCAAGAATTTCAGAAAGAAATACAGCTAAAAAGGAAACAGAGCTGGCAGTTGTTTCTGATCCAAAGTCTTGCATGATATCATTTTCACCACAAGAGAAGACAAGCTATGCTCCTAAGGACCTATGCTGATATTAAGACTGTATGAACAATTTCTGGTGAGGTAAAAACACACGCAGAGGTTGTAACTGAAGAGCACAGACTGCCGTAGGTCTTCATTCTTACTTAATCATACAGGCTGAAGCAAACAAATTACTAAAATATGACACTATATTTATTATGTTTTGTATTCTAAAAACTCCAAGAATATGCCAGTAATTTTTGGTATATCTTTACCATTAATTAACAAAAAATGATAGGCTTATGACATGGTTCCATTCTACTTATTTAAATGTATAAAGAACTCCCAATAAAATGTTGCTTTGGGGCGCTACATAAACATAATGGACAATAGTTTTTTCCAGAGTTTTAGGGATTTTTTTTTTTAAACCTTTTTGTAATCCTAGTCTCTTTGAAACTGGAGTAGTCATTTATAATAGCCACAGACAGTGATCAGCTCATCAGAGATGGCTGACAACCCTTGTGCAGCAAGTGAAGAGAATTACCTAACAAACCAGTTAATGACTGATTTAAAGGATGTTATTGTTTAAATAGACTCTATGTTCAATAGCCATGAGATCAGTCTTTTTTACGTCATGCTTGACTGAACTGCAAAAGCAGGTAA
Organism: Aquila chrysaetos chrysaetos; assembly: GCF_900496995.4. Lineage (NCBI taxonomy): Eukaryota > Metazoa > Chordata > Aves > Accipitriformes > Accipitridae > Aquila > Aquila chrysaetos. The sequence continues at coordinate 15,138,148 of NC_044030.1, read as the reverse complement.
TTTATGTAAGTATAGATTTCAATACTAAACATTCTGTGGAATCTTTCTAAGTGAAAACATGATCTTTTGGGAGGATTGTCGTTAAGCTCAGTATATTGCTCTTGCTATAATGGGACTCCTTGCCACAGAAGTTGTCAATTAAGCTGTATCGAATAGGCTAATTAATTATGAATAGAAACGAAAGAGTAGCTGGAAGAATACATCTTCCCTTCTCATGAAGCAAAAACTGGAAGGGTTGCACAATTTGTGCATAAAATAGATGTCTAGGAATTAAAGGAAAGACATTAGGCATAGCTGATTTCTGCTAGGTTTTTCAACAGGTTGAGAGATATTGCTTCCACAGTAATGGACACATCATTTTTGGTGATGCTTATTTAGCTGATGAAAGAAATTTTGAGTAAATTATTCATAGATTGTCTTAAAAAATGCAGGGTTACAAACACTTTCCCCCAACTTGTATGCTTTTTTAAAACTAGTTACAAAAGATGGGGAGACAGCTGAAAAAGAAAACCATTACCAACCCCAGAACCCAAACCAACTCCAACAAAACCAAAAAAATGCCACAAACAAAACCCAAACCACCAACTCCCAGGTATTAATTTTAAGGCCTGTATTTAGCTAACAAGCACTTATTAATTCATTGTAACACTGTGTCTATGAAATAAATAAATATTTATATACATATATGTATAAGTATATACACAGAAGTATATATATTATATATTTGTTTATATATTATATATATTATATATACTTACAAGTGTGTATGTATATATATATTCCTATGGAAAAAAACATATTCTGCCTTCAGAAATATTATCCAAGTGTAGTGTTGCTTTTCACTCCACTTGTAGTATGGTGAGTCATGTTGTTGCTGTTTTCCAAGCAGAAGAAAGTTTGGTACTGATGAACAAACATACTTCCTTATCCTTTGGTAAGACATTCCACATTTGGCCATTGCTATTAAAGTAAAATTTTCTGGAAGTTTTATTAAACTAGGAAACCATGGGTTTCAACCAGTTTTATAGTTGATCCCCAGTTGGATTGTGGGGGACAGAAGAAATCCAAGTGTGGGAAAAAATAAGATGCACAGAACTTTCAATACAGAGCCAGGGTGAAGCTGTTGGGTGGACCCAGGACCATGACTTTGGGGCACAGCATTGAGCATATCTGCCCATCAGTGAAGACTTCCATTCTGTCATGGACACTGCACACAACTCTGGGAAAATTGCTGACAGTTCTTCTTCCCAATTCTGAAGAGCTGTGTGCATCTCCAGAAACTGTAGACTTCTGTCTGCTGTAACAAATTCTTATCTGTGAATTTTGTTCCCCCTATCTCAGGCTCCTTTGGTGGAGTAGAGGGTTTTGCAGCCATAAAAAGAGTAACTGAAAAGTGCCATCATCTAACCAGAAAAATCATAAATATTTAGTATTATGTCACAATAGAATAAAACCATTATATATTGATTATCCATTTATCTTTACTAGAGATAGTTTAAATAATTTTCTTCCCTACCCTGAGATTATCATTCTCAACCATTATGTTGGCTACTTCAATAACAAACAGACATATACTTCCCCCAGGAGAAAGTTAGATGTTTCAGGGTTTTACAGCAGAAAGATCTTTCTTTCTGCCAACACTACAAAAACCTGATATCTTTAAATTGGACCATAACTCAAAAGGAACCATGAAAAGAGGCTGCACAACATCAGTTAAATAAGTAACTGTATAAATTTCTATTTAGTTCTGCAATATTTCTAATATTACACTGTTGGGTTTCTTAGTGGTCCCATAGTGCCCTGCACAATTCCTGCTATGAAATGCTTCTTCCCATCATATCTGTGAAGAATACTAACAGTATTACCCAAGGGAAAGACAAGTTTTCATAAATGTCTAGTTAATCCACTTCATGCTTTCATAGCCATTGCAAATAACCTGTGTTTTGTCAGGCAAAGGAAATGATATAGAATCCAATAAAATTAAATGTCAAATGTATCTATTGGAGAGGGGCTGTACCTATTACTAAAGCTTAAAGTCAAATATTTAAGGATAAGATTTCAGTTATGATTACAAGAAAATTAATTCTTAAAGAAGTCGCCTGGAAAGGCTGGAAAGCATGTTCTCTGCACTGCTACTTTTGGAAGTTGCTGCTGATATTGGTATCTAGCATCAAAGGCCTGTTATGAAAAACAGCATGTCTAGAAGCATGGCTGGTAGGCTCATAAGGACAAGACATGCTATTGTCATGCTCTGTCTCCAGTATACTTACGTTTGCTTTTCTATTATGTTAAAAAGTCAGCTTAATTATGAGCTCCAACACGGATCTACCCTCTACACCCTTGCCTTTCCTAAGACCAATGAACAAGGGCATTGAAGCAGCCTCAGTATACTTTCCCTGAAAGTATATATTTACTAGGAAGTGTATCCAAGCTCATTCTGTCTTTCAGCATAGTGCCGATTTGCTCTTCTGCAAGGCAGTGAGGGAAAAGTTTTACTGTCCCTTTCTCTTCTCTCCTTGTGTACAGGGTATGTTGAGGATCACTGGGGTGACTGTTTTTTTCCCCAGTCTCCCAGTGAGATATACTACTTTAACTTTGAGAAAAGAAGGAGAGACAAGTCTTTCTACAGAATGATTGCCTTAAAAACTAAAAAAACCCAACCCAACCAACCAACCAAACAAAAGTTACTACTTGGTCTTACTTTGAAATTTGAGTATTTAAACTCTGGTGACCATGTTAATCTGTGTGTGTCTAGCACTTTGGTAGGCATTGGGTCTTTTCAGAAAGCTGTGCAATATCAGCTGCCTCAAAGGTTCATGTAACTACTAGTGGAAATTTATTTAGAAAGTAATTTTGCACTTGATTCTTTATCATTCGATTTGGAAACGTACATGTCTCTGGTTTGAGTTAAATGACTTAAAAATGTTACTAGAAGGCTGAAGGTTAAAATAGAAATGTTCAGAAATCAAACAGTTTGCTAAGGGACTATTAAGAGTAACATATTAGAGGCACAGATGGTTTGTACACCTCTGAGTAAAAAAAGTAAACCATTATGCAGAGTTAATTAGAGCTAAAACAGCTTCCCTTTAAAAAGGTGAGCTCTGGCAACGCCAAGTGTAATGAAAATATGGCATGCTATAAATGAAACAAATAGCAAGTCATCAGATAATATACACAGTTACTTAGTTCAGATTAGTCCTTCAACAGACATCAAGTCACTGTTTAAATCAGTTTTCCTTGGACTTGCAGACATAATTACTCTCTATGAATAGAAACTGTTTCTCAAAGAATTCTGTGATACAATTCACAAACAATTCAAATTTCAAAAGAACCTGAAGCCATTGGACTTTCATACCCCACTGTTGCAGATTTATTGTGCTGGAGTACTTTACTCAGCAAGTCACTATGACAGAATTGCTGTATTTAGAAGCTGAATATATTTCATCATTCATAATATTTAATTCTGTAAAACAGCGGCTTCTTGGGATATTGTTACAATATATGAAATTAAAATCTAAGTAGTCTACAGCCTAATCATAACTAATCAAATTACTTTCAAACTTGGATGTATCATCTGAGACTGCTCCAAATATTTCCTCTCAGAAAGAGCTTCCAGGCTGTGTACTTTATGAACTCTGAAACTGGTATAATTCTAGAGTACAGCCTTGGGAATATGGAGATACATACATCCCTTAGAACTATATAAACAGACAAAGAGGTCTATATTAGTATTCTGTTTTCTAAATGATTCAAAGTGGAATGTAGAAAGTGAGCTATGTGAGCACCCATGGTTACAAGCAGGTTTTCTTCTGGTTTGGTTTTTTTTTTGTCTTGTTTTGTTTTGGTTTTTTTTTTTTTTTTTTTCAGCTGTTGAGTTTTCTCATGATACAAAACCAATGGTTCAAAAAAGTGACATGTAAGTGACAAGATTTATTTGATAGACAGCTAGGACTTTTGTTGGCCCATACAGGTGTTGTCTGTGATTCCAGATTCTAACCATCACTGCTGATATGATCGCTTTGGTGAGTAGCTAAGCTTCTGAGTTACAGCTTTCAAATTCAGATGTAAAACTAGACAAAGAACCTAGTATGTGGAAGGAAAAGGAAGTCCCTAACTTGCCTGTCTAATCAGATGATTATCCCATAATGCAAGCATGGTAGATTGGATGTTTATATATATATATATAAATAAAATTGGATGTCTACAGGCAAAGCAAAGGCTTTAAAGGGAAGCCTGGGTTCAGACAGCATAAAGTCAGAAGTATTGTCATTGTAATGTAACTAGTAGACACTGAACATGCACAAGTGCTTTACCAACATCCGATTGCCTCATGAAACATCATGTCTTCTTTCCACCAAGGCACTTACAGCTCAGGCATCTGGCTGTTGTATCCTTTGATGCCCCCTTTTGGCCCTGCTGTCAGTTGTCTCCTGTCATTGATAGTAGTTGTTTCTTAAATGTGGTGTAGCTCCACCCCACCCACCCCCCCCCCCCCCCCCCCCGCCCCGCGAAAAAGCTTTCTAAATCTTCAGCTTTGCAGAGAAAAGTGCATACCTTTTAGCTTATGTTATTTTATTTCTTTTTATTTTATTTGTTAAACCAGTAAAAAATTCAAGTTGATTGTAAGTTAAACACACCACAGTTCAGAGAATGGAGAATTAAAATCTTGTTGATTGCTGAATAAAATAGGGGAACTGAGGCAGTGCTAAAGTTGTTGCAATTGAAAAGACGAAAAAAAATGCTTTGCATCTATGTGAAAAATTTGAATTAAATAAATGAAAGGAAATATGAATATGCAGGTTTTGGGGTGACCCACAGCATAATAGCTCTGAATAAGTCAGGCAGATTTGAGCTTACATTTAAAAATCTGCATTCAGAAGTTGAACTTTGGAGTAACCTTTATTCTTGGAATAGACTATTCTTCTAGAGATCACTCTATAACGTAAAACACCGATTTAGTTCCATCAATCTGTAGTTAACCCTCAACAATAAGGTTTTCTGTCAGTATGGACAGCATTCTCTTTGTTACATTTTATAAAATCTGCTCTAAAGTTAATGAGACAGGTGAATTCCCTTTGTCTATCCTGTCTGATTTTAGTTATTTATCACCTGATGATTTTGGCAACCGCAATAAAGTAATTAGGAAAGAATCAGCCCATCAGAAAGCCTAAGTGAATTTGAACTCTATTGGATAGTATAAGAGTAGAAATAGGAATAGCTTTGCTTTGGCAGAGGAAAATTGCATTTGTTAAATAACTGAGTAAAGTTTAATAAAGCTTTTTGCTAAGTTTCATGTATGTGATGTCTGAGCTTGGTTTTAATTCCAAAAATTTTGAGAACTTATTTGAAAGAGCCTAGTAACCAAAAATGTTTTGGGGAAGTACAGAAGTGAAGTGAATGGAAAAGACTTCATTTATAGCCAGAAATGTAACATACTTTAAACTTGATATAAATATATGTATGTATACATATGTATGTACATATGCATATATACATACACATCCATATATAGACATAGTTATGTCCCCTGGGTTATAAGGTTTGTTTAAGGAAATGTTTTTGGGGTGTTCTCCAAAATACCTTTCACTCTTTCAGAGTTGAACACAGAGACCATAACAAATTGTCAGCAAGTTTTTTTGGTTGTTTTTTTTTTTTTTTTTTTTCTTTGTTTTATGAGTGTTGGTGTTAACCAACTGCAGAAAATGGAACAAAAAGGAAAAGTGTCAGTGGCCAATGTTCAATGCAAACCAACAGCTAAAAAAGACTTCCAGGTTATGCAAAGACAGAATTTGATTCATTTTAGGATTAAACTAATCTAAAAGAAAATGGTAATGACAGTATCAGATATAAGAGAAGTAGTTCTAGTACAACCTATATTCAAGGCAAGGAAATACACGTTTACCACAAAATTATGCAATGTTCGTAAAACATCCTGATATATGAATGTGCCACGGCTTTGGTAGTGGATAAATCTAAGTGATACTACCAATCACTGCCTTGTAAATCAGACATTTCTTTGTCCATGTCATGGCTAATCCTGAAGATGTGTGCTGTAGGCTTTGCATTGATCTAAAGTTACTGGGATACAGCTCCCCAATATGATAGAATATGGGGTGAAGGTGAACCCAATCAAAGTATAAAGAAACTGCTTTACTGGTGTGATTTCATGCAAAATTGAAGCAAGGTCAAATCAATTAACCACAAATACCTTCTGATCTTCAGAATAACTTTAGGTAACTGTTCATAATGGTTACAAATCCTAGTGACTGAGATTTCTATAACAAAAAAGCTCAAAGAAGATGTCATAGGTAGGTTTGAGAACACATCTCTCTTTACTCACTGTGTGAAATTGGATGTTCTCATTTAGAGTACTAATCCTTCTTTTATAACACTTTTAAAAATCTGTAGGTTGTATTTCTTTTGAGAGGAGAAAGGTAACATATTAATGAAGTAGAAGCAAGAGAAAAAAATGTTTGGTTATGCATGAGAAATGTTCAAATTCAATTACAAAAATGTATTTTATCAAGGAAAAAAACAATTCCATGTTAATAGTTTGTAATCAAAGGCAGTAATAAAATATCAATCAAAAAATCAAACTGTCTTTCAAGTGAGCCTTTTGGGATCAAGAAAGAAAGAAAGAAAAAGCATCACAAAAAAACGTTGACATCTGACAGTAGTAGAATAAACCTGTACTGCTAGTTGGAAGCCCCTTTTATAATGCAGTCATGTTTGAAGAATGCAAGATGAATGCAAAGATAATGCAAAGAAGAGCAACAAAGCTGGTGAAAGGTCTAGAGAACAAGTGCTATGAGGACCAGCTGAGAGAACCGGGGGTTTTTAGCCTGGAGAAAAGGAGGCTGAGGGGAGACCTTATTGCTTTCTACAACTACCTGAAAGGAGGTTGTACCGAGGGGGGTGCTAGTCTCTTTTCCCAAGTAGCAAGTGATAGGACAAGAGAAAATTGCCTCAAGTTGCACCAGGGGAGGTTTAGATTCGATATTAGGAAAAATTTCTTCACTGAAAGGGTTGTCAAGCACTTGGACAGGCTGCCCAGAGAAGCAGTTGAGTCACCATCCCTGGAGGTATTTAAAATACATGTAGATGTGGCACTTAGGGACATGGTTTAGTGGCTGAATTGGCAGTGTTACATTAAGGGTTGGACTCGATGATCTTAAGGGTCTTTTCCAACATAAATGATTCTATGATTCTATGAAAAATTAGCACTTGGTTCTTGGAGGTAACAAAGATAGTTAAAGTACTACAATGTCACAGGAATAGTTAAAACACTACAATCATTTCTTGGTATTAAATAGCATTATAAAGCATTTTCTAACTTAGCAAAAATGAATACTGGATGAAGGACAACTACATTTGTGTGCCTCTTGTCCTGGATAGAATAGAAAAACAGTACAGCAGCTGACAGTGTGTGATCAGGCTGGTGAGAGTTGGGTATATAAGAGAAGAAGATAATATGATGTGAGACTGAGTTACATGGAACACATACTTTCCTGCAGCAGCTTAGTAAATAGCTTTTATAAAAAATGGCTGTTGCTTCCACTTACCCACCTCTCCATTTATCTTAACTATATTAAACAACACTTTAAACCCTTGTTTATAGGAAAATTAATTTGATTGCAATCTCTAATTTTTAAATATCTACTACTACATTGCAGAAGCTGTAATGATTTTCTGCATACTTTTTTCACTCTGTTATTGAAGAGGCATTGTTTAGTTCAGCTTATGATGAGTTATTAAAATTCCTGTGGCATTTCAGTTTAGGCTGACAGCATAGCAAAAGGTACTGCACTTGGAGGGCTAGACTGCATAAAACTATGTCCTTGGAGACCATAGTAGTGGGTCATTGAGATGTGCTTATAACAGCATAGGAGAGCTATTGTAAGTTAGTATTCCAACCTGGTCCTCTTGCTTTTGAAAAACAGTGCATTACATGGTTTGCTGTGAGATATTTCTAATGTTAGTCTGCCTGAGGAAAAGGATTGTTTTTCCGAAGTCATGTGTGACTGTATGAGCCAGGCTTGAAATTGCTGTGACTCTGATACAACAGAGTCAAGAGATAACCCGTTGAGGATCTGTAGGCCATTTGTAGCTGTGCAGTGGATGGAACATGAGTTGTTCACAGAAAACTGATCACTAAAGTTCTGGATGGAAAGAAATTGGTGTCCTTTCTCTGTTAATAGTGTGTGAAGCTTGCTGAAGCTGGATGATACCAAGTAGTAGGATTGCTCACTTATGTGTGTGCTTGCTGCACTACTTGACAAACTATACTAAAAAAAATCAGGTTTTGTGAAGTGTTTCATCTTTATCTTACAAAGTGAGAAATGGGCTTGAAAATCTTCATGTAAAACCAGCCAGCAAGTAAGAAACTCAGCGTGTTAAACAAACCAGAAATTTGGATCTGCTGTTTTCTTTAGAGAACAGTACTGTTTCTCTGGCACCTAGGTTTTGAGAAAACACTGTAGCTTAATCTGAAAATCAGTTTGGTTCTATTCTGCTGTCTTTAAATCTTCCCAGATATCAGTCAGGGAAGAGAACATAGTGACTGCAACTACAAGAAAGGTGCAGGAATTGTTATTTATTTTCCTCTGTGAATTGATCTTAGAGTTTCTTATTTTTGCAGTCGACACAAATTGAATTCTAGCTTGTCTAGGTCATTGTCACAAAATTACATTTCCAGCTGTCATATCTGGACTTGTGCATTTGGTCTTGTGAAGAATTCACTGAAGTGTATGTATATGTGTTTGTCTCTAATGCTATTAGAAGTAGAAGTTTTCAATGCTTACATTCTTATTGCTTTGGGTTTTTTTTTGGTTTTACATGTGGGATGTAAACAGTTTTCTTTTTGGAACTTGACAAATATTTTCTGCCAAATATTTCATTTTTATTTAGCACCAATGATGTCAAAACACTGTACAAAGGGTATTATTTTCTTTTTTTTATTTTTTTTTTATCATGAAGATAAGGAAGTCAGGTAGATGTGATTTGTTCAGGTTGTCTAGCCAGCCATTGTCAACAGTTCAGAATAGTAGCCAGCTGCCAGTGCATTATTCATTGTTTATTGGATAGGTACATTATGTAGTGCTTAGTATTTTCATTTCAAAATGTCCATTCTATCCTCCAAGTCAAAGTCATGTCTTAGGGCTTGTAATGAGGTAAGTACATTTCCATGTAAAGTCTCTTTTCACTATTTCAAATATATTTATAGTAACCTCATAATATGGATAACAAAATCAAGCACAGGAAAAATAAACTAGAATTGGAGGGCTGCAAATAAAGTTGCTTAGAGCCTAAAGGAGGCAAGTTTTAGGTCAGAATATCTGGGTTTCCATCTCCATAATGGTAAAGGTAAAAGCCTTGAACTTTTAGTCAGTTTGGTTCCAGATTAAGTGTCTTTTGAACACAGATTACATTTGCTCAGTCAAAAATGTGGTGCAAGAGACACAGGAAACAACAGAATGAAGGAAAGAGCTGTAACTGTCTGATTATACCTGTTTTCTTTCACAATCCACAACAAAATGATAGATACTAGAAACAATGCCCGGACTTTGGAAGTCTACATTGTTGCTTGTGGCCTAGAAATGAAATCATAATTACACATACAAAATTAAATTGTTCCTTTATTCTCTGGGTGGACTCACAGCTATAATTGCAGAGTCTTTGCTGGAATAAATTCCTCAAAACAAATATAATCCCACAGTGTGATGTGTACTGCACATTGTACACAGTCACAGATTTCAATTTCCATGTGTTCCTGCTGGAATGCACTTATTCATTACTTTTTTTATTATCTCAGCAATAACTTTAATATCCAATAATATTCCACTCTCCACCTCTATTTTCAGTCAGCTGTACTTTTCTGAAAGAATCACCTTTGGGGTTTAAATACTCCTTGTATGTCAAAATCTGCATTTCTTAGAATTCTTCGAAAGTTTGAGATGAAAATATAATTTGGAGTAGGAGGAAAAGGGAAGAGTCCTTTTGATTTTAAATAAATACAGAAGACAATACTGAAAGGAAAAGCTGACCTCCCGATCTACTTCTTCCTTAAAAATGTACTGGTTTCTGATCTTCCTGCCTCTTGCAGATTGGTTTGTGTTAAGTGTGAACATTCTTCTTTCCAAAATCAATTTGGTTTTGTGGAAATATTGTTTTCCAGCTTAATAAAATGACTGGGAAGAGTGACCACAGAGGGTAAATTATGCTGAACCACACTGATAGTCTTCTACGGGGAGATGACTGGCTTGGTGGATGAGGAGAGAGCAGTGGGTGTTGTTTGTCTAGGCTCCAGTAAGGCTTTTGACACTGTTTCCCATAAAATCTTCATAGACAATCAGATGAAATATGGGATAGATAAGCAGACAGTGAGATGGACTGAAAACTGACTGAACTGACAGACGTAAAGGATTGTAACCAGTGCCAAGAAGTACAGCTGAAGACCAGCCACTAGCAGGGTGCCCATGGGGTGGATATTGGGACCAATACTCTTTAACCTCTTCATTACTGACCTAGATGATGGGTCAGAGTGCACCCTTCGCAATGGGCAGATGATACAAAACTAGGAGGAGTGGCTGGTACACCAGCTGGGAGCCATGACAGGCTGGATAAATGGGGTAACTGGAACATCAAGAAGTTCAACAAAGGGAAATGTGAAGTCCGACACCTGGGGAGGAAAAAACACAGGCACCAGCATATCCTGGAGGTTGTCCAGGTGGAAAGCTTCTTGGCAGAAAAAGACCTGGGGGTCCTAGTGGACACCAAATTGAACATGGGTCAGCTATCATAGAACCATAGAATCATAGAATCATTTAGGTTGGAAAAGACCTTCAAGATCATCGAGTCCAACCATCATCCATACCCACTAAACCATGTTCTGGAGTACCTCGTCTACATGTTTTTGAATACCTCCAGGGATGGTGACTCAACCTCTTCCCTGGGCAGCCTGGTCCAAAGCTTGACAACCCTCTCAGTAAAGAAATTTTTCCTAATATCCAACCTGAATCTCCCTTGCTGCAACTTGAGGCCATTCCTCTCATCCTATCACCAGCCACCTGACAGAAGAGACCAGCACCCACCTCACTACAACCCCCCTTCAGGTAGTTGTAGAGAGCGATAAGGTCTCCCCTCAGCCTCCTGTTTTCTAGACTAAACAATCCCAGTTCTCTCAGCCGCTCCTCATAAGACTTGTGCTCCAGGCTCCTCACCAGCTTGGTTGCCCTCCTCTGAACACGCTCCAGCAACTCAATGTCTTTCCTGTAGTGAGGGGCCCAAAACTGAACACAGTACTCGAGGTGCGGCCTCACCAGTGCCGAATACAGGGGAACAATCACTTCCCAGGTCCTGCTGGCCACACTATTTCTGATACAAGCCAGGATGCTGTTGGTCTTTTTGGCCACCTGCGCACACTCCTGGCTCATATTCAGCCGGCTGTCAACCAGCACCCCCAGGTCTTTTTCTGCTGGGCAGCTTTCCAGCCACTCTTCCCCAAGCCTGTAGTGCTGCATGGGGTTGCTGTGACCGAAGTGCAGGACCTGGCACTTGGCCTTGTTGAACTTCATACGACTGGCCTCAGCCCATCGATCCAGCCTGTCCAGATCTCTCTGTAGAGCCTTCCTACCCTCAAGCAGATCGACCCTGCCTCCCAACTTGGTGTCGTCTGCAAACTTGCTGAGGGTGCACTCAATCCCCTCATCCAAATCATTGACAAAGATATTAAACAGAACAGGGCCCAACACCGAGCCCTGGGGAACACCACTTGTGACCCGCCGCCAACTGGATTTCACCCCATTCACCACAACCCTCTGCGCCTGGCCATCCAGCCAGTTTTTCACCCAGCAAATAGTACACTTGTCCAAGCCATGAGCCGCCAGCTTCTCAAGGAGTATGCTGTGACAGACAGTGTCAAAGGCCTTGCTGAAGTCAAGGAAGATAACATCCACAGCCTTTCCCTCATCCACTAGGCAGGTCACCTGGTCATAGAAGGAGATCAGGTTGGTCAAGCAGGACCTGCCTTTCGTAAACCCATGCTGACTGGGCCTGATCCCCTGCTTGTCCTGGACTTGCCATGTGAGTGCTCTCAAGACAAACCGTTCCATAATCTTCCCCGGTACCGAGGTCAGGCTGGCAGGCCTGTTGTTCCCTGGATCCTCCCTCCGACCCTTCTTATAAATGGGAGTCACATTGGCAAGCCTCCAGCCCTCTGGGACCTCCCCTGTTGACCAGGAACGCTGATAGATGATAGAGGGTGGCTTAGCAAGGACCTCCTCCAGTTCCCTCAGTACTCTTGGATGGATCCCATCAGGTCCCATAGATTTCAGAGTGTCCAGATGGCATAGTAGGTCCCTAACTATTTCCTCCTGGATTAAGGGGGGTATGTTATGCTCTTCATCCTTACCTTCCAGCTCAAGGGGTGGAGTACCCTGGGGATAACTGGTCTCCCTATTAAAGACTGAGGCAAAGAAGGCATTAAGTACCTCAGCCTTTTCCTCATCACTGGTTGCTACGTTCCCTTCTGTATCCATTAAAGGAAAGATATTCTCCTTGGGATTCTTTTTACTGTTAACATATTTGTAAAAACAATTTTTGTTGTCCCTTACAACTGTGGCCAGATTTAGTTCTAGCTGAGCTTTTGCCTTTCTAATTTTCTCTCCGTATGATCTAACAAGATCCCTGTACTCCTCCCAGGTTGCCCGCCCATTCCTCCAGAGATGATAAACTCTCCTTTTTTTCTTGAGTCCTAGCAAAATCTCCCCGTTTAGCCAGGCCGGTCATTTTCCTCGGCGGTTCGACTTGCGGGACATGGGAATAGCCTGGTCCTGAGCCATTAAGATTTCCTTCTTAAAGAATGTCCATTCCTCCTGGACCCCTTTGCACTTCAGGACCGTCTCCCAAGGGACTCCCTCAACCAGTGACTTGAAGAGGCCAAAGTTTGCCCTCTGGATGTTCATAGTGGTGGTTTTTCTAACCCCCTTCCTTGCCTCACCAAGAATTGAGAATTCTATCATTTCATGGTCGCTAAGCCCAAGACGGCCTCCGACCATCACAACTCCCACCAGTCCTTCCCTGTTCATAAACAGTAGGTCTAGCAAGGCTCCTCCCCTGGTTGGAGGAGCCTACCAGCTGTGTCAGGAAGTTATCTTCCACACACTCCAGGAACCTCCTAGATTGTTTACTCACTGCTGTGTTGTATTTCCAGCAATGTCTGGAAAGTTGAAGTCCCCCACGAGGACAATGGCACACGATTCTGAGACTACTGCCAGCCGCTTGTAGAATGATTCATCCATCACTTCAACCTGGTTGGGTGGTCTATAACAGAATCCCAGCACAATATCTGTCTTATTGGCTTTCCCTCTCATCCTCACCCATAAGCACTCCACCTTGTCATCAGAATCGTGTAGCTCTGTACAGTCAAAACATTCCCTGACATAGAGAGTCACCCCACCACCTCTTCTACCTTGTCTATCCCTTCTGAAGAGCTTATAGCCATCCATTGCAACACTCCAGCCATGGGAGTCGTCCCACCATGTTTCCGTGATGGCAACTAAGTCATATCTATCCTACTGCACGATGGCTTCCAGCTCCTCCTGTTTATTGCCCATGCTGCATGCATTGGCATAGATGCATTTGAGCTGGGTTATCGAATCCATCCCTAACATGGGCATGCTGCCCCTAGGCTCATCTCTGGTGCACCTAGTTTTATCCCTTACCCCCTTCAAACCTGGTTTAAAGCCCTCTCTATGAGCCCCACCATTTCATGACCGAGCATTCTTTTACTCCTTTGAGATAGCTGGATGCCATCTGTTGCTAGCAAGCCTGGTACTGTGTAAACCTCCTCATGATCAAAAAACCCCAAATTCCACCGATGGCACCAGTCTCTGAGCCACTTATTAACCAGGTGTGTTTTCCTATTCCTTTCAGTATATTTCCCTGCCACTGAAGGGATTGAGGAAAACACTAACTGTGCTCCCGATCTTTCTACTAATTGTCCCAGCGCCCTGAAATCCCTTTTGATTGCCTTTGGATTTCTCTCTGCAATCTCATCACTGCCAACCTGCACAACCAATAGCGGGTAATAATCAGAGGGCCAAACCAGACCAGGGAGTTTCCTGGTAATGTCTTTTACCCAGGCCCCAGGGAGGCAGCAGACTGCCCTGTGGGATGGGTCAGGTCTGCATATTGGGCCCTCTGTCCCCCTCAGAAGGGAGTCGCCTACGACAATTACCCTCCATTTTCTTTTTTCAGAGGATGTGAGAATGCATGGGGCTGCCCGACTGGGCCTAAGCACCTCCCTAGATAGGGCTTCATCTACACCCTGATCTTCACTGGCTTGGTCCGCAAGTTCCAGAGCCCCGTACCTGTTGTGTAGGGGCAACTGGGAAGGTGAGGGAGACCGGGAGGGGATTCGCTTGCCTCCCCGAGCAGGGACCTGTATCCATTCCCCTCCATCTCTTAGGTCCCCTCCTGCCTGGTGGCAGGAGGGCAGGGGAACCTCCGCTTCTTGTGGAGCCTCCATTTGCTGCCTCTGCCTCAGGGATGGTAGGGTGTGGGCCCACCAATCTATCTCCCTTTCTCTCACACTCCCTGATACTCCTCAACCTTTCCACTGCCTCCTTCAGCTCTGCCACCAGGCTGAGCAGATCATCCACCTGGTCACACCTCACACAAGAGGTGTCCCTGCTGACCTCCATCATTTGTGACAGGCTCAGGCACTCCCTGCAGACAGAGACCTGGACAGCTGCATGTTCACATGGGACCTCTGTCTGCATCGCCACATTTTTCCTAACAATGGCTTTCACCCGAGTGGCAACCATACCTGGGTGTCCCTCTGGGCCAACGCCCACCCCTTGAGTAGCCTTCTCCACCTGGGAAGAGGAAGGGGGGGGGCTGCGTCCTACGCGTGCGAACTGCCACACAAACTGCCGCGCCACGCCCTTTCTGACGCGCCACGCCCTTTCTGACACACCACGCCCTGTTTGCTCACCCTGTTCACCACGATCCTGGTCGCCGGCCCTCCTCAGGGCCGTTCAAATCTCCCGCGGTTGCCCCTGGCAATGCCCACGCCGCGTCAGCCTCTCTCGTGAGAGCCGCTGGCTCTGGACAGGTCCCTCCGCTCTTCCCCGGGGCTCCTGGGCCTCAGGAACCTCCCAGTCTGCCTCAGTCTAGTGCTTAGCCACCCTTTTACTGTTGCCTCTGCTGGCCTCGCTGCTGACTGAATGCTGCTAATGGTTACAACGCGTTTAAAATGTGTCCTTGCTGCAAAGACAGCTAACAGTATCCTGGGCTGCATTAGGAGGGATGTTGCCAGCAGGTCAAGGGAGGTGATCCTTCCACTCTACTCAGCACTGGTGAGACACAAATACAGTGGTGTGTCCAGTCCTGGGCTCCCTGGTTCATTAAAGATGTGGACATATTGGACGGAGACCAAAGGAGGGCCAAAAAGATGATGAAAGGACTGGAGGCCTGGGACTGTTCAGGTTGGAGAAGAGAATGCTCGGGGGGATATTATGCATGTATATAAATATCTGATGAGAGGTTGTATAAGGATGATGGAGCTAGGCTTTTCTCAGTGGTGCCCAGTGACAGGACAAGAGGCAATAGACACAAAAAGGGTGGAAAACAGTTACTGAGCCTGAACAGTTTGGAGCAGAAAGCTTGGAAACTGTTTTCTTTGCAAAGCAAGTAGGAGGGATTTGTCTAACTGCAAAGTACTGAAAGGATAGGCTTGGAGAAGAAATGAAACCAGGTTTGTTTGTGGGTGGGTTTTTTTTTTTTCATTCCAACCTGAACATCCTGTATATAACTATATTTAGCTGAAATTTATATAGCTTTTGCTGAAAAGATTGTCTTGTCATCATCTCTTCCTGTTACAGAGCTCCCAGAAAGGTAGGGGATAACACCTTCTACAGGCCTTTTATAGGAATAATTATGGTGTGTAAGATCTGTCTTAGGGTGGTTAACCTTGCAAAAGGCAGCTGCTAAGGTCCTACAGTTTCTGAAGGTTAAGAGTTTCTTTAAGCCCATACTCTATTGCCTTTATCTTAAAAGACTGCTTGAGGAGTAAAATACTTGCTCTAAATACTTAAGAGCATAATTTATACATTCTAGCAACAAGGAAATTGCTGAAATTTTTAGGGATCTGAGTAAAGGAAGGGAGAAATAAAGACTGAGTAAAAGCTTGGCTCTACTTGTTGTCTTGGTTTCGGCTGGGATAGAGTTAATTGTCTTCTTATTAGCTGGTATAGTCCTATATTTTGAGTTTGGTATGAGAAGAATGTTGAGAACACATGGATGTTTTCAGTTGTTGCTAAGTAGTTCTTGGTCTAAAGTCAAGGATTTTTCAGCTTCTCATGCCCAGCTAGCAAGAAGGCTGGAGGGGCACAAGAAATTGGGAGGGGACACAGCCAGGACACCTGACCCAAAGTGGCCAAAGGGGTATTCCATACGATGTGATGTCATGCCCAGTATATAAACTGGGGGGAGTGGGGCTGGGGGGAATCGCTGCTCAGGAACTAACTGGGCGTCAGTTGGTGGGTGGTGAGCAATTGCATTGTGCATCACTTGTTTTGTATATTCCAATCCTTTTAATTATTACTATTGTCATTTTTTTATTATCATTATTAGTTTCTTCTTTTCTGTTCTATTAAACTGTTCTTATCTCAACCCACAATTTTTACTTTTTTTTTTTTTTTCCAGTTGTCTCCCCCATCCCACTGGGTGGGGGGGGAATGAGTGAGCGGCTGCGTGGTGCTTAGTTGCTGGCTGAGGTTAAACCACGACACTTGTGCTCCTCGATATGTGCACATGAGTTCTTCTAAATAGAAGGTGAAATCCTCCATGTCTGTAACTAACAGGCAGTATAAAATGGCTGATACAATCCTGATATTCTGATTTTTTAAAGAGCTTTTTAGCTGATGCAGTTTCTGGAGATCTGTGGAGGTTAACAGAGGTTCAGTTCTTACTAAATGTGGATGTAGTACGTTGATCCCTCATCTTAAGATTTCCCTGCATCCTCCTTCTTTCAAGGTTCCATTTAAATTTACCAGAGCACTACTGCATACATTTTTCCTTTGAAGGAAAGGTTATTACTGGCATTTCCCTAGCATGAAATATTGAGAACTGTTAAACTCATATTAAATGTAAATGCAATTAGAAATGTCAGTTTGAAGAAAAACAAGTTGACCCCACTGTCAGAGAGTCAGTACCCACTGAACTACACAGTTCGGGGCTGTTCAGGGAAGGTTTCTTTCCTACTGACCATCAAGTGCTTGCTGAAAACTGAGAAAGTAGAACAACAGAAATAAGTAGACAATGAAAAATGAATAGCTAAACAGTGAAAATAAAAACATAAAGCACTTCTCATTTGTCTTGGTGAGAATTGCTTCAAACATTGTGTAAAGGAAGCAATTTCCTAGCAACCCTTCCTTAATGCACAGCAATATACCTGACTGAAAATAACATTGCTTCTCTATGTCACTTTATGTGTAGGTAGGGGCCTGTCTGTAAACCTCCTATCAACTCCTTCAGCAGAGTTGTAATCATCCAGCCATTAAAATTCATTATAGGAGGACACTTAAAGTAAGATTCTCCTGGGCCTTAGCAATGTGATTTTGAAATGTTGTTTCTCTTTTTATTTATCCTGATTTAGAGATGGAATGAGCAAAAGTTGCTTAGCCCTGTCCCGATCCAATGTCGGGGAAGGTTTCGATATGATCCCAAGAGCGAGATTAAGACATGAACGAGGTCAAATGCCATATACCCAAAAGAGTTTTTATTATCAAAAGTATCAAAAGTAAAAAATAGTAGCAATAGGATAGAATGGAGGAAAAGGCAGAAATCAAGCAAGCAGTCGGGATAGAGTTGCAAGGATAGTCACCACCATGGATCCAGCGGCGTCCCGTTGGTCCTCAGTCTTCGGTGGTGAATGCACCCCACAGCTTGTCTCCACGTTTTTTTATAGGGCATATTTCGATGAGGTATGCACATATGTATTGTTCATGCACTGTTCACGTGCTGCAGGTTTCGTCTATTGCTACCTTTGTGTGACCAAATCTTATTTCAAAGACTACAGTTTCTGTGAGAATGGTAGCCTCCACATCCTTACATGCTTGTTGGCTTCAGCCAGTTTCCTCTCCTGAATGCCTCAGTGGCCTAGTAATTGTCCTTATGGACAGAGGAATGTCCTGCTTACACAGGCCATCCCAGAGACAAAGGGCTCGAGATAAGCGGTCCACAATTCTTGAGATGAACGGCTTCAGAAGTCTCTCACACATAACAATCTTTGAGACAAACAGCTCGAGATAACAATTCAGTCTCTCACAAGCCCATATACAGAAGTTAATGCTCCTCAAGTTTAAAAAAGATCAGGTGTCCTAGTTTCAGCTGGGATAGAGTTAACTGTCTTCCTAGTAGCTGGTACAGTGCTATGTTTTGAGTTCAGTATGAGAAGAATGTTGATAACACTGATGTTTTCAGTTGTTGCTAGTAGCGTTTAGACTAATGTCAAGGATTTTTCAGCTTCTCATGCCCAGCCAGTGAGAAAGCTGGAGGGGCACAAGAAGTTGGCACAGGACACAGCCAGGGCACCTGACCCAAACTGGCCAACAGGGTATTCCATACCATGTGACGTCCCATCTAGTATAGGAACTGGGGAGTGGGGGCGGGGGATCGCCGCTCGGGGACTAGCTGGGTGCGGGTCGGCGGGTGGTGAGCAATTGCACTGCTCATCATTTGTACATTCCAATCCTTTTATTATTGCTGTTGTCATTTTATTAGTGTTATCATTATCATTATTTGTTTCTTCTTTTCTGTTCTGTTAAACTGTTCTTATCTCAACCCGTGGGTTTTGCTTCTTTTTCCCGATTTTCTCCCCCATCCCACTGGGTGAGGGGGGAGTGAGTGAGCAGCTGCGTGGTGCTTAGTTGCTGGCTGTGGTTAAACCACGACATCAGGGCAGCTTTTTGCTCTTATTTAGTGGCAGTCATTTTGAGAGTCAGATTTTTTGAGCTGGGATTGAAGCTTTTACAAGAAGAGATGTATGACTTCTCCAGTCCTTATCTTGAAGAATCTAATCTTTTCTTTATTTTCTGTGCATAAGGAAAGAATTAATAAAAGATGTTGATTATTTAATGTAGCATAGACAGTGGCTAGCCATGGGCTATTGTTCCAGTTCCTTTCATTCTCTTTTGTTAATACACCATTTTCTTAATCCTATATCCTTTGCTCCTCCTCAGTTGTTTTGGTTATGCAGAACTTCTGATTTATAAACTATTCACTGTTTTCCCTCCCAGCTGTACCCATAATGCAACACAAAGCTATATGAACAAAAGGAAAAAAATCCTGTGTCTACATCATTCTTGTGTCGTCTTTCGACCTTTTCTAGCCAGCAAGTGTCTGAAACCCAAATTGGCAGTTCATCTAAACTGTAACATGGCAGAAAATTTATGTACTCTGAATAAATATTTTTGGAAGAAAGTATACTGTCATGAAAATTGCATCTTTGCCTCAAAATCTTAAAGTGCTTTCTTGACAGTGGTTCTGCCCCTAATGTTGTCAGATAGGAAAATTTCAGTGTGTTGAACTGGTCTGGGAAAAGTCATTACAAGGTCATGCAATAAAAACAATAAGTCAAAGATGATTTCTGTTATTTCTAATAACCTCTATGCTATTAGAAAAATCTGCATTTCTTAACACTGAAAGGGCTATCAAGCATTGGAACAGGCTGCCCAGGGAAATGGTTGAGTCACCACCCCTGGAGATATTTAAAAGACATGTAGATGTAGTGCTTAGGGACATGCTTTAGTGGTGGACTTGGCAGTGTTAGGTTAATAATTTCATGATCTTTAGGGTCTTTTCCAACCTAAACAATTCTATGATTCTATAAAGCGCTAAAATCTAACCCAGAGGATGGAAATTTCATTGGCTTTCATTTAATTTAGATTTTTGTTTAAAATATGTGTACAAAATAAGTAACTTATGAAACTGCAGGATGAAACGTAATAATTGACTTTTATATTGTCTACTGAGATGTACATGAGGACTAAGTAACTGGCAAAAGCAAGAGTTTGAATGCAAAATACAAGTAAGCTGTAGTGGTTGGGGTAAATATAGACTGGTGTATTCTCACAGCATGACTGGAAGCTATGAAATGTTCAATAATATCTTTCAATATCTGATAAAGCCTTTTTTTTTCTCTTCTTTTTATCTCAGAAGTTCAATGGAGAAGATGAATAGAATAAGCTTGCAGGCTTGAGTTTGTAACAGATCATGGTCTTTTCGCAGAGATAAGGGACATCACAAGTTGCAAAAAAACAGTAACAAAGTTTCCATCTAGGAAAGCTGAGATTTGCTCAGGGATTAGAAAATGTAATGCATTGTTTGGCCAGGGACGAAGTAGTTAGTTTTGGAAAAGCAGGTTCTGGAGTCTGCAAAGTTTCAGTAAAAACTTGGAACAATCATTCTGCTTTATCATTTCTGTTTCCTTTCTACTTTAATTATCGGGGGCAGCAGCAGGGGGAAGCCAAAATAATTTCATTGTGGTCTGTTCTACCAGAAATATTTTCTTTCTTTGTAACCTGCAAATTAAGAAGGAATTTACATTGTGTATTTGGATTCCAGTATCACATAGAAATAGGATCCCATACAGATGTGTGACATGAATCTGAAGGAAAATTTTCAGATCAGTTTCAGGAAATTGTACCAAGATTATGAAAATTTATAGAGGGGAAGTAGTTTTGTCACTAGCAGAAGGAACATTTTGGCATATGAGTGAACACAGACAATACATCTGAACTATCATGTAAGTCAGAAATGGCCTCTTTCATGATTTATAAGCTTCTGAGTTATAGTTTTATCCTACTACTTTGTCCTCTCTATTGTGCCTATTGCATTATTGACCCTACTAGAGGTACTGTATCAGTCAGCCAATAATTCCATTCTAAAATGCCCCTCCAAACTACAAATATGTGCATTTAATTTTGACAGCATGGTGGAAAGGGGGAGGTATACATACCTGATTTATAAGATAATAAATTTTGTGAGTAAAAAAGTAAGAGTTCCTTTATGAAAAACCTTTCTGAAAGAAATAATATTTTAGACACACTTGAACTGTGAATGTTTTTTCTTTACCACTTCACACATGTTTTTTATGGTATCATTTAGGATGCAGCTTAGTTTACCTAAATGTAACTGCTTGGTACAATTTTTATATGTATTAGGACACTTGAGACCACCATACAGTTGACAAGGCACATGAATTATTAAAGACCAATGTCTTTCTGGATGACCCTTCTGATGCTGGATATCCTGGGACATTTAAATGGTGTTAGATGTCTATATTAGGGAGAAAAAATTGCATCCATACTAACTAGTTCATACACTTTCAAATATTTTTCCATAAAGAATTTGTCTGGTAATACAAATGTCTACTGGACATAGCAATCTACTACTAATCTCTGCAATCCTAAATAAAACACACTGAACTTTCTTGTATAAACGTACACACCCATAATTCGGACATGAAAAGGTGACTTATACCAGAAAGATATCTGTAGAGTTCGAAATAATTTAGTAATGTACCATGAGTCCTACAGTTCAAATCTTGCTGATACGCTATTATCATTTTATATAATAAGCACAGAAGTATTTACTCTGTCACTACCGTATGCAGGTACAAGCTATATTTATGATTTTTTTTTTCTTTTTATTCTTGCAAGATGATGATTTCACAGTAAAAATTAGAGGAATTGTGATATGTTAGGTTGGATTAAAGGGTTCATACAGAGAACAAGCATAGCTATCAATTTAATAATACTGCAGGAAAATCCTGGATTATCTTTTTGTGATGTAACTGACACTATAAACCTACAAACACTGTTTCTCTCTCCCTTATTAACTCAACATAGAAAGGATCTTGCTTTGCTTTCTTCTGTATCCATTCACCAGAACAAATGTTAAAAAAAAAATTCTCTTAGCTGTTTTTTCACTGTGTCATTTTTGTCCTGGAAAGGATTGCATTAGTGAAATTGGCCTGTAAATTCATCCTTTGTTTCACTTGAGACTATGCTGTACAAAGCTAGTAACAGTCAATGCCACTGTTGCAAACAGCATGAGGGCAATGGTAAAATTCTCTGTAATTCATATTCTATACATAAGATTTATTATTTAATTATTTTATGACATGATACAGATCCCACGATGCTTAATTGCTAATTAATATCATTTTGAGAGAAGAAATTTCAGCACCAGCAAATACAAGCAACTTTATGGTCTTACATAATTAAAGGTTTTCTTCTTTGTCCCTTAGAAATAGTAGTAATAACAAAACCAGTCAAGTTAGGAAAACAGTCTGAAAATAATGTAGCAGGATGACTTTAGTGTAAGCAAGATAGTGGAATGGATGACCTGTCATGCTTCCTCTATCTTATGTCTGACTTTGAGCTTAATAATTTCTGCACAGAATCCTTTCATGGACAATTTTTTCAAGTTGTCTCAATAAATTCTCTACAACAGTGGAACAGCTCTACATACTTATGAATGGAAGAAAGAAAATCCTGCTGATATTCTATCACTTCAGAAGGCTAGCCAGCTCATTTTGTAATTTAGATATATCAATAAGCTGAATTCATGGTGAAGAATAAGAACTACTTGCCCGTTGGTAAACAAATTTATTGGAAGGGTGTGAGGTGATGGGAGTTTCCCTTCAGAATCAAGTTTGAGGTTGAAAGCTTTTGCCTTAGGGCTTTGTTTTCATGCTAGAATCTATGACTGAAGACAGTTATTTTCATAAAACCTATTTATGATTCGCTAGGTCAGTCAGAAGTAAAAGAGCCCTACTGACAGGGTTCTTACAGTGCATTGCCACCTGAAACATTGTGTGTAGCATTTTATAAGCACATTGGAAATATTTTCTCTAGAATGTAGCATTTTTTTCATGACTCATAAAACACCCCTTTTCTTGTTTGAAAATGCAAAAAAAATTATTCTGTTCAAATTAAAAATAAATAATTTCCATTCAAAGCACATTTTCATATATCTTGGAGGAAGGAAAACCATGGTTTCTTATTCTGCTCTATCATACACATGATGAAAATGAAGCATTAAAAACAAACAAAACATTAATTTATTAATAAGAACTTTTTAGCTTTTCCTCCTCGAAGAAAAAAAAAATAAATCTGTAAATTCCACTAGTAAAAACCCTATTTTTAGCAACAACAAAAAAATTCAATTCCATGTGGAAAGTTGCATAGAAAACAAAATGCTAGTAAAACATCTTTTTTTTTTTTTTTTTTTTTTTTTTTTGAAAGGCAATATCATTTGAATGTTCAATATAAACAAAGAGTAAGCAGAGGGGAAAATATATTTTTAAAACCTTACAGCTTAAGTCTAAGGAATAACAATGCAAGTTCTTTAAAATAAGTCAGATTTCATAACACAAGCTAGTGACATCTGGCTTTTGTGAACATTATCTTTGTAGAAATTCTCCCAAGATATACTGGATAAGCTAAAATAGTACACAGAAATTTCAAATACTGCATGTTGAGACAACATGTTTTGAAAATGAAGTACATTTGTTGCTGAAGTGTGTTACCATGTTGTTGACATTCTTATCAGACAGTGAGAGTAGGAGCTTAAATACTGTTTGCAGAGGTACGTTCCTCTTACTTCAGCTGTGTTCATTCTTACCTCTAGATCTTTCTTCTGAATAACTTGAAATACTCAGTTCAGTATACCAACATTTCTATTTGTTTGTTTGTTTCAATCATAATTTTCCATTACCCTGAGAATAGTGCCATGGAGATGCAGTACATCTTCACTGAAGTTATGAAGAGATGCACAAGTTCCAGTAGCTGGAAATTCTTTTAAAATTCTTCAACATTTATTTCCTTTCAACCTTGTAGAAATACTAGCTCTAAGAACAAGCTCTTAGAGACAATAGCAGGAACATTACCTCTGCTGTAATTGCAATGACACAAGTCTTCCTTTCTCAGCAAACTTATAATAATGGACATTTTTTAGTAAGAATAGGTTTGGCCAAGACAACAAAGTTGTTATTCATCATGCAACTCAACAAATGTTTAGCATTCTTTTAAAACCAAGGCATTGGTTTTAAATAATAATATTTGATCATTAAATTATTATTAAATAATAATTATTGATCATTATTTACCTTAAGAACATAACATAAGTAGTCATAAGAACTTATATTAACCCAGTAGCTTAACTGCTACTTGCTTGATTCCTTGGTACCTTGATCTTCTCTGAGATTTCTTGTACAGGGAGGTAACCTCACCAAATTTTAATGCAGTAGCTGTTTGTTGATCTGTTTAGAAAGGTGTTTTAATATGCTCCCCTAAGTCTTGTCATTCAGGTACAGATAACCTCTTTGCCTCAAGATGAAGGGAATAATAAAAATATCACTACTCTCATGTTTGGTTTAGTGCAGAAAGCCTACTTTACTAATAGTACCAGAGCAACTCAAAACAGGAAAAATAAATTATGAATAAAATAATAATAAATAATAAAATAAATGTTGAATAAAAAATATGATCAGACTTTCAGAAAGACAGTAGAGAATTGAATCTAGCTTTATCTGCAGCTAACACTTCTTCTGTTGGTTATAGAAGAAGCATTTTTCCTTGTACTCTACCCTAGTCTTGTACTTTACAGACTAACAACATTACCGGATGTCAGCGGAGAAGGGACACTAGGAGTCATCTTCAAAAATTATAACTATTAGAAATAATTAATGCTGCACCTTTGTAACTATTATGTTTTACTTCCTAAATGCATTCTGTTTCCTTGAAAAGAATATACCTGAAGAGAAAGGTAGGAATATAAAGAATGAACCTTATAGTACTACTGTTTCATAGTCAGGAAGCATTGATTCACAGGAGACAGGAAAAACTGCTTCAGTGCCAAAACAGAAGGTAATGAGAACTTTCCTTTCTTAGGTTCACATAATGAATGTTGACCTATGAATATATATGTGCATGTGAAACTGACCATATAGAAACCTATCTGGACCACAAAAGACACTAAGAAAGGTATGCCAATTCTCTATGACGTATGCAGCAGTGTGCAGAGCCTCAAAATTTCATGGAAACCATTGAAATGAATTAAAAGTCAGTGTAACAAAGGCCCACAGAGCTGGAAAAGGAAATGTAGCCAGAAAGCAGATAAGTCTGAAAAGGCAACTACAAAAGGCATGACTAATAAAGAATAAAATAGAAAATAGACAAAGCAGCTTGGCCTTTGTATTACACAGAACATTTGATTTCCTTAAGGATGAAGTTGGTGCTTAGTGACAGCAAAAATGACCAAACAGACTTAAAAAAAAATGGATTGGAGACAAGAATCCAAAGTAAAACATATAATTTCTCATATATTATATGGGTGAAGTGGTAAAAGACACTATGATATACTGCCAAAATCCAAGATGTCTGTAATAAAAACTAAACATGAAAAATGTCTGCAAAGCTGTAAGTGTTTTGCTGGGCTCTGTTGTTGAAAAACATGATCTGTGTCTTCCTAGGCAAAATCAAACGAGCAGCAGCTAGCCACCTTTTGTGCCCCCTAGGTGAGGTTATTAATTTAGACTGTGAACAAAACATAGGAATTAAGTATTAGAATATGTTAGACAGGTTTTTAAGGAGAATTGAAGTGAACCGCAATTTCTATTGTGTGGCCTTTGAATGTCTATTTCATACCTTATAGAGCGATATCTACTATAAGGAACACATTGAATGTATTAGCAAAACGTTATCTCAGACAAAATCTTAAAATGTGAAATTGGGACTTGGAACAACACGCTTTAACTGTGACTAGGTTTTGCCCCATTTGGACTTATTTTCTGTAGCATTTCAGAAAGGATTCTGGTATTGTCCAGTATATTTGAAGATTTGTAACTGAACTTGCAAAAGTGTTCATTGGCAACAGTCAATAAGTTCATTGGTAACTTTGTACTGAACAAATAAAAGGCTTTAATGATGCTAACATTGTGCCCTAGATTTCCTGGAATGGGCACAAAAAATCAGTTTTACAGTTTTGACAATTTGGGCTTGATCTCCATGCATTATTGCCATACATGTAAAATAGAGGAGAATTATCCTGCCTTTTTACAAAACAGACATCTCTTTATCCTAGAAAACAATTTACTTATATAAAATAGCATACTGAGATCAATGTCTTCCCAAAAAAACCTGTAAAAAATTAATAGTTCTTTTTTCAAGACTTGAATGGTATGAAGAAAATGCTGCAACTCACTGAACAGTGAAGACAAAATTATTAAGAAGGTATGGACTCAGATACCACAGTCCATTCAT
The DNA here is from genome assembly GCF_900496995.4 of Aquila chrysaetos chrysaetos. Lineage (NCBI taxonomy): Eukaryota > Metazoa > Chordata > Aves > Accipitriformes > Accipitridae > Aquila > Aquila chrysaetos. Next base: position 15,111,815 of record NC_044030.1, on the reverse strand, counting down.
GCACTGAATTAATCAAAGTTCTGAAGGTAAACTGTCCTCAATTTAGTAAAAATATAATCCAAATTTTACAGATTGTAAACAAACAATACTCAAGGGCATCGAAGGAGTATCTCCTGAAAGACTTCTTTTCATGTGGCAACAGAAAGAAATGGACAACTACCCCCAGCTTTAACAGTTTGTTCCAATTACCTTCACAGATAAAATCAGAATAGATTTTTCTCGTTTCATTTCCTGGTTTTCTTCCTATGATTAGATATTATTACATCTTTCTCTGCAGGATGAGGGAGTCATTTAATAGCTGCTATTTTTTTCCCTCATGACAGTTCATAGATACTGTCAGCAAACCATCTCTTAATCATATATGATATTAAAATCAAAGTCTCTGTAATGATGTACAAGCACTGATAGCCTTAATCAACTATTTATTTTTGTGTGGTCATCTGCAACTTAATTCTTTTACAATGTTTGTGATTTGAGTACAAAAATTTATTATGGTAACCTCAGATACTTATTAATTTGAAATGTGCATTTTATGAATTGGTTAAAAAAAAAGTGATCTAATCAACTTAAAGGAGTATTAGATATATATATAAATCATGTAAATTAGGTAAGGGTATTTATATATCTAACAATAAATGATTTTAAAAACAGCATAGCAGCAATAGTCTTGCGTGGCTGGCAGATTTCAGTCAGCTATTTTTGGTATACCTTGCAAGTTTGAAGGCTGTGCAATAGTCATATCTAAATTGAAAAAAATATACAGAACAATTTATATGACTTCAGAAACTTACAACAGTAAAGACAGTATAATGACTACTCACAAATATGAAAGAAAAATAGTAGACCTGAATTGTCATTACATAAAATATCATGAGTAGTGAATGTCATTTATAGTATGGATACATGTACCTCTGATATTAACCAGACACTTGCAGGTAAGGCCAAAGACTGAAGCTGAATGAACCATTGTCACTGTCTGGATAAAATCACAGTTTATGAAACAGCCTGTTGATATACAAAATGAATGGAAGGAGTCAGAGTCCAACTAAACTTTTTTGAAAGTAATACATGGGAGAGAGAAATTTTATAAATGAGGATACTGAGTTTAATTACATTCTGTGAGTTTTGTCACCATTGTTTGAAAAAGTTACCCCCTTTTATGACACCAGCTTGGTGGAAAATAATCAGGTTTTCCCATATGCATAGCTATTTATCACGATTACAAGTGAAAGCACATGAAAGGCTTCTGACTACAAGAATTTTCACTTACTAATACATTGAAAAACTTCATGTCTAAAAAAGAGAAAAAGAAAAGGAAGACACAGTTACAAAGAAAAAGTGAGGGGGGGGGGGGAGAGAAAAGGAAATGTAGTACAACAAATGGGCTCCTGGACTAAACACTGATCAGAAAAGTGGCTTAGAATTATGTCTCTGTTTAAAGTGGCTTTGTACACTGAAGCTCGCATCACCTCTTTAAGAGCAAACAGACCCTTATTATCAGTATTGGGATAATAGGTTTGAGTAAAATAAATAAATAAAACTCTACAGTTCTGACACCTCTAATGATTAAAGCCATAAAATTTCAGAATGTTAAGTATTGATTTGTTTATTGAATTAGGATCTTAAAAGGTGTATATGCAGGCTTAAAAAATGAATGGTGTTTTCTTTAAAGATATGAAGATATTTCAGCAAAAAATAAAACAAAAAACCCTGCAAAATAAAAGAACAGTAGATCTCCTTTATTTACCAAATAAATAAATAGTGTTAATAAATAAAAATTGGATTTTTTTTTTACACAGGTTCTGAAGAAGGCATAATATATCTTAATGGCCACAGAAAAAAAGGACCGATTTACAACACATAGCTGATTCAAAAACTCTTAAACCAAAATATTTTACAGAATTATGATTCTGACTTCAAAATTCAAGAACATTGGTACACAGGACTTTATTAAAAATGGTCCTGAGTATCAGTAGGAAATTCAGATCCATTATTTTCTTTTTGATCTCCAAAGTGAGAAGCTTACATCTGTGGATAGCCTAAGACCTCTTAAATTAACTAAAATCGATGAAATCCTACTTGTGTAGGATTCAATGGTAAGTTGCATCAATAATGTCCTGATTACAGCCAGAGACTTTATCTGAAGAGGGATAAAACAACAAATTATTTGAGTTAGTAGAGTTACATAGTTACTCTTCAGTGACTTAATCCAAGCAATTTTCAGTCTTCAAAACATCTATACAGCTTTTAGAAGTTTCTTTGCAATACAAAATGTCAGAGACCCTAAAAATGGAGTTACTCCAAGAAATTGCTATAACAATGTACAAAAACATCGACCTCAGAAAGGAGTAGGATTACAATTTTAATAGAAAATACAACAAATGCAATACCAAAAAGATGTATTACAGGAAACTGTCTTTCTCCAATTTAAGGTTAGAAGATGGTAAAACAGTATGAGAATGTCTGCTTTTTCATAGGATAGGCTGAGTTAGAAGAGACCTTCAAAGATCATCTAGTCCAAACCCCTTGCCATGGGCAGGGATGTCTTTCCCTAGATCAGATTACTCAACGCCCAGTCCAACCTGACCTTGAAAACTTCCAGTGATACAAGTGTTTCAGTGTCTCACCACCCTCAATGTAAAAAATTTCTTCCTTATGTCCAGTGTAAATCTACCCTCTTTCAGTTTAAAAACATTGCCCCTTGTCCTGTCTCCACAAGCCTTGGTAAAGTCACTCTCCATCTTCCTTACAAGACTTCTTTATATACTGAAAGTCCCCAGTAAGGTCTCCCTGGAGCCTTCTTTTCTCCAGGCTGCACAACTCCAATTCTCCCAGTCTTTCTTCATAGCAGACATGCTCTAGACTTCTGACCATTATTTTCATGGCCCTCCTCTGGACCTGCTCTAACAGGTCCATTTCCTTCTTGTGCTGGAGACCACAGAGCTGGACACAGTACTCCAGGTGGACCTCATGAGAGTGGAGTATAGAGGGGGAGAATCACCTCCCCTGACCTGCTGGCCATGCTTTTTTTTATGCAGCCCAGGATACAATTGGCTTTATAGGCTGCAAGTCCATGTTGCCAGCTGACGTCCACTTTTTTGTCCAGCAATATCCCTAGGTCCTTCTCTACAGGAGTCCTCTCCATCCATTCATCCCCCAGTTTGTATTGACCCAACCCAGGTGCAGGACCTTGCACTTGACTTCGTTGGACTTCATGAGGTTCATACAGGCCCACTCCTCAAGCCTGTCAAGGTCCTTCTAGATGACATCCCTTCCCTCTAGTGAATCAACTGTACCACTCAGCTTGGTGTCATTTATGTTTTTCTCATAGAAAAACCAAACCAAACCAAACATACAACACAGTATGGAGCACTACAACTTAGTTCAGTTCTAATACTCCCCGTTCTTTCCTCTTGAGCCCTTTGCAAAGCTGCTGCTTCTTCAGCATACAAGGGCAGTGCTTAGACCTGAAGTCCCTCCTGCACAGCTTAAGTAGGCTAGAAGCTTCTGTATGGACTTTCCAGAGTGCAAATACTTTTGGCTTTTCAACCTTCTCAAAGTACACATAAGTCCGTATGTGATTATGAGCAAGTCAGATATTCTGCCAACAAGACATTCCTGCTAGTTTTTTTTCAGTGCCTTTTTGGGTCTTGAGTCTCCATTTTGACTGCTTCTCTTCTGAATTTTTGCCAGGCCACACCTTTTAATTTTTTTTACATCCTTTTTTTTCCCTCTTCCAGATACAGTTTGTTGTTAGGACATTGAGATATAAGCACCCGTAAAACCTCTGTCCCCATTACGAAGTCATGAGGCTGTTCTTAATGTTCAGTCAATGTGGTATCTTTCCACAGCATATCAAGCTGAGAAGAAAATATATCTGAAAACTTATGCATCTTTTCACTAGAACTGGAGTCAAACCTTTACTGTATGTTCTGTGCATAGTCCAAGCCATGGCAGTATTTTTCAGGTTTCTTAATTCACCCCATATACCAAACATTAATGAAGAAATATCCCATTTGGAAGGAATATCTGGAAGTACTTTCATACTGTAATTATTATGAACTCCCATGTGTTTCAACAATAAAAAGTTAAATTATGCTTGATATGCTGATGTAATATATAACTCAGGAGCTAATAGGGAAACTGTCATGATAAAAATGGTATGTAAGTGTGGAAGATCACTGAAGAGCTACTGTCTCCCAAAAGCCTCATCCGATACCTGACCAGTCCATGCAGCCCAGGTGTCCAAGTTTGGCAGAGCTTGCAGAGCTTTCTAGCGTGTTATGTATCAGCCAAATACCTCTTTGAACAACAGGTATTCAGGAAGGCAAAATGAACAAAATTTTGCCTCCAGTTGTGGTGGGTTGACCCTGGCTGGATGCCAGGTGCCCACCGAAACTGCTCCATCACTCCACCTCCTCATCAGGACGGGGGAGAGAAAATATAACGCAAAGGTTGTGGGTCGAGATAAGGACAGGGAGAGATCATTCACCAGTTACTGTCACGGGCAAAACAGACTCAACTTGGGGAAAATTAGCTTAATTTATTGTCAATCAAACCAGAGTAGGGTAATGAGAAATAAAAAAAAATCTTAAAACACCTTCCCTCCACCCCTCTTTTCTTCCTGGGCACAGCTTCACTCCCAAATTCTCTCCCTCCTCACCCCAGCAGCACAGGGAGATGGGGAATGGGGGTTGGGGTCAGTTCATCACACGTTGTCTCTGCCGCTCCTTCCTCCTCAGAGGGAGGACTCCTCACTCATCCTCTGCTCCAGCGTGGGATCCCTCCCACGGGAGACAGTCCTCCACGAACTTCTCCAACGTGGGTCCTTCCCCTGGGCTGCAGTTCTTCACAAACTGCTCCAGCATGGGTCCTTTCCACGGTGTGCAGTCCTTCAGGAGCACACTGCTCCAGCGTGGGTCCCCCACGGGGTCACAAGTCCTGCCAGAAAACCTGCTCCAGTGTGGGCTCCTCTCTCCATGGGGCTGCAGGTCCTGCCAGGAGCCTGCTCCAGCGCGGGCTTCCCACGGGGTCACAGCCTCCCTCGGGAACCCACCTGCTCTAGCGTGGGGTCCTCCACGGGCTGCAGGTGGATATCTGCTCCACCGTGGACCTCCATGGGCTGCAGGGGGACAGCCTGCCTCACCATGGTCTTCCCCACAGGCTGCAGGGGAATCTCTGCTCCGGTGCCTGGAGCACCTCCTCCCCCTCCTTCTTCACTGACTTGGGGGTCTGCAGGGTTGTTTGTCTCACATATTCTCACTTCTTTCTCCGGCTGCTGTTCTGCCACAGGTTTTTTTCTCCCTTCTTAAATACATTATCCCAGAGGCGCTACCACTATCACTGATGGGCTCAGCCTTGACCAGCAGTGGGTCCGTCTTGGAGCCAGCTGGCATGAGCTCTGTCAGACATGGGGGAAGCTTCCAGCAGCTTCTCACAGAAGCCACCCCTGTAGCCCCCCTGCTACCAAAACCTTGCTACGGAAAACCAATACACTAGCCTTTTAATGAATTGGCCAGAGAAAGAAACCTAACTGAAATTTTCTGAGGAACAATTCCTGTTGCCACTTCCTTGTTTAAGAATAAAATCACAACTGAACCCTTTCAAATTTCTACTCCAGGGAAGTGCAAAGTTTTTCTGAATGATAGTTTCTTTTACTGCTTCTTATAATGCAGGTGTCCTACTCAGACAAGTAACTCCATCAAGTTGGTTTTTTACTTCTGTGAGCAACAAGGTTACATATGACATTGTTACCTTGGTGAACAAATGGCAACCCTACTGTGTGAGTCCCAGGAATGGTAGGTATAGCAAACACAGAAAGGAAAGGCTATAAACTGAATCATGGAATTCTATCTGAATCAGGGTATTAGTGCAACCAAATGCACCTGAATCAGACTTCAGATAAATAGGGCAATACATCTGTAAACATACATCTAGTGTCTCAACTTTAAATGAATGGAGTCATTAGTGTATAAAATTTTTTTTACTCTAAACTCATTGCTAAGGCTTTATCATTTAATCCTATGCCTTACATTATGAATGCAAGATTATAATTGTTTTTAGTATTATTTGGCCTTTTATTCTACTTTATCACCATATTCCCCTTCATTTCTCCTCCATTTCTCACTTAATGAACTCCATTATTCAGTTCTGATTTTTCTACTTCACTGCTGCTTTTCTCTTGCCTGTGATGCAATCAGAAAATATTCTAATGTTCCCATGAATCTTTCACACTTACTCTGAAAACAGACTGTTCATCTCAAAGGCATGGGCAGAATTATGGCCTTTTTTTCATATTATAAGAATCCTCCATTCTGTGGCTAATCCCTATTTCAGGAAAGGGTCTGACAGCTTGTTTTCTATATGAGAAGTTTGTAAGTGCTGACACCATTATGGTTCAGTTAGTAGGGTTTTGGCTTTCTCCTCATCCTGGATCACTCCACTATCTCTTTCCTTTATTCCCAGGATACTTTTAGCAGGTTCATGTTAAAGTCTGCAGAATGCATGTTCAGTGAGAACAGCTCCACTTCAGGGCTGGCTGGTGAAATCCTTGTCTTTCACTTGCAACTAACAGACTGATTTGCTGTTCATCAAAGAACTACATCCCCGCTCTTGCCACAGAGGGATGGCTTTTGCTTACTCTGTCAGAAGTTGTTGTCTTCTTTATTTGCTGACCTCAGTTTTAGGGCTCCTGTATGTACCCTGGGCTGATGCAGGTTTAGATAGATACAGCACCATCCTGCCAACTCTTACATGTCCCCTAAGACCTCACCTTGCTTTCTTCAGTATTGCTTCAGATTTTTATCTCCTCCCATAATTGCTAGTATGACGTCAAGTAGCATATATGTACAATGCAGTCTAGCTGACAAAAACTCATTCCTTCATACCTCCTCAGTCCACCTACCACATTCCTGTCACCTGTTCCAAGTGGGTTATGCTGATCACATCCTGTAGTTAACAGCAGGTGTGAGCATGTGAGAGACTGAATTGTTATCTCGAGCTGTTTGTCACAAAGATTGTTAGGCATGAGAGACCGGACTGTCATCTCAAGCCATTCATCTCAAGGATTGTTACTGCTTATCTCAAGCCCTTTGTCTCTGGGATGGCCTGTTTAAACAGGACACTCCTCTGTCCATAAGGAGGATTACCAGGCCACTGAGGCATTCAGGGGAGGAAATGGGCTGGAGCCAAAGAAGCATGGAGGAATGTGGAGGCTACCATTCTCATGGAAACTGTAGTCTTTGAGATAAGATAGTGACTTCTGTTGTTGATCACGTGAAGGTCGTGTGATAGACGAACCCTGCAGCACGTGAACACTGCATGAACAGTACCTATGTGCATGCATCATTGAACTATGCCTTATGAAAAAACGTGGAGACAAGCCGTGGTGTACACCCACCACCGAAGAATTGAAGACTGAGGACCAACGGGACGCCACTGGATCCATGGTGGTGACTATCCTTGCAACTCTATCCCAACTGCTTGTTTGATTTCTTTCTTTTCTTCCATTCTATCCTATTGCTACCATTTTCTACTTTTGATACTTTTGATAATAAAACTCTTTTGGGTATATGGCATTTGACCTCGTTTGTGTCTTAATCTTGCTCTTGGGATCATATCAAAACCTTCCCCGACATTGGATGAGGACATTTAAATTGGCATCATGGACAGGATCCCTTGAGATGAGAGTGCTGTACTGATTCTCAAATACGTGAGACCTCTCAGGAACATAAGGGCAGCAGGCTTGTGTTGTGTTGTGTTTGAAACTTTAGGTGCTGCCTTCCTGAGATGACTGCTTCCCCGCTTTGTATAAGATGAGTGATAGTAAAATGGCCCCTTTGGGGAAAGAAGTTTTGTTTTATTTTTTTGAAAAACATAAAGCGCAGGGGTAGACTGGGCTCAGGGAAATTGGTATAATCTGCAGAGCGTTGTTGATTGGATGGTCGCTTTACAGGAAGACGCTAGAGTGCGGTCAGGGAAAGGAAAAGCAATTGTCTGTGCCGTTCTCGGTGCCAGTCTGGCCGCAGCAGTGGAGGATAGGAATTGCCACCTCACTGAAGAATATCAAATTATTGAATCCCTTGAAAATCTTGTTCAGTCCATTCTGGGACAAGTGGTGGGATTAAAAGCACAACTCGAAGCAGAAGAGAACCAAGTGAAACATTCACAAATAGCTCTTAAGGAGTAGCTCCTTGCAGATACTGTCTGTGAGGAAATTCCTCCAAGATAAAAAATTGGCTACCCCTTTAAGGACCTGAAGGCAGCAAAAGAGAAAGTGAAGTTGGAGCTGCCTTCATTGCAACCCTTAGTCAAAACTGAATACATTTACAATGATGAGCAGGACCAGTTCCCCCAAGTTACAACTAAAGAGGTCCCCTATACTGCCACTGAGTTGGCAAAACTAAAAAAGGAATTTGGCCAAACCCCTAAGGAGTCAGAAACGGAGTATGTGTGGAGAGTATCGTTGTCGGGGGGGGGGACGACGACCAGATTCTGTTAAGTGAAAAGGAGGGGACCAGGAGTGTTTTTAACTACTGGGGATTACCGTGTCCCCTGGTCTTTAACCCAATGGGCAGCCTATTGGGCAGGGGGTTTGAACCCCCTGGAGAGGGGGGATCCCCTTGCGATTACAGGGACTGTTGATCAATTAGTGGAGAGTGTGCAAAATGCAGCTTGTCTGCAGATGATGTATGATCGAAAATTGGAGCCTAGACAGGAGTCCCCGATGATGATGTTGGTGGATCCTGAGGGAATGGCTCTCCTTATAAGGGGACTCCCTGATTCTCTGAAACCAATTGGTATACAATTACAAGGAAAGATACAGGCGATGCCCCAGGGCGAGGGTGTTGCAGCTGCTTTAGGAGGATTCACAACTGATCTGCACCATGGACCCCCAGATAAGAAAATGTGGACTTGGGGAGGAGTGGCCCAGGAATTAATTAATTATGGCCACAAGTATGGTCCCATTAACCCTCCAGCCACCAAAACGGACTCCAGGGGCTTGAGGTAGGTTGAAGTAAAAATAGTTCCGTGCCCTGGGAGTGATAAGAGAACACCCCTTGCTAAACCGTTGGCGGGGAGAGATATCCGGAACAAATGTAATAGACTGTGGGTGCAGGGATACCAGAAGTGGATCCCACGTGACTTAATGGACGGGATGCCAACAGACAAATTGGAGAAATTGGTGACAGGGTGGCCTAATAAATCAGCAAATAGAAAAGTGGATTTTGAGAATACTATTCCCAGTGCACCCTCCCTGATTGATTTATCAGAACCAAATGCCACCCAAAAGCCAGAGGGAAACTAGATCCTTCACCTTTTGGTGGTGAGGGGGGGGGGGGGGTGAGGGGTTGGGGGGGGGGGGGGGGAGGTTGGATGTATATCAGACAGCTCACTGAAACCGGCCAGGGTGATTCACTAATTACAGGTGTTGTGGGGCCCAGACAAGTCCTGGTCACTTTCTGGTCACTTTTTTGGTAGATACCGGAGCTCGAATTTCAGCTATTAAAACCAAAGATGCTGCTAAGTGCAGAATTACACCCTCTAAACAGCGGCTTTTTGTGGCAGATGCATTTGGCATTGTTCAGCCACAGGCATTAGCAATGGTCAGCCTGCGTTTTTCAGAAGACAGTGCCACTACAATGGCAACGGTTGTAGGGGAGTTTCCACTTAACCTTTTAGGACTCGATGTTTTAAGGGGAAAGACCTGGATTGATAATAAAGGGACACAGTGGTCATTTGGCTCTCTCACAATAGATATTTGGCTGTTACAAGCCGCGCTGCTGCTTTCCCCTTCAAAGCTTACAAATGTTAAGCCCTACCCAATACCCCTGGGGGCCAGAGAGGGAATAGCGCCTGTGTTAGAGGACTTAAAGGGACAGGGTATCGTGATTCCAATCCATTCTCCTTTTAACTCCCCGGTGTGGCCAGTGCGAAAACCTAATGGCAAGTGGAGATTGACTGTAGATTATTGCAGACTCAATGCAAATACCGGTCCATTGACAGCTGCGGTACCGAATATTGCTGAGCTTATAGCTATAGTCCAGGAACGAGCCCACCCGATTATGGCAACAGTGGATGTTAAAGATATGTTTTTTATGGTCCCCCTGCAAACAGAGGATCAAGACCGCTTTGCATTTACTTGGGAGGGTGAGCAATTTACTTTTACCCGACTCCCACAAGGGTATAAGCATTCCCCCACTCTAGCTCATCATGCGTTAGCGCAGGAGCTAGAAGTGATTCAGACAGAGGAGGGGGTCAGTGTTTATCAGTACATTGATGACATTCTTGTGGGTGGAGATGAAATGGAAAAGGTTCAGAAAACTCAGGATAATATAATTTGTCACTTGGAAAGCTTGGGGGTGAAAATTCCACCAGAGAAAATACAAACACCCTCAAGCGAATAAAGTTTTTAGGAATTTAGTGGAAGGGAGGAATGACATGTACCCCCCCTCCGACACCCTTTCCTCATTGGATCAGATTAAAATGCCAGAGTAAAAAAAGAGTTAGGTGGAATTTCTGTAGGCTGTTCTTAAGGGGCGACTCCTTGTGACTACTGCTTCTAGTGATAGTTTTGCAGTACCAACTAGGAAATGAAACAAGAGGTTTTATTGTTGAGCAAGTGCTGTGATGTATCTAGCTGTGTATTTAATACCTTGTATTGTGTGTGTGTCTGTGTATGTTTATTGGATAATGTGTATGTAATATTGTGTTATAGTGAGCATGGTATATGCAGTCTGTGTTCTAGAATTTATGTGTTGTATGGTGTGCAGTGTACTGTGTAGTATGCTGTGTGTTGGTTTGTTGTGTGCCAGCACATGGATTGTACGTTGTGTGTGTGCTATGTGTTGCGTATACATTGTGTTTATATATATGTATAAATAAATATTTTGTGTATTTATACAGATTCACTGTTTTATTAATATGATATAATATACATGAATAGGTTATGCATGACATGTATGTGTAGTGTAAGCATACATGTGTGCACCTATACATGTACCTATCTATGTATGTATGCATGTGCATGCTCTATAGTGCATGATGCAACACATACTCTATGTTTTATAATGTAGGCCTACTGAGTTAATAAAAGTTTCTATTAAACAATATTGTTTAATTATATACTGTCACATGTTGATAGTAATATGTGATGCATATTAGGTATTATGATACAATTCATAATATATATATATATATTTATATAGGTATAATTATATGTATGATACATGCATCTTCTAAGCCAAGGCTGTTTGTAGCAGCAACAATCAAGAATGCTTAGAGGCCCATTTCAAGTAACGAAAACAGTTTTAACAGGAACTCCGCCCCTTGATGGGGTGGCCCAGAGAGCCTCTGTGCGGAACTGTATCCGCCAGTCTTAGTTGAACTCCCCAAGGTGGGAGTCATACCTCTCGTACTGGAAACCCTGATGAATAAATATGCTTGGAAAGCAAAAGTTGCTCATTGAAAAGAACATAAAATTGATAGCAGGTGGATTATTCCATCCTTCTAATAACAATTTGCGTCTGGTTCCTTAGAACGAACCGAGTCTGTTTTTCTTTTCTCTTTCAGGTGAAGACTCTGGAGACTGCCTGAAGGAATACATGAAGCTGTTGATTGTTTGTGTGGTTTTGTTAGTGATTGCTTTGTTAGTATTTATAGGATGTTTGGCATACCACCACAGACTTTGTTTTGGTCGACCATTGTCGCCGCCTTTAATATCTGGGGAAACTCCTGTGCCCCCCTCTTTGGCTCGGGGTGGCAAAATGAATTTATGGCTCTAGGCCAGCAAGTGGCCAACACTTTTAATCTAATTGTTGGGTATGTGGTGGGCTCTTAGGTTTGGAAAGCTGGCCATGGACTGCTGTCCCTATTTCCCTGAAATGGTTAGTGAGTAATTACAGTGAGGTCAAAAATGATTCTTACTAGGGTAAAGACACACACCCTCAACAATACGATACCCAGTCCAAGGTGAATATTGTCTGAACTGAACACAGAAGGATGGTATTCCCATGGGAAACAGCAAGTGCAACTGGACCTATACTTATGACAACCATTGCCTCACTGACAGTTATAGACCAATTGATTGTTCGGACCATGGGGCAGCCATGTCACTGCCAGAAGGGGACAACCAGGCATATTGTTGCCTCTTGAGTTCCAGTTCTCCAAATTTTGTACCTCGCTAGCCTGGATGGGCTTGGGTGAATCAAAGAGGACACAGGAAACAGTTTTCCCATTTTTGGTCTTCCACTAATCATTCTAATAACTGTCTTAATGTTACCTGCTTTTGGCACCGCAGTTCTGCTGCCTGGAAGTGCAGACTCACTGATAAAACGTATTCTTGTCTCCCTGATGGGACTCAAATTTGGTGGTCATGTGATAATAAAGACCACTGTCAGGGACATTTGAGCATAGGTCTGGATGGACTTGCTATCTGTTGGGGCACCACAGAAGAAGTGGGAAAAACCGTGGACAGGTTGTTGATGAACGGTCTGTCAGATCATTCTCTAGGAGTAGGTAATTCAACATATTTCCAATCACCACGGACACCTACCGGTTTGTTTGAAAATGGTGCACAAGCCTTAAAGGGTCACTATTGGGTGTGTGGCCAACGTGCCTACAAACTGCTACCAGCAAATTGGACTGGAGTGTGTTATGTGGGGGTAGTTTGTCCCTTGTTTTTTCTGCTCCTGGAGGTTGAAGGGGATGGACTGGGTGTTATGGTAAATGATGATCTCAATACCTCTATAGCAGGTGGGAGTGGTCAAACCTGGGGCAAAGATGAGTGGACCCCTCAACATATTATACAACATCATGGACCTGCCACCTGGAACCCCAACGAGTGGGTTAGCGGTGCTCGAGAAGCTATCTATAATCTAAATTACATCATCCAGTTACAAGCTGTCCTAGAGATCATTACTAATAAGACAGCCTGTGCCCTTGATCTATTGGCGGATCAAGGCACACAAATGCAAACAGCAATATTACAATGTCGCACGGTTCTTGATTACCTGCTAGCCGAGGAAGGAGGTGTTTGTGGTAAACTAAATGATTCTAACTGTTGTTTAAAAATTGATGACAGCAGGAAAATTGTTAAGCAAATTACCACAGGAATACAAAAGCTGGCCCATGTTCCTAACCAGACATGGAAAGGCTGGGAGTGATATGTTTTCCTGGCTCCCTGGTGGTCCATGGGTTAAGTGAATCCTATTTAACTTGTGTGGTTTTGCCATGTTGTTGTTCTTACCATGTATCATTCTATGTTTTATACAATTGATTCAACGTGTTGTAACTAATATGCAATTTGCATTCACCTGATGGTGTTAAACAAACTCGTGCTATGCATCGAACCACGCCATCAGTAGTACAGATTGTATGAAATCTTTTCTGTCCTTTTCTATATAGCTATCTTTTCTCAAAACCACCATGGATCCTGAAGTAATCTTTGAGCCACGGGGTGGTGTGAAAGACTGAATTGTTATCTCGAGCTGTTTGTCACAAAGATTGTTAGGCATGAGAGACTGGACTGTCATCTCAAGCCATTCATCTCAAGGATTGTTACTGCTTATCTCAAGCCCTTTGTCTCTGGGATGGCCTGTTTAAACAGGACACTCCTCTGTCCATAAGGAGGATTACCAGGCCACTGAGGCATTCAGGGGAGGAAATGGGCTGGAGCCAAAGAAGCATGGAGGAATGTGGAGGCTACCATTCTCATGGAAACTGTAGTCTTTGAGATAAGATAGTGACTTCTGTTGTTGATCACGTGAAGGTCGTGTGATAGACGAACCCTGCAGCACGTGAACAGTGCATGAACAGTACCTATGTGCATGCATCATTGAACTATGCCTTATGAAAAAACGTGGAGACAAGCCGTGGTGTACACCCACCACCGAAGAATTGAAGACTGAGGACCAACGGGACGCCACTGGATCCATGGTGGTGACTATCCTTGCAACTCTATCCCAACTGCTTGTTTGATTTCTTTCTTTTCTTCCATTCTATCCTATTGCTACCATTTTCTACTTTTGATACTTTTGATAATAAAACTCTTTTGGGTATATGGCATTTGACCTCGTTTGTGTCTTAATCTTGCTCTTGGGATCATATCAAAACCTTCCCCGACATTGGATTGGGACAGAGCACTAGAGACTTCTTCAGGACACTGTCCATTTAAACAAAATTCATCCTGTGACATGGCATGGAACATGTGCAGTGAAGGAGAGACAGGAGGGAGACATGGGCCTGAATCACCCTCCAACTTGCAGATGCTGGCTAGGAATAATAAGCCTCAGTTCTTTGTCTTACCTGTCCATTCCTAGTCACTGGTGCACTGAAAAAATGGAGCACCTAATGACCATGACAGTTTTTTATGAAGTCCTCAGTTGGCTTCCGATCTTCAAGCAGAGATTCTACTTCCTGAAAATGTGTGCATAAAAAAGACAGATGCAACCACCATGTCTTACCTTGTAATAATGACTGCCCTAGGGAATAAAAACCACATAGCTGGTACTTCGTGTTCTTGAACTTCAGCAGGTTGTGAAGTCTCATTCAGTTGCTGCATCTGCCTTCTAACTTTACAAAAGGCCAAATCTTCTTAATGGAAAAGACCATATCTTGGTCCTACTGCTACAGTCCCTTTTTAGCTGCATTCTTAGCCTTTCCAAGGTTAACTCTTTCCACTCAGAAGCTTTAAGGTTTTTTTCTCTGAAATAGATCTTAATGCCGCATTTGAGTTCAACATTCTTTCAAGCATGTCTTGATTTTTATCCACTGAATTGTCAGCACATTACTTATTCTTTCAAAGTTTTCTTTTTACAGACCAAGGCAGTGAATAAATCATGGATTTACCTAGAATATTAAAACTGTATTCTAAATCTTTGAGTTAAATCACTTCCAATGTGCATATTTATACTAAATGTATACTTATCTCCTGAAAGAGCTGCAAGACTAATAACACAATGATTTCAGTTCCAGTTCTGCAAGGTATACCTCCTTAACACATAGGAAAAAGAGCCCTTTATCTTCAAACAGTTTCAAAAGAACTGGTTTTATTTTTATATTCTGTCTCATACTGGAGAATTCCAGCTGCCTTTTCTTCACATTTATAGCCAAGCTTGCCTACCTCCTATGCTAAAGCAATCTGCTTAAGAATTGGCCATCACATGTTGCAATTTCGTCTGAACAGGTCCAAACTTTCCATAGAAACTAGAGTATAACACCTAGCAAAGAGTAAATTGCTGACAAAACGCAGACAACAAATAGCTGTGGGAATATATAAAGAACATATTGGAGGCAGAGTACAAAGTGATTTCAAGAAATGGAAAGTCTACACGTAATGCTAGATATTATACCCAAGTCTCTTCTTTAAAAAGCTTACATTTTAGTATCACTTTTTGTGTATTTTTATACTCAAATTCAAATGGATCTGCTATATAATGGAAAAAAAAAAAACAAACCAAAACATTACAGGAGAAGAGGGAAAGATTGAGGAATAGTTCTTAAGCATTGCTTTCTCTCTGCAGATTAGCTTTGTGCTGAAGCTGACAGTTTCAGTGAAAGGAGTCATGTCTCTAATATGCTTCTGCTCCCAGCAGGCTTTTGACATTAACTTAAAAAGAATTTAGATAAATGTAAAACCAAAGAGGAAAAATTAAAATAGAACATCTGATTTACTTTTACATTATTCCAGGTGGACAACAGTTTAATTCTATTAATATCAACAGAGCTAGAAATGGACAAAGTTGGACTAATGACGTGTTGAATCTGGTCTCTCAAAACATATCACATAAAAGTTACACAACAATAACATAACATATCTTCTCTTCTAAAACAATGACTTATATAGACTTTTCATTACCTGTTCATGGGTGTTTTGAAGTGCAGTTGCTATGAGATATTCTCTCTTCACTGTGAAATGTATTTGACCTTTAGTTTTGTACACTGGTGAAGGTACTGAACTGTCTTACATTTTGATATCAGAAAACAGTTTGATGTAGTTCCTAGTCTTCACTGAGATTAGAGTTCTTCATATAGAGGTGCTTAGCATTGCAGAATTTGTTACTTTAATGAACACTTACACAAATAACAATAATTCACAATATACTTCTAGCATTTTTTAAAAAAAAAATGTTTCCAGAAAACAGTCTGGTGTGCTTGGAATTAGGACAAACACCATTATTTTAAAAAGAAAAGATTCTCCAAGCAGCTTAACAGCCAGGAAATCTGACTTGGCTTATCAGTAGTTTTAGTGCCCAGGACCAAACAGAAGAACTGCAGCAACAGGATTTCTGATTTTCAAATGTGGTGACCATTGTCTAACCCTTTGGAAAACAATATTCTCAGCAGTATAGAGGACTGTACCCTCTTACATCTCAACAGTCACAGTTTACACTTCTCTGTGCCAAATAATTTAAGAAAAGTTCAACGGCTATTTCAGCCAGGAGCTCTGGCATGATGGCTTTGGTACCACTGGTATTCTGGCAGAGGTCCCTACCCCACAGAACACAGTCAAGAGATGGGGATTACAGCTGAGCCCTAAACCAAACTGCTAGCTCCTGTGGAAAAAACAGCAGCTGTATAAAGGAGTTCAAGTCACTGTAGACAATCAGCTGAGGAGAACATCTACTGTTCTACATGTTACTACATGAAAAAAAAAAAAATTAAACAGTCTTTGTTTAAAATGGGATATTGACAAATGTAATCTTCTACGCATCCTTTGTATATATGAGAACTCTGGCAGTTAGGGACCCTCTCTTGTTGCCGAAAAGCTCGGAATGAAGAACTTATCAACACCAATTTAGTGTTGATAAGCAGACACTTCTTTATTGACGGCCGGGTGCACGGGCGAGTCCTCTCACGAACCACGCACACCTGTCACCAAAACAATACACCTTATATTAGGACTTATTGATGCATATTCATTAGATTTCCAAGAAAAGTTATACATATTCATTAGACTTCCGGGAAATCATTAGCATATGTAAATGTCCTTTACGCAGGCGCACTGAAGGTCTCTGGTGGTCCTCAGGAGTCCTCTGGTGGTCTTTCATAGTCTTCCTCACTCGTCTGTTTCTTGACCTCTCAGGTGTCTCCAAGCAACAAACTGGTGTCCATAACGGTTTCCTTAGTTTCTAAAACAGACACTACAAGACTACCAATCTTTGTCAAAACTTCTGTGGTTAAATGATTTTGAACAATACTTATGGTTACACATTATACATTTTCTAAGCTCCTAAGTTCCTAAGGCTACATTTCAAACTTAACACTCCCATAGTTATGCTTCACAATTTTCTACTTTTTAGTCAAATCAAACTCTTTTATAATCAGATTTTAATTTCTTTATCTTGTTATCTAAGTTTTAAATGTTCCTACTAGATGATTTTAGCCAATTTCTCCGGTCTTGGTACGGGGCTATACAGGGGATTTCACAACAGACACTGGTTGGTGGTTAAATATATAAAATACAACATACATATGATTTTGCGAAAATGTTAAAACTAAATATGATTAATTCTAACTAACAACAAATCAATGACAAATCAGTAACATTTCCCCCCTTTGAAAGTGTTGAAAATTATTTCAATACTTTCACATCACCTACCTAACATTTATCCACTATTATTCCGAGAGTCAATATTTGTTTTGGCATATACTGGTGGTGGTCTGCATTCTGGTGGAACAATTGGAACCTCTCTCATGATCATGCGATTTACTACAATTCTATTGATAAATTGTCTCTTCAGACAAGCATATAGTAGCATGATCATCAAAAAGACAATTAGTAACAGAAACAAAGTTTTGATTATAGACCATAACCAAGAGCTCGGATTCCATCCCAATCCACTAAAAAATTTTTCCCAGGCAATCTTCTGACATATCTTCTCGAATAGTTTCAGTTTCTTTTTCAACTCTGCTCAATAACTCCAAATCATATTCTACGTCCTGAGTGACATTAGGAATATGAATACAACAATGGTCCACTCTATCTTTAAGATATCCACACACTCCATGTTCCTTAAGTAAAAGTAAGTCCAAAGCCATTCTATTTTGGAGAGTCATCCTAGAAGTAGCCTGCAGCTGTATGTTCAATTCCTTGAACCCCTTTCTTGTGATGTTTGCTAATTTTTCTACCTGACCTGTTAACTGGTAGAGCCATTCTCTGTTTCTATATGAAGCTATAGGGTTCAAAAGGGATTCAAGTGCCCAGCCAATTTTCACTCCTGTTGGTGGTTCGTTCCATATATCATCATCTATTTCAGACCTCTTGGTTCGTTTTAACTTTAAATTCTCCAAGGGTCCTTTGAATGGCGATTTCTTCCAAATTGGGCATAATGTTGGCATGCCTAAAGTAACTTGTTTTACTGTGCCATCTAATGATAAGTGAGTTGTCCAAGTTCCATCACTTAATGCCCAAACCAAATGTCCCGGACTCTGAATGGTAGATTTTCTACAACTGAAAAAAGTTCCCCTTTTGGGTATAAATGTTTCAGTTAATTTGAGATCATTTTTGAATCCCCTACACAGGCAGCCATACTTCAAGGCCGCAGCTAAAGGAGGAATTCTTTCGATTGCCGGGTCTTTAGTACTACAATAATAAATTTTTTCACATCTCCACCAAGATACTAGTTTTTCTTTTTTTCGTAATGTAGTTCCCCTGTCATCTACTGATGGCCAGGCTGTATTAACTGATCCATCCCAAGTAAAGCACCAAGAAGTTTTGGCCATATATTGAAATTGAAACCATATGGTCATAGACCATACTGAATCCCAGCTAACTGTCTTTTCTTCTGGTATGGTTTGATTGGCCTCACCACATTTCCATTCCATGATGCTCCGGCTCTCATTAGTTTTGATTCGTACATCATATGAACACCAACCCATAGGGCTACCCAGCATAAACATGTCTCCTATAGAAGAGGCTGGTGTAAATTGATGATTTGATAATTTCAAGCAATCTTCTTCTCTGCCCATCCATTTCCATTGTTTTCTGATAATCTTTACTTGTTCAGACCATTTAATCACTGGCCTTTGTTTGCAATAGGTGGTTTTGTTTCTATGTTCCATGGTAGTTAAATTCATAGTTAAAATTCCCCAAGGAATAGATTCTCCCACTGCTCTTGGTATCGGCAAACAAGCAGTAATTTGGGTAACATTTTGCAAGCTGGCAAATCCCTTAATCAATCCTAACATTAAATTTTCTTCAGACATTTTTTCAGGAATGCCAATCAATTGTTCTGTTTCGACTTGTCTTTTGTTCCTAATCATCAAATCAGTCCGGGTTTCCACCATCATTATTTGCCGAACTAATATAAAAAAACCAAACACAAACAGATATAAAAAATTAGACATGTTTCAGAGTCAGTTTTAAAGTCTTTGGATCCCGGCTAATAATCTTCCATGGAGTAGGTGCCTTTTTCACTAGAGTGTAATGTATCCAAGCATCCGATTCTGCAATTTTAATAGCCGTGAAGGTGGTTAACAATATCTAGAAGGGTCCTTTCCAACGTTCCTGCAGGGGTTCGGAAGTCCACGTTTTCACATAGACATAGTCTCCTGGTTGTAAGTCATGCACTGGAACTTCCAGGGATAATGGTCTATTCCACACTACTGCTCTCTGAATTGCAGTCAAAGTTTTTCCTAAGGAAAGCAAATAGTTATATACATCTTGTTTTCCTTTTACATGCATGTTCGGGTTTGGTTCTGGAGATTCATAAGGTTTTCCATATAATAATTCATAAGGACTGACTGAGGTTCCACTCTTTGGCTGTACTCTTATTCGCAATAATGCCAATGGAAGTGCTTGAGGCCATTTCAAATTAGTCTCTTGACAAATTTTGCTTATTTGCCTTTTTAAGGTTTGATTCATTCTTTCTACTTTCCCACTGGATTGTGGCCTCCATGGGGTATGTAAATCCCATGTGATACCCAGGATTTTGCTAACATTTTGGACCACTTCTGCAACAAAGTGTGGACCTCTGTCAGAGGAAATTCCAATAGGAACTCCAAACCTTGGAATTATCTCTCGTAGTAACCATTTTACTACTTCCTTTGCTTGTGTAGAACGACAGGGAAAAGCTTCTGGCCATCCTGTAAAAGTATCAACCCCCACCAGGATGTACCGATACCCATTCTGCTTAGGTAGTTCTGAAAAGTCTACTTGCCAATAATCTCCAGGCTCTGTACCAGATTTTATTCGACCCATTTGAACCTTTTTCCTGATTATCGGATTATTTTTCAAACATACGTCACATTTTGCAGTTATTATTTTAGCTATTCCTAACATTCTGAGTGATACCACCTGTTTTTGTAAAAAAGTTACTAAGGCCTCTGCTCCCCAGTGACACTCCTGATGCTTTGTTTGAATTATTTCTCTCATCAAAAAGGGTGGAACTACTACCTGTCCTTTAGGTGTTACCCACCATCTGGCTAGGTTTTTCTTAGCATTTAATAATTGACCTAGCTTATTATCCTCCTCCGAGTATTTTGGTTCTTCCCTAGGGAGAGTTACTGTTTTGGAGGGAATTAATGCCATTTGCAATGCTCTTTCCTTTGCTACCTTTCTTGCCGTTCGGTCGGCTAAATTATTTCCAGCAATTTCCTTTGTGTTTCCAATTTGATGTGCTTTACAGTGCATGATTGCTACCTGATCTGGTTTCTGAACCGCTTGTAATAATTGTAAAATTTTATCTTGGTGTTTAATATTTGATCCCTGGGAGGACAATAATCCTCTTTCTTTCCACAATGCTGCATGGACATGTACCACTCCAAAAGCATACTTTAAATCTGTCCAAATATTTACTTTCTTCTCTTCGCTTAGTTCTAAAGCTCGAATCAAAGCAATAAGTTCTGCTTTCTGAGCTGAGGTGGTACTTGGCAATGCTTCTGCTTCTATAACTGTGGTGTCTGTTGTTACCGCATATCCAGCGTATCGAACTCCTTGCTCTACAAAGCTGTTACCATCTGTATACAGTTCCCAGTCCGGTCGCTCCAATGGTACATCCTTCAAATCTTCACGACTGGAATAACATACTCAATAGCAGCCAGGCAATCATGTTCCAAATGTCCTTCTTCCTGTATGGAACTTAAAAACACAGCTGGATTTGCCAGGTTAGTTGTTTTTAAAATTACATCATCTTGTTAAGTTAATATTACTTGGTACTTCATCATTCTGCTCGGAGATAGCCAGTGTCCCCCCTTTTGTTCTAAAACAGTTTTCACCATGTGTGGGACACAGACTGTTATTGTTTTTCCTAAAGTCAATTTCCGAGCTTCTTGTACGATCATCACTGTTGCAGCCACTGCTCTAAGACAATTTGGCCACCTTTTACTCACAGTGTCCAGTTGTTTGGAGAAGTAGCCGACTGGTCGTTTCCAGCTCCCCATCTTCTGGGTTAACACACCAAGAGCCAGGTGTTGTCTTTCATGAACGAACAGCTGAAAATGTTTAGTTAAATCAGGGAGGCCTAAAGCAGGTGCAGACATTAAAGCATGTTTTAACTCTGTAAAGGCCCTTTGCTGTTTTGGACCCCCCACATAGGAAGAGTTCTTTTGGGCCTTATATAACAGTTTAGCTATTAGACCATAGTCCATGATCCAAAGACGACACCACCCTGCCATTCCCAAGAACGCTCTAAGTTCATGGATATTTTTCGGCTCAGGTATACTACAGATGGTTTCTTTGCGATCTTTTTCCCAATTGTCTCTGCCCTTTTGAAATTTCAAAGCCTAGATATATCACAGTCTGACATGCTATTTGGGCTTTCTTCCTGGATACCTTGTACTCATTTAGTCCCAGAAAATTCAAGACATCAATGGTTACCTGTATGCAGGTAGATCTTTCTTCTGTAGCAATCAATATGTCATCCACATATTGTAGAAGTAAATGTTCAGGCCTTGGTTTGTCCTGTTTCCAGATTTCAAGCTCTTTTGCCAGCTGGTTTCCAAAAATTGTCGGGCTATTTTTAAATCCTTGGGGTAGTCTTGTCCATGTTAGCTGCATCTTTCGCCCAGTTTGTGGATTTTCCCATTCGAAAGCAAACAACTTTCTGCTTTCCTTCTCCAAGGGTATGCAAAAAAAAGCATCTTTTAAATCAAGCACTGTACACCACTGATAAGTCTCTTTTAACGCTGTTAACAATGTATAAGGATTTGCAACCACAGGATATATGTCTTTGACTATTTGGTTCACTGCTCTCAAATCTTGCACTAATCTATATTCTCCCGAGGGTTTTCTAACTGGTAAAATAGGAGTATTATATTCAGATTCACATTCCTCTAAAATTTTATACTTCAAAAATTTGTCAATCAATTTCTTTAACTCCTGCCTAACTTCTGGTTTAATTGGATATTGTTTAATTTTTACTGTTCCTGCATCTTCTTTTAGATCTATTTTTACAGGTGCTGCTAATTTTGATTTACCAGGAATATCTGTTTCCCACACTATAGGGATCACTACAAAATCCACCTCTGGTGGAATTTCCTGCTCTTCCACTTTTTCTTGTATCATTAGGATTTCTCCTGTTTTTGACTCAGGTAACTTCAAAAAGAGTTCTCCTTCCTCAAAAACAATTTGTGCATTTAATTTAGATAACAAATCCCTTCCTAACAAGGGTATCAGACATTCTGGTACATACAAAAATTCATGCATAATTATTTTATTTCCAAATTTCAAATCCAGAGGTTGCAGGAATGGTCTGTTTTCTTCTTTCCCTGTTGCTCCTACTATGTTTGCTGTTTTTGTTCCAATTTTTCCTTTACAAGTATTTAATACCGAAAATGTCGCTCCTGTATCCACTAAAAATTTAACTTCTTTCTCTCCCAGCTTAATTATAACCAGAGGCTTAGCTGGGTTCCCCTCCGGTCCTCTTCATTCATCCAAAACCATCATTCTGGCTACCTTCTTTTGAATATTTCCTCCTGAACACTGCACATTTTTAAGACAATCTTTTCTCCAATGTCCTTCCTTCCGACACAAAACACACTGATTCACTCCTAAGGGGGTGTTAAAATTCCGATTGCTAAAATTCATAAATCCTCTCTGTCCACTGCCACCTCGTCCTCTTCCTCCAATATATATAGAGGCCACCAATGATTACAGTATTCAATCATTTGATTTTTACGTAAATCATCATACAATTCAC
Organism: Aquila chrysaetos chrysaetos; assembly: GCF_900496995.4. Classification (NCBI taxonomy): domain Eukaryota; kingdom Metazoa; phylum Chordata; class Aves; order Accipitriformes; family Accipitridae; genus Aquila; species Aquila chrysaetos. Next base: position 15,088,677 of record NC_044030.1, on the reverse strand, counting down.
CCCAATGTGCCAACAAACATCCCAACGGAGATGTTTTCGGTATCTTTCCATCAGTGGACAAATTTCCCATACTCTTACTCTTAAATAATTTGGCAAATGCCATTATGTTTATACCCAATACCAAATATCTATTAAATATATAACAAATATCAGAAATCAATAATCAATTATCAGATGTTAAATACCAAACCAAATACCAAATGCCAAATATCAAATACAAAGTTTCAAATACCAAATGCATATATCAAACACCAGATATTAAATAAATACAAATAACAATTGTTGCCAGGTAATGGAGTCCACCTACTTGCCTAGGGCACGGACAAAGCCGACTTCCCTAAGCAAGAGTCATAACCAATATCCCCTGGCAAGATTATTAACCAGCAAATATATTCACACTTTATAACTTCCAACTTCAATAAAAAACCAAATCACTACAATCGTTGCCAAAACTCACTTCATGCTCAATTACACATCCCACACTTACAACACTCACAATACTTCCAAATACACAATATTTTTTTTTTTTTTTTTTTTTTTTAAATTTGGGACTCAAACTCAAAATTTCCAAAATGCTTCTGAAGCTGGGACTCTAACCCAGAATCCTCAAAAGTTGTGGGACTCTAACCCACTCTCAAATTGTCCAACCCAGCAATAGCTTTCGCTTATGTCTTACGGGCAGACGCCTAGGCTTCTACTTCCTTCAGGATCCTTTTGTCCAACCTTGCGCAGCTTTTGCCGCGTCTGACAGGCAGACGATACCGGTGGGACTCTAACCCACTCGGGGGGACTCTAACCCCAAACAATACCGGTGGGACTCTAACCCACTATCCTTAATATTTAAAAGAAGTGTCTTACCAAAATCCAGGGGACGTCGCAAAGAGCCTTATGGATCGGGGATCGATGGGTATCCCCGAGAAATCCTCGGTGCCGGCAGGAACCGATCGGGTCCCCGACTCCTCCGGTCTCTCTCAGCGAGGTCCCATCTGGGTCGCCAAAAACTGTTGCCGAAAAGCTCGGAATGAAGAACTTATCAACACCAATTTAGTGTAGATAAGCAGACACTTCTTTATTGACGGCCGGGTGCGCGGGCGAGTCCTCTCACGAACCACGCACACCTGTCACCAAAACAATACACCTTATATTAGGACTTATTGATGCATATTCATTAGATTTCCAAGAAAAGTTATACATATTCATTAGACTTCCGGGAAATCATTAGCATATGTAAATGTCCTTTACGCAGGCGCACTGAAGGTCTCTGGTGGTCCTCAGGAGTCCTCTGGTGGTCTTTCATAGTCTTCCTCACTCGTCTGTTTCTTGACCTCTCAGGTGTCTCCAAGCAACAAACTGGTGTCCATAACGGTTTCCTTAGTTTCTAAAACAGACACTACAAGACTACCAATCTTTGTCAAAACTTCTGTGGTTAAATGATTTTGAACAATACTTATGGTTACACATTATACATTTTCTAAGCTCCTAAGTTCCTAAGGCTACATTTCAAACTTAACACTCCCATAGTTATGCTTCACAATTTTCTACTTTTTAGTCAAATCAAACTCTTTTATAATCAGATTTTAATTTCTTTATCTTGTTATCTAAGTTTTAAATGTTCCTACTAGATGATTTTAGCCAATTTCTCCGGTCTTGGTACGGGGCTATACAGGGGATTTCACAACAGACACTGGTTGGTGGTTAAATATATAAAATACAACATACATATGATTTTGCTAAAATGTTAAAACTAAATATGATTAATTCTAACTAACAACAAATCAATGACAAATCAGTAACACTCTGGTGTCTTCATTTCACAAAAAATTCCCTGAGAAATCTAAAATGGTCCAAATAGTAAACTCCAGAAATCTCTGATAGCTTTAAAACCTGCAATTTCAAGTTCCTTTTTCTGGAAATTAGCAACATATTTAGTATATAACTGATTTAGATGTTAAGGGCTGCAGCTGTAATTTAAGTAGTCTAGAAATAGCTAATAAAGATTTTCCTGCAGGCAGAGGATATTTTCTGCTAGTAAAAATGGTTTCTACCAGTAGAAATTTCTGCACGTCCATTTTCCTATTTTGGTGTAAAAGGGAGGTTGGGGAAACTTGTTAGTACCAAGTGGAATGATGACATAAATGAGAGCTGCTCCTCACTAGTAGGACTGGGACTTCAAGTTGAACTGAGTGGGTGACTACAGATGTGTCACCATTCCAAGCTCTTGTTAGCAGAGAATTGGGGGTATCACCTAGTAGTAGGAATAATCACAGAAACTGTAACAAAAGCAGCTGCAGTGGATCATCAATAATATTATTGTCTAGGTAATAAACTAATCTTTATATTTTAACCTTGATTTGGAAGTAAATTTTTAGGTTAGATGCTATCCATCAAACTGAGATTTGCTTTAATGTGAAGATAAAATTATAAAGCAATTTAAAAGATCAGTTAAGGATGTGAAAGGCATATCTCATGAAGATTAAAAACAGAATTCACTACTAAAGTAAATGTATTTACACCCAGCTGTAGCATCAATTTTCACTTGCTGGGGAGAAACAAACAAAACAATCCTATTTTCGGGTTGGACAGTCAAAATCGTCAAGTAGTCAAGAATATCTTTCTTCTCTTATCCTCACTCAGATCTGGTAAATGTTTTCTTAAAACCATAACATGTATTTCAGCTTTCTGCCCTTAGTGTATAACAAAACTTTTCTTTCAAACATACTGTGTACTTCTCCAGATAATATTTTTCCTATGCTAAGCATTCACACAACTCTTGATGAAAAATACTGAGTTTCCCTCTCACAAATCCTTTAAGATTTACAGTACAGCTTCACAACATAGGACCAAGGAGATTTCCAGGTTAAGAAGCCTTGGTGCATGCTGTTTGCTAATCAGTGTGTTGTACAACACTGTTAAACAACACTATCGCAGGTTGCTAAGCCCAAGGTCTGGAGCTCTGTTCAGATGCTGATTATGTAGTTGTTAAAAGGCAAAGTTGTCATTTCATCCAGCAACAGAATAAAATAATATTTTTGTGTTATCAACAAGAACATGATCTGGTAAAACCAGATCAAATATGAAATTACATTTGCAAAACCTGTTAAATTCTTTGAGCAAAGCTGTATGAATCTATTAACGAAGTGACTTGCTTAAGCAATAAAGTAACAGTGATTCAGACTTAAAAAAGAAGTAGCTTTGATAGCTATTGCTTCTTTTTGATGCTGCTTTACTAACATTCCTGTGAATCTCTGTTCGATGCCTGTAAAGAGCAGCAGTACCTTAAGCTGTAATTATTAGACAAATGCACACTCAGTTAACAAACATGACACCTTGCTACTAAAATAATAGAATTATATGTAACGCCTCACATTAATGTCCTTATTTCTTACATACTGTAGCTTATTTGTAAAGTAAAGTACTTTTGGGTGAAATCTTTGAATTAAACAGGGGATGGGGAGTTGTCATTTTACAGAAGTCTGTGGATTTTCAATAGCACTGAATACTCTTTATTGTCAGTTGCCTGTTGTAACACAAAGGATTTTAGGAAAAAATTCCTACTCAATTACAGCAGCTACCCAACCCTTTTAATCCTTTTACTTCTGACTTCTAATAAATATAAATTATCTTTTACACAGTTGATAGCCACTCTCTTCCTTTCAGCAAAGCCTTGTTTCTTAATCAGGTTTCTAACAGAGCTTATTAGGAATAATGAGATGAAGTAAGCACAGTTACCTTTACTATGCTGCTTAGTATTTGACACCTACCCTTCTCTTCTGCCATTTTCCCCTCATTCCTCACTTCCCACTCATGATCTTCCACTTCTTTTTCCTGACTTCCCTCCTGCCCAAATCTGTTTAGCAGATCCTTTTCTTTATCAAACTCGGAATGAAACTGGCATTTGCACATTCCCTTGGTTTGCTTTTCAAACACTATCTGTGATAGGATTATGGAAATATGAGAGCTGAACTGGCTGAACATCTTTATGTGGATGTGAACAAGATATGCATAAGGTGCAGAATACTCGTTCTTTCCAGAAGGCTCACTTCCCTTAATGAAACTGCCATAGTTCACTGCAGCACAATTATCTTAAAGAAATCTTGTAGCAAAATCAAGCCTTGTACTTTCAAGTAATAACTACTAAAAGATTTAAATAAATGTCAGTGCAACATCTTTAGGTCAAGTAAATTATAGTTGCACTATCTTACCCCATTCCACATACCTATAGCCAAAATATACTCCCAGCCTTGTTGTGGCAGTTCAGAATCTGTAGCCCACAGATATACTCCTTCTTTTACTAATTTATTACACCTGAAAATCAAATTCATTTCTCAGCACGTAGAGCATTTTACAATGATGACATTCTACAAAGTTCCATGTATTCCTCAGTGAGACGCTTAGTCATGCCAAACAGAAGCTTTCTTAAAATTGAAAGATTTGGCCTTAAAAATATTCAAGAAAGAAAAGCAAAAGAAGGAAAAGAAAAAAGAAATCATTTTGGTCTAGTCATACAAAAATGCTATTCTTACCCTCTCCAAATTAGACAAGCTTTTTTTGTGTGCTTACTAGAAATAAACTCCACTTTAGCACTAAAAAGTGTAAATTCTCCAAATATTAATTTTTTTCGCTGAAAGCTACACATAAAGATACTGAAAGCAAACCACCATGTAGCCAGACTTTTCTGATCTTCCTTCTCATCTAATTGTTTTCTATAACTATTCTATTTGTTATAGTTTTATTTTAATTCTGCATCTTCCTCCCAAAACTTAACAATTTTAAAAATAACAAAAGTTTAATTTTCAAAGTCAACTTTTGACATTCTTCTTCAAATTTTCCCCATCAGGAAAAATTCTCATCACAGCAAGGGAGAGCTTGATGGTGACAGGGCTAAATATCCAAAAGGAAGTATATTCATTTTAGTGATAACACCAAATCATATTTCATAACTTAGTATTCAAAGCATGTTACAAGTATTAATTAGCCTTACAGTCCCTCCTGTGATGTTGTTATAATGCTTTTACACAGCAAAACCCAGACAATTAATTAACCCAAAGTCATATAAAACTCCATGCTGGAGCCAACATTGTAATTTCTGAGCACCCTCACTGCTTACCCTGTACTCTTCTTCCATGGTAGCCTCTATTTGACAAATTACTGCATAATTGGAGGGGTACTAAATTTCCAGTCATTTGCTTTTGAATGAGGTCATAAACACCTAAAGCTATATTTTTGCTTTATAGATCTCAAACTCACATTTACTTTTTGATTTAGGAATACAGCAAGTTTCTAAATTCCCTAGAGTTCCCTGTAACATTCCTAAAGGAGGAAGTGACACCAAAAATTGCAGCTGTTAGGCAATTAAATAGGTGCAACAAAGTTTATTATCCTTTTAATTCTATTCCCTTAACTCTGGTTTACTTCTGTCTCCACCCATACCCATCAGCACTTGAAGTAAAAGCCTGCATGATACTAATCAGGATACTCCACATAACCGTGCACAGCTTAGGCATAAAATGTCCAAAAAAAGAAGAACAAGCCCCTGGCTCCGTAACTGACCTCAAAGTTAGTTAAATTAATAACAACACATGATCAAAAAATTAATCAGAGAGGAGTGAGCACGGCAGTGAAAGCCAGTAGGATCTACTGCAGTGTCCAATAAAAGTAATTTTACAGACCTCAGGAAAAGCTGTATCCAAATTCAGCAGCCTGAAATCACATGTATATAGACAGCAAGTGATTTTAATTAGCAAGCTAGTCCCTAGAAATTCATAGTGAGAGCGATACTAATAATGCTTCAAACCTGAGATTTTTTTTCGCTTTTTAACACAACATACACTTTAATGACATAGTTTGTTTTTATTCAAATTTTCACACTAAATGTTGTTAAAAGCCTCTCCCAAACAACATACACCAACTAATAACCAATTTGAAAAAAAAAAGTTATATTAAAATCCAGTTCCACTTTTTGCTATATACTCTTTTTAATGAGCACAGAAATGCATGGCATCTACCATGTGGAGTGAAATCAGTCTCCCCTATCCTCCCCCAAAATCTGTATTTTCTACAGAGTTGTGAAGATTGACAAGTTCTTGACATTTCTGGATCAACCTCACTTCACATAGTCCTGATTTTTGCCTATTGCTGTCTTTATCGGGAGTCTCCTTGCCTTTCTGCATCCTTTACTATGAAATATCAACGTCAGCTTGAATTTTGCCCATGCCATACCGTGGACCTGATCTGATGACAACTTGTAGGAGCCTGATAAGCAGCCCTGTGCTGCCTTGGCCTCCTGAGCCTGCCTGGTGCTACACAGATGCCTTCATGGCAGGTGCCCGGTGGGGGAACAGCTCTGGAGACCTCATTTAGGACCATCATGGGTACGTCAGAGTCTGCCAACAGTCGGAGCTGTGATTTACCTGAGCAGATTTGAAGTCAACTGACACATTGCTTCCAGATGCAGGATTTGCATTCCCACATGTGTGATTGAAAGCTTTAAATTCCATTGTAATGTCTATGCTGTGGCTATCTATCATAATGATTTCTTAGGTATGATAAGATCCTCCAAGAACACCTGCAGAAAGCAGCTTCCTTTCCTGAGATGTTTTGGGGGTTTTTTTTGACTTTTGACTTTTCATTCAATACAAAGCCATACTTCTTGGCTGAAGTTTATAAGGCACTTAAAACCAGGCAGGTTTCCAATATATATTTGTATTGGCTTTGTGTGGCAAGGTTTTGGTAGTGGGGGGGGTTACAGGGGTGGCTTCTGTGAGAAGCTGCTGGAAGCTTCCCCCATGTCTGACAGAGCTCATGCCAGCTGGCTCCAAGACGGACCCACTGCTGGTCAAGGCTGAGCCCATCAGTGATAGTGGTAGCGCCTCTGGGATAATGTATTTAAGAAGGGAGAAAAAAACCTGTGGCAGAACAGCAGCCGGAGAAAGAAGTGAGAATATGTGAGACAAACAACCCTGCAGACCCCCAAGTCAGTGAAGAAGGAGGGGGAGGAGGTGCTCCAGGCACCGGAGCAGAGATTCCCCTGCAGCCTGTGGGGAAGACCATGGTGAGGCAGGCTGTCCCCCTGCAGCCCATGGAGGTCCACGGTGGAGCAGATATCCACCTGCAGCCCGTGGAGGACCCCACGCTAGAGCAGGTGGGTTCCCGAGGGAGGCTGTGACCCCGTGGGAAGCCCGCGCTGGAGCAGGCTTCTGGCAGGACCTGCAGCCCCATGGAGAGAGGAGCCCACACTGGAGCAGGTTTTCTGGCAGGACTTGTGACCCCGTGGGGGACCCACGCTGGAGCAGTGTGCTCCTGAAGGACTGCACACCGTGGAAAGGACCCATGCTGGAGCAGTTTGTGAAGAACTGCAGCCCAGGGGAAGGACCCACGTTGGAGAAGTTCGTGGAGGACTGTCTCCCGTGGGTGGGACCCCACGCTGGAGCAGGGGAAGAGCGTGATGAGTCCTCCCCCTGAGGAGGATGAAGCGGCAGAAGATAACGTGTGATGAACTGACTGTAAACCCCATTCCCCGTCCTCCTGTGCCGCTGGGGGCGTTGGTAGAGAATCCGGGAGTGAAGTTGTGCCCGGGAAGAAGGGAGGGGTGGAGGGAAGGTGTTCTGAGATTTGGTTTTATTTCTCATTACCCTACTCTGGTAGATTTGTAATAAAGTGAGTTAATTTTCCCCAAGCTGAGTCTGTTTTGCCCGTGACAGTACTTGGTGAGTGATCTCTCCTGTCCTTATCTCGACCCACAAGCTCTTTGTTATATTTTCTCTCCCCTGTCCAGCTGAGGAGGGGGAGTGATAGAATGGCTTTGGTGGGCACCTGTTGTCCAGCCAGGGTCAAGCCACCACAATATTCTATGTATTTATTTTTTTATGTGTGCATATATATATTATATGAATGTTTTCAGAATCCTTTCTGCAGTATTCCCTATGTATAATCTTATTGTGAAGGGAAAGTTTATGGCAGCATAGTTAAAACACCTTTACTTTAGGCAAAATATTTAATTCCTCTACAGTCGTCAATGGCAACCACAACTTTTATGTAAAGTCACTCAAAAATATAAACAATTTTCTGTGAAAAATGTTAAACAATTCTTTTTCTTAAATTTTCACTGATATTTTTGTTAGCAACATAAAAAATTGCTTTCTGGTTCTGCTATTTGCTTTCTTCTCACCCACAAACCATATAGATATTGAGGGATATACAGGTAACTTTTTCTTAGAGAACCATATCAGAATCAATGAATATTCTCTAAAGAGCTGTCTTCCTTTAGTCATCTTCCTTTCAAAAAACAATAACAACAAAAATACTTCAGTGATAACTTTTTTCCATCACTTGAGATTTTTCTCTGCTAAAAAGTACTTATTATACTTAAGGAGAAATTTTAGAACAAATGCAACTATTTTTAAAATATTTTTTCTGATAATTAAAACGATATGTTGCTGATTATTAGCATCATGAATATAACATACCAAGGGGGAAAAAACAAAAAAGCCTATTCCCAAATTTCAGAGACTCCAGCAATCAGAGTCAAGGGAAGGGGAAAGGGAAGGGGGAAGTGGAAGTGGAAGGGGGAGAGGAAGGGAAGGGAAGGGAAGGGAAGGGAAGGGAAGGGAAGGGAAGGGAAGGGAAGGGAAGGGAAGGGAAGGGAAGGGAAGGGAAGGGAAGGGAAGGGAAGGGAAGGGAAGGGAAGTGATGTATAGTATACACAGTTACAAACACACAATAAACCACAATGAAATATATCTATGTACATCTACACAAGCACATATAAAGACTTTTGCAGTCTTACAAATCCAATGTCCAAAAAAACATCAGACAACAAAAAATGCTACATCATTATGTTTCACGTCAGCTTTATGAGAGGTTGTTTAACAATACAGTTTTTCACTCATTACTGGGCTCCACACACCTAGATCAAAACTTCTCTCCCAACCAAAGCACAAACCTGGATCTTCTCTCATTCAGGCAGATTGAATAATGCAAAATTTTTGATAAAGAGTAATCTATTTTTACACAGAAAACTAGGTCTTAAAACTGTTTTTCCAGAGAGACAGATGGTCTGTTTGACAGCAGAATTTGTTCAGATCAGGTCTGATAGGACATGAGGTCCTTTCAAAAAATAAAAATAATGCTTTGTGTTTCAACACATACAGGTCTAAGCCTAAAACTGATGGTCATAACAGTAATAAAAAAAAGACCAAAAAAAATTGCAAACGTGGAGAAATAATTTGGTCGCCATCAGATCGTGAGGAGTAGCAGAAAAGTTAAAAAATAAACACAAGTAGAACATAAAAGCAAAACCTATAGTAGTTATATTATTCAAAACAGTGGTTGGAATGCAACAACTGTTATTTCTGATGTTTATATTTATTCACTGCTAAGGCAAGACAAGCATATATATCATCATCAAAGACAACTTCACCACAATTCACCTCATAAAGTCCCTGTTTAATGTTGAAAAAAGCAGTGTCCATTCTAAAAGTAAAGGCAAGATTTTCAGTTGACAAAATGTAAGCAGCTTACTACCATCATCAGCAATATATCAATGAAATACTTACATTGATTTAAATGGGCAAATAAGCATACTCACTGAGCATTAATATTGACAAAGCTTAATAAGCCAAAAGAAGAAGGAAAAATTTTATGGTTTTATATATTTTTTACAAAACATGTAACAGACTTCTGTTTTCTTTAGCTTTTCTTATTTATTCAAGAAGGATCAGATTAAAGGACGAAACTTGTTTAAAAACAATTTTCTGTAGTTTAGTATCTATAGTGTTAAGGATGTTAGGAGCATGGCTGCCTGCTCCAGCAGCTCTGGCCTGGGGCTCCCCCTGCCAAGGACACAGGTTGCAGCTGCTACTTTCCTGGGTGCAGGTTCAACCAGTCTCAAAGCTGCATATGTAGCCCAGAGACAGACAGACACACAGAGGACACTGACATGCCCGGTCACACAAACTGACACAGATGAGTTGCTGCCTTCAGCAATACCCAGATACAAGGCTTACATAAAACAAGCACAGATGGCCATGTCCCCTCCTTCTCCTAGGGTTTCTTGATAAGCCATCAAGTAGCGTGAGTGGGAAGGTTTGTTTCTTATCATTGTCTTAATGATTGTTGTATCTGGTCTGCGTCTCCACCTATTTTGTTTCTGGTTTCTTATTTTTGCCCTTATTTTCCCATTTGCCAGGGTTCCTTATCAGATAACCTCATTGAAATAAACATCCTCAGACTCTCTCACACCATCATCAATGAGTGTGACTGACCAGCAGGCTTGGTTCTTGTCACTGCCTCCTTCATCATTTGTCTGTCAGGGTTGTGTCCCTGTGTGTTCTTGTTTCTGATCTGTATTCCTGTATGTTCTGTTCTTCCTCCTTTTCTTATTATCCCTTGTTGCATTGAAAAAGTCCTTGAGCAGATACCCTTAAAGGAGCAGACACTCTTCTTCCACAAACCCTTACATATGCTCCTTACAAAGTGCACCACAACAAAACTGCTGCAGTAATACCCTGCTACTCCTAACCCAAACTGTGAAATGACTTCTGTAGCTATCATCCTTACCCTCTGCAAAAGGTATCCTGACTCCATGCACTAAGTGACACCACCTCTACCCATTCTGATTTATGTGGACTTTCCATCATAGGCTTTGCAGGCTTACAGCAACTGAAAAGGCAGCTCATATCATTTAAATGCCTCCTCTGCATTAGCAGATGATGATGCACAGGTAGGCCAGGATCAGGCTTATTATATGAAAGTGCGGGTTCAGAATGTTTTCCAAAGTACAAAACTGGTAGTTTTAAAAGGAGTAAAGATTTTTATTATGTTTTCCTATAGTGTGGCCAAACACATAAGGGATTATCCTGCAACAAGATCATTGCTTTTAAACAGCCAGTAACCTAGTGATGGGAATACTCAGAAAAATCTCAGCATTTTGGTCAGAAACAGAAGAGAGAGAATGTTTCTACGAAGCTCCTTGACAGGAATTTCAAAGGAAACAAAGATTTCTGTGAATTTCTCCATCTCAGTTCCATTTTAATCATGTGTTTTGGGAAACAGAAAGGAAAAGAAACCAATTTTGCATTTTACTTTTGTGCAGGAGAGGTGTTTGCACAGAATTTTGGATGAAAATTTCCCAACATCTTTTGAAAATTGCAAAAGTGAGGTACTTCAGCGTGCACTAGAAATTGCAGTCGGGTATGCTTCCTTTCCTACACCAACACACAAAACATACTTCTGTTACTATGTCGCTGTCCTGTTGTTTGCAGCTATCGCTCTTATGTTTTTATTTTTCACCAGTAACAAACCAGCTACAGTTTTCAGCTAGTATACAGTTCTTCACATTAGCTATGTCTATAGGCTGTATTCTGAAGTAGCTTCTCTGTTTTATTAAATACATCCTTCTGTATAAGTACAAAAACTTACGTGAATTCTTACAAAAAAAAGAATGAAAGGTCCATGAAACTGGAAAAATTTGGAACTGAAAAGCTTATCAGGTAGAACAGGATATTCACTGTTCAGAGGAAGAAGCTAGAGGCTCTGTGCAAAAAGGATGACAAATAATGAAGTCCTAATTTAGCCTCTAACTGTCCATCTCCTTCTTTCATTTTCACCCCAGTAGGCAAAGGAGAACTGGCTGAAAATTTGTTCTCAAGCTTCATCTCCCAAATTTTCTCTTATCTTTCCATTAAATAATGAAAAACAAGAACAAAAAAAAAAAAAAAAAAAAAAAAAGGAAACCCTTCTAGACAACCAAAGACACAGAAACACCAAAAGTTATCACAGAAGAACAAAAATGAAAACTGAACATCATGCAAAGCCTACAAAATCACAATTAACAGTAAAGAGAAACAGCCTCCTGGATTTGTTTTATGGTGCCATTTATGAATGTCTCAGACATAAATGCAATGGCCTTTAACTTTCTGCTTCTCTGAGGAATGAAACATATTACTTGGTAGTGCTAGGTTAACAGTTGGCTTCAATGATCTTAAGGGCCTTTTCCAGCCTAAATGATTCTATGATTCTATGATTCTATATACTAATGATCCCATAATGCATAATCTGTCATATCTCATCGCTCATTTAATTCAGATTATTACTTCTTTGAACCTCAGTAGATAAGATAAGGCGATATCATCAACAGCACATCTGATAAGAGTTGTCCATCACAGTCAGATTTTGGAGGGCTGCTTCTCTTGGACTGAAAATAAAATGCTCATAGACTTAGTTTGTGTCCACTCAACCTCTTGCAAGCTAGGAGCATTGAAATTCTTTGGTGATCTTGCTCATCCTTGTTGGTTTAAGTACTTCTATCACAGAATGGTTGAGGTTGGTCACCTTGTCCAGCCCCCCTGCTTAAGCAGTTCCACAAAAAGTTGGTTGCAGGCAGCTTTTGAATACCTTCAGGGATAAAGACCCCAAAAGCTCTCTGGGCATCCTGCACCAATGCTTGATCAGTCTCACAGTAAAAAAGTGTTTCCTGATGTTCAGGAGGAACCTCCTGTGCTTCAGTTTATGATCATTACCTCTTGTCTTCTTGCTGGGCACCAATGGAAAAAGCCTGGATTTGTCTTCTTTTCACCCTCCCTTCAGATACTGCTATACATTGATAAGATTTCCCCCGAGCCTGTTCTTCTTCAGGCTGAATGGTCTGAGCTCTCATAGCCTTTCATCATAGGAGAGATGCTCTAGTCCCTTCATCATCTTCCTGGCCCTTTGTTAGACTCTCTTCAGTATGTTCATGTCTCTCTTGTACTGGGAAGGCCAGAACTGGACACAGTACAACAGGGGTGGCCTCACCAGAGCTGAGTAGAAGGGAGGAATCACCTCCCTCCACATGCTGGCAACTTCCCTCCTAATGCAGCCCAGGATACCTTTAGCTTTCTTTGCAGCAAGGACACTTTGCTGGCTCATGTTCAACTTGGTGTCCACCAGCTCCTTTTCTGCCAAGCTGCTTTCTAGCTGGATAACACCTAGCATATACTGGTGCCTGTGGCTGTTATTTCCCAGGTGCAGGACTTTGCACTTGCCCTTCTTGAACTTCATGAGGTTCCTGTGGGCCCATTTCTCCAGCCTGTCCCTCTGGTTAGTAGCACAACCCTCCGGTGTATCAGCCACTCCTCCCAGTTTCGTGTCATCTACAGACTTGCTGAGGGTACACTCTGCACAATCATCCAAATCATTAGTGAAGATGTTAAACAACATTGGACCCAGTACTGACTCCTAGGGTACACCAGTAGCTGCTGGCCTCCAACGAGACTTTGTTCCTCTCATCACCACCCTTTGGGCCTGGCTATTCTGTTAGTTTTCAGTCAACTTCACTGTCTGCTCATCCAGCCCATATTTCAACAGCTTAAATCCTCTAAGATGACAGACTTCTTAACACCACAACATATCAGCACCTCTTCTCCAAGTCTGCCTACTCTTGCCATACTCAAATGAAAAAATAAAATAAAGTAACCTGCAGCCAACCTCTTAACATTAGAACTTCAAAAGATGGAAGTGGACAGAGTCAAAACAGAAAATCACAGGGGTTATTTTGGAGTACCTTGTATATCAGGTTGATTTTCAGCCTGACTTGAGAGGAAATCCCATATATGAGATTTTACGTAGAGTAACTGGCAGCTAAATTTCCAACCAGAACAATGAATGCAAACAGTACCTTCCAGGCACAGCTTCACATACTGCCACTCCACTCCTTATCTTGGCACAAGCAGGAAATTTGTTAAGCTGTCAAATATCTGCACTATCCTGGAACTCTGCCTTCCTGACTATAAATAAAGCACAGGTGTGCATCTAGGAAAAAACAGAATGTGCCTCTGTTGTATTCTGGCACCAAGTCCAAGGAGCATTATTCCACCTGTAGTAGACATAATATTCAGAATGATGGAATATCATTAGGTTAAAATGACGTTAATATGTGCATCCTGGCCTGACTCCTGCATTGCAATGAAATGTATTCACAAATAGTCCCTGCTGGAATATAACCCATCAGACATTTATACACCTCCTTGAAGTTATGCAGTGGTACAACGAGATGCAACAAAGAAAAAGTACAACAACAGAGATTCTGATAATATATTAGGAATAAAAGCTTGATTGGACGAGGCCTAGGCAGCCAGATAGCTGACACAGCTTTGAGTGAGGGATTGGACTGTGGACATCTAGAAGTCTCTCCCAAGTTAAATTTTTGTTTGATTCTGCCTGATTACATCTCTATTCAGAGTTTATGGCACATTTAGGTTTTTGACATGGTCTTGTTCATTCATACTCCACACGAGAAAAGATTATTAAACAGCTTATCCTGTAATTTACTGGATGACATTTACAATGACAAGTTGTCCAAGAATCTCAGTGGTTGCCATAGGCAGTCACAACTTAGACTGTCTTTCTCCTGTAAATGTTGCTGAGGAGTAGACACATTCACAAATCATAAGGCTGTGTGTGTTACACAAGCAAAACTGAAAAAAGGATGATTGTTCAGGGGCCATAGCCATTACTAATGCCACTGTGACTCTAAACAATTTCTCTTAAATAACCTGTGGTCTTAGTGTTTATTCACCAGCTGGTTTTAGCCCAAAGATTTATTATTATTCCTCTCAAAAGTAACTTCTCTGGTTTACATATAGTTAATCTGCACACAGTAACCTCAGATAAGCAAAGCTATCTTGTGTTCTAAAGTTTAAATAATAAGTACAAACAAAGGCATACTTATGAAACAGATTTCCAATATCATCTGAGGAACTAGGAACATTTTAGATGGGTCATTAAATCACACACAAGGAGAAAGAGGGAGAGGTATAAATATTAAAGCAATAATTTATTATGCAGAACTGTCAAACAAGTATCCTCTCTAAGCAGATTTCTATCAATAATGCAGAGGACATGCTGTATCACCTGCAATAGCCCACCTGGCATTTGCTTTCCCACATGGGTCTTTTTTTATGAGGGTGATTATTCTCTTGACTGTAGGGAATGGAAACTACAGGCAAAACCTATCGCAAATTAAAGCTAACATTATGTAACAAATTAACTAAGACAAGGGGATTTAAAAAACCAAGATGTTATATTTAATTCCATGTAGCAGGGCAAGGATTTTGATCCCTGGCATTTCCCATGTCAAGGGTAATTAAATTAGTTATGCAAGACCTTTACCAGCTTTAGAAAAGAAACCGAGGAAGAGATGCTTCCATGTGGTGATCCTTCTTGTGCCTCTTCAGGCCATCGTTCAGGAGAGGAGAGGGAGAGAAGAGAGAGACATGATTCATGACTGCCATTTGGAAACAAGGTACAACAGCTTCTCCTTCATCTCAGGTACATAATCCAACAATAATTGAGAGGGAACAGGTGATGGGTATCAGCTTTAAAAGGAGAAGCACAAGATACTTTGTCACACTATGAAATCCTACTTCTTATCCTAAATTCCTACTTCTCATCACACCCATGCTCAAATATAAAATTAAAACTGAAATTTATTTCTGTGAAAGTCTGGGAAATGCTGGAGAAATCCTGAAATAAATGCAGAATTGTTTCAACATAGGTTCTGCTAAGACAGTTCTTTCTTGATTATGTCTATATTTCTTCCGTCTGTCAAAAAGTATTCAAATTAATATGCAACTTCATCTATTTAATGACAGCCTTCTGAACGCATGGAGTTGCATCTGAATCACTTTTTAGGTTAATCACATCATGGGTTTTCAGTTTGTAAAAGCACACAGCATTAGTGAATAATAACAGAAAAAAACTATTTGGTGTAATCCTAAAATATAAAAGGAAGAAAAAAAATTCACATAGGGCAGTCAACCCAACATATGTTACAAAAAATCATGCTAGGAGAAATTATATCTGATTGTAAAGAAAGTTTGATTAATCCTCTGTGTTAAATACAGAGGATTAGTTGAGATATTGTGGTTTAACCCCAGGCAGCAACTAAGCACCACGCAGACGCTCACTCACTCCCCCCCCACCCAGTGGGATGGGGGAGAAAATCGGGAAAAGAAGCAAAACCCGTGGGTTGAGATAAGAACGGTTTAACAGAACAGAAAAGAAGAAACTAATAATGATAATGATAACACTAATAAAATGACAACAGCAATAATAAAAGGATTGGAATGTACAAATGATGAGCAGTGCAATTGCTCACCACCCGCCGACCGGCACCCAGCTAGTCCCCGAGCGGCGATCCCCCGCCCCCCCCTTCCCAGTTCCTATACTAGATGGGACGTCCCATGGTATGGAATACCCCGTTGGCCAGTTTGGGTCAGGTGCCCTGGCTGTGTCCTGTGCCAACTTCTTGTGCCCCTCCAGCTTTCTCACTGGCTGGGCATGAGAAGCTGAAAAACCCTGGACTTTAGTCTAAACACTACTTAGCAACAACTGAAAACATCAGTGTTATCAACATTCTTCTCAAAACTGAACTCAAAACATAGCACTGTACCAGCTACTAGGAGGACAGTTAACTCTATCCCAGCTGAAACCAGGACAGATATGCAGTTTGGCAACAGTACAGAAGCCTGAAATTTTGCGAATGGACAGTGTTGAAGTACATCATAGAAACTGCAGTTTCCCCCCTCCTCTGTAGGCTAGTGTCCCTTTTCACATCGTAACACCCATTTAGAAACTTGGTTTCCGGTTTAGTTAAGGAATACCAATTCTATAATGAAAGACACATCATTCTGAAGTATTCACTTCATAGAAGAGAATGGCAACACAAATGTCCCTAAGAATTTTAGTTTTACTGTCCAAGTACAGAAGACAGAGAGAACTTTTTTTTTTTTAAAGTATTTATTTTTTACAGATTTTAAAAGCTCTGGAAAAATCAGAAGCTTTTCACACCAATTACTATAGTGAAAGAAAAATTTGTACAGTAAATGTTTACACCCTGTATACATAGGTTCTGTTTATTTTAAATACACAAGTGAAATGTAGCATGCCAAAAGTCTGACTGCTGAATTACATTCTGGGGGAGAACCCATAATTATGGCCTGCCTTTTTATTAATAGCTACATGTGTAACTGAAAGCAAACCAAAAAAATGGTGAGAGCTATGTATAATGTAGATGATTTTAACTCTCGGTCTCTTTTATTTTTCAGCACTTAACAATGACAGCGCTCCTACACAGTTGTGACTATAACCTTTCAAGAAATTTGTTTAATTACCTACTGTCTACATTAAGTAGAAGTTGTCATTATTTGCAGACTATGACTTCCTTTCAAGGTTATTTTTGGCACATGGAATTAAAGAAGTGTCCAGACACACAAACCGCCTTGGTATTTCACACTGACGTGAATTAATGAACCTTCAACAATGGGAAATTTAATATGTTCAGAGTTGAATGTAAATGCTAAATGGTTGCTTAGTAGAATACTAACACATTTCTTCTCTCCATCCACCTCCCTTCTCCCCTTCTTTTTTACTAGACAATATGGTAATTACCAGTCACTTGAAGAGTTTGGGAAAAATTAGCTGCTGGTTAATGGACCTTTAAGCACCTTAACATGCTCAAATTAGTGATAATATGGTTGTGTTTAGTAATGAGAGTACCCATATGTCCATATACTACAAGCAGTATGTCCATAGCAAGATAGATGTTATTTTATCCCCAAGCAATCTGAAGATGTAATAAGAGGACAAGACACTGAAATAATTTTTTAATTAGGCACTTATGGGAATTTCTTTATAATACTGTGATTTTAAATTATGCAGCATTAGATTGTCCATCCTTTACATTCCTAAGTTTTTACTCATGAAAATGGTCCTATTTCAGCAGTATTTCTCATAGGCCAAAAAAAATTAACAAAAATTAAAAAAATAACCAAAACTTGCTAGCTCAAATATTATTTTCTCCATCAAATACTCCAGTTACAGTAGGAACTTGAATCCCTGTGAGGAAATCTAGCTGTACCATGTAAATTGATGAGCAAATATTTTAGACTAAACGTTTTGAACACCAGATCATTGTCAAATATATGAACGTTACAGTTCAGAAACTGTATTTCTAAACGAACAATATTTAATATTATGGGAAAATATGTTGGCAGTGAGTGTTGATCTTCTTGAGGGTAGGAAGGTCCTACAGAGGGATCTGGACAGGCTGGATCGATGGGCTGAGGCCAATTGTATGAGGTTCAACAAGGCTAAGTGCTGGGTCCTGCACTTGGATCACAACCCCATACAACATTACAGGCTTGGGGAAGAGTGGCTGGAAAGTTGTCTGGTGGTAAAGGACCTGGGGGTGTTGGTCAAATGCCAGCTGAGTATGAGCCAGCAGTGTGCGCAGGTGGCCAAGGCGGCCAACGGCATCCTGGCTTGTATCAGAAATAATGTGGCCAGCAGGACCTGGGAAGTGATTGTTCCCCTGTATTCGGCACTGGTGAGGCCACACCTCGAGTGCTGTGTTCAGTTTTGGGCCCCTCACTACAGGAAAGACATTGAGGTGCTGGAGCGTGTCCAGAGAAGGGCAACCAAGTTGGTGAAGGGTCTAGAGCACAAGTCTTATGAGGAGTGGCTGAAGGAGCTGGGGTTGTTTAGTCTGGAGAAAAGGAGGCTGAGGGGAGACCTTATTGCTCTCTACAATGACCTGAAAGGAGGTTGTAGTGAGGTGGGGCTTGGTCTGTTCTCCCAAGTAGCAAGTGACAGAGCAAGAGGAAATGGCCTCAAGTTGCAGCAGGGGAGGTTTAGATTGGATATTAGGAAAAATTTCTTCACTGAAATGCTTGTTAAGCGTAGGACTGGGCTACCCAGGGAAGTGGTTGGATCACCACCCCGGAGGTATTTAAAAGACCTGTAGGTGTGGCATTTAGGGACATGGTTTAACGGTGGACTTAGTAGAGTTACGTTAAGGGTGGGACTCAATGATCTTAAGGATCTTTTCTAACTTAAATCATTCTGTTCTATGATTCTGTGATATGTAGGGAGAAACAAAAGTAAAATGAGAAGATATTTATTTATGTACTGTAATTTATCAGCTGTCAGCTCCCCAAATTTAAACTGAATTTGTTATTTGATCACAAGAATCAAAACTGTGTCCGGAGGGAAAAATACAGAAACCTCTATTTATTCCTGGGTTTGGGGAGAGCACAGCTTTCCTGCTGTGCTCTAACTCTGATCTCTGTTGAAAGTGGAATATTAAAGTGATGTTACCCTGCCATGCATGTACTATAATGAACTTATTCCTGCCAATAGAGAGTTTTCTCAGGCTTTATTGAAAGTCATGCTCACTTATGCTATCTTTAGATTACTTTGCATATTGTACTTGCACTGTATTTAGTCATTTGATCTGATGAAGTTCAGTGATTTTGGGTTTAATTCCTAAAGCAATATTGTATGCATAAAGAAGCAGAAGTTGCTACGTTTCCGGTCTTTCAAAATCCTATCTATTAACACAAAGCGACCTAACATGCAGATATCTAAAGATGCCATAAACAAAAAGATTAAAAAAAAAAAAAAAAGGAAAGAAAGAAAAAAAAAAGAAAAAAAATGTAGCTGGCCAAATTAATTAAAACCATAAAAATCAGACTCCTTTTAAAAAAGAACTGAGCAAAAGTAGGCAGACAAAATTGCTAGGCACAAAATAAAGCACAGTGCTGGAAATGAGGCAGTCAGAACAGATTTCTGAAGGGGATTAAGGCAGATAAAAGCTAACACAGAAGCACAGATAGAAAAAAGTCTATGAAAATCCATGGAAATTCTTTCAAAGAGAACATGCATAATCGCTTTTCCAGTCTGGAGTAAGTAGGAGAACTCAAGTGAAAAGTATTTCCAGTCAAGCTTTTAAGTTGCTTACATTATATAGTCATATTACTTTTTCCTTTACTTACATAAGAGGAAACTACGAGATCCCAAATTGTTCATTCCTCTAAACCCCTTTTCATCATAACCACCTTACCCACATCTGTCACTTACCACCTTTAGTGTGTTTCCAGTCCAGTTCACAAGAGAAGATAAACACAGGTCACAGAACACACTGATCTCTGTCAGATTAGTCCTTGTTAGAAAAACTGTAAAAGCACAGGAAGAACAAATGCTCTCATTCAAATTTCAAGCTGTGTAGCACTGAGGGTTTCATGAGTGAGAATTCAGTTCCTTCCTCCTGTCCACTTACTTACCTTCCCAAATGCAAACACAACCTACTCGCAAAGGTGAATCCAAACTAGTTTGCAAGGAACAGCAAAAATAAGTGGTACCTACCGATTGTAAAGTGAATTTGTTTAAATCCTTTCTGCTCAAAATTATTCTTGGGAACCCAGTGTTGGCTGCTGCCATTTAAACACCATTCTGAATAGCCACCAGTTGACACATAGTATGTACATGAAGACATTCCTGAAGGTAACACACACAGACTCAACTTTACTCTTGGAGTTTCTTTGAGTTTCACAGCTAAACTAAATCCTTAAAAGATTGGTTAAGCCTTATTTTAAAAGCTCCTAACATAAGCTCTACTTTAGACTACAATTCCTTGAATTCACGAGCTTAAATCAGAATGGACCAGTGGAATACTCTCTTGAAGAAGTTTACGAAATAGTAATTCCATAGTGCAAGACCTCAGAAATCACAAAACTGATTTAAATGTAACTGCAGTTTCTAAGACCTTCAAATTTGTGTGAATCTAGCTATAGCAGACTTTACCCATCACAGTATTCAGTCAATTTACCTCAGTATAGCATCATAAATCTGAGCCTTTTCAACAATGCACATAGCTGACCTTGCTTTTATGTACAGTTTTACTGCTTGCTGTTCTCTATTACATTTTAAAAACTTTTTCTTCAATTCATTTATTTCACTCTGCCGCCCCCCCCCCCCCCATCTTACTTATTTAAGAAAATGGCTACAGGACTCCTTTTAATATCTGCAGAGATAAAATTAATTAATATTCTTACCAATAATTTGATTTGACTTTTTAAGAAGGATTTTATCAACATTTACAATCGGTTTGAAGGCTGTCACCAAAGCTTATATAATAGAAAAAACATTATTTACCTATTAAACCTTTATCCAGTAAGAGGAAAAATAGTGTGGTTGGAAATCGATGTCTGTGTGGTGGATAAAGTAAGAGGAAAGAATGAAAAGGATCCCCAATCCCTATTGGAGTTTATTAAACCATTAAGAAAAACACAAATCTCTCTCTGACACATTAACAATGACTTTAAAGAATCATACTCTCTCACTGTTGTTTAAAGATAATTTCTTAAGAGTTTTAATGGATAGTTCTGCTTAAGCTTTTACTTTGCATTAGAGTTTCAGGATAATCTATAGCGATAAATACTGACTGTACTAGTGTTCTTAGCATAATAGCTTCACAAGTATACCACAGTAAAGATAGCACTAATACTGACAGAAGAGCTTTAGGAATGAGAAACTCCTGTGAAATCTAGAAACAGACCCACATGCAGCCTTTCCACTTTACATCATTGCAAATTTATCTGGATCCTAGGTAATTTTCTCTTCCACTCTCCTAGGTATATGATAAGTTTTGTCAATAAACAAATTAGATACTCATTTTCATTGCTTTCCTTCAAGTAGTCCAATAGCAATTTACTATTTACACATTCAATTGCCCAAAACAGAGGAACATGGGTAATATTTCTTGCATTTTTTCCAAATGGTCTGTCAGCTGCTAATGTATTTCTGCTTTGTCCGTCAGTGTGTTACTTCTGTGTGCTGCAGTTGATTCCTCAAGTCTCTTCTGCTGCAATGATGTGGAAAACCATCTTCTGTGAGTCTGGTGAATGGCAGGCATAGTCAGATGCCTGTATTATGAGCAAACCCATTAACTTTTTCTTCTGAGTAGGACGTGGAGATTAAACCTCTTACAGCTGGTTCATCTATCATGCAGATTGCAAGGTTGAACAAACTGTATGAGTTAGCTTTCAGGTAGCTGCAGTCCTGGAGGCTGCCTAGGGCAGTTAAGAGGTGTATGTGGCCATGTGACAGTGCAATCCCTTGGATGCTGCAGGTGACACCTATTCACCTGCTGGTCTTGTGAAGTCAGAGCTCAGTTCTTGCTTTCTTCACAATTTTTCCCTGTACTTTCTTTTCCATATCTCTCTTTTTTATGTTGTCATTGCACTTTAAATACCTATTTTCTTTACCCTTCATAAAAAAGATAAGCAGTGACACGCCTACCACATTTGTGACAAACTTCCTACTTCAAACCTCTTAAAAGGCTGTGTGACAAGGAAAGCAGCCAGTAATGATGCCTACTAAAATCTGTTGTGCTGAGCTTACTGTCAGGTTTTCTGTGAGAAGGTGAGGTCAGCACTTTCTTTAAAATAAATTAACAGATGACGATGTAAAACACTTCATGGGGCAACTACAAAGCCTGAAATCAAGGTATCAGATGTTTAGATGACAACTGCAATGCTAAATCAACATTGGTCAACCTGAAAGCCTAAGTCGCAAGTTTCTGGTGAACCTGCACCCGCAGGGATTTGAGCCCTGGACTACTGGATCAAATAAAACCTGTAGATGGGTGGGAAACTGCAGGGACCACATTTATTATTTGTTTTTTTCTGCCTTCAGGAAAGCTTTCAGTAATTTGAAAAAGCTTTCTGCCACTTTCAACATTTAGAGGGGCTAAACCTTTGTTCTAAACTCCAAACCAGTGTTAACTTGCAGGTCTCCAGCACCGACTGGTGTGAAGCACAGATGTTGCATAATGTTACATAGTTTTGTAAGGTAAGGCTGGACTTAAGTTGTCTCCCCTCAGGAAGCAGACCAGGATGCAGGTGAGCTACCACTCACCTCTATCAAGACGTCCTTGTGGTCACTAGTCTTACAGGACTTAGACTGAATGTTAACTTTGAATGGTGTGGATAAGGAATTAAATTTCTACCGTCAGTTCCCTTTTAAGCTCCTTAAGCACAAATAAACATGAACTAAACCTCCATCTCTGACATGAAAACATTAACTGACATCCAAGGCCATTCTAAGCCAGTATAATATGTAGGCCATCTAACAGAATGTGATATTCTGAAAACAGACTTGAAAAAACAGAAACACCATCCCAAAGATGGGCTAGACTTTTAAAAACAAAACAAAATAAAGCAGAACAAAGCAAAAATTGGCATTTTTTGCTTTTTCCCATGCTTATCCTAATAGTGCATTCTATTTCACATTTTTCCCAAGAAGAAAAAATTAACCTTATTTTTTTTTAGATTAAATTGAGATAATGCCTAGATAACCATTTTACCAGGGTTTTGTTAAAATTATTGAACATAAGCAGTAGTGCATATGCATTCTAATGGAGAAACTTTACTACAAAAGAACACATGGAACTTTGTGCTTTAGTTTTACTTGTCCTGTGATTGTGTATTCTTTGTCAGTCTTTATAAAAAAAGCCTACCTGAGTCAGTGGTGTGTACACCCATGTCAGTCAATTCAAGCTAAAAAAAGAGGAGCTAGTGTTCTATACCTCGTCGTAGTTCCCTTTTTTGTTGTGTTTTTGAGCACTAACATTCATCTTTCCTATGAAGAGAGGCTAAGAGAGTTGGGGTTCAGCCTGGAGAAGAGAAGGCTACAGGGAGACCTTATTGTGGACTTTCAGTATATAAAGAGGTCTTATAAGAAAGATGAAGAAAGACTTTTTACCAGGGCCTGTAGTGACAGGACAAGGGGCAACAGTTTTAAACTGAAAGAGGGTAGATTTAGATTGGACATAAGGAAGAAATGTTTTGCGATGAGAGTGGTGAGTCACAGGAACAGGTTGCCCAGAGAGGTCCCTTCCAACCCAAACAATTCTATGATTCTGTTCTATGATTCTATGTGTACATATTCAAAACATTTTGTTTTGAGGGGAAACTTTCTTTGCTGTGATGTTATTTTGAGCAAAAGAACTTGGGAAAGAGTAAGTTTTACTCCAGGTGGACTATGGGAAATTTATTTTATAACTTTTCTGATGTAATATTAACATGATGGGCTTTATGTTACTTAAATGGTTCAGTTGTTTCACCAAAACCGCTTTTAACTGCTTCAATGTATAAATTGGGAAAACAGACTCTTATCAATGATGAACTTTTAAACTGTAATCCCCAGTCACACTGTAGCAGAATTGAGGATAACCTTCTAATTTGAGAAGAAAGACATGTCATAAGCATGCAACACCTTCAAGCAGACATACAAAAACTACTTAGCATGCAGCAAATCACCTTAGTTAAAAGCTAAGCTTTACTGGTTTTTCCTCCACAAGTAAGGGTTCATCTGTTTTCAGAAGAAAAATGCACAACAAACAAGGAAAATATCATCTTGCTCTATACACAAATGTGCACATGGAAGCACACACACAGAAGCACACACAGAGAGATCATTGCATGCACCTCAAAACTGAAGTTCTTGTGTTCCTTAAACCTGTATTTCTCAAGAAAATATAAAATTATCAGGCTAAGTATACAATCTTATTATTACACCCTTTGTTACTCTTAACATATTAAAAGAGAGGTAATTATCCTCCTGTACCTCTTCCCTTCTTTTCCTGTTCATCCTTTATAACAAATTAGACAAAGTTACAGATGATGAAAACTATGTCGAACAATGTTGTGTTGTTGTTTTTATCCTTAAAATGAGGAGTGGAAATACTGGTTGATACTCAGATTGGCAGATCTATGTGTAGAATAAGCCCCAAACTCTATAATTTAAAGAGTCAAAACATAGCAGAAAAATACCTTGTCAAGTATGATGCAAAGACCAGTAACATAATTGATAGTGAAATATAGGGTCTGATACACTCAGCATACGGGTACCCAGTTCTTGTAACTTCTCCATCTTCATCCTTCATGTGCCAAGATGAGATAGCAGGGTCCTTGGACTGTCCCCAGTGTAACTTACTACAGTCATAGATGTTCATTTCAGTCAAACTATAAAAGCTGAGTACAAAGGCAGTGGGGAAAAAAAGGATGAGACTATATCTCCACTACACCTTTTTACCTCTTCAAATTCCATCTAGGGTATATTTCCACCAGACCAAAGCTGAGAAAATAAAATCATATACTTAAACTGCACCTCTCAAGAAAGGAAATCAGTAAAGCAATAAGAAATCCAAAGAACAAAGCCGTATAATGTATTGCTTTCATCTATTTGGGTCCTGCATGAACCCACAGCCCTGTGTAGCTCTGAGCAGCCCCATGGGGACACATGCTCTCTGCTTGTGTACAGTGAGACCCCATCCCCGTCCTTCAATGCACCTGAACGGTCATCTGGGTGGACCCTGGCCTGACTCATTACTTTGCTTTGTCTGATGACCATGGGGCTGTTGATGGGACTTGTCACCATTCCCATGCCAGCTATGTTTTCTGTCTCTGGCCCCCACAGCTCCTGGCTTGTCATCTTTCCTGGAGCAGCCCTCCTGGAGTAGCACTGGAGCAGCCTTTTGTTGATCCTTCACAACATCCTGCAGCAAACCCTCCACATTTTTCCACTAATCCTGGATACAAACTGAACGCCACAGGTTTTCCAATATTTGAATAAATTGTTATCTTCCAGAATGCAGCTATATTTGTCAAACCATGTTTCTGATCAATAATGCATATGAGACACTGAAATATTTTATTGTGGTTGTCCTGCAGGATAAAGACATACTCCGGCATAGTATTTGTGTTAAGGAAACACAATTACTGTAAATATGTTGTTACTTAAGCAATGGGCATGATGTGTATTTATAATAGAACTGCATTGTCATATTCAAGTATGTGAAAAAAACCACAGCATCTAGCTCAGTTTGTGTATTGGGTCCAGGTGCCCAGCTGCTGGCAGTGGGGGGCTGCAGGGGTGGCCTCTGTGAGAAGAGGCCAGGGGCTGCCCATGCCAGGCACAGCCAGTTCCAGGCAGTTTCAGTCAGCTCCAAAACAGACCCACTGCTCAGCCAAAGCTGAGCCCATCAGCCATACTGGTGGTGCCTTTACAAAAACATGTTTAAGAAAGTGTAACAAATGGTCCATAGCAGCTGTGGGAGAGAGCAGTGAGAACACCTGAGAGAAACACACTCTGTCAGAGAAGGAAAGGAAGGAGGTGCTCCAGGTGCCAGAGCAGAGGTTCCCCTTCAGCCCCTGGAGAAGACCGTGGTGACCTAGGTTGTCCCCCATCTATGTCTTTGTTTGTCACTACCCTACCCTATTTTTTAATTGGCAATAAATTAAACCAATTTTCCCCAAGTTGAATCTGTTTTGCCTTTGATGGTAATTGGTGAATGATCTTCCTTGTCCTTATCTCAGCCCACAAGAATTTTCATCTTATTTTCTCCCCCATCTTGCTGAGGAGTAGTGAGAGAGTAGTTTGATGGGCACCTGGCAGGCAGCCAAGGTGAACCCACTATAGCTTGGGTATAAGTAGACCAAAGTAAGAACATCTGCCTAAGGAGAAAAGGAAGGTTTTTTTCTGATAAACTGTTCTGCTGTTATTGCACATAAGTGTTTGTTTTCCCCCAGTGAATGTAACAAATGAAAGATTAAAAATTATGGGTGATAACCAATGGAGTTGGTGAATTTCTGTGACCTATGTTTGCTTCAGATTTGTGCAATTTTAATGTTGCACTGTCAGCCAAATATGAGTATTTCTTTTTCATTAATGTGGTTGGTGAATACGGTTTTCTGATTCATCAACCTTTGATTTCAGTAATTAACTGTTTTCTAAAATAGGGTTTTTTTGTTTTTAAGCCTCCCCCCTCAAGGTTTCAAAATTCTCAGTGTGCCTGATTATTTTGACTGCATGCCTCTAAGTACCTTTTCTCAAGTATACATGCTGGAAACTATTAATAATTAAAAAAAAAAATCCAAGAAAGCAAACAGAAAAACATGTGGTAATTGCTTTCATTCTGTCAGTATCGCTATAATAAATAATTCCTGCTCACTTTATAAATGAAACAAACAAAACCTGAGAATTTCTATGGGTTTGGAAATGTGCTTTTTCAAAAATGCAGGACACATTTTTTATTTTTTTTCCCATAGAAACAAGTGAAGCCAAGAGGTAGTTAGTATCTCTGAAAAGTGCATGAGTGTTAACATACTGGATCAAAGAAGGTGCTGTTTAGTCTGCACCCCATTGCTGCTGATAACAATTAGTGAATGAGGAGGGAAGTATATCACACTTTTCCCAGCAACAATGAGTTTTGGGACTTTCTGACTCGGAGGCTGTATCTGGACTGTTATCTATAATAGCAGTCAGGAGATCTATTCTCCAAGAATTTGTCTAATTACTTTCTGAATGTGTTTACATTCCTTGCCCCTGCAGTACCTGCAACAAAGTCTTCCATTGCCTCCATAGATGCTGGTGTTGGAAGGAGAGGAAAATTTCTGTAGGTTTGGTCAACGTTTGCTGTCTTGTAATGGTTTTGAGTTCTTCCTTCTTCTGCTGTGAGAAATAGTGAATAAACCTACCTTCCTTGTCCTTTCCACACAGTTTATTCTGTCAACCTTTGTTTTTATCTGTTAACTGGCTTTCTAAGCTGAAGAATCACAGGTCACTGAGAATTTTTTCATGCAGAAGCAGTTCCACCTTTATGATCATCTTTTTTTCTCATAACATGAAGCATGAACATACATTGGGGTGTCAGGAACTGAGTTACCCAGTTACCCTGCTAATATTTAGCCAAATACTTTCACTTATGTAAAGGAATATATCTGCTTTATCAGTGTAACTGCAAATCAAGAGGGACTAAAGATCTGTATTTGTGTTTTTTTATTCTGGATATTTTAATTACTTTCCTCCTTCTGAGTGAAAGAAAACCTATTTTAATGTTTTGGTACAGTTTTGTCCAAAACTCTTGTTCAGAGGAATTAAAAAGAAAAAGAAGAGAGTGGGGGAAAAGAGGGGGGGGGGGGGTGTTATGAGTCTGACTGAAACACTTCAAATGAGTTTGAAGTCTTAATTTACTAAATAAACCTTTAAGTGCACAAGGCTACATGCAATTACCAAGTTAAGGTTAAAACTGTAGACCCTACTGCTGTTTGCACTATGATGCTAAGTGCAGATGTCCTGTCCTCTGCAGTCACTGTTCCAACTAACACCCTGCTCTGTTGATTATTTTCCTCTCCTGTTATAAAAGAGATTCAGAGTACTAGTCATCTCCTGCTTTCCAACCTCTTTCTCATTAAGATAAGATAAAATGTAAACCAGAATAACCAAGAAGGTACTTATATGATTAAGATGTGACAATTTCATTGTGTTTGCAACTTTCCATCTGCTTATGTAAGTCACATACCTGCTTCTACTAATTATATACCTCACCAACCCCTGCAGAAGAGGAATAAAATTGATGTACAACTTTTTCATAGTAGGAGTGTATAAACTAGAGCAGGAGCTGCCTGCCCCACGGGTGTGCAGCTGCTTGCCCATGTACTACACATGCCCTCCTGCTGGAGCACCGCAGTGGATCCCACCATGACTCTCCTGAAGTGGTGATGCCCAGGAGCCTGCCCCTTTGCCAAATTTGGCAGCTGTCCAAAGTTAGCCATGAGGGATGACTGTGCAATTCTGTTTCTTTAGGAAAGTGGATTATAAATGATGGCATAAGCTCCTTTCCCCTTCCCTAGAAGAAACAGCAAATAGCAGAGGAGCCTCTATGTGCTCCCTGCTGCACAGTCTTTTTTTCAGACTGACAGAAAAAAATATACTCTACCCATGTAGGACTCCCAGGTTTCTTTAATACTGTTTTGTTTCCTTGAAACCAATGTCACCACCCACAGGCTGATAGTTTCAGAGTCCCAGCTCTAAACTCCATGACAGTCTGAGTGGGTAGTGTTGAAGAGGTTAAGGGTTTTGTGGAAAGAAGTGGGGGCAGCCTGGACGTATTTCAAGAAGATATTGCTAAATCCTCCACTGTCATGTGCCCACAGACAAAATGCTGAATTAGAGTAGAGAAGATGTTAAGGGACAGAAACTGAAGGGACAAGCACAAATGTCAAGACTCATTTAAAAGCAGACACTGTCATAGTGTAAGACAGAAGTTTAAAGAAAGGAAGACATGAAGTAAAAAATGTGCAAAAAAGTCAGGAGAGAAAGCAAGGGAAGTGTTCAAGAGGTGTTGCGTGTTTGCATAGGAAGGATTGACAGGTGGCAAGGCTGCCTTGCCTACTAGACCATTAGGAGGTGGTACATAACCAAAGAGCAAAGGAAAAGGAGGTTTTGCAGGTCATGTAAGGTGCCTTTTAAATCTATGTTGCTAATTTCTTCCACTACTCCATAATCATTCATTCCTATCTATCCTTTGTCAGCTGAAACTGTAACTTTTACCCTTTTTGTTTGTTACAGCTTACCTGTCCCTGTGGATATTTTTGTGCCCACAGAACTGAGCCCACCTGAAAACACTGAAAAGCCACCCGTGGTAGCTCAGGCTGCTGTCTACAGCAATGAGGAATTATACAGCCCTGTCCTAATCCTAGCTAAATTACTAGCAGCTTTGTCAGTTTATGAAGTAATATGTGTTCACATTGAGTAATATGGAGTATATGCTTGCTCACAAATGATCCCTGAGTTTACTGTAAATGACAAAATAGTTCTCAGTCACAATATTGATGTGAATTTTCATTTAGTTCTTAGCCTTAATCCCTACAGTGTTCTGATGACACAACGTTAGAACATCAGAAATACATGCTTTCTTATTACTTATGCCAATTAAAAGTGATTTTTTTAGAGAATAAATTGAAATTGTATGTCTTATGGGTTATTTTTCAGAGTGCTTTTTGCTTTGTGTATGTATCCTGTATTTTTTCAACTGGCTATGTATTTACAAACTATTTGATGGAAATTACAAGTAAAATAAATAAAAATTTGATAAGAGTCAAAAGTTCAACAAGGATTGGAAGAAGTAGAGTCAAAGCAGTAATTTCCCACTAATAGAAAATTGTAATAAAACAGAAAAATACAGGTTCATTAAATGGAAGTTTTTATGGTGCAAAAGAGTATAACTTGAGAAGAAATTACATCAAGACAGCCTACTGTGCATTTAGATTTTGTGGTTTCTACTGGAGCACTGATATTCTAATTTGTTCTTATTGTATATGTCAAAGTATGTTCAATTAGATTTTTAAAGGCTCCAGTAGAACCTCATTTTATTGGTGAATAAAAAATGCAGAACAATCTAAATCCTTTTGTGAAATGTAAAATTTATTTTACAGTAACAGGAAGAAGATTCTCAGTCTCTTGTGAGATAGGTCTTTAGATCTCCAAGCAGGTCTGTAATTCTATTTACTCACTTAAATGTCCTGTCCACTGAAACATACCTCTCTAAAGATCAATGCAAGGAGAACAGTTGTATTTTACTCACAAAATGTAAAAATGCATGCAATCTTATGTATTCACATGGGGGTGCCCAGTTTTAGATATTTTGACAACTGGTATTTCTAAGCACCTGATTTTTCAGAACTCTTTTTTTTTGTCATCACCATATGACGTTAATGCTTGAGTGCTATGAATATTAAACAAAAACCTCTTTATTTGGAGGGACAATTTCCTGGAAAAGGTCACTGAAGAAAAAAGCCACTGAAAAAAAAAGGATTAACTTTGAAAATGTTAAAGAAAAGGCATGTGAGAAATAAGGGGAAAATACAAGCAACTAGAATTAGGATAATAAATCCTCATTGTAAGTACTTGATTATTCTATCTTATTGACCAGATAACTATTCTAAAGGCAGCTGTTACAATAGCAGAAGAATATTCTTTATTTAGAATAAATTAAAACAGGATCTCTTTTAACACTTCATATCAGAAAATTCAAACCAAGATTCATTTTCAGGTATTTCTGTTGGATTGGATATAGAAAGCACGGGAGGGCAATGCTATGGATTCTAGATTCTGCACATTCTCTTGCAAAATATGTTGTCATTGAGCAAGGTGTTTTAAAATTTATTTCTTATTTATCTTTTAAGAAACAGATAAGTGTTTTGCCTAAGGATGGCCTTATTGGATGCTAGTATTTAGAGTAATGCATAGTCTCTGCTAACTCGTTACATTCTGTCACACAGAGTAATCCTTTGCTGCTAAAGGGAGTTGTGCCATATAACAGAATGAAGAAAGACACAAAACTGCATGACCATAAGTAAGTGTCCTTCCTCTCCACCAGCAAGAGGTCACTATTCTTCATGTTTGACACCTGAATTATTTTTCTTGAGATTCTGCCTGATATAGTTTTTTTCTCATGACTTCCCATGGATGACAACCAACTATAGTTATGATGTATTATTTTGTGATCTGTAATATATGGACAGTATATGCTGGCTGGCAAATTAAGAAACAGCATAACCTGGACCCATTCAATTATACTTTTGAGAGCTCACTGGGAGGTAAGGCACATGTGGGAGAATGAACATTTGTACCCTGCTTTGGTGTGCTGATGGAAGTAAACATAGCCATTCCACTTAGCAAGGAAAACGAGCCCACTCCATGACTTTTCAAATAAATTATTTGAATGAGACTCTGTGTTGACAGAAAGCAGAGTCAAAGAATAACTGAACCATTCAGTTCTGTCAGGTCCTTGGATATTTTGCTATTCAGCCCCAGAAGCCTTACTCTGCTGTTATTAAGAATTCAGAAATACCTCTGATAGCAGTTGTTGAAATTCTCACTATGTTGGGGAAAGGAGTAGGAGTGATCTCATTTAAATAAAACCTTGGCTGTTCTTGAAATTTTAAGGTACTTTCAGTTGAAATCTTCCTCTTCATTTCCATGCTATAAAGCTTTATTGAGCCTTTATAAATCCATTATTATTTCAATTGTTCTTTAGATTTCTGAATCACTGTTTCATATTAATCCAATTCTCGTTCTTCTTCTAATGTTAACAATGAGCTAGGAACCTCAAGAACAGAAATTGCTTCCTCACCCAAGCTTGCAAAATAAAAAAAGAAAACTTAAGCAAACTTAAATAAGGGCTATCACACATGTACCAAATATATGTCAAAACTGAAACTTCATCTGAACTTCAAAGCCTTTTTAATGTCATACTGGTAACATTCAGACAAATGGTTGAATATAACAAGAAGGAATTTTAATTTGATTCAGAATGCATGAAAAAGATGGAGATCTAGGGAAATTTCAAAAGCAACAGAGAGCTATAAACAGAGTTCACAGTTCTGGTAAAAACAGGGCTTCTTTATTTTTAAGTCTTATGATTTTTAAGGTTCTGTGACATCCTTCCCCCTGACTCCAGAAGTGGAGGAGTTAATGCTCATCTGACTGTAGTGTGTTAGGACAGATGTCTGACTAGATCTTTCAGTCATTTTTTGCAGTAACCTTGGAAATGATCAGGAATACTCTCAGGCTTCTGATCCTTCTGATGAAAAGCATGGTAGTTAGGGAGATACCTTTTTTATTTTTTTTAAATTTGTTCTCTGTCCCCCAGAATTACCAACATAGAACTGCATGATAGGAATTGTTACTGACTTACCATGAACTACAGAATCCTTACATCTACCAGCAAATTATCACTTGCAATCCCAAAGAGTCCAAATAAATATAAGATTTGTTCAGATAAATTTTCCTGTATTTCAGAATCATGTATAGTTTTGCAAATGAATATACCCTACCTTACTTGTCAGTATTAAAGGAATGTGTTGCATAAGTAAGCCAGGTTAGAATTTTATCCCTAGTTTGTGAACAAGCCACTTTTTTTAATTACTTAAAAGCCTCAGTAGAAGCTGAACTTCTTATTCTGTAATTTACTTTCAATGATAGATGATGCTAAGGATTCAAAGAAAAAAACAAATCCTAAATTGTTCTGCTTATTTTCTCAAATTTTTTTCCTTGTGCAGCTTTTTTTATTTTCCTATTGACTATGTAAGGCTTTCATCAAAAAAGAAATTTGACTCAGGCCATCTACTTCAAAGAGAATCTTAAAAATGAGTATCAAAAGGTCTGATTGATCTGTTTTCAAGTTACTGTATTTTTTACGTCCTTCTGTAGACTATATAGCTTTATGCGGTACCTAGACAAGGTGAAGCATGAAGACAGAACTCCAATAACGATAGATATTTTCCACTGTGTATTAATTTCTCTCTCTGTGAGGTGGTGTTTTTTCCAGTTTGAATGACCTCGCCCAACAGCTTATTCTGTCAAAGACTCTGCCTTGCCAAATCTAGGATTTGGTTCAGAGAAACTGAGATATAATCAGATTTTAATTCTGTATCAAATCGAACAGCATCAACTGTCATTAAGGTATCATAAAACTCATTGCATTATTTTTCATACACAGAAACTTGAGGAGTGTAATAGTGAAGGAGTGTTGTTTGCTTTCAGGCAGGTGCAGGTATAATTTCATTTTCTGTATCCTCTAAAATCACAATGCCAGCTACAATTTTTCCTTACAAAGTCTTTCTGATTTTCTAATAAGAAATATAGTAGTTTCATAACAAAATGTCATCATATTTTTGGATGCATGTCATCTACAGCCAGGTGCATCTACAAATGACTGGGGAAGATAAAAATTTCCGTGACAGATCAGGTTAGCATTTCATCTACTGCAGCATCCCTTCTTAAACTAAAGAGAAATGCGAAAGAACTCCACAGGACAAGAGAGAGAGTCTGTCCTGTGTATCACTTCTCCTTTTTTTTAGGAATAAAAGTATTTTAGGGTGTCTTTACCAACTGTATAGATATCCACATTTCATGCAACTTCATGAATGTCTGGGCAGAGGCTGTGAATGTTCCAGACTATGTTAATCCCCTTTGAACTTCTATGTTGTTGGGCACTGACCACTTCATTTTCAGAGAGTTTTCTATTATTGTGTAAAATGGCTTTGTAAGTCATGTCTCTAGCTTCACAGTGAAAAAGTTTTTTCTTTTTTTTCACATTATCCTGTTTGGCAGTTGTAAATACTTCATGAAGTTTTGGTGACACTAGTCATTTGTTCTACTTCTTATGCCTATCTAAATAAGTAACATCTTAAGGTGAAAGTTTTGATGACAGGAGGTGAAAACCTAACACTTAAAATGACAAATATTTTACTTTTCACCTGTAAATGTCTAACATGATTTCACAAGATTTGCTAACAAACTATTGAAAGGAATTATACATCACTGTATGTGCTTTTCACGCCATGTGTCATAGCTCCATTTACTTATATGCTTATAATCTTTGCTTACTTCAAGAATAGTTTCACTGGAGTTTTGCATGGGTTAATAGTCAACCCTACCAAAGCCTTTCAAGCTTTAGATATAAAACTATATAACATGTCGGTAATTAGTTAACTAAGTAACTTAAACAGGCTGAATGATATAG
The DNA here is from genome assembly GCF_900496995.4 of Aquila chrysaetos chrysaetos. NCBI lineage: Eukaryota > Metazoa > Chordata > Aves > Accipitriformes > Accipitridae > Aquila > Aquila chrysaetos. The sequence continues at coordinate 15,054,488 of NC_044030.1, read as the reverse complement.
TTAGGGAGTTGCTGAATCCTGCAGCCCAGAAGAAGTGAGGCTGCTACAGCTCCATCCCCCAGATCCAGCCAGCAGAGAGGCTGAGATATGTTCCCAGTAGGCAGACCTATACAGTACACATAAGCATGTACACATGTATGCATATACACATATACACAAATAAACATATACACACCGCATTTCACAGTGTGTCTCCTACCCAGGAGGGCGGGGGATGGAGCTTTCCGTTGAGTGAGGGTTCCTCCACTTGCTGTGGTGCCTCTGAGCTCCTCTGTGGATGTTGAGGTGGGCCTTTATCACATACTCTAACAGATATAAATCCATTAAGTAAATCAATTTTTACTAATAAAAACTGCTAAGATAAAGAACTTTTTTTCACTGAAGTATGTCTACTCTGACAAATTTTAAAGTTCTGATTTTTAAAGATGCTCATAGTAAAACATATAAATAAGTGTTTTGTCAGAGAACAGATTTCTGTATCTCTTCTTGCTCCCCTTTTACTGTATATGTCTGGCCAGATCAGCTATTGTTTGAGTCGTTTCAAACACCTGAAATAAGAAATCTCAGCTAAAAGGAGAAATGCTATAGACATTTATTTGGGCTTATGAACATCCCTACTGTCTGTCTTCCCATCAAGCTTAGATGAAAGCCAAAACCATTTCATTCTGAAAAGCAGGAATGATAGTATTTTGTCTTAATTTTGTTTTCCCACATATCAGTCCCAGTTTCTCCAAACTGTTTGCTTCCTAAGCAGTGAGCTCTTTCATCATAATTTCTTTAAAACAGGAGGCAGCAGTCATAGGAACTCAAAGCTTGGGAAAGAGCAGATATCTTGTGGATATTCCAGAGAGGCTTTCAGTATGATTTCCTAATTCAATAAGAAAGGCACACAATGAGATGAACTGAAGGGGGGACAGGTCTCCTTGCCAAGCAGTCAAGTTGATGATGCATTTATATCCAGTTTTTACTGATTTTTGGTTTTATTCTTAATTCTAACAGATGGGATTCATCCAAAATTTTGAACTGATACAGCTACTGAATAGACCAACTAAGAGCAAGTAAAAAGTATTAACTATCTTGCGTTCTATTTAAGGCAATTTCCACTGAAGGCAGTGCTGCAGGCCAAATATTTTTAGCCACTAGTAAAGGAGTTAAAAGACTGTTTATATTTTTCAAATGTGTTAATCATTTGTACACTACACAGAATGAAAAAATAATTTCCCACCAGAAGTACTTAGTGAACATGTGAAGTTATTAATCTTATTTCTCATATTGACAGTTATCCTATTCTTTTTAAAGTTATACAAGACATGCATTGTGCTCACTGTAAATGAGGTCCTTGTTCACAGGCACTCAGGGCACGTACTGATACAAATCTTAGACTTCAGGCAGGCTCCTCATGCCTGATGGTATGCCAGAGAGCTCTGCTGGTTGTTGTTTGCCACCAGAATGCCCTGTTACATATAGAGTCTTGTTACCAGCTCTTTACCCCATGCCATGCTGTGCCTATGATGGCAGGCCTTATAGCTCTTTTATCATCTTAGATGTTATCTTAGTTGCCAACTCTTCCTTCTCTTCCCCATATTCTCTTTCTACCTTCCCATCTGGAGGAGGGATTAAAAAACATCAGAAAAATCCAGATAGCCTTTGAGCTAACCAGACACCCCTAGTCTTGTCCAGCTATTGGCCAACTTGTGGCTCTGCAGCAAAAATACATAATTTTCTTTCCTCCTCCTTCCTCAGTTTTTGGGGTTATTTGCCCGTATCTGGCTTTAAACTGCTTTTTTATGAATCATCCTTTTGAAGATATTTTGACAAAATCTTCTGCAACTTATTAAATTAACCTTGCTAGATTCTTAACCACTTTCTTCCAAAGCATCGTTTAATGGGGAATAGAGAGATTAGATTGTGTAATAATGTTCTTCCCCTGTTGTCCTCTTGTAGTACCTCTTCCAAGACACAGCTTACTGTTGAAAAAATAGTGTTCTTGTTAGCTAGCTCACATTTTTACCTTTTTATCAATTCTAAATCAGTAGTCCTACACTGAGCTGTGAAGTACCATGCTCTGAATTGTGCTGTCATTCAAGTTAAATATAAAATCTGAATATTCATACCATACTAAAAATCTTTTATATTCTTTGCAAAGAGCTTAGGCTCCTAATTCTAGGTAAATTCCAAATTTTTTTGCCTGTATTTTATTTCACTGTGTTTCTCTGGGTGGTAATTTTGATTACATCTACCAGGTCACTACACTGTTGAGCAACTGCTGTGTTTGTCCTATACTTGGTGTTGTAGGTGGGTTCTACTTCATTAAACAAATAGTGTAGGGAAAAAAGTATCAATGCTAAGTAATTTAAATTTTATTTAACAAAGTAATTTTCTGTGAACTCATCAAAGCTTACAGAAATGAAGTGGAAGAGCCTAATTTTATCCTGAGTGTCATTACTGAGGAGCAGGATGAGGCTCTGCTGGCATGGTACTGATACAGTAAGAATAACTGTACGAATGTTACAGGTTTTAAACATGTTTAAAATTACAAAAAATTCCTGAGTCAGACAGAATTGATAAAAGAACCTTCCCTTCTGTTTTTGCAGTGTTCTCAGAATAGATAAGCCTTTAAATAATTTATTCTGGAGATGACAGTTTTGAAGGGAATACAAAGACGTCTGCTGCCAATGTTGTCACACTGTGTTCAGATCAGCTTGCTGAGATAGTACACGTGCTTCCCCTCTCCAGAGATGCTGAAATAGAACATATTCTTCCTCTAAACTGTCACAGCTAAATAGCCATGTGTGATTTCATTTACAGTGGTGACTTCTTAATGCATTGTTCTCTACATAGTACATTAAATTCTCCTCTTTGCCAATGTCAACAGGAATTTAATGCATGCACCAGGGGAAAAATGTCTAAAGCTATCTTTTGTACCTGTACATACCTGTTTCCCAAGTCACCTATGTTAAAAATGTGATATTGCACATTGAATTACACTCTCTTCTCTTTACATGCTTTTCCATTTGACCCCCTTACAAGTAGTATTAGACTCTGATGTCTAGGGTAATAAATCTGTACCACCATATCTGTGGGATTAGATTTGGTTTTAAATAATATAAATATGAATAAAATTCTATTGAAATCACAAAATGTGTTCCACTTAGTTGGGATTCCAGAACATACTATAAGTATAAATATATATATATATGGATAGACAAGTACATTCACATGTGATACTTAAAGAGATAAACACATTACATAATCTCTTTCAAAAATGTATATTCAGTAGTTGCACACAAATTTTGAGGGACTGGCAAATCCTTATTGTGTCTTTCATACTGAGCCAGGACAGATTAAATATCACTTATAAGTACTGAAACATATGTTTTTCCTCCAACCCAGTTGATTCTCCAACTGTGTGTCCACATGGGTATTTTTCTGGAATTCACATTGTATAAAGCATTAATAAGTGCTACAGGTGGAAAACAGTCACTGAGAAGGAATTTTAGTTGCACTGTTTGCTACAGACTAGGTTAGGTGTCTTTATGGCTAAATTCAGAGCCATAGTGTGACATTTTGGTATTTGTGATACTTCCAGGATCTTTTTCTCTCTTAAACAGGCTCCCCTTGCTCACACAGCAGCTGTAGCTAGCATGACTATGGCACATTTGACTTTGGGTCCCTATGAAAAGGAAGTTTGTCCTTCCTATGTTCCACTCATCTTGCACTAGCTGCAGCCACATTAAAGTGTATTTATGAAATTAAGACAAAGAGAGATGACATACTTTAAGACTAAAATCACATTTACATTTTAACTTCATGCTTTTCTTCTGCACATTTTCTCTGCTAAAGGTAAACCTAGTTATGCACAATAATCTATGCATTTCACAGGTTGTAGTTATAGCTGGGTCTTTAGGTTCCTGTTTGTCCTTGTATTTCATGTATCTGCCATATTGTGCTTTTCAGTGTTTTATGCAGATTTGATACATGCTTGTATGTTTAAAAATCTTCCCAGATTAGGTGCAAAACTGTGACTGAGCTTTCTGTTCTGCTCTGATCTTCTGCAGAAGTACCTGCTCACAGAAACTTCTCTTCTGCTTGAGGTCTTTGATCCTTTTTTAGAGCTCCAAATATATAGAAGGTCCAGAAAACTCAACATGCTCTATTCATCTTTTGAGTAACACTTGTGTACTGCATTTATTTGTAGAAACAGCAAAGATTAGCATTCGGTAGGAGATGGCACTCTAACTGACTGAGATAAACACAAAAACTGAGGTGTTTTAGGTCTGTTCAAAAAGTGTATTACAGATGTGTGATAGCAAGCTATTGGTGTGGCAGAAAGATCATTCATGAAAAAATATTTTCATCAGTAATTAAATATGAAGTAATGTACTTCTCAAAAAGTATTTATTAGTAGAGAAAGTAAAAGAAAAGCTGAGTACAAACCATCTTTTTTTAATATGCTGTAGATATAAACTTGTTCTTGTTTGAGTCATGAGAGCTCTATTTCTTAATACTAAGTGTACTGTGTATTTGTGTCATTACAGTATTTTTGAGGTTTACTTTTGAATGGATGCAATCAAACAGGCACTTCTCTAGTACTTCAAATGTATTTGATCAAGCAGAATTTTTAATAAAATATTAACAATAATTAATTAATAGATGATATATTATTTTTAAAAAGCCTTTTTATACCCACTTTTACAGGTATTAAAAATGCAGATTTATGTGGCTTCTATCTTAATAGCTCAATAAAATGAAAATTACTGCCCTTGCTTTTATTGTGTTCCAAGTCCACATTTCCAATTTTTGTATTTTGAGTCTATTTTGTATAATTCTGTTATAAAACTATATCCTTACTCTGTTTTGAATTGTAACCTTAGACAATGATTAAAGAGGAAGTAATGCCTATGTAATAAATGCATTTCCTAAAGCTAAAGGCTTGTGTTGTGGTATGGAGCAAAATAAAAAATAGAGATTGTGCCACACAAGAATTCGAAGAGAATATATACTTAATGTTTCTGGTAGTTCAAAGCCCAGACATGGAGAAATTAGTAAAATAGACAAAATGTGAATCTCGTTCTTCAGTACTCTTGACTGAGTGATTCAGTTCCCCTGTCGGTACTTTCAGGGATCATTTAGGTTACTAGCAAGTTTGGGAGTCGTGGCAGAAAGAAAGTTCTGAAGCTTGATTCCTGAGGTGCACATCAGGATGCATTTAACTAACTCGTTAGCAATGTAGCCATGTGTGCATATGTCTGGCATCGGTGTTTTGTTAGCCACCATGTTTGTGTTTGAAGGCAGGTGCTCTCCCCCATGTGTCCCACAGCCCACTTATTAGATGCAGAGGACTGCCTGAGTGTGCTGGGGCTCCCTCCCCCAGGGGCATCTCGAGGCTTCCCCCTAGAGATAACCAGGGTGCCTGTGGGCAGGTAAGCATCCTGGCTGTACTCTGTCTCGGAGGAAGGTTCACTTCTACCACATCTCAGGAACACTACTGGGCTTCCCAGATTAGTATGTTCACTGTGCTTCAATAAGTTTACAAGTAGTAAATTAAGAAAGAAAGAAAAAAAAAAAGGTCACTCTCCCCTACTGCCCATCAAGAATGTATGAATTACTCTTTTCTCATTCTGTTGTTCTGATTGTGTCAAAGGAATATAAATTATAAAAAATAAATGGGTAGCTTAAATACCAAGCAGCCAGGAACTACTCCTAGCTTTTACACAACTTGAGATCCTGGAAAATGGAAAAGTGGGTAGGAATTAGATCAGTGAAGAATTAAAGGAAAGAGAAGTATTGCCAACCAACATTTTTTGGAAGGCAGTTCTTGTCAGAAGTTGTCAAGTTCTTGTCCATTAAAATTTCCTGTTATTGTATATGTAAATATGGATTTGGTTTATAATTGGGTATATATAACATATCTGGCTTTTTTACAAAGCTTTTAATTTAGTGCTGGCTGATGGCCTATTTTTAGAAAGGAGCACCAATTAAAGCAGATGTAAAGTGGATTAAGAGCTGGCTGACAAATCTCAAAATAGCCAATATAGAACTGTTGCTGTCTAAGAGGAACAACTGGGATGGCTGGTGCTTTTCAGTTTGGAGAGAAGAAGGTCAGCAGGGCTGAGATTTGATCAATAGCTGCAGGATCATGAAGATTAAGGTGAACACAGAACTGTTTATCTATCAAACCTCACAGTACTAGAACTAGGGGTAAGTTAATAGGATAACTGTATAAAACAGATAAAAGAAAATGCTTTTTTATACAATGAAAAAGAACTTCTTGAAACTGTTGCCAGTAGAGGCTGTTGAAAAAGAAAGTATCAGCAGGTTCACAAAAGAATTAGGCAAATTCTTGCCCTGTGAATTTACAGACAGGGTGAATGGGCAGGGATATGCCCCTTTACCTTTCCTATTCTTGTGAATATGAGTGGAACTGACCCACCAGTGCACTCTCCATCTCCCACTCCTGAGAGATTGGTGATGTGTTACACGTCCCACTTACCTAACACAGCAGCAGATTTGGAATTTTCTATCAGTAAATGTTTCTAGAGTGATTTAATAGGTATCAGTTCTAGTTCTTCTGGTTAATGGATTTAATCCAATTTTGCTGATTTTCTTTTTTTTTTTCTTTTAAATAGAATGACTTCTTTTTAAAATTTGCTTTAAATTATTAGGGGTTTTTTTTCCTTATTGGCATAAACGTAATAACTGGGTAAGTTTACATTGCTCTTTCATCTTGGATTAAAATGACATTAATACTGATTTTAAAATAGTTATGTTTTTTTAACAATATAATAAAGCTGCAATAGTAAATGTGGTAAAGGAAAGAAGTGGTGCCTGACCCCCATAATTTGCTGTACTTCACTGATCAATTCATATGTTAGGTAAGTGCAAATTTGATTGAATTTTGGAAAAAAAGATATTGAAGATTGATTTAACAATGAGCCAGATGCATCACAATATTGTAGAGCAGTGTGAAAGAGCAAAGTTGAAGGTACATAATTCACATAAAAGAATCAGAGATGCAGATAAATGCAGGAAAGAAATACAAAATGATCTTTGTTCCTCAACTTATGTAGCAATTCAGCTACATTTTGGAGGCATAACATGAGTGTAGGTGTGAAAGTCGTACCTTCAATTGCTATTACTTATTTTATGGTGATGATGCAAAACACTCCCCAGAAAATGTTTTAATTTTGCCTGACCTGTGCCTGAGCTGTCTCTATATCTGTATTTTGTACCCATGGTAAAACTGACCAGTCTGTTTGGACGTGTGGGAAATTCTGGAAAAAAAGTTTGGAATTTTCCTGAAACTACTTGTATTAACTACAAGAACACTTAATGAGATGATTCAAGTGAAAGTTGAAGTTCTTTTAGTTTTTTTTTAAATGGGATGAATGTGATATGGAAGGTATTCTTCTCCTTTGAAAAAAAAGGATTTTTTTTTTTCCCTAACACATTTATATATTTCTTTTTAAAGAACGAAAACACTCTGCCTGCTTTATTCCTTCTTGTGCTTATACATCCAAATGTCAGTTCATCCCACGTGGAAAACATCAGTATTTATTTCAAAAAAACCTTGTTTTTAATAATGGAGCTGTAGGATAGAGGTATGTGGGTCAGCAAACAGAAAAATATCAGGGATCAAAGTCTCTTTCATGAAATTTCACTGAATTTATTGAAGATACAGCAGTGAAGGACTGAAACATGCATCTTCATGGACATAGTGTTTTAATAGGATCCTTCTGACTAAGAATTTTATTGATCAAGCATCACTGATAACTGGTTTATATTTTACTCTTTCTCTTTTCAAGAGTTCAACAGTCATCATATTTTGAATAAAGAAACATAAAGGACCTCTGAAATGACTAATAAAATATTAAATTATTTAGATGTCCATTATAGCTAATAGCTAATACTTTTCTCATTTGTTCTGCTCTGCAGACATTTAATACAGACTTATGCCATGCAACCTGCAACCTGCAAGGGGCAAATACTTTTAAATTATACTGCATTCTGCTCCAGAAGTATTAATGTGTTATTAATGTTAAAGAGATGGTTCATGCACAAACATGATTCTTAAGTCACTGAGATTTGTGTATGAATATATATATATATACACACGCTATGTTTAGAAACATAGCAAAATTAATTATGACAGTAATCTAACTAGATGGGCCCTAAAACAGCAGTAGTCCTATTTAAGAATTCTCATGTGTGAAATTGTGATGTTTGCTCAAAGTCAGGTAGGAACAGAAATTAGGTGCATCTCAGGTACCTTCTCTTTGTTGGAAAAACACTGACTTGTCTCTGTCAAAGGGATTTTCTTCCCATAACATCATTTTGCAATACCAAACCCATGGCTAATTTCCTGTAGCTTGGTGAATAATACATTCCAGCCTGCGTGGCCTGAACTTATCTGAGTCAGATTCTTTACAGGGACTTTTGCATATCTGTTCAAATTTCATACATTTATGAAGACAGATAGCTGTAAACTCATCAGTGTCATCCAGACTTACCTTGGTCCTAACACTAAAGAAGTTTAACAGTAAAGCGAAGCAGCCTGGTCAAGCTTTTAGATACAGATTACAACAAAAGGTTTACAAGTAAACAATTTCAAAATGTGATGCCTAAATTAAACTTATCAGCAGTCTATCTTTTTCTCACTGTTTGCGCTCCTTTTTCTAGAATTCCCAAGACACATCCAAATTTACAGCTAGAATTTTAGAATTTGCAGCAAGACTTCTCTTTTGTATGTTACCTACTGTACTTCCATTTTCTTAAAACAGATTAGGAGGAGTTCCCCTGAAATTCCCACACTGATATGACCGAATAGTATTTTCTTGGACATTAGATATAGTTCAAAAGAGGAATAAGAAATGCGTGGCTCTAGTCTTAAATCACGTTGTGCCAGTCCTGAAGCTCTATCCTTAAACATTATAGTTCCTACCCATTGTTTGGCTACTGGCTAAATGTCTCAACTCAACCTGGGTTATCCAGAATCCATAAACTCAGCAGAACTTACTATTTTGCCAATGTTAGTTACTACACAGGATAAATAAGTTGATTATATTTTGTAAAGCTCATGAATTTTGCAATAGCACCTTTCTGAAGAGACCACATGCAATGCTTTTGGACATAAACATATCAGTGAACTCAACATACCAAAAAAATACCCCCAACACCATGAACTGTCTGATTTTTTGAGTTTTATCACATCAGTTCCTTCTTCGTATGACAAAATACCTTGTCTTCTCTCCTGAGGACAAAAGCTCTTTCAATGACATTACCCCCCCAAAATTGAAAAGAATTCCAAAGAACTGCTAGCAAAGTAACATGTCACAGGAGAGAAAACAGGTTGAAATATCAAAATCCCTTTTGCCCCGCCTGTAATAATCAAGCACGCAAAGCAACTCATGCCCCATTCAGAATCACTGTAGTTCCTACATAGAGGATAGTTGGTGATTATGATTTTGATACAATCCTTTGTGGCAGTACATTAGTTGTGCATCCATAACATCCTTGTGTATATGTATTTCACTTTCTTCACGTGGCATGTGAGGAGTATGCATGATCATCTGTGTGAAGTCCTCTGTGTGGGACCATTTGGCCAAGGAAGTAGTAACATCTTCTATTGGCACCAGATCTACAGTAGGTCCATATCTTCCTATTTGTTGACTGAGAAAATGACAGTATGGATCATCTGAAAAAGAAAGGCTTATTGCAGAAGACATGTAAACGGGAAAAATACTGGGAAAGATCTGCATATTTGTTGCAAAAGGGACATAATTTGCTGGCACAAATTACGTATTTTCTTTGTCCTGCTATGTTGCTTCCAGAAGAGACACAGTTTTACAAATACACATATCAATGTCACATCCTTCTTTGTTTAATTCTGCATAGGACAGTTCCCATTGCTATAAAATAGAGAAAAATTAATTTATTAAGGGACATAGCACTATGTGAAAAGGAAAAAAAATGCAGAAAGATAGGGTGATTGTGGAATTTCTTCAATTTATGTCTCTCAGAAGAGTTAAAGTTTAGGAAACTGTGAAGATAAAAGGGAATGAATCCTAGAAATGGCCACTGGCTTACATCTACCCTCTAGTTGCAGAAGTCTTTGAAACCTCCAGACTCTTTTCTTTCCCATAGTTCCCTATCTTGCAAACCCCATATGTCTTTAATATTGCAAAATTCAGTGCTAGTGGGGAACATTCTTGACTCCTTTCAATTGTAAAACATCAAAGGGGAAAGAGAAATAATACATGGAAAGGTAGATTAATGTCAAAAGGAGCACTTCCACTGAATACCATAGATTTTAGTGTAAGTCTCTTGTTAGAACAGAAACACTGGGGGGAAAAATGGGGTTATCTTGGGGAAAACATTACTTAATATACCTTAAGACAAAGAATGAAATTAATGAAAATAATCTGAAATATACTTTTATGCAACAGAAAATAAGTATCCTTGAGTGACACAAAATGAAGCTGAATAGCACCTTAGTCATCAGTTTGCAGTGAGATGGTTTTCCCAAATATGCAAATGTTGGCTGCACACATCACAAAAAGCATAATATAAATCTGGAAACAGGTGAAATGCTATATGACTTGATTTCTGGATTTACAGTTCATTTCTGCGTTCCTTATTGTCAGAAAACTGTTGACTGGAGGGCCTTAGGAGAGGATGAACAAAGGTGGGATGGGGGGGCCTGGAGAGTCGGGTCTTCAAGGTGTATACTTTGGCAAGAAGATTAAAAAGTAACAAAGTCTATATATAGCTGAAACATGTAAATATTAGGCAAGGAAAGGAATTTTTATCTTCCTGAGTCACCTGTTAAATAGTGTAATGAAGAGAAAGAGAAGGTTTACCTAAAAAGAAAGAACCAACAAAAGGGTAAGACAGAAACTTCAAACAGTTGAGTCATTTTTTACTGTACAACTGTTCAGCTGCTATTAAATATATACAAAAGAAAGCAAATGCATGTAAGTGAGGATTAGTAAGGATTGGAGTTGTATCTTTTCTATGTAATTCTGCTCTTTCAAATGACATTGTCATATTAAGACAAAAATTTGCATAAATACCCTAGTTAAGACGACATTAAGACCTACAGTTAAAAGAATGTGAAAATCTTTTCTTTTACTCATTGGTAGTTTTATTTTCTGTCCATATCTCAATTTTTCCTTTTGATTTTTTTTAAGGAAAAGTATTCACTTGTTTTGGTAGTATAGAATACTGTGTCAGAGACTTTAATAGAGGAATTGTTATCTCAAGCTGTTTGTCTCAAAGATTGTTAGGTGTGAGAGACTGGACTGTCATCTCAAGCCATTCATCTCAAGGATTGTTTGATGTAATCTCGAGCCATTTGTCTCTGGGATGGCCTGTTTAAGCAGGACATTCCTTTGTCCATAAGGACAATTATCAGGCCACTGAGGCATCCAGGGGAGGAGACAGGCCAGAGCTGACCAAACATGCAGGGATGTGGAGGCTACCATTCTCACGGAAACTATAGACTTTGAGATAAGATAGTGGCTTCTGTTGTTAATCACGCGAAGGTCGTGTGATAGACAAAACCTGCAGCGCGTGAACACTGCATGAACAGTATGTACGTGCATGCATCATTGAAATATGCCCTATAAAAAAATGTGGAGACAAGCCGTGGTGTGCACCCACCAATGAAGAATTGAAGACTGAGGATCAATGGGACACCGCTGGATCCATGGTGGTGACTATCCTTGCAACTCTAACCCAACTGCTTGCTTGATTTCTGCCTTTTCTTCCATTCTATCCTATTGCTACCATTTTCTACTTTTGATACTTTTGATAATAAAAACTCTTTTGGGTATATGGCATTTGACCTCGTTTGTGTCTTAATCTCGCTCTTGGGATCATACCGAAACCTTCCCTGACATTGGATTGGGACAGTATCTAATGCCGTTTACTGTAAATTTTTTTACTACTCTGCTCAATATTATTCCTAAACCATTATCTAGGTACTTTGTGTTTAAACATGTGTAGCAGCATATTGAAATGTGGGAGTGCAGAATTTCTTTCAGAATATGAGGCACTGTTTTCCCTCACTGTCTCTCTCAGTGGTTGTACACTTTAATGACTCCATTGACTTTTGCAACATTTCTTTTGCTACCTACCTGTGAATGGAGAGGGTAAGATTATAGGTGGTTGTAGGAACATAGATGGTTCTTTGAGAGACCATCAGCAGTGTTCATGTCTTCTACTGGAGACAAAATTCTCTGTGAAGGTCTCTTGGTTTTTTTTCAGCCTTCCCACATCATTTCTGGTTACTGAAGTATCCAGATGCGTTCCAATGTGATCCAGATTGTTTTTTACATTCTTGGCCTAGTGAGAAGAACTTTTTTTTTCTCTTGTATTTGTCCTTTGTGACTGTGGTTTGTGCCACCTTCATGCCAAACTTTGGTAGTTGTTACAGCCTTGTAGAGCCGAAAACTCTATTTGGATCAATGGGCAAATATAGCTTGAACTGACAAGGCGATAAGGGTAGACCTGAGTGCTGTGGTAACTCTTCTGGCTCCCTGTCCTGCCCTGGGTCACCTCAGAGTCACAAGTCTAGTGCTTCAGGTTGTCAGGAACCTCATGAAGAGCTATTTCACAGGCTGCCACATTTTCTGAAACAAAACAAAATGTGACATTTCACTGACCTTTTAATTAGAACCAGAATATTATTGGTAGCAGGTGCTAAGCTGTGATATCGTTACTTCAAATTAATCCAAATCCAAATCAAAACAGATTTTTGGAGTTTGTAGAAGCCATATTACTTTAGGAAAGTTTTCTCCTAGCTATGAAAAATGTAATGTTATCAGGCAGAATTCCCTGTGGGGAAAAAAGACACCCTTAAAATTTATCACATTTTAAATAGTAGAATGGAAGAGTTAATGAGGAAAAAAAGCTGATTCTTTTGGCTGGAAGCTGACATATTGAAAATAAATCCAGCATGACTGTGTGGCAATTTATGAATGCATAAATGCATGGGTCTGAAAAGTGTTCATCTTCTTGTCTTCAGATTGTGTTCCCTGGTCAGAATTTTTCTCTCTATTTTTTTCCTCAAAAGATTTTGGGCAAGAATATTTCTCTTGTTAATGTTCTCATGTGAAATACTTTAATCTTTTTACTACAGTATTTTACTTCGTGGCTGTCTTTGCTCAACTGTTGATTTTGTGTTACTACGTAATGATTTTATTTGTCCATCTCCCCACACCCTGAAGTATGCATTAGGCTGGTACATCCTGTAAAGACTATGGAAGGACCCAATAATTTTGTAAAGCTTTCTGGAATGATGAAGTTTTCAGTTTGTGAAGAAGAAACTGGCCTTTTTGTTGTAAATGCAGGCTTTTCACATCCCCACACTGAGCTACCACATGCTTTTTGCCGTGCTTTATTACATTCAGCCTGTATTGTAGATGTGGGTGGCAGGGAAAAGTTGTCAGTAGAACAGTATTAATATTACTGTATTTAAATACAAAATTAATTAAGCACCCATCTATGGATTTAATGGATTTAATGCAATTAACATTTTAATTAATCAAGAAAATAAGTTTCTTTTGTGTGGTGTACAACTTCCTTGAGTTTTTGTAATAAGTGACAAGAAAAACAAATGCAAAGGAACACAGTACTACCCTAGAAAATAATACAAAAAGATAAGATCAGGTAGAATTTACATAGCATCATAGAATCATGGAATTGTTTAGGTTTAGACCTTTAAGATCATCGAGTCCAACAGTCAACCCAACACCACCATGACTACTAAACCATGTCCTGAAGTGCCATGTCTACACCTTTTTTGAACACCTCGAGGGATGGTGACTCCACCACTTCCCTGGGAAGTGCATTGCAGCCTTCAAAGAGTATCACAGTGAGTGTATGTTTTTCTTCCAAAGGCCCACTGTTAAGCTTATTCAGGTTAATAACAAAACCAAAATCAGGCTAATGAATGTTAATTTCTTGTCCTGTTAATAGAGAGAGCTACACTGGCATTTTATGACCAATGTTTTTCAAGAATACTGCTGTATGCATAACAAAGCACAGATTTCTTGCATCATAATTTAACTTTGGTGACAAATAAATGGATATTTTAGTTTTAGTGCTTCTCTATTTGGTGAATTTTCATTAGGATAACCAAGCAGCACTAGCGAACCTAATGCTTTGTGCGTGAAAGTCTGAATAAGAAGCTACCCCATCTTTCAAAAAACTGAGAATTCACTTTTTGTCATCTCAATTAGATGCCATTGTAGCAGTAATTATACAACATTTTATGTAGAAAAATTACTATAGAGAATTTTCTATCCAGACCTGAAACTTCTGTTTTTCATTTCTTAATGAAATTATTCCCTCCTGATTTGGACTCAGGACCTTTAGCTTTTCTCACAGTTTCTAATGAAGAAGTTTGGGGAGGAGAGTAGGGGAACAACCCAACTCTAATACATCAGAGTTTATTAGATCCAAAGATGGCAGGGGACAGAGAAAAAGGCAGTCTCAACAAGGTAGATATAAAAGATGTTTGCTTGGCAGACCTGTAATTGATAGAATATCTTGAGATTTAGAAAATGAAGCAAGGGAACAGTGGATGAAAATGTCAAAGAAATATTGGTAAAATTGCTACTAAATGCTTTGATGCTTTTTAGCTTTACTTTTGAAATACTTCAGCTTTTGCTTTGGTCACACAGTCCTCCTTGTACTATTTTACCATGTCTATTGGGTTATTTATGTTTAGCTATGTCCAACTTTATTTTTTGTCTCAAAGGAATATACTGGCTTTATATAAGCAACATATCACCCTGGATGGTCAACTAGAGAGAGACTTAAAAGTTTATATTGTTGTGTTAGTTCTGTTTAGTATGGTTTTCCGTCTTTTGCCTCCTGGGGGCAGTGTGTGCACATGGGGTGAGTTAAGCACAACTCTACCCGTTTAGGCTGCAAGTATTGACCCCCATCTGTACTGATTTGTTTCTCCCATACACCAAAAAGTAGCACCCTTATTCAGAAAGTTCATGAAATGATAGAAAATAAGGATACAGCCTTCTTTTTATAAATAAATAATTTTAAATGATAAAACCACATATGAGTATTAAGAAACTAAACAAAATAATCCTTATTTAAATTTTTCTCCATGCATTTTAATACATACATTCACCTATTATTCATAAGTACTTTTTGAATATTTCACCGGCATCACACAAAATTCTGAAAAAGTGTCTTGATGAACTGAAAGGTTCAAAAGTGTCTTGAAAATGCTCAGTGTTATGGCTGAGAAATGTGGGGCAAGTAAATCTGGTACTAGCCTATGCTTTACAATAAAACCAGAATTTTATAGTGGCAATGAAGAACTGCCTTGTGCAATTTGAACAAGATTTTGTACCTTGGATGTTCACATCTCACCAAAGAGAATATCTGTTTATTTTGGTGATGATTGTCTTAAAGATTCATTGTTCGCACACCACAAATATTAAATCATTTTAACTTCGTCATAAACTTGCTTTGTGATATTTTGAAAATTAAAGTCCAGCCTGTTGACTGGCAGAATCAAGATATCCCAACCCGGTAGGTTGTTTTAGCAAGGTCACTGTGTTTTCAGCCATATTTTGATGGCTGAAACACCTTAACAGCAAACAGTGTGAGACAGGTTCAGCTCTGCAATAAACTGCATAGGCTCTTGCTTTTGAGAGAAGAGAGAGGGAATGTTTACTATTAACAACAGGAGAAAAAGCTTTGATCAAACGCACAATATAAGAGCACAGCACTAAGTTTGCCTGTGACATGGTCTAGCTGATGTTTGAATCAATCTTGAAATTGCTTTTCATAGATGGAAATAGGAATGGAGAGCTTAAATTTGTTTGATATTAACAAAATCTATGTTCATATGCTTCTTTGCTATAATGCAATTTCTTATGTCCTTACAGCAACTTTGAAGGTTCTTATTAATTTAAAAAAAAAAAAAAAAGGCAGAATAAAGTATTGTTTGCTTAGCCTTGTTTATCTGGTATAGATGACATTATGAAAACCCTGTCAAAAAATATGTTATGCATATTTACCTTGTAAGTAGAAGTGGAAGTCACTGCGAAGCAGAACCAGACAGTGCAGCAGGTAAAACACAGACTCCATAGAACTCCTTTTTGCGTATGCTTTTTTAAGTCTAAATTTTCGTCAGTGACCTGCAGATTGCTTAGAAGGAAGAAAATCCTTCTGTCTTATTATTTTGTTTAAAAACTGATTTGAAAGCTCTCACTGTCTAGCATGTGTCCATAAGAGTAATGTTATATAAGCTTAATACTGTAAGGAAGAAATATTGCACAATACCTCTTTCAGAAATGTTTATATATTTATTTATCCACCAGTTTCCCCCTAGAAGCCTCAAATGAATACTCTAGCTGCAAAATTTAACAATAAAAATGTGTCTACACTTTTGTGTACACAGATGTACAGATAAAATGCAGTTTGTAAATATATGTGGATGCACAATGTCGTGGTTTAACCCCAGCTGGCAACTAAGCACCATGCAGCCACTCACTCACTCCTCACTGGTAGGATGGAGGAGAGAATCGGAAGAGGAAAAGGAAGAAAACTCATGGGTTGAGATAAAGACAGTTTAATAGGTAAAAAAACAGCCACGCATGCAAAGCAAAACAAAGAATTAACTCACCACTTCCCATCGGCAGCCAGGTGTTCAGCCATCTCCAGGAAAGCAGGGCTCCATCACGCCTAATGGTTACTTGGAAAGACAAATGCCATCACTCCAAATGCTCCTCCCTTCCTCCTTCTTCCCCCAGCTTTATATGCTGAGCATGATGTCATATGGTCTGGAATATTCCTTTGGTCAGTTGGGGTCAGCTGTCCCATCTGTGTTCCCTCCTGTCATTGTTTAACCCCAGCCAGCAACTAAACACCACGCAGCCGCTCACTCACTCCCTCCCACCCAGTGGGATGGGGGAGAAAATTGAGAAAAGAAGTAAAACTCGTGGGTTGAGATAAGAACAGTTTAATAGAACAGAAAAGAAGAAAGTAATAATGATAATGATAACACTAATAAATTGACAACAGTAATAATGAAAGGATTGGAATGTACAAATGATGCGCAGTGCAATTGCTCACCACCCGCCGACCGACACCCAGCTAGTCCCCGAGCAGCGATTCCCCACCCCACTACCCAGTTCCTATACTAGATGGGACGTCCCATGATATGGAATACCCCGTTGGCCAGTTTGGGTCAGCTGCCAACTTCTTGTGCCCCTCCAGCTTTCTCGCTGGCTGGGCATGAGAAGCTGAAAAATCCTTGACTTTAGTCTAAACGCTACTAGCAACAACTGAAAACATCAGTGTTATCAACATTCTTCGCATACTGAACTCAAAACACGGCACTGTACCAGCTACCAGGAAGACAGCTAACACTATCCCAGCTGAAACCAGGACACCTCCCAACTTCTTGTGCACCCCCAGCCTACTCGCTGGTGGGGTGGGGTGAGAAGCAGAAAAGGCCTGGACTCTGTGTAATCACTGCTCAGCAGTAATGAAAACATCCCTGTATTGTCAACACTGTTTTCAGCACAAATCCAAAACACAGCCCCATAATGGCTACTATGAAGAAAAGCAACTCTATCCCAGCAAAAACCAGCACACACATCCACATGCATAAAAGTGTACATCTGTATCACGTATACATATATAGAAATATTTAATGCCTAATACCACCTTTTTCATGCTTTAACAAGTAAAAAACTAAACAAAAATTCAAAACCAATTGTAGAAGATGCACAAATTAGGCTTACTCTTTGATTTGCATAGAAGGACATGGATTGAAATGAATGATGTTCTGGCTATTTATCTCAGAAACTGTCAAAAAATGTTCATTTGAAAAGAATAAACTTTTCATGATATACTAAGTATCTGTGAAATATTAGAGAAAGAATTCTGACCACCTATACAGTGCAATTGTGCATTTTCATTCGTTTAGTTAGAGTTTTCAGTCTATTAGCTATAAAGCACCATTTGTATCCAATTAGATGCCTGAGAGCTATTTGAGACATGTTTTCTTGTGTTTGTGTGTGCCTACTGTAATTTACTATGGATTTGAAAAATGAACATTAAGTTTGCCCTTCAATTACCTTCTCTCAAGAGTATTGCTACTTTCCAAAGCCTCATGGGTCAACAGTGTAGCTGCTGTCATTTTGGTAGCCAGAAGGCCCATATAATTGGATAGTGATGAACACCATAGTGCATTATGAAGAAGTTAATCTTTGAGATTGTTTTAAAATTGAGATTTAATTTCACTCTCTTGTGTCATGATAAGTTAAAATTTTAAGTGTCATATCTAAATTTACTGGGAAATGCCTGCTATTGGAGTTCAGGGTGGCTGACCAGTATTGGTAGGCTGAATTGTTGGTAGACTTTTAGACTAACTGTTTTGAAAGGTAATCTTTTTGTCTGTGTAGTTTTCTGTAACAAAATTAGAAAGAAAAAAAAAAAGAGGAAAAAAGAGAAATCTCTTTTGTATATGACCTATTAATTTTATTATATCAGAATTCTTTCAATCTCATTTAAATTTAGTATCCAGGTCCCAAAGGAGAAGAAGTAAGCATATTTGCTTTTTACCTGTTTCTTCAGGAATACAGTGCTTTTCCAGATTATTCAGAATGAATTGGTTATAGAAGTTTGATCTAAATCTCCCTGGGTCCTCAGCAGTAATATTTTTATGTGTTTTATCATACAGATTTTATCACTTTAATATGAAAATGGGTCATTCTCCACTAACCCACTGCCAAAGCATGACATTTTTGCTACCACTGTTACCTCTGTAGTGCACTTAAATTTGATTTATGAGAACATTTTATAGTATGTTTGTCCTTAGGAGGCTCCAAGCAATGAGATAAAGAATACTAATGTGAATTGTTTAAAACAAAACAAAACAAAACAAAACAACCCCCCAAAACCCAAATACTTGGATGCCAATTGCCTACAGATGTAACTTCAACAACAAAAATCAGAATTTAACAAGAAGGAGGAAAGAGAACTTTTTGTTCTGAGATGTTCTTAAAACTGCTGAAAGAAATAGAGGGAAGAGATAAGGAATGAAGTGTCTCCCTTAAGAACCTCAGTGCTTTAAATACAAGATGAAACAAAATGTGTGATAAACACCAAAAATAGTGTCAAGGAGGTTTTTGATTAACTTCTTGAGTACTGGCCTTCACCCGGACATGCTCAAATCTGTGCTTTTACTGCTGGCCTTTTCCCAAATGAGGCTGTCAGAAAAGAAGGCTGTCTACTGAATATTCTACACACCTGTATTTCCTCAACTCACTAATGGTTTTAGATAGCTCAGGTTTTGACTGTTGAACTAGGGATAGCTGTGAAAGTGAATTAACAGCTGGGAAAAACAAATTTCATGGCTTCGTCTGAGCATTGATCCCTTTAATATCAAGGTTATTTAGATATGTCCCACTTTGTGTAGAAGGAAGCCACCTGTTCAAAATGTCTGTCATTTGTGAAGTTCTAGGTTATTTTGGGGGTGTACCAAAAGTTCTCTTTCATTTACTTTAGGGTGTATATCTTCAAAAGTAATCTATTTGAAAGTGGACAGGCAGGTCTTCAGATTGATCCTTCCATCTTCAAATGCCTTTAAACATGTGAGTTATGATGTCTGAATGGTTTTATCTATCTCCTTTGGAAGGCAAAGCATTTCAGAAATTTAGACAGTAAAGAATAACTGGAATTTTCAGTAGAAACGTGGAAGCTAAAGGCTGTGCTCAACTGAGAGGTTTTCTTTCTCTTTTGCTTGTTATAGTGTGACTTAGTATTCATAAAGGAT
Organism: Aquila chrysaetos chrysaetos; assembly: GCF_900496995.4. NCBI lineage: Eukaryota > Metazoa > Chordata > Aves > Accipitriformes > Accipitridae > Aquila > Aquila chrysaetos. The sequence goes on along the minus strand of NC_044030.1, from coordinate 15,034,669 downwards.
CTAATTTAGAGCTGAATCCATTATAAGTACATAAACAGTTTTTGTCTTTAAAAATGAGTTACATGTCTTGCTCTGTTGGTATCTAGTGTTTAGAATATACAGAACTAATTGTTCTGAACAAATGAGTGTCATATAAAATAAAAAAATATGCAATGTATCTGTGTATCTTTCAAGATGCTATACATCAAGTAATAAACAACAACTGTTGCAAAACTAAGGTCTTTGTTTAGTCAGAGATCCTGTCTTGTCTTCCACAAAAGTCCTTATATTTCTTCCTGTGTGCTTTTAACAAGTATATACTCAGCGTCTCCACCAAACTGCCCTTCCTCCCAAAAAAACCTTTGAAAATCATAGTCATACAGTGTTTACCATATTATGGACAACCTTTCATTAGGAATTTCACATTGATTTAAGAAGGATATCTCTTTTGCTTCAAAAGCATGTAATTCCAGCATCTGAGACACAAAGAGTCTACATTAGCTAGTAGAAATCTGGGGCCTGTGGTAAGGCTCAGGAGTTTTTTAAATGTTGCCAAATAGGTTGCAGTGATGCAGATTTTATGGAGCTCTAGTCTGCAAACATTCACCCCTGTAATGTGCCCTTAATCCTGCTGCTAGCTTAAATCAGTGATCTGAAACATGGACTACTTTCATGAATATGAATTTATGCAGGTTGGGGTCAGATTTCTAAGGTGATATTTTACTTCATTTTCATGTTGACATTCTTCATAAGCAGTAGATGCTCTAATATATCTAAAAGACACTTTGCAAGGTACCAAGAAGTGTTCACTCTTTGGTTAGTGAGTAGTCTAGTTGAATCTCAGATAGACATCACCTAATGTCTGGGTGTTCAAGGTTTGGTTCTTGCTCTAATGAATGTTTTAACTATCTGTACAAGGTAGAACAACTCCATCAAGAGAGACTAAAAGAAACTATTCCTAATCAAGGTCCCAGCATGTAGCAAATGTTAATTTGCTATGGCATAGATGCATTTGAATGGTTACTAGCAACAGCATCAAGGAGAATCCTTAATTCGTAGCATTGTTAAGGTCAGGATTCATAATTATTTATAGTATATCAAGAATGTAATTATTTCAATGTATATTCAAATCTGATTACAGTCTATGTTTCAAGGATGCAAGATTTTTTTATGAAATGCAATTACGCTAATAAATAAAATAATCAGTATGATGCTTATGTTAACACAGAAAGAATGAACTCATTTTGATTTTCTCATATTGAATCTTTCTGTTTCTAATGAAAATTCACCTACTTTATCATATGGGGGAATTTTTGTAACAGTATTCCCTCACTGTTATTCTTCATTCTCCACTCCTCATATCTGCTCAGATATAAGATTGTTGCAGGTGGATTTCTGTTGACTCTTAGAAATAGAAGTCATTCTGCACATTTGCTTTTGTAAAATACAGGGTTCATGTCAAATCTTTCATTATTAGCTCTGGGTGAACAGAAGAACACAAAAGAAACACTGTGCACGTTGATTAAATTATTCCTACAAATTTGTTTCAGCAAAGCTCTTGAATGCCTGAGTTGTTAGATAGGAATTTCATTTTGCTTTCAGACCAAAACCATGTTTCAAAACAGTCAAGCAGATATGAATTCATTGTTGGTCAATTGTTTATTAATGTGTTTAAAAGTCTCTGTGTCTTTGTGGTCTCTACTGTTTGGTGGTGGATGTTGGCTGTACATTCTATGTCCTATGGATATTGTAGTTCATCTGGGAGAAAAGTAGGGATCTTTGATCTCCATGGCATATGGCAGATCATGCCATTATTAAGAAATAACATAGCCAGGCTTGAAATAAGCGCCTCAGTTCTTCCTCTAAGTCTTTGCTTTTTTTACTGATGACCCCATTTATTTTTACCTTTTTACCTACACCTTTTGTAATACTCCTACAGAATTTAATAGGATTATAGATGAATAAAACACCTGCAATTTTTCTCTTTTTATTTATTTGTTTTTTTAAAATTAAGCAGTTTATGAAATTGATTCCATCTTATGAAGCTAAATATTGGGGTTGCTTTCCTCATGGTCATTACAATACAGAGTTGATTTTTTCACCATGATCCTGAGTTCAGTTTCCAATAGCTCATGTGCATTCAGATGTAAGCTCATAGAGATTACTGTGATCATAACTTTATTAGATCATCATTTTAACAGAAGTGAATCACCTGAACACAAAAATTTATGACACGTGTGATGACTAAGTCAATAATTAAATGGCCTAAATTCAACAGGGAACTTCCCAAACTACCTGAAACCATTGTGTAACATCACAGGGTTTTACTGTGAAGTCAGTAAATCAATACAAATAACAAACTCACAACTGGTTCCTAGAACAGCTGATCAAACCATGAGAGCCAGAATGGTCATCTTGAATCATGGCATGACCAGAAATACAAGACATATTTACACAATACTGTTACTGACAAGATGATTCTGAAATTCCTTCTTCAGTAGTCCTAGTTAGTTATCAGGCAGCCTTAACAATTTGTGTGCCAGATTGTTTTGTAACGTGTTATAATCCTTTGAAAAGAAATAAAACTCTATTTAGGTAACTTCAACGTGTAAATGTCTGTGTGTGAGAGATCTAGAAGTTGTCTTGAAGTCATAATTTTAGAATTGACTTCAAAGGAACAGATGTTCATCTGAATTACAGAGAGAACACAGAAAGTTTAATATGTCCTCATTTTATGAAGGTGTTGCAATGTCAGTATTTCCAAAGGAAGAAGAAAAGACAGAACATACTGTAAAGAGAAGACATCATTTCCTTTGTGGATGATGATTGAGATAACACTGAAAAACAAAAAGTAGCAAAGCAAGCAAGTTAATGGTAATGCAATGAGACCAGTATTTCTTCCAGGGATTACAGGTTTTGTTTTCATTTTTTTTTTTTTTTTTTTTTTTTTTTTTCTGCATTCTTTATACCCCCAACATCTCACAGTTGATGTAATCACTTTGGTGCAGAAGACCTAAGTTAAAGTGCTTGCTTCATTTACACATCACTTCCTGCATTCTCCAGTTCTGTACTTTAGCATGGACAGGAGTGTTGATATGCTTGAGGGTAGGAAGGCTCTACAGAGGGGTCTGGACAGGCTGGATCGATGGGCTGAGGCCAATTGTATGAGGTTCAACAAGGCTCAGTGCTGGGTCCTACTCTTGGGTCGCAACAACCCCAGGCAACCCTACAGGCTTGGGGAAGAGTGGCTGGAAAGTTGTCTGGTGGAAAAGGACCTGGGGGTCTTGGTCAACTGCTGGCTGAATATGAGCCAACAGTGTGCGCAGGTGGCCAAGGCGGCCAAGAGCATCCTGGCTTGTATCACAAATAGTGTGGCCAGCAGGAGCAGGAAAGTGATCATCCCCCTGTACTCGGCACTGGTGAGGCCACACCTCAAATACTGTGTTCAGTTTTGGGCCCCTCACAACTCATCATCAGAAGTCACAAAAAAGGTGCTCTGAAGTCCTACAACTCCCAAAATGCTTCCCCTGGTTCTACCATGTCCTACCTTTCTGGATCCTGGGACTCTCCCAGCTCTGCATCCCTCAGTCAGTAGGACTAGGTGAGTCTTTGTGAGTATGTATATACAGACACACAGAAAACTGCATGTGAATCCAATAATTAATTTTTGCCATTTCTGTATTCATAAACTGAGTGTTCATGAGTATTGGCCTGGTGCAGAACAGAAAACTCCATGCTGATGCAAAAGCTATTATTTAATGCTAAGTCAATATATATTTCCTACAGCTTTACTAAGTTTGAAGTATTATAAATATCTTTTCATACTGTTACTGAGGAAATTGGAATTATAGATATTACAGTTTAATTGATTCTTTTTAGGAGCTGATGTACTAAAGGAAATCTTACACAATCTCTTTTACAAGGAAGCTTAAGAAGACACTTCATGGTCCTGTGTATGCATTTATCATTACCAGTTCTATACTTTTTTTCTGTTATTTATCATGGCATAGGGATTATTATGCACCAAATACAGGTAATTTGGAAGATCAAAGAAATGTAATTAAATTGTGATGGTGGACTGCAGCATTCTAATAATAATGGTTATTGTAAGAGTAAAATCTAGCTAAAATTGACAGATTTTGTCCAGAATTTTCATGGTCAGTTTTTTTGTGGCGGGGGGGGGGGGGGGGGGGGTGTTGGGCAGGGCAGGGAGCGGGGCGGGGGGGCAGGGCAAGGAAGAGTATCTGTGAAGTGAGCAACATATATTTCATGTAACTATTTCTTCTACATAAGGCTTCGTCACATCCTCTTCCTTCCCTGCATGGCATCATTTATCCTGTTAGAGAATGGAATAATACCATGTGAATTACAGGGGGTGATAATAACTTCTAATGAAAACATTATAGAAACAGAGCTAAGAATCAAGGCAAAGGATAAAAATCCTATGGATGAGAAAGCCAATAGAGCAAATAAACTAATCCGTGAATGGTAGTAAATTAAGATGTGGCTTTCAAAAATGCCTGAGGGAACCCAGTACCAGTTTTTACTGAAAGTTAGCTATCCAATTTCTAGTAACTTACATTGTATCTCTTTAACAATCTCACCCTCAATCCTGCTAAATGGCAGTCATCTATTGAATTGTTTTCTAGAAATACTTCTGTAAACACCAGTGGAAGGTCTGTAAAAATAGCACTTCAGATAGTTATAGTACAAAATCAAAGAAGCAGAGGCAGCTCCTTCTTTCTCCCTTGTTCTTTTTAATAATATTATAGCTCAGTCTGCATTTAGTTGATTTCTCCATGTATGAAACCCTGTTTCTCTAATGAGTTTTACTATTCATACATATGTCTCTTACAGCAGTTTTCTTGTTTTCAGAGAAAACTTTACAGATATGTTTCTGCAAACCAGTGAAATCTTTAGGCAAATCTCAGGTACTACACTGACAACAGCTTTTTATTTAGATTTTTTTATCTGAATAAAATATTGTGCCACTAAACTGGTAGAAAGTTGTATGAAATATATACATCCCCAAAGAAGGAAATCACCATAAACCTGTATTCCCTAGACAGGTGTAGCAGGAATTTGACCATGTGTGGTTTTTTTAAATGCTGCAGTTTCACAACTTCAGATAACATCCAACAAAAGAGGTCTCTGGTGCTGAATAACTTGGAAAAACTGTCCCTTCTCAGAAAGCTCTGTATACTGCGTAGTATGACAGCATCTAACAAATAAGGTGAAGAAGCCAGAAGGTCTATATGGTCTACCTAGGCTTACAAAATTTGGTACTTTGTCTGTAAAAAAAGAAATGGTCATCATTCTGCAGTTAATTTCTGCATTCAGGTGCAAATCTGAAAAAAAGCCCATTTAAAGTGACTTGCATTATGTCATTATAAGCATGGGCTACAGAAAAGCAAAAATTGTCCTGGAAGACCATAAAGGGAAGTATAAATTGAAAAAGGGTATAAAAAAATGAAAAAGAGTGAAACAATACACAGACTTAACAGTGAAATTCAGGTTTGAAGTCTAGGAGCAATGAGAAGATTCCAGTGTTCATGAGACAGTGCTCTGAGAAGTTGGTTGGATCTATGAAAAGTTTTTGCTGTTGTAAATAGGGGCAGAGGAATCAGACAAAACTGCACTCTGTAGGAAATATATATCTGTCAAACCATGATAAAGAAATAGTCTTTAAGAATTTTTCATTCTTACTTCCCAGGCAGTGACAGAATAAATTATAAGAACACTTTTATCCTATGCAGTGGCAAATGTTACTTTCTCTCTTAAAATGGTCATTGTACCACTAAACCTTTAAACATTGTCAGAGACTATGAATGTGATCATGATGGCAACAGGAACTATTGTAGACAAGTAGAGTATCTGCAAAAAGGGATCTAACAGCATGGTGCATCTATGGGGTGATGTTCAGATTTATTTTCTTTGATCTAGTTATGTGTCTTGCATCAGACCAAGGGTGATAAAGACCTTGTGAGTCACTTGAGATTTGACTCATATCTCAAAGACTTTAATGACTTTTATATTGGTGTAAACAGATAAAAAAACCGTGACAGGTTAGAAGAGGAATACAAAAATGAAACTTGGGCATGGATGACAGATTTTAGTAAATAGAGTCAAGCTTAACAATTGGAGAAGGGAAGAAAGCACAAGTTAGAAAAAAAAGTTTAAAGAGTTATAAGATAGAATAATGGAGAATGAGTGAAAACCATAAAAGAGGGAAAGAACAGGAAAAGGGAATGGCTTAAAGAAATGTAATTTAATTGCCATGGCAGGCTTGAATATCACAATATTGTGATTCTTCTGGCAGTGAAATTTAGTCAAATTGGTTCTTGATTCCTGTATGTCTTTTACAGAAAGGACTGTGAGAACTGGAATTGAGCATTTAAAAAAAAAAAAAAGAAAAAAAAGAAAAAGCAGGCATACATGACATTGAGAAAGAATGAAAATGAGAATAATGAAACAGTACCTTCAACCTCTGGAAAAAGTGGGCCAGATAAGAAAATGCCTCAGTGTAGATACTTCTAGCTTTCTTTTGACAATTGCATCCCATTCCATTATTATTAATACTTTCACTGAATAAACTTAAACATATATAGACAAAAGTACGTAATTTTGAAACGTATCAATACTTTGGCAAATAACTTTGGCTAATAGAAGTTTCTTTTTTATTTTTCCTTAATTACTTTTGTATTTGAATTTAGATACATGTTCAATTTTTTTAAGAAAAACTGTGAAAATTATTTGATTATCTATGAAAAATATACTGCTAGGTAAACAATTGATTCAGCTTTCAATTTTGGTCAATGAATAAAAGTCATATAAAATAGACTGGTAATGCTTTTGAAAGAAAGAAAAAGGAAAACAAACCCTATATCTGTAGCTAAAGTTACTTATTACACTGAATGTTACTAGAGTGAATCTTATTTGGGAGGTTCAGCGATCACTGGCTATTTTGTGTGCTGCAATACAAAGCAGAAATAGTGGTCTGTTGAAATGGAAGAGACAGAATTTTAATTTTTTTCTTTTTTTTTCCACAGAATTGGGGGTTAACTCTTCTAGGAAAATTTATCACTTTTTCGTAAAAAGCCTCAGATACCATACCAGTCTTGTTAACACAGCAGAAACAAACCAATCAAACGTGCTTTATCACACAGCAGCAAAAGGTATTTCATTCTCTTCCACATCCCTTTTATCTTCTACTCACAAAAATCATATTTAGCAATAACCTAGTTTCCTTTTTCAACACCAGACTCTGATAGAATAGAAAATGTCACTTTCTCATGCTGTTCCTGTTTCTAGTAGAGCAAAGCTCTTTGGAGATTTGTTGCTTTAGCTTTTGTATGTGTGAACAAGCAGCAAAACCAGACCAATATTGTTTAGGTTCCAAGTAGTAAAACTAGACTCCAATATTGTTTAGATTCCTTGGTGACAGTAAAAATAATATAAATTTGCCCTTTTACTTCATTGGAAGACTGAAACTAGGTCAGTGGGCTGGTTTTGGCTGGGATGGAGTTAATTTTCTTCATAGTAGCTAGTGTGGGGCTATGTTTTGGATTTGGACTGAAAACAGTGTTGATAATACAGGGATGTTTTTGTTAGTGCTGAGCAGTGCTTACACAGAGTGGAGGCCTTTTCTGCTTCTCAGCCCACCCCACCAGCGAGTAGGTTGGGGGGGCACAAGAAGTTGGGAAGGGACACAGATGGGACAGCTGACCCCAACTGACCAAAGGAATATTCCAGACCATATGACATCATGCTCAGCATATAAAGCTGGGGGAAGAAGGAGGAAGGGAGGAGCATTTGGAGTGATGGCATTTGTCTTCCCAAGTAACCATTAGGCGTGATGGAGCCCTGCTTTCCTGGAGATGGCTGAACACCTGGCTGCCAATGGGAAGTGGTGAGTTAATTCCTTGTTTTGCTTTGCTTGTGTGCGTGGCTTTTGCTTTGCCTATTAAACTGTCTTTATCTGAACCCACGAGTTTTCTCACTTTTACTCTTCCAATTCTCTGCCCCATCCCACCAAAGGGGCATGAGCAAGTGGCTGTGCAGGGCTTAGTTGCTGGCTGGGGTTAAACCACAACAGTCAGTGTCTTCTTCAGTTATAAAATTATTCCAACCCAGAATTTGTTTGTATAGTTTCTATTCTTTTTTGAAAGGATAAGCATGTGCAGAAAGCAAATTTTGAACAGACACCTGCCTTTTTATTAATACAACTCAAAGGATTTGAGAGCTTGATAAAGGCAGCTGTACTTGGGGAAGAGACTGGAGAAAGGATCTGTAGTAGTCAGCAGTGGAAGAGTTAACAACACTGGTAGTTAAAATAGTAATTTTCTAAATTCAGCCATAGCTACTGAGATGGATGAGGCAGTTCGTACTTCCCAGAGCTGCTGTTTAAGTGACTACAGACAGATACATCACAGTACACTGATGAATTACAACAATCATGTCCTTAACATTGTCTTCATAATGGTTGAAACATATGAAACTAATGCAGCAGAAGAGGATGGACGTGTATGGTGAGCAGAGACTTAATGCAACACACAAAGTTAGGATGCTGTAAAAGTCCATTGTTGGCCTATGCAATCTTTTGCGGTTTATGAAAGTCATCCTTGTCCTAATAAAATTCAGTTATGTGAGAAGTGCACAAGATATTTTAGATACTGAAACATTCTCTAAATTTTATCATTTGCTTGAGGGCCACAAAAATGATAAGGTGTACAATAAGTGATTTTTTTGGTAGAAGAATATTTGTATATGATGTTCTGGTCCCTGTGGAAGATAGTGTTAGGAGGTGGAAAAGGGAGAGTTAGAAGTTAGCTTTGGTTTTTGTTGCTATTCCTTGTCTCCCAGCAGAATGCTGAAAGCCCTCTGAAACTGCATGCTGTCCCTCAGTTTGAGATAAAACAACAGCATGGAGGCCACTTGTTTATATAATTCATTACCAAACCATGCCTTATGCACCACCAGTAGCCTGTGGGCCTGTTCGGAGTGACTACAGAATAGAGCAGGCTAACAATAAACGGAGCAGGAGAATAAAATTAGACAGGGACTAGTTAAACTGTTCAGCTCATGACAAGAGCCCTTGGCTTTCCTCTGTTCTTGCAAAAGCAATTGCCTTATATGTCCATTTCAAAACTGCAAATCAAGAAATAAAGTATTAAAGGTCTATTTGTTTTCCTGTTCCAATATTGCTATCAGTAGTAACTTAATTATACACTCCCCTACAAAGATGACTGTTCACACTTCAATTGTTCCATATGGGGAAGTTTTGGGAAGTTTTTATGTTTGTACTTCAGTGGTAAAAATTTTATTAACACTCCAACTCATTAATTCTCTAGGAAACATAAAGGACTGCATATTCTCAGGAAAGTTAAGTATTGACTTGATTTTTTTAGCTGTATTTTTCAATTGAGGGTATATTTCAGTTTAGAGGTTTTGGTTTGGAACCTTTAGAGGTTAATTTATTTTTTATTCTTTCTTGACAATGAAATCATCATACAGATGTTTCTTTCTCCCTGAAAAAAACAACAAAAAAAACCCCCATCAACAAAACCAACAAAATCCCAACAAATATAAATAAATAAAAAAAAAGACCTGTGAAATTCTTGTCCTGGAGGATCTACTTGTGAAGCAGAGATGAACACACAAAACAGCTCTGAATGAGGTAGAGTCTGTGGCTTGATGTACTGTGCCCCCTTAATGCATAGGAATACAAAATATATTTGAAACTTGGTAATATTTGTTTGCAGAATTATCTGAGTTGTTTGCTTTAAATTTTGGTTTACAAAACAAATACTTACCTTGTGTGTTCAGGACAACTTCATACTCTTGAGCAAGTTTACAGGTTCTTCATTTTTTTCAATAAGATGAAAAATGCAAACCCATCAGTTGCTCTATGATTCACAGGGTAAAACATATTCTGCAGAACTGGCAAGAAGAAACAGACATATTATTCAGGCATAATGCTCTGAGGAAAGACAATTTCCCATCCAACATACAGCTGTTAAAAGGTATTTCCCTAGTACAAAGTTTCGCAATTCTGTATGGTCACAGAAATGGCTTTTGCATTTGGTAGAAACACTAAAATTTGAAAACATATTAATTGCAAGGAAAATGCAAAATTTTGATTCATAGACTAAGAATAAATTGTATAATGAAATGTTGCTTTATCTGTTTTGGCATTTCTAACATAGACTATTGCTAAAATAATAAAGATTATACCTAGAAATTATATAAAAAATATAAAATACTAAACGTCTATCCAAAGCAAAATGGCTCCACACTGTCCTATCAAAATCTACAGATTGGTTTTGTGTTTTTTGTTTGTTTGTTTCCAAAAAAAGAACCTTTAAAAGGTTTTCCACTGGTTCTATTTTTAACTATCTGTTATATCTCTGTTCTACTGAAAGTGGTGAGGACTCCTGCTCCTTCTTGTTTAAGAACAGAATAATAAAAGAGTTGTCATGACTTGTGAAACTACTTTGATGAGATGGAAGGGTGATGCAAGTTAAGAGGGGGAAACTCAAAAAGAAAAACTTAAAACTTAGAAGAAAACTAGTAGGAAAAACCAGACAATTCTCTGGTTTATACTCATTAATTCACTGCATTGTCACCTTAAATATTGTTGGTATTGCTGCTAATAGCAACAGCAAAGCATAGTGCAGATAGATAATAGCACAGATGCAGGAGGTGTATTTTTTCCCAGATTAGTGCTACAATAGTGGATAGAAAATTCTGTTTCTCAAAACTTCAGAGAAGGTGGCTCCAATGTACATACCTCAAAATAATACTGAGGCATTCAGCCAGAATTTGGAGCCAGGATGAAATAATATCCAGACCATACTAACTACCCTCCACCATGCACTTGCAGTGATACCAGTCCTCAACAGCTCTTGATACATGGATTGTTGAGAGTGTCAAGAACCTTGTATAGAAGATGAAGAGCTGATTTTTCACAGAAGTGGCTTTTTTGAGTCCACAGTTTTAACATCTTATTTTTCAGGCCCTTATTTTTCCATTTTTCTCCCTTCTACTGTATCCTGTTTTACCATAAACCTTCTTTCTCCTTCTCGCTTTAATTTAGGTCAGGCTATCTCTTATCCTTCAGTGAGCCTTTGGCTTTTTTGCAACTTTACACTTTTCATTTGCTTTTCCCAGTAATTTCTTTTCTAGTTTTTAAATATTTTATATGGATATGTTTGGAGTCTATTCTTATTTGCCTTGCTGCTACCTACTCCTCCTTGATCACTATAGTCACCCACTTTCTTTTTATTTTTTTGTTTCTGGATAAGTCTGAATTTTAAGCCCCTTTTTCTCCATATCTTTTATTTGAAGCAGCACTGATTAACACTGTCAGATATTACCTTTCAGCTCTGAGCCATCAATTATCACTCTTTAATAACTGTCTTTCCTCATTCCCTGTGTTTTATCACCTTTCTTGAAATTTCCAATATTCACTCTTCATTTCTTTTGCAGTCTTGTAAGAACCAGTTTTCTTTTAAACTTTATTACCTTCTTTTCATAAGAATACTACTACCATTTTTCTCTTCCAGGTTTTTTTTTCTTCCTGAAATTTTGTCTTCCTTCAGACAAAAGACCCCTGACTTACTTGCTGTAACATCTTTTGCTCTGGTACTCAAACACTCTCCTGACTTTATCTTGCAAAAACCTTCCTCCAGGCTTTGTTACCAAGAAATCTTACTTCTCCTGGTCTTCATCAAATTTCTCAAGTAATTCCCTGTTTGAATTAGCAGGTATATTGAGTGTAAATGGAAAAAGGAGTGTTTCAGACATTTCTCGCTCTTATCTGGCCAGATCCTGTTATTTTGTCTCAGCAGTTAACAAAAAGGCAGGTGAATGCTGACTATGTCCCAGGCAGCAACCGACAGGGTCTGTGTTTGCTTACTGCAAGTACCTCTTACTCTTTTCACACAGTGCCATAGATTCCTTTACCCAAAAGCTAGATAAACGTTACTCCTGTATCAGTTTGTTTATTAGAAAATCAAGACTTATTGAAAAGGTCATAAGCAGTCATGGAGTCTTTTTCATTGGTTTGTGAACTTGAACTCTCCTGTATCCACACAGTAGCAAAGAAGTGTTATGAGTGGTACAGCTGGCTGCAGCAAGTCACATCTTAAAGTACTTAAGAAAACTGTGTCAAATATTTTTTCTAAAGTTCCTATGTGAAAAGCAGACTAAATTTGTGTACAGAGTGAAAGTAATATTCAAAGCCAGTGCTGGAATTATAAATAAGTTGGTAATGAACCAGTTGCTTTAGGAGGTGGAGAATAATTGGAACCTTTCACTCTTGCTACTTTTAATTTTGCAACCATGACAAGAATTTTCTTCTCTTTTGATTACTGGGTGGTCAGAATTAACTCTTGAGGTAACCTTAGGCCAGTTTCTTACTCCAAATCTCAGAAGTTGAAAGTGGATTTAGTGGTGCTCTAAACTGGGAATAGATGGAGAGTGGAACCTCTAGGCATGGCACTTTAGCTCCTTCTAAAATGAAGGAAGTCACTAACTGGGAAGAGCTGACTCAGGATCACAGAACATTGAGAAAGAAATTCAGATCATTCACTGTTTCTTCATATCATTGATAGCTTCTGGGCAGTGTTGCAGGAGATTTCTTTGGTATTGATTGGCTGTAAATTATTTATGCTACTATTTCTATTATAGTAATTGTTTGCTTTATAATGTGCTGTTTACTTTCTGTACAATGGTTATGAATTCTCTACCTGATCAAAAAGTTATTGAAGAACACAGCTTGTGGATCAGAACCTGCTGCACCACATAAAATAAACCCAAACCAAACTACAGCTTCCACCCCACTCCCCTTAAAGCTTTGTGTTGGTGGTGTTTGAAATACTTTGGACTGACTGAAACATACATAGAAGAACATATATTATTTAGATTTTTAACTCAACATTTAAGGGAAAATTCTTATCAAACTTCCCGTATATTTTATGTAAGTCTGCTTTTTCTTCCCATATGTAAAATTATTCCTCAGGACCACATATAAATAATTCACTACACCTAACAGACACTCATTCTCGTGACTATGTTACAATGAGGTTACTAGGCCTGAATCTGCACACAGCAGAGTATCAAAACTCTTAGTTGCAATCCTTATCATTTGCCCAGTATCCCTCCTTTCTACTGGAGGTAACAGTTAGATTTCAAAATGGCTTTTGAGCTTTGCTTTGCTGAGTCAGTTACAGTAGAGAATTTTCTGTACTTGCTCACTGCCTGCCAAAACAGATGCATTTCCTTTGATTCCCATGGGCCTTAACTTGGCTATGTCATTTGTGAATTTGGTTCTTGTGTTGCAGTGTTTTATTAAACTTAATTCAGTGGAGGTGTTTGAAAGGTAGTTCAACCCATTAAAACTGGATTCCAGATCTCAGTATGGATATGCCTGTGCATCTGTTCTTCAGTGCTTTGTCCTGAGTACAGCAGCCTGATTACCAGCACTGATTTTGTAATTCAGACATTTCCTCCTTTATGTAAATAACATCTGTACTCCTGCAGAATAAGCTCTTGGCCATCATCAGATGTCATGAATGATGGCAAAAGATGCTATCGTTCATCCTCTGCACTGCCCCAGAGGAAGCATATGGTATGCAACTTGGGTGAGGAAAAAAAGAAATAATAAGGAATTCAGCCTGCTGGGTTTCTTTCTTCTTATCCCCAACCTTTTCCGCAACTTGCTGTATAAGACAAAGAAAAAGGTCTTAGTACTGGATGCCTATTGAAGCCTCTTTCTAAGTAACCTTTTCTTTACACTTACAGCTATGTGCAGTCTTCCTTCATTCTTCTTACTTTGTAGGAAGAAGAGTACGTTTTCTTAGGTACTGGAAAATACTTCATCTCTCTTTAGACTCTTAAATGGCCCAAGGTCAAAGTTAACAAAGTCCATTAGTAGGTCGACAGCAATCTGTGCAGAAATTAAAGTCTTTGTCAGTGGTAAAACTTCTTTTGTGCAAGATTAATTAGCAAAAGAATCCTGCACCAGACTGAAAGTCCCTCTGTGTGCACTGTAGGTAACACCAGGTTCCAAACAATACAATTTCACCACATAATTGCAATGTTGCCATCATCATTTGCTGCACATCTTAAATCTATTTGCAAGGCTATTTGATTCAAAATTATACAGAGTGGAATTATAAAGAATACATAAAGTAATTTTACTGAGGCTGTACTTAAAATAATTTACACTGATTAAAGTTAGATTTAAAAGTTCCACTTAGTGCTTTCTTTTGCATTTAAAAACAGACATCTATAATTATAATGTAATGTAATTTTAGCAGTAATGAGTAAGCTTGGAAAAGTTGCTCTTCAGTTGTATGTAAGAAAAATGGCTGAAGTTCAACTAGTTGTTTAGCCAGAAGTTAGCACATCTTATTATACTTCAACTTTTGTTAAACTGACAGGGAGTTTTCCTACTGACTGCAGTTCTTGAGATGGAGCTGAAAATCTCTCTAGAAATATTCTTAAGTTTTTTTAAGAAACTTTTCTAAGATAAGAGTCTGAATTTTACAGAGTTTTGCAAATTCAGGTGTAATTCAATATGGTTTTGTTCTATTTAAACCAGTTTAACTCTTGTCCCTGCATAGGGGAATGAGAGCTATAACGATGAAAGGGATCTTAATGGACTGTCCTGGGTAAAGAAAGAGAGGTGGCTACAATAGCTTTTAAGTCTGGATGAGGAAGACAGTTTGGAAAGAAATATTCTGATCTTCCCCGCTCAGTGAGATATGCTTTCTGTAACAGAGTGGTGTCAGAGCACACAAACTGGATCTACTCTTGATGAATCTAAAACACATAGTAGAAGTGCATGCTGTGTGACAGCCAATAGTGGGATATTCAGCCCATGGGACAAGATTAGAGCTGTTCTGAAATGAATCACTTCACCGCGAACTCATATGAAGTAGACAACAATTCATCAACATCATCTGGTTTCCTGCACAGTCTTGATGATGTTGTGCTGTTGTGGTTTAACCCCAGCCAGCAACTAAGCACCATGCAACCACTCACTTACTTCCCCCCACCACCCAGTGGGATGGGAGAGAAAATTGGGAAAAGAAGTAAAACTCGTGGGTTGAGATAAGAACGGTTTAATAGAACAGAAAAGAAGAAACTAATAATGATAATGGTAACACTAATAAAATGACAATAGTAATAATAAGAGAATTAGAATATACAAGTGATGCACAATGCAATTGCTCACCACCCACTGATTGACACTTGGTTAGCCCCCGAGCAGCGATCCCCCCCCCCCCACTCCCCCCAGTTTATATACTGGGCATGACATCACATGGTATGGAATACCCCATTGGCCAATTTGGGTCAGCTGTGTTGGCTGTGTACCCTCCCAACTTCTTGTGCCCCTCCAGCCTTCTTGCTGGCTGGGCATGAGGAGCTGAAAAATCCTTGACTTTAGACTAAACATTACTTAGCAACTACTGAAAACATCAGTGTGTTACCAACATTCTTCTCATATCTAACTCAAAAACACAACACTATACCAGCTGCTAGGAAGACAATTAATTCTATCCCAGCCAAAACCAGGACATGTGCCTTGCTAGATAAATAATGTAGCTAAGCCCTTAGAATTTACATTTCTTATTTGTAAAAAACAAGGAGCAGTTAGTCCATGCCCCAACACCATCCTAATAAATCTATTAAAATTTGTAAGCCACTCACATGGGGAGGTAATGAGGTCCTCATAGACACTGTTCTGCAACTTTATGTCCAGAAACATTCACTAATGCCTTTCTCCCTCCTGGGCAGTGTCCTGGGCTAGTAGCTCTGCTGACGAAGGCCATGTCCCACATGACTGTTGTGGAGCTCTGACTGCTTTCTGCGTGAGAAGGGGTGTGATCCCACCTCTCCAGATACTTTTTCCTCACTTCTAATTTTCATTCAATGTAAAATGACTACACTGAATTTCAGAAATCAGAAAATCCAAGGATGGAGAAATCATATTGGTTTTGTGATGAGCTAGGACCTCTAGGTGTCAAGAAAAACAGTTTTTCTTGGGTAGTGAGAAGTGGAATAAAGTAATACCCTATGTTTAAAGACACTGAGGTGTTTGTTTTCAAGGCCATCAAAAATGAGCTTAATTTTTTTAAAAATTTGTAAGAGAAACTATCTCTCTCTCAGCTTTTTTTGAATCTGATGGCATATCTATAAACTGCTTTTCTGCATTTCTTTTAGTGAAGTAAGAATGATTTAATAAAAAATTTACTGAGTACAAGGTCTCACAAGCAATGTGGTCTCATCAGCATGTTAACCTTGGGTCACAAGCATAAAGAAATAATTCCAGACATATTCAAATTTGGAGAGGGGACAAAATGAAACTCTAGAAGACTCAGAAATGAAAGACACAGGAATCATGCAAATCCTTGGCACTTCTCCACTGCTTTCAGTATTTCATCAAAAGCTGATGCATTTTTTTTCAGAGAAAAACAGCCTTGCTGTAGAGACAGATAAGTCTATGGGAAGAGAAAGAAAAGAAAAAAAAAAAATCCTCTTTGATTTCTGAAAACTGCTTCAGGGAAAAAGATTGGGAATTGCCCCAGATTTTCAGGATTTACTATGTTTTTGACAACTGAATTTTACATGTCAGGGAGAATAAGATTTGGGAAAGGTAAATATTTTGTTGCTAATCTCTTAAAGCTTTAATGAGGATCTGAAGATTAATGCAACACCAATGAAAGAACAGCTAGTGCAGCAAATAATAGGTTAGGATAGTTTGTAACTGTGTGATCTAATAAATACTTTGATTGCTACACTCTAGCATGCAAAAACCTGAGCTTAAATTGTGTTTTCTCACATTTAAGTTCTGTGTGAGGAATAAGTTACATGATTTTGTGTAAAATTTCATTAAATTTCCAGGATATTTACCTACTTATAGGGCTAAAATGAGGGTAAAGGAGTCAGAAGCATGTTTTCCAGAGTGTCTTCAAAGACAATATTGTATCAGTGCTCAGGTTTTCATCAGACTTCAGCTCCTCCTCCCCTCTTTTTTTTCCCTTCCCTAGACATTGCAATGGGAAAAAAAATACCTTAAGAGACCATAAAGCCACTTCTTTGCAATCTTCTTTCTACTTCTTCTCTCTCTTTAAAGTCATAAAAAGCTCAGAGCTGAAGTTGAACTGAAAAGAGTATAGCATCAACTCCCCAAATAACATAACCATATGAAGTGACATCTACTGTATTTAAATATTCAGTCTTCTGGTTAGTCATTTACCTGTTAAAACCATTCAGGCTCCAAGAATCTGACCCTGGTGTCAACGGAATGAAAGGACACATTTTTTTTAATTGTTCTTCTATATTTATTTCATAACAGCATTTTTAAAAATTCCTCTCTACACCTCTCTTGGCCTGTAGGAGCAGCTGTTCTCTCTGACATCAGCTATTCTCTCTGATATGCCTAAAACTGTATGCACCTCAACACAAATCCCTAGTTGTGGTGTCTTTATTATTGATGGTGAAGCTTACATTGCAGTCATTGACTATTTCTTGTCAAGGCATGATGAAATTACCTTTGAAGAAGAAGGCTCATGGGGTAGTACTGTAGCTGTGATAGTACAGGGCTCAGCATGCACTGCAAAATCTGAATGTGGATGTTATCTGTGTGGATCACCTTGCTGCTATGCTACCAGTATCCTGAGGCAAGGAGTAGGTAGCTGGCTTGTATTGTTTGCACAGACTGCAGGCACTGCAGTATACGTGTACTGAAAATTATGCTACAAATGGTGCTTTCTAATTCAGGGTTTGTTTGCATATAGGAAAATGTGGTCTAGAAGTACTCAGTGGGCTATGTGAGTGCCTAAAGCAAGCAGGTCACATGAAAATAGGGTGCAGAGTGAACTGTTTTATTTCACTGATTACTGATGTTCCAGCCACTATTTATGTCATGCCTGAAGATGACAAAGACAAGGTTAAGGGATAAGCAGGAGATGATGATAGTGAAATATACATGAGCAGCCTGGCAAGAAAAGGTACTGAAAAGAGATTCCTTTGTGGTAAATTCTTGGAAGCTCTCCTCATATAAACAGTGGAGTACTGATTTCAGGATAATGAAAGCTTGCCCAAATTTAATGCACCAGGGTAAGTGGCAAGCAGGATTGGAAAATATATCAATTCAGAAAAAAAAGACTTTGATATCTCTTTTTGCTCCCCCCCGCCCAGTTCCTTCATGTCAATGGATCTGTTCTTACTATAGTCATCCACAAAGTTATTATGGATGTGCTCCTTGGCAGCAAAAAGCATCTTGCAAAAGACTTCCTAGTCTGGAGAACTTTTCCAATAGCATTCCTGGATACCTTATTTATTTCCCACCTACTCACTGAAACATTTACAAGAACAGCTCTATTAATTTTGCTCTGGTATGCCATTCAATTAGATGAAAACTTCTTAAATATTGTTCTAAAGGTGATTTGGGGAAATACAACACTGTTACTATAGTTGTTCAGGACACTCTCAGAAGCAGATAGCACTATACTTGGAGTATTATTGCCTCCAAGTAATAATCTAAATAGGGACAAAAGAAAACAAAAAAAAAACCCAAAACTGAACAGCTAAAGAGAATCTTTTGTATTAGAAAACCTTCCTCCAAATAAAAGATGTCATTTAATAAACTGAATAAAAATTTAAGCAAATTTTATGTATATTTGTCTAGTAAATTTACGATTTTGGGACAATCTTAGTGAAAAACTTGCTAGCTTGTATACTACACAAGACAAAAAAAAATAACAAAGCTGAGTTAGACTACTTCATTAATTTTCCAAAACAGATTTTGAAACTAAATCTGAAAAGATTTTTTTAAAAGGGAACAGTATGTATAGAGCTTATTTTTGTGTGTGCAAAAAGCTAACATATTTTATTGTTTCTTTCCTGTTCTCAGAACACAGACTGCAAAGCTCAGATCTGTTGTTCTATGTTAGTAGTATGTGCTTTGGGTCAAACCAGTTTGATTCCTCTTAACATGAAACATTTATTTTAGTATACAACTTTGTGTGGTGAATATACTTGTATCAGAAGGGCAGCTTGCAGTAGAGACTAAAAATAATAGCTGTTTTGACAATTCAATTGCAACAGATTTTCCAAATCTTATAGTCAATATATTGGATCACAGAAAATCATAGTAATAGCTTCCTTGCCTCAACTTTTATAGCAAACTCTGCATATCATTCTGTGATAAAATGAAGAAAAACAAAAAAATCAGCTATCTAAGCAAGAGCTAAATTAGATTTGACAGGACACTGACCTTTTGAGAACAGTTTTCAAAGAACAATACATGGTTTTGTCTGTTTATTTGTGTATGGGTGGGATGGAGTGTTTATTTTTAAATGGACTTTAAAAAGGGCAAAGGTACAGATTAAGACAGGTATGCTTCACTTTCACTGCTGCTCCAGAATCCACATGGACAGGTATGTGTCTATGTATGAACCAGAAGACCATCAGATCTTCTGGTTCATTTCAAATATAACTCAATCTTAGAAGAACAGTTGTATTCAGAAGGATGTGGATGAATGAAGATTTTCTTACACAAACTGTGTTTGAGTACTTAGTCTATCAAATATGAATTCTAGCTTTGTTCAGCCTTAAAAGGACAACTCTGTCACCAACTCTGGCTTAAGGTTTAGAAAGATACACCATCTAAATTTACTGCATTGCATTCATGGTCAGTCACTGACATTCACCAAGGCACTTCTGTGTGGTTTCTATTCTTCACTCCAGTCTTTTGAGGATATTGAAGAAATGGCTGTATTTCCTAAGCATCATCTAAAACTAGAAATAAATAGGAATATACTGTCAGTACACTGTGCCAATCTGTGATCCTTTCTGTCATGATTCATTTCCGTGTGAGTAAGAAGAGATCATGATGAATAGGGTTGACAAGAACAGAAGATTTTTACAAAGGAGCTGTAAAGAGAGTATAGGTATAGATGTGGCTGAATCAGACTGGCTGGGGATGAAAATGAAGGTTCAGTATAAGGAACCCTGCTTAATACAAATGCTGCCATACTCTCTTCTGCTTCACATCCAAGAAGGGTTGAATGTCGGGCAGAAGAGGCACTGAAAGAGGCAACACAAACATACCTCCTCAGCAGACACCACAATAATTACAAGAACATATCTGGCACATTCGTATAACCTTCACATGACTTATAGAGTCATGCCACAATCTAGCTCAGTCCAGGTGTGGTGTGACTCATCAGAATATTCCTTGAAACCAAGAAAAATCATACAGAAACCTCTGCCATAATGGGAGAAAGGAAGTCTTTAGATGCTGTAGTGGGAAGGAAGCGAATCTCCGCATTCTGAAACAGCACTTGAGTCTGGGGAGACCCTGCAAAAACATTCCTAGAAGGTGTTTTGATTGTGTTATTGTCCTTGTTCATTAAAACTCAGAGTCAGTCCCTCATCTTATTCGCACACAAGCAGGAATGGGGCATCGTGACTTCCAGGGAGAGGGTTGCCTCCATAAACCAGTACTGCTATGAAGAAACCTCATGCAAAATAATTTCCATAGTGACATAAAATTATTTAAAATATGGCAAACCCTTTGCACTATAGGGGGACACCTCACTCCAGCACTCTGCTAGTAACCTGTTATTGGAAGTAGAGCCTGCCCTGCTGTTACTATATTATTATTTCTAAATGTGCTCAGATATGATGATGTTGTCAGCTTTGTAGTTTGCTTTAGTGTGAGTCTGGAGATCTATGCTGTCATGCTGTAATTCATGAAGCAATCAAACAAGGGAGGAAAAAATTCTGTACCAGAAAGTATTAACTGTGTTTAACTGTTAAAAGCAGAAATGAGGAAGCCCTTCTTATGTTCCCCCCCCTGCAAATGGAGGATGAGAAACTAAGGTAGGAGGAAGACACAAGTTTTTGTATGTATAACTGTGTGGAAAAAGGATATATTTTCTTAATCTAAAGGTTACAGTTTTTTGTTGGAAGAGAACTAAAATTTAATATAATTAATTCAATGAGATGCATTTACTGACACACAAAATAATTTGAAGAATGTTAAAGCAACAAGATTATATTTCATTTCTAACACTTTATAATACTAAATAGCTCTTTCTTGCCCGTACTAGATGCATTTCTTCCCTCTGCGTTTTTTCTGACTCTTCCTGTTTTCTATTCAGTTATCTGACTCAATCACTTTTCTAATGTGATCAAAACCAACCTACAGCTTATCTTCATTACTCTCAAAGAGACCAAACTGAGGCCCACTGAAGTACATGCAATGGCAACTGTGATCACTTCTTATATTGGTTTAACCTTCACATACAGAAAGTTGTCCTCCCATTGACACAATTAATATTCTCCAGGGAAGTATGGGGCAGTATAGCTTACAGAAGTGTTTTCTCATTAAGTCTAAAACATGCCATTTGTAGTAAACCACCATGCCTTTAGCTGCCTATAAGTTTTGTTATATGGTATTGTTGTCTTCTTTCTCCCCCCGCCCCAGCAGTGCTTTTAGTCATTTTGAAATCCGTCAGCTGCACCTTTATGAAGTTCCAACAAGATATACATATATATATACAAACCTGCATCTAAAATATAACATAGAATATAATGTAAGGTATAAACAAGAATCTTTTAAATAAAATTGATACTATTTTTTTCCTTACCGTTATTCAAAATACTTTGGGGTGTAAAAGTATTCCAGTCACTGTGGGTGCTAAAACCTGAAGTACAATAATTTCAGTATATCTGTAAGAGACAGATGCAAATATTAATATGATATTCTTCTTCTGGGAGAGCTCATTTGCTTTTCTGACTGTATGTACCAGGAGTCAGCTTTGGGTTGTGGCTGTGCCTGAACCCAGACCTTTGGTGAGCACAGTGCTGACGTGCCCCAAGAGATCTGCATAAGACAGGTTAGGTGAAGCAGGTTTCCCTGTCCCTCATCTAACTGTGGCCATGCCAAACTGGAGCTGACTCCAGAAGACAGTCACCCCACAGAGGGAATGGCACACAGCACCCATTGGGAGCTACATCTCCACAGGTATCAAGCTCATAATTCCCTTGAGCACCACACTACACAATAACAGCCGGCTTAAAGTGACCCTGAAGTAGTTCAGGTGCATTTCTGCTAATAAATCTGGCTGAACCTGTGCTAAACATGCATTTACAGCACAGTTAATCCACTGCTGACAACTGGAGATGACAGACCCGTTATTTATAAGAATTAATGTCAAGTCCACAAACAGCAGACTTTCATTTCTTTCACAAATGACGTCGGTCATTTATAGCTCAATGTGATATATGATGAATGGAAAGCTAACTTAGAAACAAAGTTATACTGTCCTTGTTACTTCCAACATACCCCAAAGAAACTATTGCAGAAGCAAAATGTATACCATGAACTGTTAGAGACAAAGTGATACTAGAAACTTGAGGGTGGTCAAATTCAATATATTTTACACCTGAAAGCAACTGCAGTCTTCAGAAAAATAGTTGCTATAAGAGCATGTAATAGTATATTTTACTGTGCTTATGCATGTTTAAAGCTGGCTTTATAAGGGAGGGGCAGTTAGGACTTGGAAATGCGTATCTTCTTGTGGTCTACCTTAAAAAAAAGTACCTTAACTGTGTAAATACTTAACCACAGTTGTAACTTTCCTCTTAGAATGAATGCTAGGAACTGTTAATTTCATCAGTGATAACACAAATATATCTGTATTTGAGGTGCCATAGCCCAAATGCCTTTTGAGCAAATCCTGAAAGTGAGAATATAATTGATATGTGTCCTAGGAAAGGTAGTAGGCCTTGGGGAAATACAATAAGGACACTCTTTTGTATTCATTTGGTTTTCAAGTAGCTTGGCGTTCTGCAGAAGATGAAATATGGAAGTTTAAATTTTTACTTCCTTTACTGATGCTAGTTGATCAGTATGACAATTACTTTAGTTGCTTTGTCCAGTTTTCTAGTGTCTGTAGCTTAAAAATACAGAATATCATGTGGTTTTGTACTAAAACCTCAAAAGTATAAAATCAATGATATTTAAGGAACATAATGAGGTTCAAATTAGGCCTGGAAACATTCAGCTATGAAATACATCCAGAATTCAGGTTTATGAAATTTCAAGACTGCAAAACAATTTAAAGACAAATACACACAGAAACAGCACATAGTAGATTTACATTTTTTTAATATATTTCTATTTTGAAATATATAGTTCCTGAAGACTCGGGAAATATATATATATATATATATATATGTATATAAACATGGTTCTCAAATGAAATTCTTCTCTGTATTATTCTGTTAATTTCACTGTTGACCATTTGTGCCTAATATATCAAATGTCAACAAAAAGCGCAAAGTCTTCCACTACATATTGCTTTTCCCCTGGGAATTTTTCAAGGTTTAAGGGGGAAACTAAATCGTTTGTGTGAGCCTTTGGTTTCTTTAGAATGTTTTTCATTATTATTTTATAGTCTGTGAAAAAACAACTAAAACGTCAGCGTGTATCAGACATAATCTAGCTGCTGCATTATTCATTATTTAAAATCTTGTACTTAATGAAGAGCCTGTACTGAAGTCTGCTGCAAGTGTGACTACAAATATAAAAATGGCCATTTCAATGCCCTTTCTGGTATATTGCATTTGGATTTTATTCCATCTGATGTAGGTTACTGACATGAAGAACTTCTCAATAGAAAACAGAGAAACTTTCTGAGATGATTTTATTATACATACAATATTTTAGAGGGCGTGCCGAGTCATCGTTATCTGTTCTACTTATAGGTGGGAATTTTTTTATTTGTCATTTTTTATTTCTTCAGATACTCATATTGGATCTATCCAATAGTATTTCCATAGTCACCAATGTTTGTTAGTTACATAAATTTTAAAGCATAGACATGAAGGTTACTGTACTTAAATCTATTAGACACATAACTAAGCAGTATGAAGTACTTTCAAATGTGGTCGGGTTGGTAAAGATTTCTCTTATAATGTCTTTTAAAGAAGTATATGTATAAAGCAGTGTTCACTAATAGAAAACATTTGTTTCTTCTACATCTTTACTTTTACAGCTGCTTCTTTATTACATGCATTTGTTCAGTGCATCAGTCAAAGAACCTTCCTTGTTATAAAAGCTTTCAAATATGTTTAAAAGAGTAAACCACATTTCAATATAGAGATTAATATGCACATTTCTGTGAGCACTGATAGTCATATGGGTCTATGATGAATGTATCTCTATATGGAAAAAAGGAAACAAACATTTAAAGAAGCTGCTTTATCTGTGTTTAGCTGAAGGAATCCATGACAACAGATGATACTCTATTTATGTGTCATTTATACTTGGTTTATCCTTGGAGCGCTGGTGTTATGTGATCTACACAAAAATAAGCTTTTAAAGATGGGTAACAATAAAAAATGTTCAAAAGCACCTCCCTGATTCAAAAGTATATTTCGATGAAATATTCAATAGGACATACCTCCTAAATTACTGCACCACTTTCGAAAAACTTGAAAAACCTTAGTGGTCCTGCATTTACAAAATAATACATTAAAATACAAAAAATCTTATTCACCTCTAGTTTTATATGCTTTTTGTACATTGGTGCTGATAAGGGAGAGAAATGCAGGATTGATTTTCATAAATGATAGATTTAATCTAAAATTAAATCCACATCATACATTGATATTTATAATGATAAATATTTGACTTCTGTTTGCTCTAATACGGTGGATTAAGTACTTATAATATGCTATTGATAAGCATGTGATTGGCAAGGGCTCTCCAAGATGACCTCAATCATTCATTTCAGGGTGTATTCAGAAGCCTGATGAGCTCCTGATCCTTTATTTGCAGTCCTGAAATGCAGAACATCAGGGCCAGATAGCATTTAAGGTGGAACTTTACAGCATACCCAGACCGATAGATATTGAAAACATGAGCTTGAGATTTCAGCTGATTGCCAGGAAAATAGCTTAAACAATATAATGATGTTCAGAGATTTAAAAAATGTCACAGAGATAATGAAACAATTTGGAGTTAACGGAACGCTATGAGAGAAGGATGCTAATGATCCAAAATAATTTCTGCATCCTTCAGTGTAATTTCCAGGCTATCTTTCTGTAATCTGGGGATGTACCCTCCTTTACAGCCGTACTTTCTCTGCAGGTGAGAGACACGCAGGTTTCGCACATTCAGATTGGTATAAATGCCTTTTAGAGCTTAGATGGGGGAAGGTGATGTAGCAATGAAACTGAGTTGCTGTTTTCACTTTTTTTCCTTAGCATTTAGTCCTGAATTCTGAGGCTGCATTGAATTTTTGCCATGATACTGTTTTAAACTGTGATATTGTGCAAAGCTGCTGTTCTACCCTCTGTTGAATGCAGCAAGGAGGGAAGACCAACAGTCAATAGCTTCTAGCTCCCTCCTCTCGATTACAGGTAAATTACATGGAACCTCGTTCAAAGGCACAGGAAAAGTTGAGTGGGAAAGACACACTTCCATAAATACAGAGGGGAATATGAGATCCTTAACAGTTAATGATGTCAGTGACTGACACAAATGACGTACACTAAAATTGAAGACATGTCATATTACTCCTTCTGTGACACAAAGTTTCATTAATAATTAACAATTTTCAAAGCACATATATTTTTAGGCTTGGGTTTGTGCTCAAAGGAGGCACAAACTGTTTGAGAGAAGCTGGCTCCTGCATTAGAGGGTGACAATAGCTAATTGTGATCATTCTACAGCTAATATACCAAGTTTAATTGCAAAAGAGCAGTAGCAAAGTTAATACTGTGCTTTTGACACTAGCAGCTCAAGGCGTGGTACAAATCCAGCTGCCTGCTTTGACCCTGCTGTCTGGTATATTTGATGGAACCTGTGCCAGGAAATCTTACTTTTTAGGTGGCTGTCCTTTACCCATTGAGGAGATTTTTAAATTTTTCTTAAATTTCTCGAAGTCTATGCTTGGACACAGTTTCCACATATGAGTAAAATCAATTTTGTAAAATGATACCAGGAAACTAGATCTTATCTTTACGGATGCTTACTGCCATAAGTAGTTTATGTTTTCAGAGTAAGGGACCAGTTCAGAGAACCATGTAAAAGTATTATCCAGCATTTATGTAGTCTCAGATCGGGTAAATATCCTTATAAACACACCATGAGCAATGTAGGCTTTGTCAGGACTGTTCATGTGCTGAGATTTTAAAACTTCAGAGAATAAGTGCAGTAAATTACAATGGATCCTTATTTTCCTCGACTTGGTGTCTCTGCCCCTACAGATGCATGGAAGAGAGCTCCTGTACTGGTGTGGAAGAGGAAGATACAAAGTAGTTATGAGGGAGTTAGCAATAAGATCACTGAGAAAAATTAACAGGGAACCATGTACAGGCACAGTTTGAAAGCCACCAGAGGCTTCTCATCCCACCAGGGAAAGAGAGAGAAGCAGTGCAAGGAGGCACATGACCAGTTTGCAGTCCAGTTATAACCAGAACTTACAGGAAAGCAGCAAGACTGATCAAGACCCCTGTAACCAGAGGCACAATTAACAGAAAGGGAGAAGAGTATTGTCAGGATATCTTCACTGAAGAATGAGCTTTCACTACACTAATTCTGGTTTGCCTCCAGAGGGCTGAGCTCAATTTTCCTAACTTGAACAAATAACATGGCATACTTGTAGGGATTAATTTTATCTGTTGCATGCATTGTAATAAAAGCCCCTCTGGGCAGTTACATATCAAATTACAAAAAGCGTAAGCAGTCTTATTCCTTTTTCCCCAACTTTCTTGCTTCTTGTAAAGCTAAAGATTAATTACTATTTGAGCTGCCTTGGGGGATGGGAAAAGAATTATAGGGGAAAAAAATTGTATATTAAAACCAAACTCATGACATGTCCTTTTTAAAAAAAAGTATGTATTCAGAGCTTTAATTCCTTTTACTTAAAATGAAAAATAAAAACATTGTCACATTTGTCTAAACAGAGTATTGTGACATCTCTTCTTACCTGTATTTTCTGTCCCATTATTTACTCCTTACGAGTCATCTTAAAAATCAATTGCTTAAACTTTACTGTCATGAAGTTTTGACCACACAATATAAATGTTTTTTTAGATGTACTTACCTTGAAATAACTGTTGAACTTGGGAGATGGTGAGTGTCATGACCTTGGGAAATGATGAATGAGAGAATAATTTCACCTTAATAATTTCTGTTAATTTTTAGTATGCTTTCTTTTGTTCTGGTTTTTTTTGGTTTTGGTTTTTTGGTTTTTTTTTTTCTGTTTTTTTTTTTTTTTTTGGTTTTCACAAACTGTTTTTGCCCTCGGTGATTTGTTTGTTTTTACAGGAACTATTTATGACCACTGCACCTTTAATTTTGTTCTCCTAAATTTCTGCAATTATTTAGGTGTCTCATTTTTCTCACATTAATGAGAGCTTCAGCTTTTTTGGTTTCCCCTTAAAGTGTACTTTGTTGTTTTATGTTGGATGATTCACTCATATTCTTTTCTAAAATGCCAGGTGATATATTGCTCTTGCCGTGTCACTACCAGGGATTTTGTTTTATTAAAGGTCTTCCTTCCTGCTTACACATCAGTAAATAGGATTGGAATAGGAAGCCTCCAGATTCTAGGTTTATTTTCAGCTCCTTTGAAGAAATCTAATGCACCAACTTTTTTTACTTATTTTTATTTCCAAGTCCTCTCCACTCCCTATTTTGCAGAATCATAGACTTCAAGGAATATTTCAATGACATGACTAGTCCACTTTTCTGTCTTGACAGCTGCTTTTTCCTAATGTTGCTGTAAATAAATTCTGTAACTTCCTAAATACTAATTTTTTGTTGTTGTTGTTGTTTTTACCCAGTTACCTATTAGAATTTATATCATTGCTCAAGCAGTTCTGTTAAACAAGATCATACTGATAGTATTATTCAGGATGGGAGATACGGCAAGGTACTAGCTTGGCAACTGGTTTCCAAAGATCCTAAGTCACTGCTTTTTGACATTCAAGATATAATTGCTACAAAGCTTGTTTCATTTTACAGTGTTGTGCATATTTATGCTTGTCTTATCATTATCTGGAATTATTTCAGTTTGCAAGCTTTTGCAGTTAAAACTGCAAACCTGTGGTTTGCATTAGTCAATATAATTCAGTACTTTAGCTTAGTATTTTAGCTCAGCCTCTATCTGACAGCTTCCCTGATACTTGCCTAATTATTAGTGATCAAATTGAGTCTACATGTCCAATAAACAGCCCTTCCTCTCTCAGACCCGTGCCACTATACTGAAATGGCTTGAATTGGACTAGTCAAAACTTGTGGGATTGTCCTTAAGTGCCCTTCAGCTAAGTCTTGCTAGGAGTTACTTTTACTAAACGTTTCCCCTGAGCTTCAGTAACCACATATTCTAGTGTTTGGGGTAACTGTTGATTGGGATCAGCAGCAGCAACTCTAACTTAACTCTCAGGTGCTCTTTGAATAGTTATTGACTGTGGCAAACATCTTTTGTGTCAAACTGTGCTTCTTGTCTGGGTATTTGCTTTTTGTCTTGTATCCTGGGTGTAGCTTTGCTTCTGAAACTCAGCTGGTTTGACAGCTCTCCTTGTTTCCAGAACCCTGATATCTGTTCTAGTTTGAGTTATTTTTGCCCTCTCTTGGTCCATCAGCCCTCTATCCGTTGTGAGACTAGACTTATCTAGATAATCATGCCCTCCCTGACTCCATGGACAGAATTACAGCTTTTGTTTACTTGTTTATTTCTAGTGGCTATGAAATTTATTCTTTCCTCTCTACTCTTATTGAAGTAATTTTGAAGCAATGACAGGAACAATATTGTTTTTACAGATGGAGTAATTGACAGCCAGTTGTTTTCACCCAGGCCTGGTTAAACAAACAATCTTTCGCCATCTGAACTATATGCAACCCTAAAGAAAATTCATTCTCTGTGCCATGTTAAGTGGAGAATTGTGCAACTCACTAACTTAATGTGTCAAGGTCTGTTGAAAGTGGTCAAGTCCCTGACCTATTGTGGAAAGAGCTGGGCTGGTCAATATGTGAAGTGTGGCCTTATACTGAAAAATTCAGCAAAGTTTCCCAGATGAGCTAGAGGATGATGCATTCCAGCTAAGACATAAATTCAGGCTGAGATGTTTTGTAGATCAGGCTCATCGACTTCAAGGTTCTTTTTCTACCAATGTCAGTAGAAAAACCACCAATTCCATGTTCTCTCCAGGAATGCCTAAAAAGCCCAGCAGTAAAAAGCTGCTACAATTTTATTCAAAGCTATGTTTGGTAGATTAGTTAGGTAAATAGTTGTGTACAGAACAATTTAAAATACCAATGAATTAATACAGCTGAGGATTTTTGTGAATTTGGGTTTAAACAAAAGAAAGCCTGATCTTTTGTTTGTCGGGACAAAACTAACCTTGAGGTAGGTTAAGAGAAAGAATTTTTAGCAAATAGTCATTCAGATTTTATTAAGGATTACATGTTCTTTCTGAATAATAAAGGGGATTTGTTACCATGAGGGCTTTCTAAAATTGGTCTACTAAAGTTGCTTGTGGTAAAGATTTTTTTTACTTTATTTCCAACTAATTGAAGAAAAAAAATAGAAAAGCCTCTGTGTCTGGGTCAGTAGTATGTGATGCTCACTCTGCTGGAACTAGCAGTAAGCTGGACATGTTCATCTGTCCTGCAGTGAGGGACCATTTTGTCTGGTACCATAAAAAAATGTATTAAGTAATATACACAACCTAGGATACCCCTTGCTCTCCTTTTGTCCTAAGGGCAGTCCAAGTATCCAAACACGGGCTGAGGTTTGAGTTACATCCCAGACTTTCTCTTGAGTCCATGATTCCTTGTAGGTCCATTCCTGGACAGGACAGTCTTCCAGTCTTACTAGCTTGGGGTACTAAAGGTTGAAGCAGGAAGAACAGCCAAAGGCCACTTTGTTCCTGGGAAGCTGTGGCTCTTTTCTGGATTGCCTCTAACTTAACAGGCTTTTATTAGGACTGCTGCTCTGCAGTGTAAAGAAAAGCCACCAGAGAGGCTCTAACTCAACTGTTTCTCTTGCAGAGGACATGGCTCTCCAGTCACACTGTGTGGTGGCTCACAGTCTTGCCTCAGGCACTGGATCTCCCTGACTTGTTGACAGACCTTGAGTGCAAAGGGCAACATAGCTGGTGGTAAGGGTGCTCAAAGGGGCAGAGTGTTGGCTGTGAGGCTGCTTGTTCTGGGCTGTGATCGCCTCCTTTATAATTGCATACCAATACTGTGGCCACCAGCTGCATGAGGGGCTGCACCCTCTTGCTACACAGGGAGCCCCCGCACAGAAAAGTTCCCTCATTACTTTCTGTCATGCTGGCCCACATATCTTTGAATCAGTGTGGAATTGGCCTCATCAGCAAAAGTTTGAGAGGAATTCACCTGAGTATTTGTGATATCAGCTAGAAGTCAGCAATAAAACCGGAAAAAGGGTGGGTGGTTGGCAGCACATACAAGTGGCAGAGTTGACAGATAAGAGCTTTAAGTGCAAACATGCCAAGTTCTATATTCAAAACTTACCTATATTTCAAGTAATATGTATAATCCCATGTACTGTCTTTGTCCAATCATAACTAGGCAACATGTTTAATATTTTACAGATTTTTAATTAATTTTTCTCTGAAAAGTTGCAGATTCAGAGTCATTAGCAGAAATGATTTAGTGAAGAATTTCGCATAATGAACATTTGAGAGCAGTAGTTGACATGCAAAGAAAAATTTCAGAAAGAGAGGTGACATTGGTAAAGATAAATTACTCATTTCAAGTTATTTAACTCTAGCTGCTTCTAAACCACTTAGGTGTAACTTGGAAAACATACTTTTTATTTACTCAGAGAGCAGCAAAATTGGTGATGGTACACTGAGCAAATGCCATTGTAATATAAAATGCACATGAGAAAATATCTACAGCTACATTGAGCATGTGGTTGCTGACTGAAACTAAGTGAGGACCCAGGTTGTAATCTAATGTGCTCATTCTATGCATTTTTTAAAAATATATATGGAATTTTCATGTAAACAGGACAACAGCATTTGACAACTTTTCAAGTACTGAAATGTTGCATTAATATATATGTATATATTAGTCATACAAGTATGCAAAAATTTCTTAATCTTCTTGGTGTTAAATTGTTTTCCAAGAAGCTGAGACACAAGAACAATGACAGGCAAACTTCTGAACCCTTTTGGAGAGAAGTGTTTCAAATGTTCACAGGACAGAAGACAAACTAATAGGTTGAATGGCACCTGAAGTTCAAAATATACAAGATGAACACAAAAGGCTCTCAGAAACCAAAGTAATGTGTTCTAGCACATTGGTTCAAAGAAGCCTCAAGTATGAAGAAATTACAGGTAAACAGTAAGAAAAAAAAGGTGTTACCAATGACCTACTTTGAAGGTAGTGGTAAATGAAGAGAAAAAACAATGAACAAGAAGCTGGAGAAACTGCAGCAAAGGACCAGAATGGAAATCTTAGAAGAACATGGGTAACAGCTCATGCTGTGATAAGAAGGAAAATACGATTTCATCTGGAACATATTGAACTTCAATAATTAATCCTGTATGCAATTTTTTATCTTCTGTCTCATAGAGAGGAGAAGAGATTTTCTTAACAGAAAAGAAAGCCTCTTTTTCCTGGTTTCAGCTGGGATAGAGTTAATTTTCTTTCTAGTACCTGGTATAGTGTTATCTTTTGGGTTCAGTATGAGAAGAATGTTGATAACACACTGATGTTTTCAGTTGTTGCTACACAGTGTTTATACTAACCCAAGGATTTTTCAGCTTCTCATGCTCAGCCAGCAGGAAGGCTGGAGGGGCACAAGAAGTTGGGAGGCGACACAGCCAGGACAGCTGACCCAAAC
Source organism: Aquila chrysaetos chrysaetos (assembly GCF_900496995.4). Lineage (NCBI taxonomy): Eukaryota > Metazoa > Chordata > Aves > Accipitriformes > Accipitridae > Aquila > Aquila chrysaetos. The sequence goes on along the minus strand of NC_044030.1, from coordinate 15,002,774 downwards.
TGGCCAAAAGCGTTTTCCATACCATGTGATGTCATGTCTAGTATATAAACTGGGAGGAGTTGGGCTGGGGGGAATTGCCACTCGGGAACTAACTGGGCATCAGTTGGTGACTGGTGAGCAATTGCATTGTACATCACTTGTTTTGTATATTCCAATCCTTTTTATTATTGCTGTCATTTTATTATTGCTATCATTATCATTATTAGTTTCTTCTTTTCTGTTCTATTAAACTGTTCTTATCTCAACCCATGAGTTTTACTTTTTTTTTTTCCCCCCCAATTCTCTCCCCCATTGTACGGGGTGGGGGGGGGAGTGAGTGAGCGGCTGCATGGTGCTTAGTTACCAGCTGGGGTTAAATCACAACATAAAATAAAATAAAAAATAGAATAAAATTATAATGTAAAAAATCAGAATTTCTACTTATTCCTCAGCCATCAAAACCACATCATGCCACTATAACATACTTTCATCTAAGCAGTGGTTGGTGTAAGGTTGCACTGACTACAGAAAGGAAACCTTTTCTTTTGACATTCATAATATCCTAGAGGAATGAGTTCCACAAGGTATTTTTTCATATAGTAACACTATCCTTGTTTGTTTACCAAGATGTTAACAGATATTCTCTACTCTCCCCTTTTTCCTGACCAGTTCTTGAAAGGTTGGCTTTAATCCTTTAGCTTTGCTCATTGTTGACCAGTAGTTTTCACACTGTATTATATTTGAGATGGCATGGGGAATTTGGGCAAATAAGGAGCAAGGAATGCATATTCTTTGCCATGGAGTTTGTTCCATGAGTTCTTTCTAGCACGTTGCATTGATACAGAGAGTTTTTAAATGCCAAGTCGTTCAACATTCTTAAAAGAACAGCTGGATGTTATTATTCAGTGATAACTTCCCATCCCACAGGTAGTATATCTTAAGAAGTAGCTAAGGATTTCTAAGGACTGAAATCTCCTGTAGAGCTATTCTCTCTTTCCACAAGTTTTCCTAGTATTTCCCTTTTTTATTAGGAAACAAGGGTGATAATTGGGCCAAATTCCCTTCAGCTTACACCCTATGGTAAGCAAACCTTGTTTTGAATTTTAGAGGGGGTTTAGCAGAAGTGGAAAACTACTAAGAGATATAGATGATCAAAACATATGAATAAAATCATGAGAGAGATATTCATTACCATCTAAAACCACTGTCTTTTTATCATACCAGGCTCTCTTCTTTTTAGAACTTTGATGAGTTTGTGCATCTCTCATATCTTATCTGAGCATCAGTAGATTTTTCCATGTGCTGGAATTAAGAGCTTATGTGTTTTATTAAAAATGTTCCTTGTTGTCCTGTAGATGCAAGGGTGTTTCAGGCATTCTATGACAGGCAAGTTGTAAGACACCTTGGAGTGACCTCAGAGATAACCAGTAAATGTGTATTGTAATGAGAAGAATGAATATGACTAGTCCATTTTGTATTCTTTTGAAAAATGTGTTAGGCTTCTTTTGTGATGGGATGACCTTGAGGGCAAACACAATGTATACCTGTCACAGAAATGGCTACTGTGCAGTAATGACCATTATGGTTTAAGCAATTAAAGATGACATCAAATCAGTTGGCTGGTCAAATCAACTTTTTTCTCTTCTATCTCTGAATCATGACAAAAAGGAACCAAACAAGTAAAAGCCAGCATTGAAATTCTTTTCATATTTTTAACAACTTCCTGAAAATCATAACTCCTTACAAAATCAAATGAACAAGGAAAAAAATGCACAGTATGAAAAAAATAAAGCTACGTGGTTCTCTGTCATTACTGAGTAGCAAATGGAAAAAGGCAGTATTCAATATTTAATGAATTCTCCTAAAAGAGAGAAAAAAATCACCTGCATGCCATAAAGGATAGAATGACCTGTTTTTCCCTAGTTCTGTGACCTATGTGTGACTGCAGGATATTTTTTTCACTTATATTCAAATCCACTACACAGACCTACAAATGTTTTCCAAAACAGGGAAGATGGCACTATCAACCTGAAAATCAACAAGAAAGGATGATAACAGGAAAATCGTGATTCTGCTCACGTACCATCCGTTTAGACATTTAATCAAGATAAGCTCAGGTTGGAACTACCAAGCTCAGACAATATTCTTCCTGGTGTGTTATTGCATGCACTTAATAGCAATTCCCTATTTTGCACAGCTCTGCAGAACTGTGTATCACCAATTTCTCACCTATCATTGTACAGCTGCAAAGGTGCAGACAAGGTCAGTGCTAGTTTTTGATCTGCTTTTGGATATCTGGAAGTTAGCGCTTGTATGTAGTTTGCTATAGGTTTGGAACTGATTTCACAGCCTCAATTCCCAGACAGTTGATGTGAACTGTCAGTGAACATTGTCAGGAGGAGTAACTGAAAGCACTGAGAACAGCTCTTTTTTTTTTTTTTTTTTTTTTTTTTAATTATTTCATATTTACTATTTTATTTGCTCTAAGGAGTTCTACTGGATGCAAAATGCAAACATTCTAAAACAGCCATTATGAGGACTTTATCTAACATGTTGATAAGATTAGGCAGGGAACAGGGTATCAAGAGCACTCTGTACTATGACAGATGAGGGATATGAAGAACATACCCCCTTCTGGTTTTCAGAGAATAGCACCAAAGGAACTTCCTGAAGTGAAGTCCAAGTGAGAAGAATAAAACTGATATCAAATTAAGGGCTAGGAATCTACTATTACTTTTATATTTTGTCTTCCTCTGAATTTAAAAAAAAAAAAATCTGCCTTCTACTTTGACATATTGGATACTTAGAGGTTAAATCTAGAGCAAATTTATTCTCAGCCTTTAAGTTTTAGACAAAGAAATGCAGGGAGAGAAGCCGTGCCTCATCATCTCCCTGCTTGCCAGCTAACTTAACTAAACATATCAGAAAAATGTTCTTCTTTGTGGCTGTCAACATTTTAAACTTGTATGTGCCTTTCTGAGAACAAACAGAGAACAGAAGAGTAACTATGATTCAAGAACTTGCACCCAACAGAAGGGCCAGTGGTCCTGAGCCAGGAAAGAGTTTAATGCAGGTGTCAACCAAGTTTGCTGCCTTCCCAGATCTGCTGGTGCAGCCACAGGTGCAGTTCTTTCCCAAATTCAGGCAGCCTCAATCAGTCTAGCAGAAGTAAGCCAGTAAAGAGGATTATGGTGGTTTTGTTGGCAAAGTGATGATGGGAGGATGTTGGTCAAGGGAATGTAGTCTTCTAACTGAGCTTACCTACCACTAGAACAGCATACATTCCTGTGGCCTGGCTTACAGTTCCTCTTGGAGTGCACACCCTTCTTTTGCTTTCTCTTCAGAGACTAAAATGATAGTCTACCCCAGATGCAGAAAGAACCAATTATTTTTCTTTGCTGTCTGTGTGAAGCAGGGAGGTGGTAACTGGATAGCAGAAGAGGAGGGTATCTTTCAGCACATTGTTGTTCTTCCTCCTCTTCTGTCTTTTCCTCAGTTTTCCTTTAAATATTCCTTGTGCCTTGATCTAAAAGAAGTTGATGAAGGAAAAGCATTGCAAGCATCTTCCCTCTTGTTTTCCCTCATGATTGTGACCATCTCACTCAGCTGCTGCCAGGCTTCAGGCACTGTGAAATTGCTATACTTTAAAAGATATAATAAGGTAGTGTATTTTTTCTTTCTTTTAGATACCTGCTTTTCATTTTGGCTAATGGAGAAAAGGTGTTTTTTCTGCAAGCTTGTCAATTGTTTTTTATTAGTCAACTTTTAATACACAGCTTGGAAGGCTTTCAGAAAGTTAATACAACTACTCTGTAACATAGCATTCACAATGTCCTTGTTCTGGTGAGTGCTCCATTAATCAGTTATAATGGGCTGATGACCCCAAGTTGATAAAGCTTTGACCCTTGCTGCTCAGACACACTTTAAGGCAGGCAGATGCCCCTGCCACCGTTTATTTTCAGATAGGGAGGGAAATGGCCTCATGTCATTGTTATTATTTGTCCAGTTACACAGTTGAGGCCTCTGCTGGGGTGATAAAGCAGAACAGCAGAAACCTTAGAATCAGAAAAGGAAACACCAAAGGAAGCTAATAAACAAACAGTAAGAAAGAATAAGGGGGAGGGGGGAAAGAAAGAAAGACAGACAGACAGGTATCATTTTACAGGTTAGGAACTGAGGACCAGAAAGTGTAAGTAAATAATTAATGGTGATTCAGAGCAATCAAATGCAGTCTTCTGGAATTCCAGGCTAACAACTTTAACACAAAAGCACCCAAGGAAACACTGCTTTATTTTGAACCCTGACGACAGCAGTATTTGAAACCTATCATTAGAAAGGTATTGTATACCTCAGAGACATTCTTGCAAGAGCTAGCACCACCCATCATGCACTGGTGTCAGTTTCCAGTGTTGCCTCTAGGAAAACAAGGCCTTTTTCCTCTGTTCCGGCAGTGCTCCTAGGCAGGCAAGGTAAAGAGAAGTGAACTGTTTTCTTTCTCTGTTTGCATCACGCTGTTTTTTGACACTCTAGTAACTGTAAAATCAGTGACAATGGAAAATTTCATAAGTGGAGAAAGCTACGAAATCCTTTGAGGTACCTTTATAAGCTCTCTGTGGTTGAAGAGTTGCTGGTTTTGTTTGTGTGTAAAGGACTTTAGCTGATTTTCTGCAGATATCTTTTCTTCTTCTAGCTGACATTTTGGTGGGCCAGGAATTTCACCTGCTAGGAAGGTAATGGAGGAGAATTACATTATGAATATTTTATGAAAAATGAATTTGTTGTTCACCAAAATGTTGGCTTTAATGAGAAATGATGTTAGTGTGGCTTATTCTACTGTACTTGCATTCAGTGGTTCTCTTTATTAGCATAGTCCCTCTGGCTTATTTCCCTACTACTATATTCTTCTTTTGCTCTTCTGTTACACAGACAATAATTTTGGTTGTTAGTGCCAGGTAATAAAAAGTAACATTTATCTGTTCTCTCTCTTTTCTCATTTCTCCTTTTTTTCACCTTTTGCTTCTATTTCTTGTTCCTTTTACCATTTTTGTCTTCTTAGCTGAAGCCTTTCTTTTCCTCCTATCTGCACAGCTGTTGTATTTTCTTAAAATATCCCTTATTTTCCATTTCTGCCTCTCCTTTTATCCTTCTATGTAGATTTCTTGCTGTCTGGTTACTTGCCATGCAATTTGTCACAAAATGGTATCGGTGTGAGAAGACTGCTTTGAAAAACTCATTCAGGTGAACATAGATATTTTCTTCTTAATTCTTCCAATTTCTCTCACAAGATTTGAAAACTATGTGTTTTAATGCCAGGTTTCCCCTCAGTTTTTGAGGTAGAAAGAAATTGTATGCATGTATTTCATTAAGTATGGGAATGCAGTATAAAACATTTTACAAATAGGATTGTTAATTCTTCGTAGACTTCATATCAGGGACCAAGATGCAGTTTTGGTATTTTCAGATCTATGGTGTGAGGTAGCTTCAAAGACTGTTTCTTTTCCTGAGAAAGATTAACAGTTTAAGGCAGTGTGTTAGTAGACAGGCAATAAGTCGAGAGTCTCCTTCAGCACTTTTTTTTTTTTATGTCTTGACACTTTTGATTAGGCAAGTTAGAAGGCCATTGCCTAAAAAGTAAAGGTGGGAAGCTTACTGCCAGTTTTGACTTCTTCTTCAGGCAAAACAGTACCTACTAGAATTTGACTCTCAGCTGACACATAAAATAAACATCTGGCTTGAGGAACATTCAGGCAATAAATGCCACATTGCTGACAAGGCAATGAAGGAGATCGTTTGGTTTGGGTTTTGGTCTAGAAATTCCAACTACATGATGGGGATTGACATGTCTTAATTCCCAGAGCTACATTCCACTTTTGGTCATTTAATATGTGGCAGGCCCTTAAAAAAGATTTATTTGTCATGTACAGGGAACCATGAAAATTACTAGAAAATTTTATTTTCTTATACTGCTCAAGGTTGAAAACAGCAAAGCTAATATTTCAGTATCAATTCAGATACTGTGAATTTGGAGCCATGTAACTTGGGAATTTGGTAGGTGTCTGAATTATAAAATTATCTTAGTGAAATTAAAATACTTGTCTCTCATGATTTGCTCATTGGTGTCAGAAAAACATTAATGCTTGAAATAACTGAAATCAAGCTTAAACAAGGGCTGATTTCACTAGCTAATGCCATTGAGCAGAGGCTGTAAGAAATTAAGTTGGCCCTCTATTGACCTCTTATTAAAATTATAAGGATGAACCTTCATCTTATTGTTCATTTGGTTTCTAACTAATGAGATTGGCCTTGGAGTTGGAACTGCCCTTTTAAACAGCTAATGTTTGAAAATCATGCCTACGATATCTTTTGTTATTTCTAAAATCTGAAGTGAAACATCCACATCATCTACATTTTTAGAAAATACTGTAGAGTTATCTCCAGCAATAAGTTCTCACTTTTGTCAACTGCATCATGAGTAATTTTCACTAACCACAGGCTTTTTTATCTAGTTGAATTTTCTACAAGTACATGAGTTTGAAGTTACAAGCAAAAAATGCAGGTGGTTTTAGAGTTTTGAAGGTTTATAGCTTAAAGTGAAAATGCTGTGGTGTCTCACTGTCAGAGGTGTTATTAATAATTCACCTTGGAGATTTCTTCTACTAACAGCCCTGAAACCCCTTACCTCTGCAGTAGGAATTCAAACAACCAGCAAGAAGTTTGGGGTAAGAAGAGAGATATGTGGGAAAGGATAGAGGGCTTCATCTTTTTTGGGAATCTGACAGGATCCTGTGGAAACTGTCATGGCAAGCAGAGGAGGTCAATCTTCACAGCATAAGGACAACCCATTCCAGTGGGCAGAAAAATCAGTAAAAAGTGGAAGAAGGCCATGGGCTCAGACAAAGAAACCCAGAGTATAGAGGTGGAAATGCAAATTGGAAATGTTTCTATATTCCTCTGCGTATCCTCAGAAAGCAATGTCTTGTTCATCTCCCACTACCAAAAATCCAAAGCTCAGCTGGAGCTGAAACTAGCAAGGGAGGTCAACATGACTGGTATGGTGGGTTGACCCTGGCTGGATGCCAGGTGCCCACCAAAGCTGCTCTATCACTCCCACTTCTCAGCTGGACAGGGGGGAGAAAATATAACAAAAGGCTCGTGGGTCAAGATAAGGACAGTTTAATAAAGTGAAAGCAAAGGTCGCGCGCAAAAGCAAAGAAAAAAAACAAATGATGTTATTGTCTACTTCCCATCAGCAGGCGATGTCTGGCCACTTCCTGGGAAGCAGGGCTTCAGTACGCGTGGTGGTTGCTCCGGAAGACAAAAAAATGCCCCCCTTCCGTCCCCCTTTACTTAGCTTTTATATCTGAGCTGACGTCATATGGTATGGAATATCTGTTTGGTTAGTTTAGGTCAGCTGTCCTGGTTATGTCCCCTCCCAAGATCTTGCCCTGCCCCAGCCTGCCATTGAGGGAGGGGGCAAAAATGTTGGGGAGACAGCCTTGATGCTGTGCCAGCGCTGCTCAGCAGTAGCCAAAACACTGGTGTGTTATCAACACCTTTCTAGCTACTGATGCAGAGCACAGCGCTATGAGGGCTGCTGTGGGGAGTATTAACTCCATCTCAGCCAGACCCAATACAACTGGTTTCTGTAAATAACAGGGAATGCTGAAGAAAATATGGGCCTGTTGCTCACTGGGATAGGGGGCCTACTGACAAGGGACTTGGAGGAGGCTGAGGTACTCAATTCCTTTTTCACTGATAAGAGCTGCCCTCAGGCCACCCAGGTCTCGGAGCCTCCTAGCAGAGTCTGTGGGAGTGAGGCAGTACCCACAGGAAAAGGGGGCCGAAGTAGAGCGCGCTTCACCCACTGGGACACACGTAATTCCATGAGACCACACAGGATGCACCCGAGGGTGCTGAGCAAGGTGTCTGGTGTCACTGTGGGGTTGTCTTTGAAATGTAGTGGCAATTGGGGAAGTTTCCTGTTAACTGGAAATAGACAACAATTGCAGTCATCCTCAAGAAGGGCAAGGAGGAGAACCCTGGTAACTACAAGTGTGTCAGCCTCTCCTCAGTACCCTGGGAGGGAATGGAACAAATCCTCCTGAAAGACATTTCAAACTACATGAAGAAACTGCTAGGAACAGCCAGCCTGGTTTTATCAAGGGCAAATCTTACCTGACCAATCTGACTGTTCCCTGTGGTGAGATAACTGATTGTGTGGATATAGCGGGAACAGCCTAAGTCATATACCTTGACTTTAGCAAGGCCTCCAGCGTGGTCTGTTTACAGTTTGTAAAGTGCTTTAAGAGGACTATGTCAGATGGATGTCCTTAAAGTAGCAGAAAGATTGCTCCTGCACTGGAGAAGCCTTGGATACACAGACGGGAGGAAAAAGTTCCAGAGGTCATGAGAGAGAAAGAGTTACAGCATGAGATCAGAGCATGCATGAGTTACTGACAGAGAAAGAGTTACAGCATGAGATCAGAGCATGCATAGGTCCTGAGATAGTGCACTGGGGAGGATCGAGGAGCCAACCAGACTCAGAGAGGACAGAACTACAGCCTGAACTGCACACCTGTAGTGTTTTGTGGGATATGGAGCACACAAATCCTGCACATTCTGGTTGAAAAAGCAAATGTATCTGAGGCATCACATCTGTAGGTGATTTGAATGGGAAGGAAATAGGAGCCTCAAACTGAGAAACAAAGGTTTTGCAACCAAAGTAGCATCCTTAGTTTCCTCTCATGGTTCACCACACAGGAATGCTGAAGGCAGAGCCGGCAGATACTTCCTTGTTTCTAACATCATGTTCTGGTTTAAAAACCATAAACATTAAAATCATCAGGGTTACTTTGCTTTCCATATCCTACAGAATGTCTTCACAGTGAATCATAAAGGCTTTTGAAAGCATTTAAGTTTCATTTGAATTGTGAAAATAAGTAATCCTTGTTAGTTGTAGCTGCATATGTTGAGCTTCAGGATTCAGGTAGATTCCTGCTGTCCTGGGCTGATATACATGGGGCTGCTGCAGTTTCCTGTCCCCACTGAGGCAGTAATAAGGCTGGTTCCCAATAGGCAGACCCACATATACAAAAGACATAAAGAGCCAGCCACACAAATCAGTACAGGTGGAGAACAGTGGATTTACCAGCACCCATGTAAACATGAACTGCATGGACAGACTGATCATGATCCTTCTGAAATCATAGGTATCATTTGAAAGGTCAACTACTGTTTTCTGTGGTTCAATAAATACAATTTGCAAAAAAAAAAAAAAAAAAAAAAAAACCCCAACCAAAAATCTCTTCATAAATTGAGGATATCTAGTTTAAAAGCAAGAAGCCTCTTTGATTTTATATTTCTGTTCCTTTTTTATCTTTGCTACCCACAATGAATACTGAACTGACAAAAATATACCATTTCCTTTAACTAGTTAAATGCACAATCTCTTTAATTTTATAATATTTTAAATTATTCTTAGAACATATCAATAGATGGGGAAGGAGACAGGAAGCAGCATATAGAAAACAGATTTCTCCACCAAAGGAAACACAGCTTTACTTCAAAACAGGAATTTCTGGAGCAGAATAAATGTAATGCCACCTTTGCCTCAGTCTTTGCTGATAAGACTGGCCATAGAACCAGCCTTTAACAGTCCCAGGGCCCTAAGACTAGAGGGGAAATCTGGAGCAAGGAAGACCTTGGTAGAGGAATATTTAAAGGTCAGGGAACTTTTAGACAAATGAAGAGAGGCTAAGAGAGCTGGGTTTGTTCAGCCTGGAGAAGAGAAGTCTCAGAGGAATTTCATCCATGTGTATAAACTCCTGATGGGGGAAGTAAAGAAGATGGAGCCAGACTCTTTTCAGTGGTGCCCGGTGACAGGACAAGAGACAATGGGCACAAGCTGAAGTAGAGGAAATTTTTTACTGAATGATCAAACACTGTCACAGTTTGCTGAGAGAAGTTGTGGAGTCTCCATCCCTGGAAATATTCAAAACCTGATTGGACACTGTCCCTGTCAATCTGCTCTGGGTGAACCTGCTTTAGGCAGGGAGGGCTGGACTAGATAGTCTTGAGAGGTGCCTTCCAGTCTTGGCCATTCTGTGACAGCGTGATAACTGACCATTGTATACTATCATACCTTTTAAACCTGTGCTGTGAGGGTTGCTGAAGTTCCTTGGGATTTTTTATTTTTGCTCACCTGAAGCAGAATTTCAGATCAATTAAATCCCTACTTCTAATGCTATTATTGTAATAGAAGTGGCAATGGCAGGGAAAAGACTTAGCTGGACAGCATGCAGCTGCAGTTTCTCTGGAAAAAAAAAAAGGATTATATTTACTATTTTTTACTGTTTAAAGTAGTTTCTGTCATCATTCTTATTTAAATATGAGCCCATGTCAAGACATGAGTAGCAGCTATTTAAAAATCTAGATCAGAGTAGGGTTGGGTTTTTTAGATTAATTTACTTTTGAAGGCCCTAGGAGTAAGGAAAAAAAAAAAAAAAAAAACCAAACCAGTTAAGATTTACAAGAATGATAAGACACAGTGAGACCTTATTAGATTGTGAACATATCCCCACACTGTACAGGCAGGGAAAAGGCTAATTAGGGGCTAAAAAGACCAAGCAGAAAGGTAGGAAATACATGAAGTAATATGATGCATGACCCTCATTAAATCTAACAGATTAATTGTTTTAAATGAATCCATGAATAGGTTCTTGTATTCATAATCTGAGAAAACATAGCAAGCTGTGCTGTCACTTAAAGCAATGTTATGTGTATTTCAGAGGAGGAAGGACAATCAAAAACCTTCTCCTTGCCTGGTGTTGATCATTATTCTCAGAACTTGAGTTCCCTCACAGAATTTTCACTAAGCCTTTACTTACTGGTTCGTAATCAATAATAAATTCCCATAGAACTGTCACATCAGTGCAAAACTCAGTATTAAAGAAAAGGCCCAAGTAATACAGTGGCTTCATTGTAACCATCCAAATGTATAAAACTTAAGTGTTTTATCTCTTTATGCATCTCCTTTTTCTGGAGACTGTAACATAATTTTATATTATTTTTCTTTAAATAGAAATTTTCACCAAGAAGTAAAAAAAGGTATTTTAACAGAGTTAAACCTTATATGATATATGTTCACATTATATGCTGCTCCTTGTACTAGAAATTCTATGCATATATAAATTTGTGTTAACTGTCTTCATTTTGCTAGTAGTTAATGATTTCCTCTGAGTAGATATGAGACAGCCGGATAGACTATACATAGATATGATCCTGCCTCTGTAGGCCTTAGGCAACCTATTAATACATTTCTGAATGGTTTTAGAGCTCTACCCTATTATACATTTCTAAGTTAGAAAATTTTCAAAATGTGGATCCACTTCCATTTCAACTTGTACCATTGTGTTTTCTGCTCAGACTGCAAATTCAGTTTACACCATAAATCAATACCAGCTCTCAGTTTGGTCCTTCCTGAATGCATGCTGCACAGATATTATGCTAGTTGTTTGTACCTTTTAATCTCTAATCACAAGTGGTACAGGAAAGGATCAAAAAAGTAAAGATATTCAAAATAAGAGGAAGAAATACTTTGATAATCATTTTATTTGCCATATCAGAGAAAAATCCACAAACAACTGAAGATTTGTAATCAGTGTATCAGTTAATATGGGTGGGACTACAATATTTTAATGGAGATCTGTATCAATGTAATTCTTCTTGCATAAAATATTTCTCTTTTGTTTAATTTTCTTTTCAGAATTTGTTTATAAAGTAAAAATTATCAGTTATCTTTCTGAACTATTTCTTCAAATTAAAGAATATGTACAAGACACATTTGAGGCTAAAATAAAGTTTAACCTGTTCTCAGAATGTCACCCCACTGGAACAGCTTGCCCAGAGAGTTTGTGGAGTCTCTGTCCTAGTAGATATCCAAAAGTTGGGCAAGATGGCCTCTAGAGGTCACTTCCAACCTCAAACATTCTGTGAACTGGGGAGTAGCTCCTCTTCTAGTGCAGGCACAAATGGAAGATGTGAATAGTGGCACCATAAATTACTGCAATAAGTTGCTTAGAAGACTTTTTTTTTTTTTCCCCCAGATGGATTCTTCCCCCATAGAGATAGCTTTAATAAACTGAATATTATAAATTCCAGTACATCATATTGCTAGCATATATTTACAGATCTGCTTGTCACAAAGTGTTTAGCTTCTGGAGGACATTGCAAAAACTTTTTGTGAGAAATCCTAATTTCTAGTAGAAATTAGAAGGCCAGTACTAGCTCAGAAATGTCACCAGTGCCTGCATAAAATGCAAATTAAAAACATGGTGTTCTTTGTCATTAGCTAAGATATTAACCAGCTGTGACTACCATGGCTGTTGGCCATGAATGAGTTTCATCACACATATGATTTCTGTTAACTTGTTTTCCATCCTTTGGCTTGACGTGTCCATCTAAATGTATGGAAATGGAAAATTACTGGGTAGAGGCAGTGTGTAGTCTTCTTTTTCTGTACAGTACCAGCCCAATAAAACCCAAATGCCTGTTAGGAGTCTCCATTTTTAAAAACAAAAGTAATCTCCTTGCAGTAACATATTGGTGGGGGCGGGGGGGGGGTAACATCATAATTTCAGTAGCCAGAGGAAGCTTGACCTGCTGGTTAATAAAAATGTCTTATGTGTACCAATCTGGAAGAGTGTGGAACAAGCTACAAAGAAAGCCCTTTTCTTATACAGTGCTTTTTTTTCTCATTTGTTTTCAATAATTTTCATCCTTTTAATATTTTTCTGGGTTAGACCCATAGGCTTTTAACAGTGTTAACACATTGGGCCATCTTTGTGGCAACTTTAACACTTTTTCTTCTGTCTGCATCACCCATAAAGAATATAGGTTTTTCCTTCTTTTTAAGAAACCCTAGAATGTAAGAAGAATCTACATCATATTCAATCCAGAGATAATTTAGTCTATAAATCCTCATATGACTCACCTCTTAAAATCTGGAAAAGTGGAATTTCATTTGGACAGGAAATCTACCTTTTTAACAAATAGTGTCCCAAGTCAGAAATACAACAATATGGCCCTGAGTACATTGGTGCAAGAGTTTGAGGATAAATATCATGTGGTTTAGGCCTGTTCTGAGTTAGGAATAAGCAAACACTTTGAGAGAAAGTTCTGAGTCTGAATTCCTTACGGCCAAGATATACTTGAACTAAGAGAAAACTATCCTGGCTTTGAGGAAAGAACCATAGCATTTGTTTTCAGGAAGTGTTTTATTACGTTTTGTATTGCATATATTTGGTAAGATCTTACAGTTCATATTATCAGAGATATAATTTTGGAGGCTGCTGTGACGAGTTTCAAAGATTATAACATCAGCCAGTGTCAAGGTAGAACCTACCAGCAGTTATGAATACATCCACACCATCTGCAGATGATCCCAAATTCTTTCCAATACGTTAATCTTAGTGCATGAATGCTTGGGATTGTTCATGGCAGCAGCAATCATGTGAAGAAACCTGTGCTACCATGTGAAACCTCTGTTTTCAGAGCTGTGCATGTGTTTCTTCATGATCTAAGGTTGTTTGTACTTTGTTCATCTGTTGGTTTGGGGCTATAGTTTTTATCATTGTAGTTATGCTAACACAATATGCAGTTTATGCATTATCATGTCAGAATAAAGACATCATCCACAGTATTTCTTATGAAGGAGTTGCTTTGCTGCAATGAGCCCATTTCTGCCACTTATAAATGCATGCAATTTATGGAAGTTTCTACTTTTTCAGATTTACCAAGTAAGTTTATGGAGCTTTGCTTTTATAGATGGACCAGAAAAAGTGTAAGATTCAACAGCTGAAAATACAGAATTAATTTATTGAGCTCTGTCTTAATATTAGCTATATTAGAATGCTAGGAAAAAGTGTTAGCTAGGGTATGTTAATTAAAATACTATTAGGAGCTGCTTAGAACACAGTGTAGCATAATATTGTACTAAACCCCACATAGAAACATGTTAATCGACGTGAATTTAAATAGGTTGGCAGTTCACACCACCCTTTCCATTTACCTAGAGTGTGCTGCACTGTAAAAATCCACATCTTCCAAATAAAATTGTTTTGCATTTTTCCGATTAGAATTAATTCCCAAAGCAAAGCACAAGATAGTTCCCTTTCCAGATGCTCCAGCCACAGGGCAGTTTTAAAACTGGCAAGTTCCTCTGTCCTGACGTTTCTGGATAACAAGGGTAGCTGCAGGTGAGAGTGCCCAAAACTGGGAGAGTTTTGGTCTTGCTTGTGAAATGTAGTGTGAAGGGATACCAAAAATTGAAAGCCATAGCAAAGCAACACTGAGCTTAGGGGATCCCTTGAGTCACTCCACTTATTAGATAAACCTTTTAATCTGAGATTCACGTTTCCATAAGATATAACAAGGTGTGTGAATGTTTGTGTGCAATTGAAAGAGATAACAAAGAGGGTGGAATGGAAAAAGATGATTTTTTGTTTTTCTATGTAAAGACATTGGTAGGCATGGTAATCCAACAGATGCTCAAATGGTGCCAATAATGGCATATCAAAGCATGTTGGGCTTTCACGTGTAGTTTTTTAGTTTCTAAAATGTAAGTTAAATTTGCCTGATACCAAGCTGTCCCTGGTTATGACCACAGGTAAAACCTGTCAGCATGGACATTGAATCAAGGTTTTAGCTGGAAGAACATTTTAGACAAGAAGATATGATGTAGGAAAGCAATATAAAATGGATATTAAAGGAACATTCACTTAAAAGGAATGGAAAATCTTAACTCAGATTTGTATGGTTGTCTAACACATGATAAGACATGATTGAGTCAAGAACTGTGGCTACTTCTGTTGTGGGTCTAGATCAGTTTTGTGAGAAAGGATTATATGGTGTTGCTGCCTGTAATGGACATTGATCTTTCTGGCCTTGGAGGGATCTTTTCCTTTTCTGTCCTCATTGGTATCTACTGCAACTGCTCCCACCACTATCAGTGTTTTGCTTGATAGAATGCAGACAATAAAAGCTCCTGTGTTGACCAAAATGCAATATACTTACACAGTATATCTATTTTGTATTTTATATTCTGAGGCAGAACACAGCTATTGAAGATTTTATTCTCTCAGTTTACTACTTATTTTATAATCAAAGTAATATATGCCTACTTCTAATTCATGCAAGTTCAGGCATGGTCCTATTTTTGATAACTATGATCAGAAGAACAAAAGATGTTTTTTTTTTCTCTGTGTTGTCCTACATATATGAAAAAAACATGAGAAAGGAAAGTTGGTTTATACTTTACCCTAGAGGCCAGCAGATTAAGCATTGCCCATGCTTGAAGAAATGTATAAAAGCGCAAGTCTGAGCTGAGGTTTCCAATTAAAACAACCCTGGTATTTAGGATATTCAAAAC
Organism: Aquila chrysaetos chrysaetos; assembly: GCF_900496995.4. Lineage (NCBI taxonomy): Eukaryota > Metazoa > Chordata > Aves > Accipitriformes > Accipitridae > Aquila > Aquila chrysaetos. The sequence continues at coordinate 14,987,368 of NC_044030.1, read as the reverse complement.
CTGTATTCAAATTCTATGACTTAAACCCACATTTAATTACTAGTACTCCCTGGTTCAATGTGTTCATCCCAATTAAAAGATCTGGCTGTGTTTCATCTCCAAGGGGATCATTTGTGTAAGGCTGCAGGCATGAAGTCTGAGATTCTAAACTCTGCTTCTCCCCTTATCTGGTGGGAGCATCTCTAATTCAGCATGTGAGAGCTAAGTATTAAAAGGGGCCAATTTCATGCTGTTTGTGGAGCTCTGACAGGCTGAACTGGTAGCTTTCATGACAGGTTCCTCTTTCCACGTGGTTGTAAGTGTCTACAACCCGGTATGTGGTCCATGAGCTGGCACCTTTCCATGGAAGGGTTATTTATTGTTGCTGCACAGTATGAGGATGGGCTGGCAAGTAGCCTGGATAGTAGCAGTAAGGAACTAGCAGTGCCAAATCCAAACCCAGAGTGACCAGAGTGTATCACATGGTAGAAAGCCATCAAGGAAACTCTACTGCAAACCATATCTTCCCTTCCAGTAGCTCAAAAATAAATATGTAAACAAATAAATCCTTTAGACTCCAGCTATGGTGACTGAAAATGTTACTGTCTTTGATAAGGAAAAGTCTTGTAACTGTTTAAACAGGAGGTCTTTGCTAAGCCCTAAGATGTTTCACTGAAGTTGAAAAAGGCACACTCCAATCAGGTCTGACAGAAAGAAGTCATCTTTTAAAACTGATGAATAATCAGGTTGTGTACAGGGACTCAAATTAGTCTCTTCAGCTAACACATCTTTGGGGTAAAGATTTTATGTCTTCCTAGTTGGGAGGATACCAAAGTCCAAGGAGGGTCCTTGTTGCCTGGCTGGTTTCATCTACATCCTAGCTGAGACACAGATGATGCAATAGTTCTCATGTCTGCTTCCACTCCCAGAAGACTCCCAAAGCAAAAGTCAAACAGTTGCTTGTTAATAATTTAATCTGTAGTCCAAATCTACTGTACAAAAAAGATTTAGTGTTTTTGTTTGTATGGACAATTTCAGAAAGCCTGTTTCCCCTTGAAAATTTCCCTTTGAAAATGCCTAATTTAAACTGATCATAACTCATAAACTAAACAATACTTCTTCCTTCATATTCTCTTTAAATTAATTTGCTGGATGTTTATTATTCACACTGCACTTTCTGCACATAAAAGAGTTATTTTACACCTTAAGAAATGCATAATCAACTATTTAACTATGCCACTTTGATCAGAGCCATCACTGTGATTTTTTTAGAAGATGTATGAGACCAGCCCTCTGCAAAGGGAAAAAACAGAAGTCAGGGTGGGATGTATAGCAATACTGTTAAACCACTACATTTAGCTTAAAATTGATAGGAGAAGAATAGAACATATTTTAATTTCAAACTTACCTTAAATAACTTTCAAAATTTCCTCTTAAAATAAACCATGGTTTACTGAACTGTCTTCTGCTTTTCTTACTGCCATACTATTAAAAAAATGGTTTGGATTGTACTTAAACAGTGAGATTCATAAAGGGTTCAAAAATGTTTGGAGAACAGCCAATGTGAGTTTTGAACCTCTACAGACTAGTGCAGGAATAACCAAGATAACAAATCGAGCCCAAAACTATAAAATCTTAAATTAGGTTGATCAGATTCAGGTTTTGTCTAAGCAATTGTGACTCAGTGGGGAGTAAATCAGTGGAATTGTCCTTAACTACACCTGCTTAGCATCTGTCTCAAAGTTTCTATGTTGTTTGTTTAAAAATTATTGAATAGATATCAGTCATTGGCCATTAGACCAGATGTGGAAACAATAAGCAGGTAAATTCATAATTCAGAATTTACATGTTAATCCTGAAGAGACTCATTTTATATATCTTTGTGTTGCTTGATTTTTTTCCTTATAAGAATACTTAAAGAAATCAGAGGAATCATGAGACAAGCATGAAACAGCAGCCATACCTGCTTAGAATTATTCATGATTATTCATTCTGTTGTACTCCCACAAAATACCAGGAATAATTCAATTTCTGTGTAATCTGGACAGTTACTTCACCAAGCAGTTCTAGAGTGACTCTTCTAATTGCTGTTCTGATGTGAGATACTTATTCAAGAAGATAGTCATCTGATACAGCATAAGTGGAATCTTTATTACTTTGAAAAATAAAATTGCTTTCTAAAAGAAAATAGTTCAGAATACTTCTCTGAGAAAATCTAACATCTAAAGTCTTCTTACCATATCCTAACTTCTTAACACAAAATAGCCATCAGTAGAAAAATATTTACATTTTTAAATTCTTCCACGATTTTTAATTCTGAAAGGATGAATTTTTTTTTTTGGGGGGGGACAGTAGAGCTGGAGAATCTTCGACTCCAGGGAACCTTAAGCAAAACACTCTCCTACCAACGCTCAGTATAGAATGCAGAGGCATAAATGTTGCCATTTAACACTTGTATGTTTCCACAAAAAAACTACATAAAGCTTGCAAATTTTGGAAGACTGAAGAGGTTTAGAAGAAAGACAAGTGCATTAGCCCTTCACTTGCCACAGTTCTTTAAACTGCAGGAATATTCATGGGAGAAATACTTTAAATGTTGTGAAATGGTTGGACAATGTGATCACATAAGCCTACTTCCATAGATTAACTGTGGAAATCTTCAGGTTAGATAAATATAATTGTGAACAGAATGATGTCTGTTTGTGGTGGCTTTGAAAGTGCTGTCCTAAGAACTAGCCATGACAAGTCCTGTAGTAATTATCTGTAGATTACTTATTCAGCTTCTTAAAATGGTTCATTCTTGATAAAAGAAGGCATTATCTCTGTAGAATTATGTCCCTATGTAAATAAAGTTTAAGATGAAGTCCTAGTACAGTCCTTCGTTTATAACTTGGATCTGTTGAAGAGCTATATCTTACATAAGGGATAAATCATTTTTTAGGACAAAATTAGCACAACAATTAGCCCAGATAAAACATGATGTGTTGAGTTTTCCGTGGTATGCTTTTTGATAATCTTGCATGTCTTCTCAGGAAAGTCCAGTTGTTTCATCTTCTACAGTTAAAGAGATTGGGCACCAAAGTAAAGGTGCTTGAGAGTTATGCCCCACAATAAGGCAGGGAAGCATTTCCCACCAAGCCATAGATTTTGTTTACAGTGAGTAACAGCCTATATAATCTACATCATCTTACAATTCCTCATCTCTGAAGTGGCAACAGAACTTCTCTATTTCTCATGTAAATAATATTAGTAAAGATAAAAGCTATTAATTGAAGCTAAAGTCAAATAACTTTGATGAGTGGCAGTACTGCTTTGAAAATATTGTTAACATTAAGAGGAGAAAAAAAAATACATCAAATTTAATACTTTTTATTTTAAAAAGGGCACCAAAGGTAGCTTGGAAAGATTTTCAAAACCAGTACATTTATGACAATAACAATTAGTGTAGTTGCACAAAACAAAAAAAAAGTATTTGCTTCTTATATTGACAATTTAAAATTTTTCTACTTCTTATTGACCAAAATAGAATATGAAAACGGCAGTTTTAATCTAATGTTTTCCACAGGTACTTCTTCAAAAGTGCATTTTTGTAATTACTGTTGAATTTCTTTTTTGGTATTTCTGCCCTAGTTTGGTACAATACAGATCATTCTCCTCTTATTTCTTTTTTTTTTTTTTTTTTTTTTTTTATCCCTGCAGTCTCAGCCTTTCAAATACTTCTTAACACAAGGTAAACTTCAGTTTTCTGAACTTGCTTCTTAAAAAAATATTTGTTTGCAAATTCTAGAAAGGAGATATCTTCCCTAATATTATGCAGACCACACTAATTCATTGCTTGTTAATAAGAATATTGCTGTATTGAAATTCAGGTAGCAATCCATTGTACCTGCAGTTTCTGTTTATCAAAATATTCTGTAGTGAACCTTTTGCTTCTTCTTTAGGCCACAGTGACCAAAAGTAATAATAGCCATTTCTCCATTGTATTTACCACTACCAGAGTGCTACTTTCTGGTTTTGTACAGATTTGTGGCTTTTAAGTTACAATTAAGTGTCTTGGCTATTTTACCCATGCAATGCTTTTGCCTTTACTTTGACTCATGTGATAGCCATAATATATTGTAAAACAGCAGTGAAATATTTTTCAACATTCTGACAATGTTGTGTGTACCCTGCCAGCCATATCAGAAAAGGTATGGGTCTTAGTCCAAGATGGAATACTAAAATCTGTGTGTGGCTGTGCCTCAGCTTAGTGTGGGTATATCCTCCAATTTAAACGGTTAGTTACACCTGCTTACAAGTAAATATTATTTTCACAAGGTTTCTTCTTCTACATGTACAAAGTGCATTTTATCTGTACACTCATATGGTTTAAAATTGCCTAAAGATGTTTTCTTCCAGAATGTTTGGAGAAGGTAATTAGCGGAGAAATATTGGCAATGAAAGGAAAACCATAGTACACAATGACAAGAAAATATTGAATTTTTATACTCATTAACTCTGATTACTAAACAATTATATCTTTATGAGATACTGTGCTGAGCAACATAAAGCTGTAGCAATAAGAGCACATTATTAATTATACATGGGAGTGGATAATAAGCTCTTCAATCCAGATGTACTCCTAATGTGTCAGATATCACACACTGGACTGTACCAGAAGAACTAGACAAGTGATTACATTTAAGAAAAATTGGATTTTTTTTGTTGTGTGTTTTCTGGGTTTTATGAGTGTTTTAAAGACTGATATGGCAGAGCTAAAATCACTTCCACGTATGCTTCAAGCTTTTCTGGTGGAAATGGAATTTGGAGACAAATAGCATATTTTTCTAGTCTGTGGATGATAATAATAACAAAAAAAATTAAGAAAAACCAACAAAAGAATACCAACACACTGCAGTTTCCTACCTACTGAATTGTATATATAAAATCTGTTAACTACATTTCACCTACCAAAACCAGAATGATTAAGTATATAGAAAGGTTGTTTATGATACTGTATTTTGTTGAAACTGGTAGTCAAGGTCAGCGAAAAATATTAATACTGCTCTGGGATAGTATAGCAATACTAAGTATATTTTAAACGAATACAAGAAATTAATTTCTTTAGAAAAAAGTTGGATCTTTGAGCACCTATAGCAGCACTACAAATAACATCAGGTAACAGGAAAAAACTGAGTACCGTACAATTCAAATAGAAGTAACAGAGACTTTTACCTTATAGTCCATACTTCTCTAAAATATCCGTTACAACTCATAGCTTTAAAATGTGTTCTAGAAAAGCCTTTAAAATTACACACATATAAGTATTAATCAAATCCAGTCATATATTAGATATTTTAAAAAAGGATTGGTTTTCTGTAGATTATTTCTTAGGGGTTTTTTTTTTTCCATTATAATCCAAGCTGCAAAAAAAATTAAGGAAAGGATTATGGTATTTTTTTTTTATTTTTTTTTTTTTTTCCCCCCATGGTTGTTTGCCACCTTCTGATGTTCCACAGCTGGAGATTACAATCCTACTGGGTCTCAGAGTGTAAAACCTACTGCTTCATAAATTATTGACTAGCATTTAACAGTCAAATGAGAGCAGGGAACAAAATTAATTACATACTTTGAACCTATTGGTTGGAAAAACACTACCATACTTGTCTTCTGCCCAGGAACTTTGATTGTTATCTTTCTGTGTCTGCTAACATCAATTTCCCATTGAAGCAAATGGAACATTTGTTTTAAATAGGGGTGCATAATTGGACTGTTTCAGTGCAAACCTGAATGTTTCAAAATTTGTTTTTGGAGCCCCTTTCTGATTATTTTATGTCTTGATGTACAGAAAGATTGAAAATCTTTGGATGATGTAGGTAACCTTATCATATGTAGGATGGAAGTATCAGCATGGTCACGCATGTCCAGTGTGGGTGTCCAGTGGGATGGGTAATGGTTTGGCTATAAACTTTAAATTAGGAAGGGACCACTGTCTTCTTGAACCTGGGGAAAAATAAACTGATATGTAATGATACTGAGGTCATAAGTCTACATTGTTGGAATCAAATATTAATGGCCAAATTTTTAAGCGGTTTTAGGAGGCCAGAGTTTAGGTGAGTATTCCTTTTTACTTATTGACCATCTCTACTCATGAAGGTAGGCATCAGTGTGTTTAGTGAGATTTTTCAAAAGTCTCTTTCTTTTATCTTTGGGAAAATAAACCCCATTCAAATTCTTGGCTAAGTATCTGTGTCACTCAGCTATTTTGTTTAGAAACAGAAGTAGACACAGATGTACACTATGTTAATGGGATTTGCAAGCTGGATCTGCAGTAATATTCCATTTCATCCTTTTATGGTAATTCCTTGATCAAATTGGATAAAATAGATTTAAAACAGATTATTTGCTTGCATAACTCCAGTGGAGTTGTTAAAACTTGTGAGAGACTGAAAGAGTTAATGTCTCAAACATTGTGGTGGGGCAAGTTCTGCTTAAAGACAAACCCTGCACAGCAAGGAGCCAAGGTGAAAAGCCCATCAGCTCAGACATCAGCAACAGGAGGGGGAGGGCCTGCTGGAGGGTGCGCAGCTCCCTGTTCTGATAAGCTGTTCTGATACAAAGATCAAACAATGGCCACATCTGCAGGGAAGGACAAGTTACTCCACAAACGACCCCCAAGCCCAAAGGCTCACAAACTGTTCATTAACCTGACGAGTTCAGGTGCCCACCCAAAGTGGGGGCAAGGATGATAAAAGGACACAAACTGAAGCCCCGGGTGCGCAAGCCCACCAGGACTGGACCCCTCAGCTGACTGGACCCCTCGGCTGACTGAACCAACGCTGGACCCAGGACCGGTGAAATCTTTCTCTCTTCCTTTTTCTCTCTCTGTCTTCTCTCTTTCCTTTTGCTTTTCCACAATCCCTACACCTCATCCGTTTCAAGATATAAACCATTGACCAAGTCTGAGACTCAGAGTAGATCCAGCCACCCCTGGGCCCTTCTCTGAGGAGGACTCTAGAAAGCAAAGGGGTCTGCTCTGAACCTCGTGACTCAACGGGAGGGATCTCCTTATTCCCTGAATTGATGTATATGGTTACACAGTTTACAGAAGTAGTCTTATGCCAATTCCTGTTGTGAGAAACCCTGCCACCTACTACCACGCCTCCCCAGTTCAGTTTGCTTCTGTCATGAATAAATTCTTTAACTGATCATTTGGTGTTGTTTCACCTTAATTTAGCCTGAGGGAATTTCAAATTAAACATGACTCCCTGGTCTGTCCAGTCTGGGTCGTGACAAAACTATAAATGGAATTTAGAGCTTCGTAGTCGGTAGCACCAAAGTTTAATACATATACGTAACCAAAAATTGCAATACAAAAAAAAAAACCATTTATTTGATGCAGTGAAAGACTCAGAATAGGCTAGAGGGAAAAGAATTATTTTCTTCAGTTCTCTTTGCCTCCTCACCATGATGAACTACCTGTGATACAGTAGTATAAAGTCTCTACCTGAGAACTGTTTGGCCTTTCTTTAAGGTACTCTGTTGGTCTTCGTCTTTGCAACCTTATTCTTAATGCTTGTGTGTTATTTACACCTTTAGTGTTGGTAAACTTCTAGATATTTTGTAGGTTGTGTAAATTTCTGATTACATTTCTGCAGTGCAAACTTCCAGTGTATCAGTATGTTCACTGAATGCCTTAACTCTGCAGGTAAAATGCCTTGTATATTGAGCATCTTGTATATTCAGAAAGAGAGAGAACAAAACAGAAAGAAAAAATGTCTTTTTGATCAAATGAGTGTTAGAAAGTTTCAGACAGAAGAATGACCTCCACTTCCTTAGAAAAACTGCAGCTTTCAGTGTATCTGAAAGTGCCTTCAGTGCCTTCAACCTTTATAAAGACTATGTGACTGGGTCTAGGTAGGTGTTTGCTGTGTTGGTTCAAAGACACTGCTCTGCCCTTGCAGCCTGTGCCTTTCCCTGCAACGGGTAAGCACTCCCTGAAATCCAGTAGCCTGCACCATCCCACTTTTTCTTTTCCTGTGCAGATATGCAGAATATGGTGTTGGTGCATAGATAATTTTTGCAGGTGTTGGGCTCTGCTGGCATTCTTTACAGAGGCTATACATAAATGTGCATACTGCAGCAGTGTTTATGAAGTTCTTCCATGCTTGAATGAATTTCTTCCAGAGAAGACAGAAGATGGTAAGCAAAAGGTCGTTGTTAAGGAACTCTGCTTTATGAAGAAAATGTCATACAGCTTGGAAAGCACACATGCCAGTTGTTAAAAGCAAGAGCTCACCACTGCACTCAAAAACATTTACAAATATTTCAGTGAAGGAAAAGCTGAAGATCCAACTTCTAGAGAAGCTCAGGATCTTTTGGTTGATGGAGTTTGGTTTTGGTTTTGGTGGGTTTTTGGGGTTTTTTTGTGTTTTTTTTTTCTTTTTTTCTCTTGGGTAAAGTTTGTTGCAGCTTTTCTAAGGAAGTGGAACTTATTCTTCTGTCTGAAACTTCCTGGTACTCATTTGATTCCAAAGGCAATGTTTCTTTCTGTTTTGTTTTCTCTCTTCCTCGATATACAAGACACTTCAGATAGTGTTATATTTCTAGAAAGTTATTGGAACTAGCAGAAAAGAACCCTGCACTCAGTCACACTTTTTATAAACTCTGCATATGCATGGATCAGCAATGACAAAATCAAGAACTTCACATCTAATTTGTTTTTTGATTTTGCTCCATGTTTCTCATTGATAGCACAAGCCTTTTTTCAACAACATCAACACCACATCCTTCAGGAAGAAGAGAAAAGAAAAAAAAAAAGGCAAAATCCAGAATGGAGGAATTTATACAGGAAAGAAGGCAAGCTTTTTGACTGATAAATTAGAGACCAAAACAGCTCATTTCAGTGGCTTAAATCACATGATACTACAGCTTGTCTCTGTAAAGTAGCACTACCTTGACTTTGCTTGCACAGGGCTTGACTTTTTTGGGGGGGAGAAAAGTGGAAAACAGAAACTGTATCATTCTTATAACCCATAAACAATGGAATTTTATTGTTGAAAATCACTTCTACTGTTTATAGGTAACCTCAACTACGTATAACAAGAGTGACTGGGAAAAATACCAAGCATGAATTCCATGCTATGTCAGTGACCCTATATGAATATTTTTTCATTCATGTAATGATTCTTTATAGCTTTTCAGCTCCTAGCTTGCAATTTGAGAGATAATGTCTACCATTTGGTCATATTCTTATTTGTGTTTTCATTGGAAATTTGTATCCATAGTATCAGGACTGAATAGACTCAAAACTTTTCAAACTACCAATAACATTAACAATGGTTCTTCACATAATATGCTTATTTCATAATATATCTTTAACCTTGAAAAAGCAGTCCTTTGTTCCAAAGTAATGATTAGAAGAATTTAGAAGATGCTACTTTATAAATTGTAATTAGCACTCACTTTATTCGCCTGATACTAGTGAAAAAAATCTTCCATGACCTATGTTGGAATTACATCAAAGATTTTTTGATGGATAAAATTCTGACAGATTCTTTCTGAGTTTTGATCCATTAAGTAAAGAATGACAAATATTAAAGTACAGTGACACAAAGGAATACAGTAATGAATGAGGAACTTGCTTCCTTCCTTCAAGTTCTGTAAGGCTGCTATTGTCACAGTAAAATAAAAAGTCATGTTTAAGGTATTCTCTCAGCATGTTCTTTGGCATATTTCATCAGGGATAGTGAACTTGAGGGCTAAGACTTTGTATTTAAATGCTTCAGTCAGTTTACAAACAGCTGCCAACATGATCTTAACTGTTTATTGAGTAACGTGTCTTCTTTGTGAATTTATGCATTCATTACTAATAACTGGGAGCAGAAGTACTGGGAAGCAGTATTTGATGGTATCTTGGAAGGAAATTTACTTAGGATTTTGAAAGGTGGTGTGGTCCAGTCTGGGACCTAAAAATGCACCTAATAATTTATCCTTTCTAAGAATCCGAATCCATCTAAACCTTTAATTCATTGTGCATGTTATAATACAGTGGATTGAACCCAATGAATGCAATTTTTATATTTCTGCAAAATATTATTTCTTTGTCTACAAGCATTTCTGCTTCCAAATCTTAAAATTTCATGGAGTTATGCTGAGAAAAATAGACCAGATTCTCAGGTCATATGGCGTGGCAGTTTTGCATTATGTCTCTGTGGCTGTGGAGTTGAGGACTTGCAGCAGTAATATAAATGCACAAAGAAAACCTCGAGAAATATTACAAAATGCATTCAAGAAAACAACATCATATACATCTTACAGGAGACCTTTCCTGCTGTCACCACCTTTGTCTTAGTTGAAACTCAGTTACCCTAGGTAATAAAACACATTAAGTATCTCCTGTTCTCAGAATGGGACTCCAACAACATAAATCTTGCATAATTAGGCTCTGTGGAATTACATTAATTGTCCATATACTGATGGCATTTTTCCTCTACCATTTTGTGTTGGGTTTGCATGACAAGCTTTTGGTAGCAGGGGGGCTACAGGGGTAGCTTCTGTGAGAAGTTGCTAGAAGCTTCCCCTGTGTCCGACAGAGCCAATACCAGCCAGCTCCAAGGCAGAGCCGCTGCTGGCCAAGGCTGAGCCCATCAGCGATGGTGGTAGTGCCTCTGGGATAACAGATTTAAGAAGGGGAAAAAAAAGTTGCTGCAAAACAGAAACGGCAGCCAAAGAGAGCAGTAAGGACATGTAAGAGAAACAATTCTGCAGACACCAAGGTCAGTGAAGAAGGAGGGGGAGGAGATGCTCCAGGCGCCAGAGCAGAGATTCCCCTGCAGCCCGTGGGGAAGACCATGGTGAGGCAGGCTGTCCCCCTGCAGCCCATGGAGGTCCACGGTGGAGCAGATATCCACCTGCAGCCTGCGGAGGACCACACGCTGGAGCAGGTGGGTGCCCGAAGGAGGCTGTGACCCCGTGGGAAACCCATGCTGGAGCAGGTTTTCTGGCAGGACTTGTGACCCCATGGGGGACCCATGCTGGAGCAGTCTGTGCCTGAAGGACTGCAGCCCTTGGAAGGGACCCACGCTGGAGCAGTTTGTGAAGAACTGCAGCCCATGGGAAGGACTCATATTGGAGAATTTTGTGGAGGACTGTCTCCTGTGGGAGGGACCCCACACTGGAGCAGGGGAAGAGTGAGGAGTCCTCCCCCTGGGGAGGAAGGAGCGACACAGACAATGTGTGACGAACTGATCCCATCCCTCACCCCCTTGTGCTGGTGGTGGTGAGGAGGTAAAGAATTCAGGAGCAAAGTTGACCCTGTCAAGAAAGGAGGGGTGGGGGGGAAGGTATTTTAAGATTTTGTTTTATTTCTCATTACCCTACTCTGATTTGATTGGTAATAAATTAAATTAATTTCCCCAAGTCGAGTCTGTTTTGCCCATGATAGTAATTAGTTGAGTGATCTCTCCCTGTCCTTACCTTGACTCACGAGCCTTTCATTATATTTTCTCTCCCCTGTCCAGCTGAGGAAGCAAGTGATAGAGCAGCTTTGGTGGGCACCTGGTACCCAGCCAGTGTCAACTCATCACACATTTTAATCATCAGATTCATATTTTGTAAATAAAGATGTTTTCTTTTTTACTCAGAGTTGTAAAGTAGTTTGGGTGTCTAGTGATCAGATATGAATGTTACTAATATAGATCCAGTTTGTGTTAACAGCAACAAGACTTTTTTTTTGCTTTTTAATGCATAAGCAGTGAATATCTGGAGATATTTTTAATAACTTTTTAATAGCTTGATATCTTCATCACAAAAGCAAGTAAGAAAGAAAGAAATAGAAATTGCATTGGTAACCAGGGGATGTTTCGTCATAGTAAAAGTGGATTTATAGGCAAATATTGCTGAGGGAAGTCTGAAACATCATGTAATTTGCCGTATCCACAGTTAGTTTGATATTCCACAAAGCTAATTTAACCCTTGAGCTGTGGAAATGGTCTGGGTGATTTGGTATTCTTCTGAAAAAGCCACGCAGCTGTGGTTCTTAGAAGATAGCTGACTTGAAGATTGTTAATCTATTACAGTGATGGATAATGTGAGCCCTTACTCCTAAAGGGAGACCGTTTTCCATTTCAAAGCACACAGATGTGTATCCAGTGTTGGAAGGAATGGAGGAATTGTGATTTTGTGGGATGCATCTGAGCTTACTCGGGGAAGAGAAGCACCCAGACACCAAAGAGGACAAAGAGAGGAGGAGAGTGAAAAGAAATGTACCAAGGATATGGGAGCTGGCAGCTCATGCAGAAAGAGTGGAATATAGTGAGAGAACATCAGACAGCTTCATATAAAAGGTGCTGAGGAAAAAAATTCTTCTGTAAATAATTTTATTTCTGTTGCTTGAACTAGGCATTTTGAATTTTATTTGTTTAAAAAGTTAAGGATCCCACTGCATATTTTTAATGAAACCAGTATTTTAATATTATTATTTCAGAAATCTTTTCACATATTTTGGCGGAGCTTGCTGTAAGGAGAAAGCATAAGCACATAGCCACAAAACTGTAGTTGACATTTTCTCTATTAGGATTTATAACATGGAAAACTCTTTCCATATTTCACTTAGTAGAACCCAAAGGACTTATCACAACCCATTCCAGCTTTTGTTTCTTTGTTCCTGTCAGTTCCTAAATGTAGCTCATTTCCTTTTCAGAAATTTATGGAGTCACAACAGGAACACTACGCCCACAGCTGCAAAAAATATAGACTTTTATTCATTATGGTGTAGCCTCCTCCCTGAAGCGGGTAGAGTGATCTCTGGTATATTCTTTGAAGCTGAGCTCATAGGAATAGATATGAAGAAGCAAATGCTGTATGACAAGACAAAAAGCAGACTTATGTTAGCCTTACTGCATAGTTCTCACTATAAGCTAAGCAAAGTAGATGACTTTCTATAAGACATAGTCTTGGAAAGACTTTGTCTGCAACAGTAGTTTCTGTTTAATGCATGTATGTAAGGAGTACAAATGCAAGTTTGCATGTACTTAGGAGACAGCTTTTTTTTGTTGTTTTAATGCTACGCTTTTGTGATTTCCCATTTATTTCAACAGTAATGCTAAAGCAGAGTTAATTCCTCTGTATTAGACCCTCAGGTAAAAAGGAGAGGATAGGGTGAATGACTGTGGCTTTGTTCAGGTTATAAAGTACAGCATGCTCTGCAATCTTGTATTGGAGAGGATTATGTTCTGAATGTAAAGAAATCAAGTCTTCACGAATCCTGGAAGAGGTAAAAAAAAAATTAAAAATACAATTCCAGTATGCTCTCTGCAGAATTGGCTATGAAATACAATTTTCAGTATTGATCATGTCATTGTCTTGTGTTTGGTTGCTCATTTGGATACTACATCACGTAAGAAGGAGCCATAGGGGATCTCCGCAGTTTTTCTTGAAGTAGCAGATGGAAAATCTGGGGAAACTTCAAGTGGATTAACTTATTTGTCACATAACATTGTTCTTCAGTTCTGAGAAGAGCAGCTCTGTGTTATTTTCTGCCAGTGAGAGCAAGCTCTGTGTGTGGTTCACATTACCAAAAGAAATGGCAGCAGGGATAGAACAAGTGAGATAAAAACATTGCCCTATTTCTCCAAGCCCAACATGCGGCTCCTCAACCCTTTCCCTTGTTCTCAGTATCTTCCTCTCCCCTCCTGTCAGTCTATGAAGGGAAGAAGGAATTAAAACTTTAATTGACCTCTGCAAAAGTCTGAGGGGGAACACTAATGGGGAAGTGAACAAAAATTATTAATATCAACACCTTAGTTCTGATGTTAAGAAACTGTTTTCAGTTAGGTGTAGGTGGGAGAGCACCTATCCCTTGGCTGTTTGGTTTTTGTCTCTCTTGTGTGCAGTTTGCTTTACTGAAGAGTTTTACTGGTTTATTTCATCTTCTAACAGCCTAATGGGATGTGGAATTTGAGTAATAACTAAGTCACAGATATGGAAACAGATGTAGAGAAAAGCAACTGTGAAAGTTTAAGTTCTAGGACAATTTGGGGAATAGCAGTCTCAGGCTAGAGTGTGAAACACTTATTTTTTCCCACTTTAGTATCTGATATATATATATTACTTTGTATACCCTACAAAATGTTGTAGAAAGCACAAGTGTATACTGTGAAGTCAGTTTGCTTGCCATTAGTATTTCTGTGCATTTTGTCTCTTCCTGGTCAATTTTGTGCTTTTTCTCTGCCTCCTGCGGTTACTAGCACCATGTTGAATGATTTAGATTAAGGGTACTACTTATTTCTGGAGTGAGTTCCAAGTACACCTAATATACAGTTCTGGGAAAGCCTAATATACTTCAGTACAAATGAATAATCTGATTTTCAGAATGTGGAACTGGGTATATTGTCTTTCCAGACATTGTCTCTATTTAAAGATGGATGATATATTTCTGTTGAAGTAATAGAGCAAATAAAATGTCTTGCACACACTTAAAGAGAGACTCCTGCTATGAGTAAACACTGTGGAACTGAAGCAATGTAAATACTAAAAATCACTTGAATCATAGCAATCTATTCAGTGCTTGCATGTGCAGCTGCCCTTCCAGACAATTCCATAGTAATGGCTGCAGAAGTTGCAGTGATGAGATCCTTGGCCTTAAGATTTGACAAAGACTGCTTTATAGAGATTGATTTGTAAAGAAAGAAAGGAGCTTTCAAAAAGGCAAGTGAGAACTCCGTAGACAATGAACTTTCACAGTAATCTGTTAATGCAGACTCTTGTTACCAGTTCTGTCAATTTATGTAGGGATCAGAACAGATGCATTGTTGCTGCTGGTGGATATTTTATGTTGATGGGTCTTTCAGTTAAAATACACAGCCCACGAAAATCTTTCAGCTGTCATCAATGAGCTTTTTATAAGACCCAGACTGAATTTTGCTTACTTATAGTTTGGTGTAGTGCCTAGCTTTCTAGATTTATTGATGAGATAATCTGGCTAATAAGAGAGATTGATAATCAATTTGTTAAAATGGTTGCTACTTAGCTCAACTGTGGCCTTGATTTTGATGGCTACGAAGACAGCTTGATCAGCAGTGAGGTGGTATGTTGAGAAAACATCATTTAAATATAGTACCTTGAAATGCTGTGTGTTTATGCAAACTATTGTTTTGTAAGGCATGGATTTTTGAGGTTGCTCAGAAGTCAAGGTAAGTGAAGTAAACCCCCAAATGAAATTTTTTAGGAGACTACTTGTGGCTGAAGTCATGAAGATGTTCCTAGGTTAGCATATTCTTTACAACATTAGGTATATCTTACAACTGGCACATCATTCAAAAAAATAATCATAACAAAAGCAAGAAATATTGAAGAAATCTTTTTTCTTCATTGAAAACCTTTTAAAATTACTTTTATTTGACTTGACATAGGGTTTTCTTGTTAAAGTTATCACTTAATTGTTGAAATTCAGAATAAAACATCCTTCAAGTAGCTCAGTAAAGCTGTTCTGCTTGTTTGTATTCCAGACAGCACCAAACTGGTACACAACCACCAAATTCTAGCTGTAAGGCTGCATGCTTTGTAATACTGCTAGTATCCCACAAATGCATTTTAATTTCTGTGATAAAATTCCCATCTGCACCCCATGGAGAAGCACAGTGAGACAATGCAGGTGGAGGAGCCCAAATAACAGTCTCCCTGGCTGCTCTCAGGCATCACAGGAGCCATCAGGCCAACAAAGGCCCATGCCCACACCCATGAGGGATCCCAGAGACACCACAGCAGGAGGGGACATCCCAGTAACCCAGCCAGGGGAACAAGCTCCTGTTGCAGCCTCCCCAGGTTGTCTTAGGATCGCCCCAGACCCATGGGCATGGGGACACCTATGCCAGGCTGGTCATCAGCAGTGACTCACCAGGGTACCTCCAGTGGGTCATGTGCATGTTGTAGGATGCAGGGGCAGAGCATTTCAGGATTGCACAGGGCTGATTATGGGACAGTTTAGGGAGGAAAAGAGAGGGGTCTATATTGTTTGGGGTGAAAGAAACATGGGAAAATAGAGGGGGAAAAGGGAAAAAACAGTCAGGTTGTGTGTGGACAGTGCTGGTCAGTGTATATATCTATTTATGTATACATATATATTTTCCCCAATATAGACCTCTGTGGGGGACCTCGGCTTGACTGAGGGGCCTGGGGAGGATATTGACCTTGACAAGATTACAGTGTTCCCGTGAGAGAACAAGAAAGGATGAGAAGCATGCCTGGGAAACTAAGTTTAAGGAATGTGTTGACCGTTTGCAGTTGTGATAAGGAACCTGAAAAAGTCACCCAATGAGGGGTGAGAAAAACAACTTCTGAAAACTTTTTGACCAATAAGGGACAGACATATGTACAAGGTAACAAGTATAATAGGTATAAATTTGCTGGCCTATAGTAATAAAAAAGACCTTCTTTGCTTGTACTATAAGAATGTGTACTTGTCGTTTGTCGGTCTCGACCACGACAGACCTCCATCACCCTCAGCAAGAGAGAGGAGCAGGATGAGCCTACTGGTGCTGTTTGTATTCATGTGAGTGCTCTGTGTGTTGATGTCTGCTGAATTGTGTGGCCAGCAATTTATACGTGTATATATGGTGTATACAGGTATCTGTGTGCATGCACCCACTGCTAAATGCATGCTCAGCCTTGCTCTTATTCGGACCTGTGGGCATGGAGCTGCGGCAACCTCACCTTTGTTGGGCACCTGGATTTGGCCTTCTCCTGCTGATATCTTCTGATGTCATTGAAGACTACAGTTCAGACAAAACTGAAGAGTAAGCAAGATTTCACTTTGCCAAATAACATGTTTCTCTATTTGAAGGATACAAGTGAAAAAAGCTGATGTGTATCCCATACGTAATGGTAGGAAAGAACTTGGTGAAGCTCCTTACTCAAAGAAGTCTCTGTTTTATGCATCTGGGACAGATTATACATCAGGTTTTATAGACAGAGCTTTATCAGAAGTATTCATACTGTGAAAAAGTTTCATAATTGTGTAAGTCATTGCGGTTTACTTCCCAAAGCTTGTTTTATGTAATTTTAATAATATCTGATGGTAGCAACAAAGAGTTACCTCTCCCACTGTTTAACCAATACCAATAACTCCACTACAACCAGGTTGGAAATATTGTGCTATTTGCCATAGGTGTTCCAAAGCCCTCAGATTGCTATTACATATGCAGCACTCAGTGACTCAGCACCAGGTCCCTCACAGCTGAGTTTCTGAAGAACAAATCCTGCTTCAGTATTTAACGCTTTATTTTTCAAACCTTTTTTGCATGCCCTTTGTGATTACGTTATGTTGTGGTTTAACCCCAGTGAGTCCCACACAGCCACTTGCTCACTCCCCTCCAAGCCCCAGTGGGATGGGGAAAAGAATCAGAAGGGTAAAAGTGCAAAAAATCCTAGGTTGAGGTAAAGACAGTTTAACAGGTAGAGCAAAAGTTGCATGTGCAAGCAAAGTAAAATGAGGAATTCATTCACTGCGTCCCATCAGCAGGCAGATGTTCAGCCATCTCCAGGAAAGCTGGGCTCCATCACATGTAATGGTTACTTGGGAGGACAAAACACCATTACTCCAAATGTCCACCCCTTCCTTCTTCTTCCCCCAGCTTTATACACTGAGCATGATGTCATATGGTCTGGAATATCCCTTGGGTCATTTGGGGTCAGCTGTCCTGGCTGTGTCCCCTCCCAACTTCTTGTGCACCTCCAGCCTACTCGCTGCTGGGGTGGGGTGAGAAGCAGAAAAGGCCTCCACTCTGTGTTAGCACTGCTCAGCAGTAATAAAAACATCCCTGTATTGTCAACACTGTTTTCAGCGCAAATGCAAAACACAGCCCCATACAAGCCACTGTGAAGAAAATTAACTATATCCCAGCCAAAACCAACACATCACTCTGTCTTTTTCACCAGTTATCAGATATTTTCTTAAAGGTTTGCCCTTTTAGACCAAGGTTTTGTTGTAGGAGTAGTGACCTATAATAATCTAAGATCCATATACACTTTGATTTTAGTTTAAAGTTATTGTCAGGAAAATTAACATTGTGTTAGGCTGGGGGAAATGTCTATTTGTTGGCTTCAAAATGTCTAAGTAAGTGTTAATATTTATTTTTATTGAGTTTTTGAAAGCTGTAATCAAATAATCATTAAGAAGAAACAATGAAATATCTTTAATATTTCCTCTGGGAGGAAGTATGGGGAGGAAACCATATCGCATTCAGCTTGCTGTCAGTGCTGCCCTACTTCCTTCATCTAAAACCTATCACAACAGCCTACTCATACAAATATGTGTTTAGAGCATTACATATGCACAAACCTGTTTACAGACTGGTCATGCTATCTAACTAAATATATTGTAAATCAGTAAAGTTAACAGACTTTAAATAAATGAGCAGCTTTTCAAGTAGCTGAATGCACTAAGAAAATTTGAAGTTTTCCCCAATTATTGTAAAGAGTCTGTAGTTTCAAATTATTAGAAAAGGCAAATCAATCAGCAAATTAATATACCTTCTCAGTTATTTCTAACAAGAAGCCTTTGCTAGTCCAGGAATACGAGCAGAATCCTTGGAAAACTACTCTCATATTGGGCATGTTTGACAGTAAAACCTTTAAAAAGCAAAATCTATTATCTAAAAGGCAAGAAAGCAAACAGAAATGTCATCTCTTCTGCCAATAGATAGGAGCAGTGATCTCCACTGAAGAAGAAATTGATATGAAAAATCGAGGAGGAAGGCAGAATTGTATTGTATCTGGGTCTGTTTTTATCAGATCAGGTTTTGTGCAACACAACACATTGAATAACTCAGTGGCTGTTTGCCAGGGCAGGGAAAAGAACAAAAGGAAAAGATGATGATTTTTAAATTTTATTTTATTCAGAATTACAAAAATTCTGAAATCATTGAGCACAGGCATAGTATAGTCCTAACTGAAAAGGTTTTCAATTTTAATTTAACTTGTATATAAACACAATTATTAGCATGTACTTATCTCCATCCCTGAAAGTATTTACTGAAGAGAATATAAATATGCAGGTAGGAAAACCTGAAGGTATACCCAGCTGCCGTTTGGACTGCATAGGTGCAATAAAAGATTACAGTGTGGGTACTGTGTATACCCACTGCGTATAGATTGTGTGTGAAAACATCTGAAGGTTTATTTGTCCTACAGTGCCTTAAATCTTATTTTGTCAGATTCCAGAGTATGTATGGTAGCTCCCTTCAGAAAAAATACTTTAGCTGTTAGACACCCTACTTGTTTGTGTAATTTTTTTTTTTTTCCCAATTGCATAACTTTTGTGGGTTTTTTTCCCTCTCTCTCTTTAGTTTGCCCTTCACCTGCTGACAGAGGTCTGAGTCAACCACTACTTTGGCTGACTAAAAAGGATCAATCTAAACCTCTTCCCCACTTGGGCCTGCCCCCAAGTTTAAGTAGTTTGAACTAAACTAAATAGATCACTCCAATAGATCACTCTTTTCTTGGAATTAAAAGAAATCTTTTAACCTTTTTGAATAGAGAAAGTTCAAAGTGAAGGAATAAAACATAATGGAAATACACTTTTATTTGCCTCTCTCCACCTTCACGCAGTGTCCTTGCAGCTAGTTCTTGCATCCAGCCTTCATTTTCATACAGTCAGTTGTTTCTGAGGCTCAACAAATTCTGTACTCTACTATGGTCCTTGTACAGAGTTTTTCTTTTGCCTCCTTTGAGGTAAGGCTGTCTGTGCCATGCTGCTCTCAATTGTAATCAGCATGAGTTGCAGGCTCTGGACCTGCACTGTCTCTCTTGCTCACAGTACACAGTGTTTTTTTGTAATCTTTGTTCCCAGAGCCAGTTCAGTTCCTCATCATCCATGACTAAAGTCAAATTCCTACAAGACATTTGGCTTCTCTAGTACTTGTAAGAAAATACAACAGTGCTGAACATTTTTTTTTAAAAAGGAAACACTGTTGGTAAAATATTTATTAAGAAAGTGACCTTTCATTTTAAGATACTTAATTTTATTCTGTGTTTATTTCTTCAACCTATTTTATTTTTGTTGGTGATGCATCTCAGCCTTGTAAGGTCAGAACATTTCACTAATTGACACTATGGATACTAATGTGAATGCTGAAAAGATGTATCTCAACTAATTTTTAAGGAACTTGCCCAGCAACCTTCCTCTAATTTGGTACTTCTGCTTTTACTACTGTCTATTCTTAGGTTCCTTTAGCCAGTTCTTGACCAGTAACCTGCTTCACTAACCTCCAGGTTCACCAAACATTTCCCGTGCAGGTTTGTATCATTCACGACATTATTCATAATACTTTACTAATGTCCTGAATGTAGACTAGATTCTCTGTGCCCAAGTTGAACATCACCTTATCAAAGATAGCAGCTCTGTTTCATTTGCTTTAGGTAATCTCAAGATTTTTTTTTAACACCTCCCCCCCTCGCCCCGGAATTCTGTTTTTCCCATGGGACTGGAGTGTGGGGAAAGAAAGAGGAAAAAGTGCTACAAAGGGATATGAATAAAAAAATATCAGAGAAGAGTATTTCCTTTGAAAAAAACACTTAGCTTGGACATAATGAATGATAAGAAATTTCAGCAGAAGATCTAAGCAAATGATTCTGCCATTAAAATAAAGGAAAAACAAAATTACTAATTCAGTGCTTCATTCATTTTTCTCTGGATCATCCAGATTCCAACATGGATTTGGGTCTCAACATTATGTGAAAGATATCAGGGGTTTTTTTTGGCTATTGTTACAGTTCTGCTACTGTGCCTTTAATTATGACAAAGCACAAGTTATACTTTTTTTGTAAATAACAAGTGACAGAATGTAATTTTGTAGATAGTCATATGTACTTTATATAAAAGCATTCCCAAGATCCAATTAAATTATGTTAAATTATTCATTCCAATTATGTTTCATTTCAGGACCTCCAATTATAGGAGCTAATACTGATTAGGTTTCATTTATATAATTTAGAAAAGAACTCGGCAGTTGTGGTATAACCATGTAACCTCTCTACGTGAAATTTCAGTGTGCTAAGAACAAATGTGTTTCCTCAGAGGTAGGAAACTGCTTAGCGGTGGCCACAGGTACTGGCTGCTTATAATTGCGAACTGGATATGGAGTCTTATGCTGTGACAAGTAAGGCTTTGAATTCTCTCTGTACAGTTTGAATAACTCTAACAGTGACAAGTTCAATTTTTTTTATAGTACAAGGAAGGTACTGTGATGGGGTTACCCTGGCTGGATGCCAGGTGCCTACCAAAGCCATTCTCTCACTCCCCCCCCCTCCTCAGCTGATCAGGGGAGAGAAAATATAACAAAGGGCTCATGGGTCGAGATACGGACAGGAGAGATCACTCACCAGTTACCATCACAGGCAAAACAGACTCAGCTTGGGGAAAATTAACTGAACTTATTACCAATCAAATCAGAGTAGGGTAATGGGAAATAAAACCAAATCTCAGAACACCTTCCCTCCACCCCTCCCTTCTTCCTGGGCACAGCTTCACTCACGGATTCTCTACCTAGCCCCCCCAGTGGCGCAGGGGGATGGGGAATGGGGTTTATGGTCAGTTCATCACACGTTATTTCTGCTGCTTCATCCTCCTCAGGGGCAGGACTCATCACACTCTTCCCCTGCTCCAGCATGGGTCCCTTCCACAGCATGCAGTCCTTCAGGAGCACTCTGGTCCAGTGTGGGTCCCCCACGGGGTCACAACTCCTGCCAGAAAACCTGCTCCGTGGGCTCCTCTCTCCACAGATCCGCAGGTCCTGCCAAGAGCCTGCTCCAGTGTGGGCTTCCCACGGGGTCACAGCCTCCTTCGGGCACCCACCTGCTCCGGCATGTGGTCCTCCACAGGCTGCAGGTGGATATCTGCTCCACTGTGGACCTCCATGGGCTGCAGGGGGACAGCCTGCCTCACCATGGCCTTCCTCACGGGCTGCAGGGGAATCTCTGCTCCGGCACCTGGAGCATCTCCTCCCCTCCTTCTTCACTGACCTGGGGGTCTGCAGAGTTGTTTCTCTTACATGTTTTCACTCTCTCTCTGGCTGCCGTTTCTGTCTGTCCCACAACTTTTTTTCCTTCTTAAAAATGTTATCACAGAGGCATTACCACTATTGCTGATTGGCTTGGCCTTGGCCGGTGGCGGGTCCATCTTGGAGCTGGCTGGTATTGGCTCTGTCAGACACAGGGGAAGCTTCCAGCAGCTTCTTACAGAAGCCACTCCTGTAACCCCCCCCCCCCCCCCCCCCCCCAAAACCTTGCCACACAAAGCCAATACAGGTACTAATTTCTGTTTTCAAAAACATTCTCCACCTAAAAGCCTGAAGTTTATCCTTGATGAGAGCTTCCTTCCTCAGTTTTTCAAAAAGATAATGACATAAAATTAGTTATTAACACCATCTGAAGTTAGCTGTGGAGGAACATCAGTTTTTACCTAAGGAATATCAGTAAGGCCAGAGCATGACTTATCTTGTATGTGGAAAGAAGCTGAGGACTGCGGGCAGATCAGTGTATTGCAAACAGCAGGCTGTTGTAACCACATTCTACCACATTTTAAATGTGAATAAGGTAATAATTAGCTGTACCACCTCTCTGCATTGCATTTGAGAGCAACAATAATACAGCTGTGGATCTTGAACAACATTTGACTACAGTAGCTTCAATCTATTTAAAGATAGCCAGAAATGCTACACTGCTAATGATAATAATAACGTAACTCCTTTCCCATGAGCTCTTTTCTCAATTTCACTATTCTATTGCAGTTAAATGGCTGAAATGAGTTATTAATGGACTTGAAATGTGTGTAAAATTTGAGGGAAGGAGAAAAGAGGTAAAATATGGGCTCTGAGGCAGTTATCTGAACTATACATGATATTCTTACATGTGTTACAAATAATGGGGTATAGTAAGGGAGAAGAATACAGAAAGGTGCTGCCATGGCCTCCTCAGCATTCTTGTATCTTCTGTAGTGATCTTAAGCATAGAGATACAGTCATCGAGTGCAGCTGTAAGACAAACCACTTAGTGGTAGCCTTAGTGTAACTCTGGGTTCCCTGGTGTCTTGCCCCATGCTCTTACATCAGAGTCAAAACAAATATGATTACAGTTTGTGTACTGTGACAGTTGCGATTTATTGATACATTGTTGTCTAGGGCTCTTCAGCTTCATGAGGCAAAGCATGGGTCCATTCAGATTTGTCCAATAGTTTTGATGGGTCCACTTTTACTGGCAGGCCTTATGCTCTGCAGCTGACATAACACAGTATAAACTCAGAATTATGTGTTTAAGCTTAGAATCACTGATAAGACCAGTGAATTGATGTTAAATGGCATACATCCTGTGTTTACGCAGCAGTCATGAGTCTTGATAAAATCAGCAGTGTTCAGAATTGCCGAACTTAGCCTGAGTGTTCCTGTAGTGCAGGACATCCACCAGAACAGCTGAAGTTGTAACTGAGACACCTTCAATCCATACAAAAAATACAAAAAACCAGGAAAGATTAAGTAAAAGGCAGGGCCAGAGAGGCTGGAGATAAGTGAAAGCTTTTCTCCTGCTAGAATGGCTGGAGAACAGGAACGAAGGCCAGGGAGATGGTGCCGTCTCCCTCCTTGGAAGGTTTCCAGCCCCCACAGGATGAAGCCCTAAGCAACCTTGTCTAAGCCCATGACTGAGACTGCTCTGGGTAAGGGGTTGGACTAAGTTCTGGCTTGCCTGACATGCCTCTTTGTCCTTGAGGGCACCTTGTGTTCAGACATGCCTGAGCACTGCTAACTTAACGAAAAGGCCAGTGGAGGTGAAGACAGTCCCTCATAAAGAGTCCGCTTAGCTGTGGGGATAACTGGTTTACACCTTGGTCTTTGACTGCCAACTTCTATAAACCACCTTTTATTCTTGTCATGTTGTTTTTGAACACATCAGTTATGGGCCATAAAAGGCCATTTTTCAGCTGCTTTAGTTGCTTCTCCCCAGCTTTCATGCTGGTAAGGAACTGCTAACTGGTACTCTGTTTTTCCATACAAATGTCTGAAAATATGCCTATTGTCACAGTTTCCACTAGCATCTAGTGCTTTTCTTAGTAGCTTTTCTCAAATTTTTGAGTCCCTGGCCCCTTTCATGTTTGATCGACAGTTCCTATTTCATACACATGTGGTATGTCTTCTTATTTTGGAGTTTGAAATAGACTGAAACAAGTTCTACAGTTTTCATCACTTTTGCTTTGTGGATTCCCTTATGTCTTTGAATTGCTGTTTTCTCCCTTTCACATGTTGTTGTGTGCTGTTGGTGGTAGCCAGTGAAAGCAGAGGTGATCAGCTCCTCATAGAAACAGATTATCTAGAACTCATTGAATCAATGCACTGTTTGGAGGCACTGGCTGTCGCATATAAAAGGACTTGCATGCTGGTCTTACCTTATATATTAACTTCTAGTGAAGTAATTTTGTAGGGTGAAGTTATTTGAGACTACCAGACTTCATGTAGGTCTAGAGTCAGCTCTTTTTGTGAAGTTAATACCTGTCATACACATCTGTTACAGGCACTGTGTGGATGCATGGATATACATTTATTTATCAGATACGTGTGTGCATTTTTTGTGACAAGGATCAAAGATATCTTCTCATCAGAATCAAGCTGATCTTTATTTTTTTAAATAAATTCTTAAATTGGAAAACTATGTGTTTGATGTGGCTACAAATGGCAGTGTTCTTTGGTATTATCCATGTTCCTTTGAAATTTTTTCTTGCTGTTGGTTTTCTTTTTTTGGTATTGCTCTACACATATGATCTGTAATAAAATCAGAAAACAAAATTCTGTAGAAAAAGCTACTGGCTAATCTCCCAGTTTTCCTACTATTTTCTACTTCTAGACTGTTACAATTAAATTGTAAAGAATTTTTAGTGTTACTGAAAAAGTGCTCAGTGGCACTGCTACTCTTAGATGATTCCAGAACACTGCTTGCTAGTCTCAATCTCCTTTTGGGACATCATTTTAAAATACATTCCCTACTTTCAAGTTCTTGAACATACTAAGGGGAGACACAGTAAGTTGGGATTTTATGACTGTTGTTTTAATACATATTTCTTATTTTAGTATAAAATGCTGTAGTAACTTTAAGGCAAGACAGTGAAAAGAAACTGTTTAAGATTCAAGAATGTTAGTTTTTAATAACGAAAAAACAAGTGAAAAATATAATAAGAAATTTCACTTTTTATTTAAGAGTTAACATGGTATTCTGTTATTTCTTAATTTTTTAGACAACTAGTTCACCTACTGCCTAGAGCTCTGACTATGGGTAATATATTTAATTCTTACTTCCAGACATGAAAGCTGATTAATAAAACAATTGCTATCTTGTAGAAGGAAGACAGCAAATCTGAAGTCTCTGAACTTTCTGAAATCTTGGTGTATTTCAGACAGAATTCAAATCACAAATATAAATCAAGATACGGCTTCTCAGCTTCTACCCACACTTGAAGAGCTTCATTTCCCCCCCCAGCCAAAAGGTGTCTCAAGAATTGAGTCTGAATGTTCATACAGGCTAAATAATTTGCTTTATGTTCTCCCTTTCTCTCCTTTTCTAACCCCTGTTTTGTTCACTCCTGTGATTATAGCTTTTAAATAAATTCACCTTTATTCTTTCAAAGAGAGGTAAATAATAAAATATTATGTCTCTTCAGGGATAGTACTATTTGACGGATTTTACCTATTTGTTAAATCATACCTGAAAACATGGTTTTGTTGGCTGTTAGGCGTGCATTTGACAGTAAGCGTATATGGCATCTTTGCTACTGAAAGTAACGTGACACAATCAATATCTTCTGTTATAGTCTTTGTTTCTGCTGCTTTTGATTAAAAACAAAACAACAAACGAATGAACTATTATTTGACAGCTTCCCTGCAATGAAAATAAATGCAGCTGGAGTGCTTATGGGCTGGATTTCTGCCCACCTATGGATGCTTTCTGTGCTTGTTTGCAATTTAATATGGTCAACCTCTATCTCACCTTCCATCAATCTCACAGAATGGCTCTGTGGTTCAATGAGGTCAAGCCAGGGAATAGAAAGTCACTACAGGAGGTGTACTATCTACTCAAAGAGCTCAAAGGAATACTTTCAGTAAGGAAGATGCAGAGACTTATCTCTCTTTTGAGCTTTCCAAGAGTTTGTACTCCTGCCCAGACAAGTTTGAACCTTGGTGATGAAGGGAAACATAGAGCCTAAACACTCAAAAGTCAGCTCATATGCACATCTGCATCTATGGTTGAGTATGACAGAGGCAGAGTTGCTAGGTTTTTTACAAGCCTGTTCAACCTTGGCAGATTTATCTTGCTAGGATGATCAGAGAGGAGAGTTTCATCAGGTAGGCGTGGGCAGTACATGCTATAAAATACCTGGGAACCTGGGGTAAGAGATATTGTGGCACAAATTGGTAAGCATGACTACACATCTATTTCTTCCCTGTTGTTTGTCTCCACACACTGTTGTGAAATCAGGCAATGAACAACTCCCAGACAAGTCTGACTGCTCCACTGATTAATAAGTCTTGGTAATTGGAGATATCTAATTATTCCTAGAGGATGAAGTCTATGCCATGCACTGCTTAAGACCTTACTTTAATCGCTTGTGCACTAAATTCAATCTTGAGAACTGTTTCTGCTCCCAGAGCACCAAACATCTCTTGTCTGATTGTAGATGTCTTGCTCCTCTTTTCCCTCTCTTTCTCCTTCTTCCATCTTTAAAAGTTTTATTTGAGCTATAAGTTCTTTCTGACATGCAGTGCCAGGACACAAGGAATCAGATCTGCATTTTGCCCCCTCTACCCCAACTCCAACCTGAACAAATATCACCCTCACCTTGAGAAGCATTTTACTTTTGAGAGATGCTAAGAAAGTAAGGAAGCGTTGAACTTCATACTACAAGGTGCCACATACAGAGAAGGATGGGAATGTACCTTTCTCAAAGCTGTCATAAACCTTTTGTCTGCTGGTGTTAACTGGGA
Source organism: Aquila chrysaetos chrysaetos (assembly GCF_900496995.4). Classification (NCBI taxonomy): domain Eukaryota; kingdom Metazoa; phylum Chordata; class Aves; order Accipitriformes; family Accipitridae; genus Aquila; species Aquila chrysaetos. The sequence goes on along the minus strand of NC_044030.1, from coordinate 14,960,390 downwards.
GCAGAGGCTTTCAGTACTTTGCAGAATAAAACTGACACATACAATAGGTATGATTTTCAAAAGAAGGACATGGAGAACAGAAGGAAAAAAGTAATTCATATTTGGCACAAAAAGCTCCCTTTTACTTGAGCTGAAATTTACTCAGTTGTTACTGCTACATAGAAAACATACAGAAATCCTGTTCCATTACCTTTCTAAACCTCAGGAATATTTTTCCTGAAGCTTGTGCCAGCACTCACATATATAGTCATGCCTTTTTCTAGTTTTGACTTAAGGTTCTAAATTGCTTCTAAGAAATGCAGTTCATGACACATTCCTTACCCTGCCAGAGACTCTCAAAATAACCATTCATCTGCTCCTATTGCAATGACCAAGCAATGAATGCTGCAAAGATTTTATGAAACAAAAATGCGATACTGCATAGCAATCAGTTCTGTACTTTTATGGTTGCTGAAGACTTTCGCTTTTCTCTGTAAATGATCTGTTTTCAGTACACATGGACGTCCATCAATCTTCCTATTTTGCCATTTATTGCAGTCATATTTAATATAAGAAAAAAATGTATAGCTGTCCAAATAGCTGATCCTGTTCTATTTTACCCCAATCTTTCAGACAGGAAAATGGAATATTTGTTTTACCAAAAGCTTTCTGATGCTTTGTACTGAAGACAGACTTATCCAATAATGCTCTGCATCCATCCTGCCATCATTTTATGTTGGAAAAATACTAGAAGTGGCTATTACAGAAGTTTAAGCAGGTAATGTGCTGCCAGCATGGTTTGGGCTTGTATGGATTTTGCTTTGAAAACTACTGTAAGGTTCATATTGCTGTAACTCTCTTAATTCAGTTTGTCTGAACTCAACTGAGGAAATATGATAGACCTTAAAATCAACAAAAATCTCTATAGCACAGTTCAGTTAAGCCACAGATTTTTTTACTTGCTGTTTCTTATTTTGTTGTTTAAACAGAATTTTAAGTACAAAACTGAGGCAGTATTTCATATGCATGTGGGTAGAGTCAGCATTTTCTGTTACCTGGTGTCCTGATTAGCAACTGTATCTTTCACTACTGAGGCCCCTGCAGATGAGAAGTGGCTTTTTTAACAGAAAATCATGTGACATAATGAAGTATTGTTCCTATCAGACAGACTGGGAACTGAGCAGTATAAACTGTGACTTATGTTAAGTCATAGGAAATTTCATCATTCAAATGAATTGCAGAAGTAATGAGTGCTGTGGGCTGGTCCAGCAGACAAGCCTTGCTGTCTAACCAGCCAAGTGTGTGGAGCAAAACAAGCTTAGAATAATGGTCTAAGAGATTACTATGGCAAACTGCTAAATCTTTCTCCTCTTCTTCGCTGTAATTCTCATTGTTCCTTTGCCTGCAGAGATTGAGATGGAGGGCAACAGTACAGCCAAAGTCTAAGAGGGCTGTGTTCCTTGACAGAGTCAGTAGGTTTACAGGTCTTGTTTTTTTGAATTTTGTGGGATGCAACCGGACTCCTTAAATCCAGGAAAGCAGACATATTATAAAGAAAATATGTTACCTAAAGAAGTAACATGAATGGAATCTGTCTTTGAATTTAGAAAAGAATCCACATTTTAAAAATACCTAAAGATACAAATCTCAAATATTGTACTGACTAGCAGATATATGCACTTATTTTTCTGGGAAGTATCATGTAAAGTTAACATAGGAAGAAACTTCCAAGTACATCAAAACCAGAGAATTGATGCTCATAATTTTTCTTCTCTGTTGTGTGTTAAGTTCCACTTTAACAATGGAGAATCTTCTAAGGACATATTATTCTTATTAGAGCATTGCCAGTCTGGGAGTCCTTCTCATGTAAGTGTCAGGTACTGAATGATGATTTTTAAGTTTTTATGTATTGTGTGCTCAGATACACAGAATGATTTATACCAAACTTTCTCTGAAACTATGGAGTGTGGAATACAGTTTAAATTGCTGTGGACCACAGTCTGGTTGATCCCAGCAACTAGTAGAGCAGACCAGAAGTCTTCCAGCAGGAGTGGGGCAGAGAGGAAGTGCCCATACCACCACTGTGGGCCAGTGGCCACCTTGGCACCATCTGCACATCAGGAGTCCTGTGCCAGAGTGGTGGAGTAATTCTCAAGGGAATCCTATATAATTTCTGTTGGTTTGACATTCAGGAACTTGTAGTTCCCTGGCAAGAAAGCCAGGAAAAGAGAGATGTTGTAGAAATAATGATATTCTCTAGAGGGGACAGGGGATGTGAAGTGTTTTCTCTACAGCACAATAAATAGAACATTAATGCTTGTTCTTTTCTAGCAAGCAACTCTTGGGGTTAGCTAGAAGGGAATTAAGACTAGGATATGTGAAGAATAAAAATCTATATCAAAAAGAAAAGGTTGGAATACAGGAGCCAAAAGCAAAACTGCCGCAAAAGGACAAGGAAAGTTTAATAGACTCTGTTAAATGCACTTTTTTTTGCCTTTGTAGTGTTACAGAACTTGTTTACTTTAGCCAATTTTTTTTCTGTATATATATCTTTTTTTCTTCTCTTCAGCTGTAGTAGTAAATGACACAGGATCAGGCAAGCCCATTTTGCCCATGTTTTTCAGCTGTGCTCTGAACTCTGTTAAATATATTCTTTCCTCCAAATGAATTTAATTGTTACTTAGTTTTTCTGAAATAACACATTTTCGCTAGCATTTTAATAATCTTCACCAAAATTGAAAAACTGTCTGATCTAATTGGAAGGATTTTGAGAAATGACTCATGGCATTTTCTTAACATTTTGAAATGTATGGCAATGCATGGGGAACATTTAATCTGGGTCACTTTATTGTGAGCAAAATTTATTCTTTGACCTTTATCTCCTACTTTCCATTCTGAAGAGTTACTAAAATATTGTGGTTTGAGGGAAGGATCTGAAACTACACAGAGAGGTAAGAGGGAAATATTTAATTCTTTTGGAATACAAAGGGAAAGTGAAAGCTATTCCCTTGCTCATCCAACGCCATCCCTTCCCACCCACCCATCCCCCTCCTCTAAAGACAGCCTGATTTTTTTCACATTACGAGTTTAGTTACATGAAAACTGAAAGGTGACTTGGGGAACTGTTCAGTTTCAGCAACGTCTTTTGGACTTTCAGGATACCCCCTTGTGGGAATCAAAAATAACTTCAGGGGGTTTCAAGACGTGGGAAGATGAAATAATTCTTTCCTTCATCCTATGTTCATCCCTAATCGCATTCTCATACTGATTATATTAAATAAACTGGAAGGGGGAAGGATGAATAGGGAAATAGTTTTATTTGTGATTCTTCAAAATATAACTATTCATTGGATCTCTAAAATACAGGACAATGTTTTCCTGTGAAAAAATAATGGCAGACTAACTTCCTAATTGTTTTTTGAGATTCCAGCTTTATTCATTCTTCAAGATAACAGAAAAAGTGGTTATATGTAGTGATCTAAGGCCAAAAAAAGGGAGAATAGTTTGCAGTGTTTGGTTTTCCTTTGACCTTTCCTGTTATGCTTAAGGAATAGCAATGAGAAAATTAAGAAGAAGCTTTTTATCATTTCTCTCTTCTTTCCAAAACATGAAACTCAGTGTGAAAGCTACCCTTTTATGAGGATGAAATTGTGGTGGGAAAAAATGGTCTTCCTTTGGTCATCTCCTGTGAGTTATGCTACACTGCTGATCAGATTTTTCATGAGGTCTACAGTTAGATGACAACACTATATGCTATCAAGTGCCATTGTCAATATTTCAGCCATATGAGATCAAATCTTTGACATTTTTTATTCTTATCATGGCTTCTTCTAACCTTAGCATGTTAGCTGATAAGGATAAAAATTCTCTTTTCAAAAGATTTTACTGTCCTTGCTGTCTTGCAAAGGTAATGATCTCTTCATAAATATTCTCAGCAAATATGGATTGTCCTGTCTCTGCACTGAGATAACTAAAAGCCCTGTAGTCAAGATAGTCAGGTGTTCAGCTCAAGAATATGTGCCTGTAAAAACATTATTAGTTCAGGTTAGCATCATAATATGCTCACATGGACTGTGTGTTGTTTAAACCACAAGAAGGCAAGCTTGTATAAGGCCAAAATATACTAAACAAAGAATATAGTTAACAATCACTGCAATAGGACAGATCAACTTTTTGTTTGTCAGCCTTATTTTCTAACAATATACATGCTGCTTGTATAATAAAGTTCCATAGACAACTTCACCTTCACTCAATTGTGATGTATTTTGAAAGAAAAAATAGTTTAAATAAAACTGGAATATTTTTTAATGTTAGAAACTCAACATTTTTTGTAGAAGAAAGGGACAAAAATTAACACTTTCTGCAGGGTTGTAAAATTCTGAGTAGCTGTAATCAGTATGTCATTTAAAATAGAAATACTCTAAGCCTGTAATGCACTGTGACAGATTGTCATGAAGAGGTACTAGTACTGATGTTGCGATCAGGAGCTGACAGCTGAGTTTCATTAAAGCAAATATATATATATATTGAAAAAGGGAATCATCTTTTCCCGAGCAAAGACGGATTTTAAGATCAAATCCTACTATGATTTCTTTTTCCTGTTACTCCATTGTGACTTTTTCTGTCCAAAAAAAACATTAGATGCAAGAGGATAAAAAGATATCTCTTCAGTAAACCTTACAATCTCTGTTGCCTTGTCATGTCTTTATTGCTAATAACTAAGCTTCAATCAGAAATGTAGAAATATTAATGAAATAAAACTGTATTTAACCTTATGAAAATATCTTGCAATGTCTAAGTAATAAAGGGGTTTTTGTTATTTTTGGTGACTAAAACTATTTCTTTTTTTTAAATTGATCTTCAAATAACCTTTGGAGAAATAAAAATAAATGTCCTTATGAGATGACATGCTATATAAACCTTTCCTTACAGTTGCTTGATGTAATAAGAGAAATCCTTTATCTTTATCCCTGATACTTCATAAGAGTCCTTGTTAGTGATGATGGAGAGTAACTGAAAACTCAAATTTTCCCATTGTGGGAGTACGTTCCTCCCCCCGGCTTCATCCCACCAGCAGGAAACAAAACTCCAGGCAGGGAGAAGGGGAAGGAAACCCTGGAGGCTGCAGGTTGAAATTTGAACTGGCCAATCGAGACGCGCCAGGTACACCGAGGTGACCCTCCTGGCCAATAGAATTAAATGACCACAGGCCAGATTCGACAGGGGTATAAACGGGGTCCCGCCGGAGGACACGTTGGAGTCAGTCCTCCTCGGAGCAGCGGGTCTGCAGTCGGGGACTCCCCCTCGGGCCGGGGCACCGCCCGAGGTAACTCCTCGAGGGAGAGAGCCCTCAGCTTTTAGGGGAGTGATACGTGAATTTTGAGCCGTCACTTTAAATCTTGGGGATTCTTAAGTCGGCCGTGTAGTATTAATTCTCTTTACATCATTGAGCCTGTGGTTTTATAAAATGTTACCAGACTTCTAACTAACTTTTACTGAAGAATAAATCTGAGTTTTAACACCTGTTGGATTTGGTTAGTCGTGCATCTGTAACACCCATTTGAAAATGAGTCTGACAAAGACGTCTCAAAAAAAGATAACAGTTATTTGAAAATATTTTTATTTCTAAAGAATTCCTTTTATGGATAGTTTCACCTATGTTCTTACATTTCTTTCCTTTTGCATAAAAATCTACAGTTTTAGAATACAACTGGTAAGACAAATATTGTAGACTAAATCATAACTGAATCAAATTTTATAGGAAGAGTTTGGGGGTGTGGCGTTGTTTTCCTAAGACCATAGTATTCCAGATGTGTTGCCATGCTATAGTGTAATTAATTTACTGGTAACTGTTGTAGCCACTTAGATTTTGAAGTAGATACAGGCAAGAAAAGTAATTATCTTTATTTATTATGTCTCTTTAATATACTATGCACAAAACGCCAGAAGTAGAGACAACCATTGGTGGTGGTGTACATATTGAACTGTAAAGGGGTCCAGCTGATAGAGGAGACCTTCTAATTAAATATGTACAGTGAGCACAACCAATTTTCTGATTGTTGTTCCAGACACACTACAGGATGATTTTCTTGTTGCATTTCTGAGTGTTTGGGGTTCGGGTTTTTTTGGTTCTGCTTCATTGGGGCAGGGTATGTTGTCCCTACCATTAGATTACAAAAGAAAAACTGTTAACATCAGTCCAAAAGGACTGTGAGCTAAACACTGCAGGTTGAGGACAGAAAGGTCAGAATGAGTACTCTGAAAGGAAAGAGGAAGGTCCCCTTTGCAGCAGACATGCTGCGGCAGATGAGAAAAATTGTGATTCCTCAGCTGCCATGGTTCAAGGGCACTCCTGCAGGGGATGTGTGTTTCCCGCCAAAAGTGCAGTCACACCAACTAACTAAAACACACAACCCTGCAGCATTCAGACTAAGTCTCTGGAGGCTGTTTTGCAGCTTACCACTGTGTCATTCTGTAAAATATAAATGGTGCTCTGCAAAATTGAAGCACACTGCAGGGAGACCCCAGTGGTTTATGAATCTGCATGCTGGGAAGATGAAGAAGAGGAGGTGGTGGCAGGGTGTACATGATGGTATGGTGGTGGGGCTGCACAGGCTGGCCATTGGGACAGAACTGTGGGGAAACAGCCTTATCTTGCAGGGCGACAGGGACTAGGGTGCAGCAGCACTGAGGCAAAGGTTGTGGAATAACAGAGACACTCACCTACTTAATCAGAAGGAACCTGTTACAAATCTTACTCCCCAAATCTACTGCAATTTTGAAAACTAGCTGCAGAGAAAGCCAGAAGGGTGTTACTGTACAATGTACTGACCTGTGCTGCACCCTAGACACTTCACCAAGAGCCAAACTAGAATGACTCAGTGAAAAAAATGTTTCAAAATGGTTAAACTGATTTCTTAATGTTTAGCTGGCCAGTCACATAATCCCCTCATGACAACCCCTGTACATAAATCTGTCTTGGTAATCAGAATAAGTAAATGCGAAAGCATTTAAGATGAAAATCTAGCAAGAAAGCCAAACAGAAAGAGAATACATTATTGTCCAAAGTCTCTGGTTTGCAATTTAAGTGAAACAGAGTTGGCTGCTAGAATACATCATACATGTTGTAGTTCCACTTACTGGACACCGAAAATTAGAGCTGGGTAAAGTACTCCCTTATAGTCTTTTTTTCTAAGTGGGATTTCTCCATTACTGAAAGCATCCAGTGAGTGTTTCAGTGTCCATAGTAAGACCTCATTAGTATTCTAGCCCTGTGAACATTGATGGCTGATGACAACAATCCATTGCTGTAAACTGTTTTATAGAGTTGTATAATAATATTGATGTTACTAAGGGAACAAGGAGCAGGTGGATATACCATCTGTCATTGCTACCTAACTGATAATTTACAGAAAAATTTTAGGTTCAATACAAAGTAAAGAAATTAAATTATGGGAAAAAATTGCTAATACCACACAATTCTTTCTGTGGTGGTTTCCCTTTGTTTTAGGCTGTTTGTAAATAAGAGCAGAGATAGAAGCTTGATGAACATGAAGGAAGCAAGAGATGAAAAGCACATAGGCTCTTCATGTATTATTTCAGGATTTAGGGTCCAATCATGATGTTTTTTTCATGAAGTAATATTACTAGGGGCTCAAGACAAACTTGGAGGCAAAGACTGGCTACATACTGTGCAGAGCAGGCTTGGCTCCAGGATATACATACTGACTTTAACTCAACTATGCCCAGATTTCCTTGTGAAGGAGAGCAAGGAAGGGTGACAGAACAGAAGATGTGTGGTCTTAAGAAGTCTTCAGCTTTGATGTCTTGGGAAACCGTACCATGGGAAACATTAGAGAGCATAGCTAGTATTCATTCACAGAGACTTACTGACATTATACTTGTAACTTACCTAGTTTTACCTCTCATTCCAACTTTAAAGACATTGGGTCAGCTTTTCAGCACTATGATGTCAATTATGTATGTTCTAGGTCTGGCTCCTCCTATACAATATGTCTTCTTGGAAAATCACTGATAAGTACTTTTTGATTACTCTGTCCAAGTCCGAATGAAGCTTAAATTTCACCAAATTCGTGTTTGCTCCATGTCTGTTTTCTTAAAAGCAAGACAATTTTTTGTTGCAATATTCATTAATATTCAATGGAAAAAAAATCTAAAAAGAGCTGGAAGCAAAATTTTGATAGTACGCCAATACTGGTAGAATAAAGAGGCAACATATTCCAGTAAAAAGGTGCCAGAATGGGGGGGGGGGGGGGGGAGGGGGGTGTCTAACATTATTTCAATCATTAACATATTTGATTTTAAGGAAAAGCTTTAATTTTAGTGTGCTCTTTTCCTTTTGACATGACATCTTGCATAGGCAGGTCGTAAAGCCTTTGATTTTTTGTGTGTGTGTGTAATGACTACCTCAGTGAAGTCCAATTTGAGCTGTGGGCTGCAGTTGTTAATTGTAACAAATACATATACCAGTGAGAAAAAGGTAGCAAGGGTACAATTTGTATAGCTAGTAAATGCAGCAAGAATTCTGAAGATCAGGTATTAGCCATAAATTTTTCATAAAGAAACCACATGAACTGTACTATTTATGAAGAGATTACCAATTCAGGATTTTTGGAATTCTACCCATGTTTTAACAATACTTTTTTCTATTAATTGAAAATTCAGCTGACCTTCTAGCAAGAGTGATGTATCTCCAGTTGTCTGTTACTGTTTATTGACATTGCCTCCTGTTACCTTTCCTTTTCATCTACCATTCCTGCACACCTTGGAGTGAAGATGAAAGCTGTGAGGCGTAATCTCATATAGAGGTCAGTGCAAGTGATAAAAGAAAATGTGAAAGAGACTGATGGAATTTCTGACCAACTTCTTTAATGAAGATGCTGAGTTCTACACTCTCAGAGTTCACCTTGGCAGGTTTTTCAGATAGCAGGCAGAAATTATTGGGCTGTATCCTTAGTTAAGACCTTTCCACTAGTGAAGAGACCTGCAGCACAAGCCAGCTCAAAGGCACCTGCGCTGGTTATTGGCTGGCAACCAAGTGCAGGATGACATTTGCCTTTCCTTACACTCGTAAGATCTTGGTATCTTAACCAACTGCCTATTGTGATTTATAACCAAAAATAGCTAGTCTTCTGAAATACATAAACAAATCTTCTAAATGGTGAGCTTTAAAAGGTATAAGGAGACACTTCTTGTTTCTGAAACAGTTATCCTTAATCCTTATGATCATGTAACAGATTGTTTTCAAAAAAATCTAAATCAGATAAAATGTTTTGAAATAACGTAACAATGTTTTACATTATAAACTCTGTATCTGAAATTAACTAATGAACTAATTAGTAAGATTTTTGACCATTCATTAAATAATTGTCCCATTATTATTTTAAGACTTAGAAAGGATGTTAGGATGCTCAATTAATACCTGCTTATGTACCTAACTTTCCTGTAAGAGCTGCTTGCAAAACTCCCTAGAGACTGGGAAAAAGAAGCAGAAGGGGCTTGGTGGAGTGGTGTCAGGTATTACCTAAAATAAGATTGTGTTATATTCCAGTACCAACTTTCTGTGCCAAATAATTCTTGTGTATCATGCTACAGGAGGCAAGGCTTTCAAAACTGCTCAGTGCACAGGTTTTTGTCTTACCATTCAAAGTTTGTGTCAAACATCTTTACCTGCTATGTTTATTTTCAAGATGGAGTACAGTCTTCAAAAAAAAAAAAAAAAACAAAACCAAAAAACAAAAAACAAACCAGAAGCCTGTTTTCCTTTCATCTCTGAACTACACAGTATCTATTTTCACAAAAAAATTGCCAGTGTTTCCTACAGGAATACTCCTTCCAGCTACTACTTCTGCTTCCATAAAGTGGTGTTTCTAAATTGTGACCCATCCAAAAGAGCTTTTGTGCTTATTTTCAACACCTGTTGGGAAGTATCTGTTCTCATCATGCTGTGAATAGATGCACACCATAGAAGCTGTAAGTGGAAATACGTGGCAGTACACTGCGCCCCGCCCCCCCCCCCCCCCCCCATCCTGCCATCAGGAAACAAAACTTCTCCAGGCAGGGAGAAGGGGAAGGAAACCCTGGAGGCTGCAGGTTGAAATTTGAACTGGCCAATCGAGACGTGCCAGGTACACCGAGGTGACCCTCCTGGCCAATAGAATTAAATGACCACAGGCCAGATTCGACAGGGGTATAAACGGGGTCCCGCCGGAGGACACGTTGGAGTCAGTCCTCCTCGGAGCAGCGGGTCTGCAGTCGGGGACTCCCCCTCGGGCCGGGGCACCGCCCGAGGTAACTCCTCGAGGGAGAGAGCCCTCAGCTTTTAGGGGAGTGATACGCGCGTTTTGAGCCGTCACTTTAAATCTTGGGGATTCTTAAGTCGGCCGTGTAGTATTAATTCTCTTTACATCATTGAGCCTGTGGTTTTATAAAATGTTACTGGACTTCTAACTTTTGCTGAAGAATAAATCTGAGTTTTAACACCTGTTGGATTTGGTTAGTTGTGCATCCGTAAGAGATACACGCAATGAAAATGTTTGTGTGTCACAGGAAACAGCACTGCAAAGCTGAGACCTCCAGTTCCATACAGGGTTACCCTGGAAGAAGGTCAAGCAGGGAGGAAAAAAAGGGACAGCCTGTCATTTTCATTTGTAGGATATTCAATGAAATGTTTATTTAAAAGGAGAAAGAGCTGTGTAGAAAGTGTGATTCATTTATGAGGAAAAAGATGTTCTAGTTTTGCCTGATTTGAGGCAATTATTAGCTGTGACTTTCTGTCCTGAGGGAATTCCCTGGTGCATATCATGCAGCTTCCATTTTGTCATACAGACTACACTGTTACTGCAGACTGAACTGGTTCTGTGTCCCATGAATACAGAAGAGAAATAGAAAATTAGTCAGGGTCGTGCCTTAATTTTTAAAAATCACATCTGTGGTAGAGCACAAATTCTGTGGTCATTCAGGAAGGGCCTGCACTCTACTGTAAAGGCCTGCCCCAGGCCTGACCTGCAACCTCTTTTCTGGAGAAACTTCCTTCTGGGTGTGTGAACTCCCTTGTACTCAGTGTGCTTCCAGAGAACTCTCACACCAAGTCAGTAAATTTCCCATGAGAAAACATGGGGTCAGAAAGTGGCTGAGTCGTGAAGCCTTTGCACCTGATACCAGTCAGGCACATCGGGCAGTCTGCAGGGCAGACTGGCAGCGAGGGAGGTGAGACATCTTGTAGTCTCCAGACAGCTGCCCTGTAGGAGGCACAACTATGTGACTGGCTTTATGTATCTGCACCCCAGGGACAACAGGAGAGCTCTGCTGCTCTCCTTCTCTTATTTGTCACCTGCCAGTCTAGGGAGAGACTCACCTTCAAAGTCTGGAAACTTTTAGTGGAATATGGGCATTTGAGGTAGTAGAATTAAACCCTCAAATAACTGGCAGTTGTTCATATTGCCTAATTTTCTGGTCTGTTGGCAGTGGGGCTGGATTTTTTGTGATTTAAGTGGGCAAAATCTAAATACCACCAAAATAAGTGTTACTGGTAATTATGCTGATTTTGCTGAGATGTGGGGAAGTCTTGGCATTCTAATTTTACCGTTATCATTACACAACAGTAAAATTAGAATAACTTAAATGGTCTGCAAATCACAAGGGATTTGTGTATACTTCACAAATTAAGAAAAAAAAAAAGAGGAAGAAAGATGCAGCAGCTAATGTAATTGGCCAAATTATTTGCTAATAATTACTTACGATGCTGTGTCCTTTACCAGGTCATTAATTGCTGGTGACAATAAGATCCAGAGATGATTCATGCTGGTGTCAGCATTGAGTATCAAAACTTTAATTAAGCATAAATGTGCACGTTTTGCTATAAATGCTATGAACTATTTGTACTGCTGGTCTTTTTCTGGTAAAGACCATTAAAGAAATCTAAAAGAAAATATTTATTATATGTTTATTTAAATAGGTTGTGTGGATATTTGTAGGGCTGTCTTGGGGGTGTTTATGCACTAGTTCAATACATGCAACAATTACCTGAGAGCTGTTGGGCTAGTAACTGAAAAAAACAGTTCAGATTTTTCTGTGCCAGCAAGGATATTCTTTTCTTTCATCTAACTTGTCAATATCGTTTGGGGTTGGTTCTTATTCCTGAATTTGTTACAACTTTTACATTTTTTTCTGTTGTTGTTCACTATTCTAATAAAACCTTCATCCTGTTACTTTATCACTTTGCACGTTCACTACATTTCCTCACAACTGCATAATGGGATTTCTCCTGCTTCTGTGGAGTAAAACAGGCACTCTGAAAATATTCATCTTAAATACGAATGTATTGATTAAATCTTCAACCTAACATTGAAGATACTGTTAGATTCAATAATATATAAATGTTCATTTGTTTGTTGGGAAAATTCTTTTAACAAAGCTAACTAAGCTTTAGTTTACTTATTTGTTGTACAAATCAAATAATAACTTATTTCAACTCTGTGCTTGAAGTAGATGTCCATAGCTACAATGTTACTGAACCCTATTTGTTAGAGTTGTCTAGATCAGTCAAAAATGTTGACTTTCACTGAAAATTTCCTATCTACTCCACTGCCAAGAGCCTGTAAGTTGTACTTATGGATTAGGATAACAACAGATGAGACAACCCAGTATATTTCTCCTTTGACTGGGGAAATTACACTAGGGAATTACACCGAGAAAAGTCAACTGAAAGGAACACAGTATGATCTGAGGAAATATGTATATATAGCTGTAGATATATTAATATTACTTCATGGTATATAGTATATGCTATATTATTAAGATAATAGTTACATAACAGATGTATTAGCATTACTGTGGATACACTTGGTAACCTTCAAGCTCCTATAGCTTGATGGTACCTTTTTCATCATGTTTTCATGTATACATATAAGTAAGCATTGTTATGGATGCACGACCAACCAAATCCAACAGGTGTTAAAACTCAGATTTATTCTTCAGTAAAAGTTAGTTAGAAGTCTGGTAACATTTTATAAAACCACAGGCTTAATGATGTAAAGAGAATTAATACTACACGGGCCGACTTAAGAATCCCCAAGATTTAAAAGTGAATGACTCAAAATGCGCATATCGCTCCCCTAAAAGCTGAGGGCTCTCTCCCTCGAGGACTTACCTCGGGCGGTGCCCCGGCCCGAGGGGGAGTCCCCGACTGCAGACCCGCTGCTCCGAGGAGGACTGACTCCAACGTGTCCTCCGGCGGGACCCCGTTTATACCCCTGTCGAATCTGACCTGTGGTCATTTAATTCTACTGGCCAGGAGGGTCACCTCGGTGTACCTGGCGCGTCTCGATTGGCCAGTTCAAATTTCAACCTGCAGCCTCCAGGGTTTCCTTCCCCTTCTCCCTGCCTGGAGAAGTTTTGTTTCCTGCTGGTGGGATGAAGAGGAGGGGGCAGGAAGTGTACCGCCACAAGCATGATTTATCAAATATGTTATATATCTATAACTAGTCATAATTCTGGTATACAGCATTTCAACATCATCTTGTCATACAAATTTTAGTGGTTCTTGCTAGTGGCATTGTATTATAAGAACAAGATCCTAAATGGGAAAGAGTGCACTTAAAGATAAATACTTATCTTTCTTATCTTCTGTTACTGATATTATCCGTGCATGAAGCATTTTCAGTTCAGTTCCTTGCAAAGAGCAGAAAAAAAGACTGTGACCTGGCTGTTCTTGAATGAAGAAGCATAGTAACACTAAAATGTTTTTCTTTACTTGTGACACTGGGCTAGTTAAAAAATCATTTACAATTCATAGTTAATATTATTGTGTTTCCCTAGGTATTTTAATAAAACCTCACAAATTAAGATATAACCTGCATCCTGCTCCTTCCTCACTACAATTTCAGTACATACATTCCTATCTGATGTGCAGAAAACGATGGGTAACAGAGCAGTGGGTCGCCAAGTACTTCATCTGGAAATGCAAATATACTAAGAAAGTATTTTTTCCCATAACTGTTCTAATCACTGATGACATAAAATTATTTAGAAGTACTGTGGACATTACAAGCTGTTTTTTACAAGCTCTTCAAGCCATGGAGATAATGCTTTAAAATTAAATCCTGGCTGAGCAAGGCCAGATCTTTAGAGTAAGCACTTTGATGCAAACAGAAAAAAAAATAAAAAAAAAAATTCCTGCAATGATATAAATGAAGGTCAAAACAAATACAAAATTACTTTCTAGGGGACTAACTTTTCTACTTATGTATTCTTATCTCCCATCTTTAAGACTGTCCAAGCTAATCAGAAACAGAACTTTATTTGTTTGCACCAATACTCCAGAACAGCAATGGCAGAATTTTTTAGTTTTTCCTTTCTGCCCATTCCATTCAGAGGTAATGTCTGTGCTGTGCCTGTGGCTGATAACGGATGAACCATGGAAAGACTTGTGCAGCATCAAACCACCAGTTTATTCAGTTGTAAGACAGAAACAGGCAAGTAGTATATTGAAAGTAGGCTGTTAAGAAGTGATGGTGCTCTTGCTAAAAATTCAGATATGTGATCTCCAAAACCCACTAAAGCTGGGGTTATTATCTGGTCTGAAAGCAAATATATGTGAAAATGTCAGTACAGTGTGAACATCGGAACAGCCATTTTAGTATATCTTTTAGTGGGAATGTCCATAGACACAAAAAGGTTTTTCCAATATGAAATAAGTGATTAAATACTTCTCATTGCATACTCTGCTCAAAATTAAACTGGGTGAATACTGTTAACATCATATTTAGAATGCATCAAGATTAGGTAAATTTTTGTTTTATCAACAGCCCAAATATTTATCAATATTGCAGCCCAAATCTTCCTTGTAAAAATCTTTCTAAATTTAATGAAGGAGCAGTTTATTAGTGCTGTGATTTCCAGGTTAGGAAAACAAAAAGAGGAGAAAAAAGGCCAGGTGTCCAGCTCCTTTGTGTTCTACTAGGTCAAATATGTTCCTTTCTGTCCTCCATTAGATCAAGGGTCTGTATGGAAAACATAGGGACCTAATTCTTTTTCAAAAGAGGAGGGAACAAACTGTGACTTGGGTCCATGCAGCTTGACCCACAGCAATCTGTGATTGCTGGAAAGTAACACAGATTGAGGCAGAGGAGAGCTGATGTCAGGTGTGCTTTCCTATAGACACAAAGGAGAGGATGCCACAGAAATTTGTTCAGCAAGAGCAATGCCAAGATTGCCCCATATCTGAAAGTAAAGCTTAAAAACAAGCATTGGGAAATTATTGTAACTGACACAGAAAAGAAGCCCCGTCAATTCTGAGCTGGAGTGCAACAGCTGCAATGTATATATTTGCTAAGACAGTTTAATTCCACTGTATCTTCAGCTCTTCCATCGAGTTTGCCCTGTCTTCAGATATTTTCGTGGTTTGGTGTCAGTGAATTAGCTGACATACAAGTCAAACTCCTGTAAAGATAATAGGCAATGTGACACCCAGGGAAATGAAACACAGTATCTGATTCTGCATCAGAGCTATCAGACCTATATGACACAGGAGAATTGTGATTATCAAAATATTCTCTACTGAGGAAAAACGTGCTTGTTCTCAAAATTTCAGTAGCCTAGTTGGACTTCAGGCTAGTAGTAAAATGACAAAACAGAAAAAGTCAGTTTCCTCATTCTTTTGCAAATGGTACACCTTGAACATTAAGCTTCTTGATGAAAATCAGATTTCTTTCTTTAGTCCTATGGTTGCAATGGAAACATGACACAACAACTGCTTTTCTTCAGCTTGTAAATATTTGTAACTGCAGATGTTCTGCAGATGGCTCCTATTCAGCTGCTGCAGGAACACCTATTTACCTGACTGGTAAGCAGCACTGCAGTAAATAAAGGCAACTTACAGGGACTTTGGCAGTTAGCAAGACACCTGTTTGATTTCATGTTTTTCTTTCTTTTTTTTTTTCTTTGCTGGCTGAGGTTTTCCATCATGATAGTTCTTTTGGTAAATGACTGTGGATTATTCCCCATTTTTCAGCATTTCTTTTGGAAATGTCTTTTTCTCTTCCATTTTGAATGCTTTATTTGTTTTTCTTTTTCTCTTTTACCCTTCATTTCTTGGTAGTTTGTAGGGTTTTTTCCACTTTTTTTGGTGTTTTGTCACATATTTATTTATTGATGATCTTCTGGGGGGGGGGGGGGGGGGGGGCGGTCCATCTAGCCAGTCTTTGAGGGAATTGTTTGTGTCTTTGGGAGCATTCTATTGGTGCTCTTGTACTGGTTTTGCTGTTCACTCTTTCATGACTGAGAAGTGATGCAGGGAACAGACTAAGAAAGACCCAACCAAAAACAGGAAGAAGTTTTACTGCAGTATGACGTATTTTGGTGATAATTTATTTTCTAGCCTTCTTAGAACATCTCCATAGAGTTAATTTGCAGTGACATCATGTTTGTCATGAGCTGCATCTAGGAAGTTACATGTAAAATTAATTCCTTACCCTAATGGAATCAAAATATCATGCAGCTGCCTTTACAGTTTATATGATATTAAAACCTAGTATAATTTGGCAAGCTGCTTAGTGTACTCACTGATGGCTTTTTTCCACTATTATTATTTAATCTTAAACACAATAATAGCAAGAAATAGGGATCTGTCATTTTAGCAAAATGCTTTTGGGGGCTTATACATTTTAAGGAGGAACTAGTTCATGCTGATGACTGACTGTAACAATGTCATTTTCAGATTGCACGGTTGGTTTTCTGTCAATCTTTTTAACAGATTTGTTCAGTTTTACTAACAAAATGGTTATTTTCCCCTTTGTGTCCTTCCCATCTCTTCAACAGCCAACCCTGTAAGCCTAATGAGACTCAGAAATTTTATGAGGAAATCCACAAGAGAAAAAATACTTCTCTATGTTTCATCATCTATTTCTTTTGCTTTCTTCTCTTTTGGCTCCTGAAAGACAGAGGCAAATTCTCCTGATTGCAAGGCTTTTATCCTCTGAGACAGTAAAGAAAATGCTACTGGCATTATGTTCTCCTGGGTGTTATTGTCCATAAACAGTGGTCTTAATTTATCAAGCATGTTACATGCATTAGTTTGGTGAGATTGGGCATGGAGAAAGGTCACTCCTGTCTCAAACACTTCCTGAACTTACCAGAAGTTTCCAGAGTCCAGATGGTAAAGTCTCAGATGATGCTGTTCACTATGTCTGAGGGCAGAGACTGTAATCTTCTGGCAACCACTATTCACAATGAGACCCAGTCTAAGGAAGTGATTCAGTCCTGCTCCTGAGATACTGTACGCTGAGTCCCCAGTCAAGCAGAAAGCATGTGGATGAAAAATTTGGTTATTCTTGCACCTTGAGAGAACAGAAATGAGCTATAGCTAGGTCTTTGCAGAGAGAAAATACTGTCTGTGATATTTTTTTAAAAAAAAAGAAGTACTCCACTGGTGTATCTTAGGAGAAAAACAGCTTGAATTATGAAAGTTAGCAGATAATTGGGAGTTTGTGAGGGTGAAGGTCCAAAATTGAACTTTGGACTGTCAAGCAGAAGATAACTGCAAACGGTATGGGCTGGTTCTAAATTTTGATGATACCTGGACTAAGCTAAAGTGGCTGTATTGGGTTTGCATAGGAAGGTTTTGGTATCAGGTGAGCTACAGAGGTGGCTTCTGTGAGAAGCTGCTAGAAGCTTCCCCTATGTCCGACAGAGCCAATACCAGCCTGCTCCAAGACAGACCAGCTGCTGACCAACGCCGAGCCCATCAGTGATGGTGGTGGAGCCTCTGGGAGAACAGATTTAAGAAGGGGAAAAAAATGCTGCACAACAGCAGCTGGAAAAGGAGTGCAAATATGTGAGAGAAACAACCTTGCAAAAGAAACAAACCCAGGCCAGTGAAGAAGGAGGGGGAGGAGATGCTCCAGGCACCGGAGCAGAGATTCCCCTGCAGCCCGTGGGGAAGGCCATGGTGAGGCAGGCTGTGCCCCTGCAGCCCATGGAGGTCCACAGTGGAGCAGATATCCACCTGTAGCCCATGGAGGACCCCACGCTGGAGAAGGTGGATGCCCGAAGGAGGCTGTGACCCGTGGATAACCTGTGCTGGAGCAGGCTCCTGGCAGGACCTGTGGAGAGAGGAGCCCATGCTGGAGCAGGTTTTCTGGCAGGAGTTGTGACCCCGCGGGGGACCCACACTGCAGCAGTATGCTCGTGAAGGACAGCATGCCATGGAAGGGACCCACGCTGGAGCAGTTCATGAAGAACTGCAGCCCATGGGAAGGACTCACGTTGAAGTTCGTGGAGGACTGTCTCCTGTGCAAGGGACCCCATGCTTGAGCAGGGGAAGAGTGTGATGAGTCCTCCCTCTGAGGAGGAAGGAGCAGCAGAGACAATGTGTCATGAACTGACCCCAACCCCCATTCCCTATCTCCCTGAGCTGCTCAGGGGGAGGAGGTAGAGAAATAGGGAGTGAAGTTGAGCCTGTTAAGAAGGGAGAGGTGGGAGGAAGGTGTTTTTAAGATTTAGTTTTATTTTTCATTACCCTGCTCTGATTTGATTAAATTAGTTTGCCCGAGCTGAGTCTCTTTTGCTTGTGATGGCAATTGGTGAGTGATATCTCCCTGTCCTTACCTTGACTCATGAGCCTTTTGTTATATTTTTTTTCTCTCCCTGTCTAGTTGAGGAGAGGAGTGATATTGTGATTTGGTGGGTAACTGACATCTAGCCACGGTCAACCCACCATAACACTTTGGAAAGAAATTAGATCAGATGCTTTGGGGAATTCGGAATTCTCAAAAAATTACTTAGAATTCACAGGTGCCTTTGAAAATGCATATAGAAAAGCCTATCAGAATTTATGCCAAAAAGCAAATGCTTGTTCTCTTGCAAGATCTATATGTTTGTCTTTCAGTTCTGCTTCACCTTTACATGTTCAAGACCAGGGAAAAATAAGTCAGAAAGCTTCTGTAAGATTGTGAAATGTGTACCTGAATTACCTATTGCCTGACTGCTAGTTTTACAAACATACTTGTGCATAATCAGACAGATGCTGTTCTGACAATGCAGGACACAATTAAGACTGAAGTCTATAACTGAAAAGATACTAAATCAGGGAGAGATTACTACATTATATAAACAACATGTAATCTCAAATATATGTCGCTGTAAAAAGGAGATTTCATGAAAAAAAGTGGGGTTTGTGAAAAGTGTTAGGGTGCTGACATTGTACCACTAGTTCAAAGATTAAAAACTTTTAGCTCATTGTTACTTATATGTTTTCTCATTATGCTTTCTCTGTTCTATGTCACATTAAGCACATTAGTGTCTTTCTAAATGTAATGCATATACCCTAAATGTAGCACGACTTCTGGAAAATGTGCTTTCTTTTGGGAAAGACAAAGAAACTAAAAATTGTTATTGGAGAAAAAAAAATTATTTGAAATATTTTCCTTTTGCTTCAAAATAATTTATTTTGCTTTCACCACTTCATCTGCATTTCAAGGATATTGAAGCAAATTAATCAAAGCTCTGTCAACATCTGTAAAAGAGAAAATTGACCAAGAGA